>NC_140942.1:75339371-75939371 GCF_014529385.1 Adiantum capillus-veneris | reverse complement strand
GAAATAGCCAGAGCCAACGGCTTCCGAGACAAAGCATTTGCCACCACATTCTTTTGTCCCTACACATGGACAATCTGGAAGTGAAACTGTGACAAGATGTTCACCCACCGCATCTGCTTTTTCGAAAGTTGCTTCTGTGGCAGAAGTAGCGCTAACTCTAATGGTCTCAAAAGACAGTAAAATCCGCTCCGAGTAGGTAATCCCGCCACTGAGTAAGAGCATGGATAACCACCAAAAGCTCGTTCTCATAAATCTGTGTTATCATCTCCGGCCTAGAGAACAATCGGCTCTCGTAAGCAATGACATGGCCTTCTTGCATCAAGATCGCACCCAGACTACGACCATAAGCATCACAAAATACTTCAAATGACTTCTGCAAGTCCGGCAAAGTCAAATCTACTCCTGTAGTCAATTCTCTCTCAATGTCTGAAAGGCAGTCACCTCTGTGGATCCCCACGAGAAAGGGACTCCTTTCTGTATCAAGATATGCAAAGGGGAAGCAACCTCTGCAAACTTTCGAATGAACCGTATGTAGTACGAACACAGTCCCAAGAAGCTTTCAACTTCATGGACATTCTTCAAATCGAGCCAATCATGGATAGTGTCTATCTTGGCCGGATCCATTTGCACTCCTATTGCTGAGACAAAGTGTCCCAAAAAAAATGTATCTCTATGATCTCTGTGTTCTGCTTCATTCTTGGAGAAAACAATGATATCATCAAAGAAAGTGCCAACAAATAGCCTGTACTCTTGAAAAATCATGTCCATCATCCGGTTAAATGTCGCAAGAGCATTGGTTAAGCCAAAAGGCATCACCAAAAACTCAAATAACCAAAAAGTCGTCCGAAAGGCTGTCTTGTAGACGTCTCCCAACGCGATTCGGATCTGATGATATCCACTCTTCAACTCAATCCTGCTAAAGCACGAGGATCCCTGTAACCTGTCGAGTATATCATCGATCCTAGGAATCGGAAATCTGTTCTTGATGGTGATTTTGTTGAGAGCGCTATAATCGATGCACATTCTCCAAGATCCGTCTTTCTTCAAATCCAACAACAGGGAGAGCAATACGATGAAGTACTATGCTGGACAAGACCCTTTTCCAAGAGGTCTTTCACAGGGTCCATAATCTTTTCATTCTATACTCGGCTCACACGGTCGGTGGCCGGTTCGGTGGTGTGCTTCCAGGTATCAAGTCAATGGTCTGATCTTCAGGCCCTCTGAAAAACAATCAACATGAGTGTGGAGAAAAATCTTGGCGTTTTTTTGATCAGGTCAAAACATATTCAACCTTTGTCCATCGTTCAGTTCTCTCCCAAAAGAATGAGTAAAGAAACTGAAGTTCATCAAGTACAATTCTCTAAGCCCTTCATTTATCAAAGTCGCTTTCTCGGCTTGGTAGTCAACCACGGCGTAGTTCTTATGGTACAAGGGATCCTGAGTAGAACGTCACTCGCGTGCCCTAAACACCCCTGTCATTGCAAACGAAGTTTGCCAATGCTCGGTGTAATGGCAACATCCCATCCGGGTGCCAGTAGAACTACCTCCGCTTGTGGCGTCAGTCTGTCTGGCGTAATTCCAAATCGAGCCGCCAATTCCAAGTGAAAAGAAGTTGGTCTTGGCTCCTTCAAAAGAGCTTCTTGAGGGTTAACTTTGCCCCAAAAGCGGCAAAGTTTGTACTTTCATTCATTAGATTCGGTGCAGGTCCCACGACATGTGATATCAGTTCTGCTTTTCTATCTGCCTTTTTTGCCACGTTCCTCAGCTGCTCTCGACTCTCAGGCATGTCGTCCTCTTTATCATTCTGTTCTTTCTATGCCTTTTTAGGGCACTTCGCGGAGATATGTCCCTGTTCCCCGCATCCAAAGCACTTCCCCTCTTTGATGAATCGAGCTCGCTCCTGAGGAGTAAGCTTGGATCGTGCATCCTTTTTCTCTGGGTTGCTCTTTTTCTTTCTACTTTCATTCCCAGAAGTCTGTTCGGCTTGTTGTGTCGTGTTCTCATCTGTGAGGTAAGTCAGACTGCCAGAGTGAATGGCAAAGCCCCGCTTCGCATGACTCATCAACTCCTGAATGGAAGTTGACTTCTGTTCCAAGCAGTGATCTCGGATCTCTGTAGGTAGACCCAAGGTAAACCGCTCGATCTGTTCTCTGAACGAGATCTTCTTGAATGAAGAGGCGGGTAGAAAAGAGCTCCAGAATCTTTCACAATAAGCATTGATTGTATCTTTCTTGGTCATCCGAAGATGGTTCCAAGCAGCTCGTATATCTCGTTCATATTCTTGCGTCAACCAAGAAGAAATAAAAAGCTTTTTAAATTTCAGCCATTTACCTGGCGTAGTCTTGTTTAAAAGAAGCGTGGACCACCAAGTACGAGCATTCCCCTTAAAGTAAGAGGCAGCTCTTTGAATCTGAGTGCTCTGAATAGCGTCCTCCCGCGAAAGCGATGTCAAACTGCTGTATAAAAGAGAAAGCCTTCGAAGCATCTGAGTATCCTGAAAAAGTATCAAACTTGATCGAGTGGCCACCTTCCTTAAACTCTCGGACTTTCTTGCTTTTATCTTCGAGAAAGTCATATTGGTTGGCTTTGTAAAAATTCTTCTTGTTCGCATAAAAGTTTCCGTCATCCGAATCTGAGCTGTCTGTAGACGAGTCCTCGGTAGAACTGTCAATCTCTGGGCAAAATTTAGCCTTCTTTGCCTTTTTCTTGCCCTTTCCGAAACTTTGTTTCTTGCTTCGCTTTTTACCTTTTCTGTCTTTTTCGCTCGAATCTGAAGAGCTAGAAGAACTGTCAAAAAAAGAAGAAGAAGAACTGGATACTCCTTCAAATCGAACACGCTTCTTCTGTTTCTTTGCCTTATCAAAAGTTGACTGACGACCCAAATATCTCGGAAAGTCAGTGCTTTTCTTCTTCTTTTTGCCGTGCTTTTTGGCTTTCTTTTGCGCGTCAAAAAGCTGGGCAATCCGTGCATCAACCACCTCTTCTAATTCCTTCTTTGAATATTTCTTGTGAGCAGAAGGTTTCTTGAGAGTGGGTGTAGTGGTTTTCTGCCACTGCTCATGCACTTCCTGAAAAGAAGTCTCGCTCATATATTTTGCAAATTTTGGGTCCTTCGCAAAATTGAGCATCATCTTCGTTGCATCGCCGATCAACTGGCGACGCTCCATCTCTCGCCGCTCCGCCTGAGTAGGTCGAGGCGGGCCATACTCTGCCGGAATCTTCGTTGTGATCCCTACCCGCATCTCCAGATGCAGAGGGAGTCGACTGATCATTGCGTGAAGCCATAGGTGCCGCGGAAAAAAAAATTGGGGATCGGATTTCCCGTAGAAGAGAAATCGGCCGTGCTCTGATACCACTGTAACAGACTTGGACACTCGAAGTCAAGAATCAATCGTGACAGCACCAAATAACCACTTCAAAACAATTCACAGATCACAATAGATTTACACTGGCCCGGCGGAGTTCCGTGCCTAGAGATATTGGCCCCAAAGATTGGCGCCCCTTTCGGTATTTCTTTATGTATTAAAATCAATGTAAGAGTACAAAGAGCGGTTAGGGTTTCACTCTCAGACTCTGCATCCAAATGCTCTGAGAAGTGAGGCCCTCATCGCATATTTAAATGTTACAAGGGATGCCAAAAAGCAGAGCCCCAAAAGTTGAAAGCAAAAGCAAATTCTCTCTCTCTCTCAATGAGAGTTAAAATAAAGCAATTCAACTCTCTTTCTCTCATCCAAAATCCTTGCGTAGCAAAAAGCTAGGATTTGCGTCACTCTTTTTTTTTTTTTTTTTAAATCTTCCACCTCCGCGATTTCCAGAAATTAGGGTTTGCAGGAATTTTTGGGTTTCTGGGTTTCTGTTGTCCGTAGCCACGTCATCACTTTGTGCAACTAAAGCAAATTAAGGCTCACACAACGTAGACACGAATCTCCACCAAATTGACAATGGATATACTCAAAAGAAAGAGCAAGAGGAGAGAAACACAATGAATGGAACGGAACTTGATTGCAGCAGGAGGGCACCACGTGCCAACTGAAAAGAACAACGGAAGAGACTCTTAGCACTTGTCACAAAGTGATGATGTGGCAGGACCACGGCAGACATGGTAGACAGTACGGATGATGACGTGGCAAACAATACGGATTTTTGAAATTTGCGCTGACATGCTAACGTGGCAGACGGTACGAATTTTCGCATTTTGTGTTGACAGGTGTTGACGTGGCAGCCTGTACGGATTTTTGTAAATTACGCCGAGTGCTTTTCTCGCAGATTTTTGGAACAAGTTGCTTTTGGGACTTTTTGCTTTTGAGATTATAGCTTTTGGAGCTCTGCTTTTGGCAACCCTTGTAAGAATAAAAGAACCCTAAGGGCCTCACTTCTCAGAGCATCTAGACGCAGAGTCTGAGAGCAAAGGTTCTTGACGGGAGTTGTACTTTGCTCAAGATTTAATAAAATAAAGAAATATCGAAAGGGCGCCAGGTTTTGGGACCAATACCTCTGGGCACGGAACTACGCCGAGCCGTGTCGTCTCGAACTGAACTGTGATTTAAAGTTGTGAATTATTTTCAGTGAATCTCTCTCTCGTGTCGCGACAGATTCTAGACTTGGGGTGCCCAAGCCTGTTGCAGTGGTATCAGAGCATCAGGCATGTGCTTTTCTCAAAGCATACCGGTCCTATCAAAGAGCAAACAAGGCACTTGGGCAATTGTTATTGAAGGATCTTCGTACCCTGACCCCGGAGTTATCAACCACTCCCACCCTTCGTACATCGCACATCGGGCGCACTCCCATCTTCGTCGCTCTGTCTTACAGGGCATAAAACCATGGATTACATATGGATTCAGACGACTCCATCTGTTATCTCCAAAGCGGGAGGCGGTACGGAAAATTCAAGTGGATTAGCAGGGAATGAGTTCGGGCCACCTCGGCCTTCACAGTATGAACTCATGGAGATGCATCGTCAACAGGACGTTGACGAGTGCGCAAAGCAAATGCTTCAGTTTGCCAAGCAGAAAGCCATTAAGTCGCCAATAAAAACCTGCAATCAAGAAACCTCCTATCCCAAGGATGTTTACTAAAGATGAACTCGAGGACATTGTTGAAAAGCGAGTAAACCAACTATTTGGGTCAAAGGAGAAGCAGTTGAAGAAATGTAACAAGGGAGTTGACTTCCCTGGTTACTTGGGCCAAAAATCCTCTTTTGAGAAAGCAAGAAAACAGAAGAAGCGTGTACGCTTCAAAGCATTATCCAGTTTGTCCTCATCTTTTTGTGATAGCTCAAATAACTCATCCTTTTCTGACTCGAGTGATGAGGACAGAAAGGGCAAGAAACGACGAACAGACTAAAAAGAAGCACTTTTAGAGTAATCAATATGATTTTCTCGACGACAAGGGCAAGAAGGCCAAGGAATTCTAAGGTGGAAAAGCGGTAAAGTTCGAAACCTTTTCAAGGTTTTGAGATGCTCCTAAAGCCTTGGCCTTTATCCAACAATTTGATATAGCATTTTTTGGAGGCCTCTATACAGAGCACTCCAAAATCAGACGAGCACCATCCTTTTTGAAAGGCAATGCACGAACATGGTGGTCCACTCTCTTGTTAAGGAAACAAGCACCGACAAAGTTGCTGAAATTCAAGAAACTTTTTATTTCTTCATGGCTAGTGAGATGTAAGAACCGACTAGAACCATATTCGAATGATCAGGGGTGACACTTTGGATGATTACTGCGAAAGATTTTGGGATACTTTCCTTCCGACCTCTTCTCTCAAGAAGATCAGTTTTAAGGAACAGATTGAGAAGTTTTGTTGTGGATTCCCCAAAGAAATTCGAGACTATTGTCTTGAGAAGAAGTCAGTCCATTCAACAATTGATGGGACATGCTAAGCGGAGATTCGCTATGCATTCGGGTAACTTGAATTACTAGATGAACCTTCGATAGTCAAGACAGAAACAAACGACAAATAGATACACGAACTCTACTAATTGAAGACCAGAAAGATGAATATTTCAAAGCAGGGAAGTGTTTTGAATGTGGAGAACAAGGACATATCGCTGCATAGTGCCCCAACAAGGCACAAGAATCAGGATGACTAACAAAATGGAAATGCAGTGGGACGAGGAGATACTTGTCCAACAGAGATTTTCATTAGAACTTTATGGAGGAATTAACATTATTTTGCTGTATGAATTTATGACATAAGACTTTTTGGAAGAAGATCTTGAATTTTTGGATGAAATCAATGTTGTATGCAAAAGACCTGTTATTTGTGAGCAAATAACACGATTATGAATGAGATGATGATGATGGCTTTGGACAGTGATAGCTCTTGAATGAACCTGAACTGAAAGAGAACGAGGAGATACTCGTTCCGGAACGATATTGACTTTCCAAGACAGGAAAGAGAAAGGTAAAGTGAACGATGGATCTTAAGAACCATCTGGCATTGAATGCGAAATGAATGGAGGAAGACCTAGCAGATACTCCTGGTGTCACAAGACGGACACCACGTGCCAATAAAAAAGAACAGACTGAACAGACTTTTAGCACTTCAATAACAACTGAACTGAAAGAGAGACGACACGCAACACGGAGTGGCGGAATTCCACTCCAGAGTGTATTGGCCCCAAACCTTGGCGTCCCATTCGATATTTCTTTATATTACTTGAACTAAGTACAATGCCGGTACTCGCGCTCTGCACCTTCTCACTGAAGCGTGCCAAAGAATGAGCCCTCTACACATATTTGGAGGCCCTTGGCCTATGAAATGCACTTTACATAAAAAGCCTTTAAACTCAAAAGCAACTAGTCCAAAAATCTAGCATTGGAAATCAGCCACGGAAATCCATACAGACTGCCACGTCATCACTGTCAGCATGCACGCAGAAATCCGTACAGATTTGCCACGTCAACATGTCAGCGCAAAACCCGGAATTCCATACAATTCTACCACATCAGCATGTCAACGCAAAACCCAGAATTCCGTACAAGATGACACATCATCAATCAGTGTGAATTGCGGGATTTTGTACATCTATTGCTTCTGCTTCTTCACTTAGGGTTTAGACCCCTCGGCCGGGATCTGCAAGTCGGCTCCGTTCTTCAGTGGCTTGACACGTCAGCAATTTGTGACATCCCCCCTTCATGAAAGAGAGTAATCGTCCGCAATTACAGTATATCTGCAAAACAACTCAAGTTAGCTCAAAAATTTCCGAGGGACAATGAGTTTGCTCTTTTTTCTGTTAAGGAGTTGGCTTCTCCTTTCAACACTTTTGATCAAGGAGTTGGCTTCTCCTTTCATCCATATCGGAACTCTTGATATTCCGGCGTAGTAAAATTAGCCATCACACCCAGACCGCACTGATCTTCCATGGGTGTCTTGATCCATTAAAATTACATACCCAGGCAATCTGAACCAATTAGAAATATTCAGTGGTTGGCACATCACAATGCAACACAAATGCTCACATATGCATGTTACAGACACAAGAAACAGCGTCGTTGAGTACTTCCCCAAGACAACCAGTCTACAGTATGAAGCTACTCAACGACTATCTCGTCACTTTCTCCGCAAATAACCTAAAAAGGTCCGCCGTGAGCTCAGAGGACTGTACAACCAAACGCTCCCTAGACCGCAACCAGTGTCGCTTGGAGATTCAAGCATACAACCAAACGCTCCCCAGACATCTCGTCTGCGTTGTTCGGAGGTTTTTTAACATACAACAGAACGCTCCCCAGACATCGGCCTGCGTCATTCCGAGGTTTTCAAACATACAACGAAACGCTCCCCTGACATCGGCATGCTTCGTTTTGAGGTTCAAACAATACCAAAAATGTATTTCTCACTTCTCCACCCAGGAGTACAATCACCAATCAATGAAATCAGTATTAAAACCAGAGTCAAACAATTCAAATCGGCACCAAGACAGGTTCAAAAAAAAACCATCCATTTCAAACAAGTTCTCAAACAGATTCTCAGACAAAATTCAAACTTTAGTCGAGCTCGAAAAGTCGACTGACTTTCCATCCTGAAACCTGCACCAAAAATTAGGGTTAGGTTCCTTCCATAAGGTCGTAGCCGACCGCAGCATGATCCACAAACTCTTGAATAGTCGAAACAAGCCTCGATAAGCAATGTTCCTGTGGTAGTGATGGTAGTCCCAAGACCTGGCAGTCACACTGGACCTCCAAAGTTTTTAGCTCAAAAAGAGACACCTACTAAGAGATGTCGAGAAATTTCAAGTTATAATCTTTCTACGGTTTCCATGGCAAGCATTTCAAGATACCCCACTTTGCCAGAAGTTACACTCCGAAGGAAGATGTCAAAAACCATATATCTTCCGGCAAAAAAATTCTTGAAAGCTTGCCAAGTCCTTGGAGTGTGCGGCTTGGTAGCTATAGACTTCCACCACTGCATGGTACATCTTTATGGCTTATGCCCTGTAAGACATGAGCGGTGAAGTGTCACAAAACGGGAGCGTACACGAGCACTTAGAAAATCTGAAAATTATAATTCTTTGAAAACTTGAGAGAAGGGAGAAGATCGACACAGTATTGGGGACCAGAAGATGGGCTGGTCCCCCCCCCCCGTTAAGAGTATTCTTTTATTCAGGGAGAATTCTTATACAAGCACGAGAACCCGAGGAAACCCCTCCGTTCTGTAATCTTAGACCCGAAGGTCGTGCTTTCCCGTAAAGGGCTTGGGCTCAAGGCCGTTCCTTCCCGTAAGGGACTTAGGCGCAAAGCCGTACTTTCCCATAAGGGACTCAGGCGTGAAGCCGTACTTCCCGTGAAGGGCCTTCCCGCGAGACTAGAGATTCTTGCAAAACAAACCACACTAAGCAACAATTCTCAATGCGTATCAACACCTTATACATGTCGCTCCTTGCTCGGAGAATCGACCTCCGTACTCAGTCGTCACGCGAGCACTTGCAAATTCCGTCGCCAGTCTCTGCTCCAGAATCCCAGCGCTTGCACTTCCTGCTGCTTCTGGCTCCCCCAAACTAAAACGCTGGCTACCCTTTTATAGGGTCTGACACCCAGCAGGAATAGGGGTCCAAAAGCAGAGCTTGGCGCTCCTAGAGAGAGGAGAGAGAAAATCGCGTTTTCTAGAGAGAGAGAGAGAGAGAGAGAGAGAGAGAGAGAGAGAGAGAGAGATCGCAATTCAGCCCCCTGCCTTAGTTTTAGCGCTGGCTTTTTTTATTAAGAGCCTTGCTTGCTTTATTTTATTAATAAAGGGGCCGGTCACTTTATAAAATAAAGTGTGAACCTGTTCAAACTTTAAAACTCACTCGGTTAGTGAAAACAATGCTACACGGACACATTCCAGGCGTCCCGAGGTGCAGGACACGACACAGATGCAATGCAGACACAGACTCCTCGCGGGAAAACATCTGTCCTCCCACGACTGTTCCTGCTTTTCGTAAAAAGCTTCATTGAACCCATCTTTATTCTTGTGCTTGCCTTCTTACGCGTACTTTCTTACTCAGTTCGGATTTCCTCCTTAGCCTACGGGTTGCCCCCTTACTGATGCACCCGTCACCCATCATGTGACGCATCAGGGGCACTCGTAACCCGGCCCTTTCCACCGAACTTACGGAAACTCCTTCGCGATGTTTACCGTCACCAATCAAATGACACATCAGAATTGTCCGTTCTTGATAGCGGTTCCTGTAGCTACAATCTTTTAACAGTTCTTAGTGCGCATAATAAAATATCATAAAAAGAGATTAATCATTAAAAATAAGAAAATAGTCCAATTAGCAACATGAAGAAGGGAGCGCGCCCGATGCGCAATGAAGTAAGGGTGGGAGTGACTAATAAGTCCGGTGTTGGGACCCGAGGATACTTCGAATAAAATTCCAGTAGACTTTTGGAAGCGTCGGTTTGCTCTGTCTGCTCTTTTGTAGGACCAATATGCTTTTAGAAAAGCACACGCCTGAAGCTCTGATACCACTATCACAAAATGGGTACATAGAAAAGAATAGACTGAACAGACTTTTAGCACTTCAATAACAACTGAACCACGACACACGACATGGAGTGGCGGAATTCCACTCCAGACAATATTGGCCCCAAACCTTGACACCCCCTTCGGTATTTCCTTATATTACTCGAACTCAGTACAATGCCAATACTCGCGCTCTGCATCTTCTCACTGAAGCGTACCAAAGAATGAGCCCTCTGCACATATTTAAAGGCCCTTGGCCTATGAAAAGCAGTTTACATGAAAAGCCTTTAAACTCAAAAATAACTGGTCCAAAAAACTGGCGTTGGAAATCAGCCACCGTAAATCACGAAAATCTGTACAAGCTGCCAATCCAACGTGTGGAGGGGGGCTCCATGGGCCATCCGTATGTGGGACCCGTGCTCGAATCCAGTGAAGCAACAATTCCTTCCAGGGCTATCACGTGCGCACTTCACTTACGCTACGTGGACATGCTTCTGCTACAGTCTAGCATGAGTCATTAGCTTAGAACCTACTACCTAGCTTGGCACCTTTGTGAGCCTCTAGAAGGACGTGCATGTCCAAGCCGGTCATAGTTGCATACCCTCTCTTGCATAGGACAACATTTCAGCATGTAGGAAATTTGCCGCGTGAACCACCTCTTAGCACCTTATTTTTTAATAAAAGATTTTCAGCCTATTCCTCACTTGGTCGCAGGGGCATCGGTGTGCGTGCTCGACCCAGCCTGTGCCTCCTATATAAGGAGGCTTTGGGCGCTAGCACTTGGCAAAAGGGGCAACAGTAGCAAAGGAACTTGCAGACTTGGAATTGTAGGCCAGCACCTAGCGTTTTCAGCCCTTTCTCACCAACGTTTTCACCCAGCATGACCAGCGTTTTTCAGCCAGTATGATCAGCGTTTTCATCCATGAACGCCAGCAAATTCTAGACGTCATTGTCCTCGACGATAGCTTTCAGCCCTAGCCTCGTCATTGGTTGCAGTTCCTAGCATCGCTAGCAGTACCGGTAGTCAGTCATAGCGTCGTCGTCACCGTCATCAACACAATACCCCAACACCTAGTACCCCTTGTGCCTTGACTTGGCATAAGGATCCACACACCCATCAGTACCTCGTTGTTGACATCATCGTCATCGACATAGACCCATCAGTACCTTGTCGTTCACATCATCGTCAGCAACAAAGAGCCATCAGTACCTCGTCATCGACATCATTATCGTCAACATAGACTCCATTAGTACCTCGTCGTCGACATAGACTCCAGCAATACATCGTCGTCGTCGTCGACAGAGAACCCATCAGTACCCCTTGGTACCTGTCAGTACCTCCGTACCCCGCAGTACCCATCAATACCCAGTAGTACCCAATATCAGAAGCATCAGTACCAGTACCCAGCGTCAGTGGCATCAATACCCATTAGAAACAGCATCTCAGTATTTAGCATCATTGTATGAGCATTGTGTAAGAATAAAGAAAGTACTTGGCAACAGAGCAAGGGGGCCCTTGAGGGTTTGGGACCAGCTTCGGTGTCGTCTCTTTTCTCTCTCTCTTGTGTCTCTCTCTTTCTTTCAGTTCAATTCAGTTCTTTCAAGAGAAGTAAAGTGTCCCTTGTTTTGTGCGGAGTACTAGATCTAAGCTAAATCCTTAACACTTTCGCTGCACCTGACAAGGGCTCTTTCCCTAGAAGGGCTCTACTTTGCCGTGTTGGGTCGATAATCGCCAACCCTCCTCGAGAGCAAGGTAAAGAGATGACATACCAGGAGACCTTGGCCCAAGCCTTGCGAGTCTCGCCCTAACCACGAGAAGTTCCTAATCAGCCGCTCCAAATGTCACTAGGCCCAAAAATAGCTGACCAAAATGTCCCATATCTGCCTTGCAGAACGTGTCCACATCGCCGAATGCGGCTCTCACAACGATGATGCTCTTGTAGGATAATAATATCAATAGGTCCACCCACAAGGCATCTCTGGAGCTCCCGTCTCAAACGACATCAATGGCGTACAAACTGTGGTCCTCCAAGACCCTAGTTATTCCATGAGACCATCCTCATGGGGTCAGTGAGAGAAGATAGATGATGCTACAGCAGCTAGGTAAGCAATCTTCGAGGCCGGTTTGGTTGGGAAATAATCCGCATCCAATGCCACCCCGAGACAAAAGAGATCGCATCACATGCCCCACAAAGATCCAAGATGCCTGTAGAGCTCTCTAAGCCACATCCTCTACCCAAAAGTCCTATACATAGCAAGAGGAGAACTGCACGTGCAAAAAAGTGAACAATAATATGTGCAACCTATGGCATCGGGCAAAGTCACTATGAACTTGGCCAAATGCTAGAGGGTCTGCACCAAATCAGTGATCGCAAGGTCCCCCGTATGATGGGAGGACTCAAGGGCCTGAGTTTGGAGCAAATCAAGTAAGGGGAGATACTCCCGCCTCAGGCTTGGGAAACAAGCTGAGATAGGAAGATTTGGCGCCTCCTCAAGCACATCTGAAGTCAGGACGAAGTCGTGGTGCCACTATCTGAAGCAAGCTCGAGCAGCCCGTTTGTCGAGTAGGCTCATCAAGATCACTTTGGCTGCCCTTTCTAGAGACGTAAACTCTATTTGGTAGTAACCTCTCCCAAGAATCTGCACATCTATGGAGCCGGGAGGGGGGGTTTGTGTGGCAAAGCAAAGCAGGGAGAGGGCGGACGGGCTACGCGAGAAGGGGCACGGGGAGGTAACGTGAACCGGAGGGGGGGGGGGGGGGGGGGGGGGGGGGGCAAATAGGATCAGAAGGGGGAGGGGTGCGCGATGGCGAGGTCCGAGGAGCAACAGTGAGCGTATTTGTTCCTAGCACCCATGGCATTGTTGGGGTTAAGCCCAGCTTGACGAGTATGAGCATATGGGGAAAGCCCCTAGCCTACTAGGATTGAATAGATCATGATTTGGTCCAATGGGAAGGAAGCGCAACTTCACTAGCCAATAGATTCAACTAATCTCATCCCCTCTGGCGGCATGCACCATACCTCACCTTTGAAGCCTCGCCTCTGTTGATGGCACCTCTATTCAAATCCCCTCTTAGAATGTGGCATTGCAAGAACTGCAACCGCTGCTCTTCTTGCGCCCAAGCCACCATCTCCATCTCTTATGCAGAAATAGACCCACCTTGGCCGTTTGCACCGGCCAAAGAGCTGCTATTGCTTCTAGGAATGCCAGTGGAAGGGTCGCCGATCCCCAGAGCATTCATGCCCGCTACCCGTAAAACTTTGAGAATCGCTGCCTTGTGTCTCGCCTTTTTGAGGTGCATATGTGTCATTGCGATGGAGATTAGCCCGTAAAACTTTGAGAATCGCTGCCTTGTGTCTCGCCTTTTTGAGGTGCATGTGTGTCATTGCGATGGAGATTAGAAGCAGAATCAGACCATATTCCAAGCTGTAGCACCTTGCTCATCAACAAAGGCAATCAGGAGGGTACCTGTAACAAACTTGGACACCCCAAGTCAAGATTCTACCGAGACATAGCAGAGATTCACTTCAAAATAGTTCACATAAGACGACACAGCCCAACGTAGTTCCGTGCCAAGAAGTATTGGCCCCAAATTCCATCTCTTGAAGGTCGTACTCAGTAGGCCGAGGTGGCCCGTACTCTTCCTCTGTATATTAGGTTGAATCTTCTTCGTGATCTCCTCCCGCATCAGCAGATGCAGAAGAAGTCGACTGATTCTTTTCAGAATCCATAAGTGTCGCGACAAAAGGATCGGATTTCCCGGTAGAAGAGAAATCGGCCGCGCTCTGATACCACTGTAACAAACTTGGACACCCCAAGTCAAGATTCTACCGCAACACAACAGAGATTCACTTCAAAACAATTCACAAAAGACGACACGGCTCGACGTAGTTCCGTGCCAAGAAGTATTGGCCCCAAAGACTGGCGCCCCTTTCGGTATTTCTTTTTATATTAATCTGTGTGCAAAGTACAAGAGAGTCTGCGAGTACTCACTCTCAGACTCTGCGTCCAGATGCTCTGAGGAGTGAGTCCCAAAGGACTTATTTACTCTTACAAGGGATGCCCAAAAGCAGAGCCCCAAAAGTTAAACTCAAAAGCTTTCAAAAATAAAGCAAATTGTCCCCAAAAGCTTTCAACACTAATTCAGCCAGCCAAAAACAGCAATGTAATTTCCGAAAATCTGTACGACATGTCAACGCTTTTTACGGAACGTCTGTACAATGCCACGTCAGCATGTCAGTGGATTTTGCGGAGATCAGTACAACTCAAAAGCTTTCAAAAATAAAGCAAATTGTCCCCAAAAGCTTTCAACACTAATTCAGCCAGCCAACAGCAGCAATGTAATTTCCGAAAATCTGTACGACATGTCAGCGCTTTTACGGAACATCCGTACAATGCCACGTCAGCATGTCAGTGGATTTTGCGGAGATCTGTACGACTGTCACGATTGTGACTATGTTGCAGTATTACATCTCTTCCTAGTTGCAGATACGCGAAGTGCCATGCCAAGGAGGACCTCTGCGCTTGGATGGTCACACCCCTTCGCCCAAAAGACATACCTCTTCGCCAAAAGCCACACTCCTTTGACGACTGGTCACACCCCTTCGCTCTACGGGTGCGACTCTTCGCCCAATGGTTGCAGCTCTTCGCCGAAAGGATGTGTCTTTATGTCTAAAGTCATGTCTCTTCACCAAGAGACGTGTCTTTTCATTTGTGTCTATTCGTCTCCTATATAAGGAGCCCTTGTATCACACACATTCAATCAATCAAACACAGAGTCTTCTAAGTCTTGTTCTAAGTTCAGTTTCAGTTTCTTAAGTCTTAATCATGAGTTTAAGTACTTAATTAAGGATTAGCGACTAGAATCCTTACAACGACACTGCCACGTCAGCCTGTCGGCACTTTTCACGGGAGTCTACCAGCAATGTGTGTGTGTCGGGGGGCCTGCCACGTCACCAGTTTGTGACAGCACCGTCCTCGCGGGTCCATGGCCCTTTCTTAATGGAATCGCTTGCAAAAGAATTATTCCCCCAATGGATGCTACTCACTTCCTCCCTAATTCTTTTCTCTCTGAAGCCCCCCTCTCTTCTCTTGTGCTTGCTACAATCGCTTCCTCTTCCCCTGCAGACTTTCATGCTTCAAGCAGGTGACAACTGTCCCAACTGAGCCCGCCACCACACGCAACTCAGCAATGGTTCCGTGGTCATCGACTTAACAAAAATATGGAAGTGCCCCAAGGCATTCAAAACTTAAGGGTGGGATCCCGTGTTGTTTTGCTTCAAGCATGGCTAAAGCCTCCTTCCCGTGGTCAAGCTCTCTTAAGGCAAAGAACCCTCCTCACCACCTTGGCTCGGGCCCAAGAACCTCTTCATATAGTGCAATGCGAGAGATCTCTTGCCAAGATTTTTTTTCAAGCACATTAAGTTTCGCCCACAAAACAATGTATGTCCAAATTGTGCATCCTTCAAGTTGGCACATAATATGTATGCAATACATGTGCATGAAGGCACTTGTACACACAAGCATGGGTTTAGACATTGTTGACAAAGGACTGGTAACACCGCCCATTCATGTATGCGCACACAAGACACAACACATGGATGCAATACATGTGCATGAAGAAAGTTGTACACACAGGCATGGGTTTAGACATTGCTGACAAAAGACTAATAAGACCGCCCATTCATGTATGCGCACACAAGACACATCAGATGGAATGTATGTGTGCTTCTGCTTGTTAGCTATGAAGCTTGCACTCTCGACCAATCGGACCGATAAACATCAAGAACAAGACCATGAAGACGAAGACGAAGACGAAGAAGACCCAATGATGATGAAGCATGAAGATCGATCCACTGCACGCCATCAACAACACATGGAATGTATGTGTGCTTCCGCCCATCGGCTATGAAGCTTGCACTCTCGACCAATCAAACCGATAAACATCAAGAACAAGACCATCAAGACGAAGACGAAGACGAAGAAGACCCAATGATGATGAAGCATGAAGGTCGATTTGTTGCACGACATCAACAACATACAGATGAATGAATGATATAAATTTGTATTACTTACAGAACTACCTTGTAAACCTAGCATAGGAGATTAAAAACACCTTTTGAATCATGGTAATGAATCTATGTAGAACCACCACGATTAATCAATGTTTTACATGCCTTGATGTGTTAGTAGTATCCTAAGAGTACACTACCCACAATAACCACAACCCATGAGCCATGAGCATTATATCATTCGTAAAACTCCCCAAGTTTGGTTTAAGGGGGCGTTTGTTGGGGTTAAGCCCAACTTGACGAGTATGAGCATATGGGATTTCCCCTAGCCTACTAGGATTGGATAGATAATGATTGGGTCAAATGGAAGGAATCGCAACTTCACTAGCCAATAGATTGAAGTTTTTAAACGTATATAGGAGGCTCATTGTAATTTGCAGCGGAAGTGATTGATGGTGAATGCTTAGGATGAGTGCTCATTGAAATACTCAAGGTTTCTTTTATGTGAGAGATGTGTAATAGACTAGAGAGAGAAGAGAGAATGATACTATGAGAGAGAGAGAGGACTAACACCAGATGGGGTTCCAAACCCCCCACCAAGCCCCCCCCCCCCTCTCTATCGCTAGAGAGGTATTTGCTTTAGATTGCACAAATGCTGATACAATGGTCCTAGATGTTGATAAAAAAGAGCAATGTAAGGGGCCCTAGGGTCCTGGGAAGGCACGAAACCGGCTGCGGGAAAATACCCAAGGCAGGCAAGAGCCTACATGGCAATGGAACAAAGCTAAAACCCGAGCTAAACATGACTACACACATCCCGACATGAGAAAACAACCTCACACTGGCTGGGCAAAGCCACAAAACAGCCCTCACTCTCTAACACTTGTCCCTGGGAGATACTAGGACCGTAACTCTAACATGCACGTAGGTAATAATATTCAGGAGTATGTAGTAGCAGGTCGCGTGGAAATACATCCAAGACTTTTTGGTAAATAAGCAAAGAGCAGAGTTGAAAAGGAGAGAGAACTTCGTGTAGGAGGAAGAGCTTGTGGTGACGAGATAATCACACTCCCCATTGGCGGCGGGTTTAAATAAAGAGGCAGGGAAGGCTAACCGCCCTTGAAGGTGAACCGCCTCAAGCGGCGGAATTTCCCAGTGAGCTTACCTCTCAGATTTGCCAGTAATTGGGGAGTTTTCAGGTTTTTAGGCTAGAGCTTGAGAGACATGTTGGAGCTTTTGAAGCTCGCGTCATAACAAGGGAATTTTGGAGGCTGGGCGGTGAGAAACTTAACGCCCTGCCGCGTGAGCTCAATCAGCACGCATCTGCCGCCGAAGGGCCTGGGCCCTGCCCATGTGCATTGAAGCCTCCACTGCACGGCCCACTGTGTGCCTGTCTGTAGGCTGCCGCCCAGCCAGCTGCCTATGCGTCCTGCCGCTTAGGGTGGTCCAAATGGACACAGCTGCTGCGCGAGTGTCTGCTGCTTGCCGTGCTGCAGTGGCAATGGGCAGGGAGCAGGGAGCATGCTGCCTTGCATTACGGGCACTGGGCAATGAGTATGCTGTATAGGCAAGCAACAGGAGCAGCAAATCATGCAAATTATGCTGGAACATGGTCAGTTTGAACCTACAATCTGCGGACAGCATATGCACAACTACTCCTGAAGAGAAGCTATGTGCACTTGGTGCAAAGCAGCTGCATAGGACAGCCTTGTTCACATCATGTGTTTGCAACGTGTGCCAGAGAATTAGGTAGGTCAAGGAATCCTACTACTCAGGTATTGAAGCAAGATGACAAGCAATCCAATCTGTGATTATGTGCGTGAAAACCTTCAATTCCATGTAATTCCTGCAACATATACCCCATAATGAGAAAGGCCTTTCACCAGATGTGCATACAGAGGAACCGTTATATCCTTGGAGTGGCCAGCCCCATAAGGAGTCCTCATGCCACGTGGGCACATGACTGCGAAGAGGCGAAAACCAAAGACACACCTTGCATCCATGTGACGACAGCTAGCATCAACGTCCACACACGACAATCCATGTGCCTAAAACATGAAAGACTTAACGATGGACTCACACCATCAGCTTGCATGTGCCCCCTCTCTTGCTAGTAGCACCCATACCATCCTATGCAAGAGGGTAGAGAGCGTGTCAGGCTACACCATCACGACCGTAAAAGCTCTAATGGTTTTTTGCACGTTGCCATGTCGTATGTAGGAGCAGGAAGAAGCTCTAATACCAATGTTAGTCCCTCATTACATTCATCCACTCACGCATAGACGAGCATGGAGAGCGGACATCAGGCTCACCTCCCAGCCATAAAGCCAATACGGGATCACCCCGGAGCGTGGGAGCCAATGTTAGTCCCTCATTACATTCATCCACTCACGCATAGACGAGCATGGAGAGCAGACATCAGGCTCACCTCCCAGCCATAAAGCCACAGCCAACGAGCTTGCCTCTACCACAAGGGCTCGTCTCCCATACCACCAGTCCCACACCGCTACGGGTGTGCGGGTAGAGCGGCCAAGGACTTAGAGTCTAAGTGTGATGATCACATAAGATAGCTCACAATGAGCCCGAGGTCCTATTTATAGGATTCCTTAAACCACCCTAACCATAGGGCTAGGCTGCAACATTATCCATTGTACCAGTCACCATGTCATCATGATATATGCAATCTCTATCTTTGCTCTTGGGTCAAGTCTATGGACTGTGCATTGTGACACGTCACACATATACAAACTTTTAAACTGCATTGAATCAGCTATGATTCAGAACAGGCACAATCCAAAAGTTGTAAGGGCTATTTGCTACATCGAAACAAAGAAAGTTGTGGGTGAAGTACCTCTGGATTAATAGTTACCATGTTGACTGGTGAAGCTGTATGAAAGACCCCCTCACAATTCTCCACAATGGTGTCAAAACACCCTTCATCCAGAAGATCTGCTTTGAAAAGTTCCAGCCTCTCTCTTCCGTGTGCCAGACTGAATAAGTGTGCCGTCTTTGTGAAGTCGTCTGCGACATAAATTATTCAATTGATTGTCAGCTATATACACCTCAGTTTAAAACCTTTTGTCTTTGATTGATTATATTGGTTGCAAAATCAAGGAAATCATAGTTACCTCCAGGATTAGGCAAAATGAATATTGACCCAGTTTGTTTATAAGGACATATATAGGTTTCTCTCACTCTCTCTCCCTCTCATACGCACACTTTTCTTTTGTAATCTTTGGGATTAATTTACAAGTGGGAAACCTTAAGGCGAGGAAAACCCACAGAAAAGACCATATATAAAAGAAGCGTTCATCAGCAAAAAGCTAAAAGCATTCATATGAAAGTTGATGCATGTCTGAAGTGATATCACCAACTTCCCAGGCAAAACGTAAAGATAGCCTGAGGGAAAGCTTGAAAAACTGAAAGGGATCTGCATCAGCACGAGACCAGTCACCACACACAAACGAATGTGTGCACACAGTGTATCCTGGATTCATCGAGCTGTACATGTATATATTTGATTTATTGGCACTGCCTTTCGAGAGAAAGGGCATACTTTTCTCAAACCGTGCCATGTGGGTGGAAAGAAATAGGAGGCCTCTCTCTCTCTCTCTCTCTCTCTCTCTCTCTCTCTCTCTCTCTCTCTCTGTGCGTCCATCGAAAGGCAGTGCCATCGTCTGCCTCGGCAGACGCCTTGTTCATTTACGGGTCTTTTGTAAAGTTATAGTGAAGTTGTCCAATGCATATGCGCATACCAGGATCACGCACAGTAGCCCGGACGTGATAGCCACGCTCGAGCAGAAGCTTGATCAACCAAGAAGCTAAAAATCCAGAACCTCCAGTCACACAGACGTGCACCATCTGCCTGCACATCTTGTTCAGAATAGAGAACCTTGTTTTTAGCAATTCTTAATAACAGCACATGCATGTTTTGGAGCATCTGATAGACATTACCAACCCTGCACTACAGAAGGAAAGGAATGTGCTCGCAGGAAAATCCAAAGCTGAGACTCCTCTTTCCTCTGCGTGCGTGTGGGGATAAGTTTGAATGGTTTGAGCTCGAGACGCGTTGTATGTCTGTGTGTGTGTGTGTGTGTGTGTGTGAGAGGGAGGGCTTGAACTCGTCAACTGTTCTGTTATTATTTTTATTTTGTTACATTAGCCTACTGTGCCCTTTTATAAGCAAAATCATTTGTTCAGACTGAAAGGACCACATATTCTCATCAAAGAGACCACGATTTGGATCTGAGGACACCTTTTGATCCTTCTTGTGCCGTCAATGTCGGGGCCGGAGGCTTGAGATCTCCACGGTCTAACCCGTTGGCATTCTTGAGCAAAATGTGGTGTTGCAACAAGCTAATGCCCGACACATTAGCAGCCCGAACGGATTGTGCAACCTCCATTCACAAGATGTCAAGTCAGCCAAGGGAACCAACTGAGCAGTTGACACATCAACATATGTACTTTAATAATTGTCGAGCGATTGCATGTAGGCCTTGCACGGCTATGGCTTTGTGTGCAATATGTCGTGATAGGCCCTTGCTTGCGACCCTCGTGTACATTTTGTGCATGGTGATCCGCCCACCGGCTCTTGATGGTCAAGGGCGCTTATTGTCCTTTCTCATAATCAATGCTCCATACCTTCGTCGATTACCTTGATTCTTAGGAAAAGATAATAAGCATCCTTTCCCTGCTAGATACCCAATAAGAATGCATGCTAGTTGGAAACAACCCAAGCCACCTATCGGGGCCCTTTGTTGTAAACAATTATCCAAACCTCTAAAGAGTGTTATGGTGTTCAGCCACATGGACTTAATTAAGCACTCCCATCACGAAAGATTCAAGAAACAAAGGAAAAGGTCACATTTGAAGGGTCATGGGGTGACCTTGTCCATGAGGCTAGGTTTCACAAGATGTAATATGCCCCCCCCCCAAAAAAAAAAAAACAGAAAAAAGGAAGCATATAAAATATATGTGTATTGGACTGTGAATTTTTTAAACCCCAAATATTATTTATAAACAACAAGCTCTTGAAGTAGTACTTACATGATGAAGTTGGGAGTTTTCATCATGAAAGTAAAAGGAATGGTTTTGTTGACTTGAATAAAGACATTTAATGCATAATAAGTTTCGATGCAATTGTAAATGCTTGATATGATTAAAGTTTCTCCTTACTACCTTCCTTGCGTTGATGTTTTAATAAAAGCACTACAAGAGGCTAAATGTTTTGTGCCTAAATGAAATATAATCTAAATCTCAATCTAATAAAGGAGCTTGGAGCAAATTACACTGTAAGTAAATGCCACACATATTGTTAGGTATGTCAAGCCCGTGGGCACTGTCCCCTAGAGCATGCAAGCTAGCTTCAGTGAGAGCTCAAGTTTTGCATGGTCATTTGTGGCTTTATATACAATGTAAGGCTTTTACACAAGATGCAATAATAAAAAAAACAGTAGCGTGAGTTTCTCTTTTGCAAAGCTATACCGAGTTTCTCTCTCTCCTCTCTCGCTCTTGTTTTCTGCTTCATCTCATCCATGCCATGGCACTACTCTGGCATCACCCGCCTTAGCTGCCCCAACAACTGGTATTAGAGCCACCGGTTTCGTTTTAGGGAGACTTGTAGAGAGAAGGAGATCGTGAAGAAGGTAGCCCAAGGGGGTGTGCTGAATCAGCCCAGGGCCAGACGTTTTCTTACGACAGGTGGGCATTGCAGAACGCTGCAGCATATTATAAGGCTACTCCTAGCTTACCGGCAACATTGCTTATGAGAACGTGCTGCAAGAGCTAAGAGCTGAACCGCTTTGACAAATTGCAGCAATACAAGGTCGGAAAAGCGAAGCGCAGGTGAATTTTCAACACATCACCTTCTGCTAAAAACCCTGCCATAGCTTGTTGTGAGCTTCCTTACAGTCGGTGCTACTGTCTGCGCTTTTGCTTCATTACAGAATCTTGTTTTTTTGTTTTAATTTTCACACTGCCTTCAACGTCCACCTTACTTTGATCCCTTGACTTTAATTAAATGCCCATTCACACCCACACGATTCATCATCATCAACAAGTCTTGTTCGATTGTGAGCTTAAACATAAGATTTTTCTAAAATTCTACTTTCAACAAAAGTCTTTGATTACTGAGCACTTGGCACACCCATATCACACTTATTGGTTTGCTTTTGGTCTTCATCAATTGTGACATTGGCTTTGAGGAAAAATTATCTACAAATTCAATCATCATGTCAAAGCTCGATAAATTCAATGGATTTGGTCTTCATACACGACATATACATATCAAGGTCTTCTTGATGCGGAGAAATTTATGGAGTACTCTCAGATTCTTTTCAAACAAGAAATCCAAATTTTCCAATCACAAGAAGATCGTCAATCCACATATGCACATTGAATCAAGATATTTTTGACCAATTGAAGCTGGCAATGAAGCTCGTGAAGACTATATTCACTATTTGCTTCAGGCACTCGATACATCAACAAATGCTACACGAGTATCTGCTTCAAGACTCCACTACAAGATTTCACAAACCTATTTTTGCCAATTTAGTGTCATAGATTTGTCATCATTTTTCTATTGTCATGTCAAAAATTTGTACGGGTTATAGACACTGCCACACATAAGTGGTAAGACCTCCCAAATTACCAGTTTTTTTTTTCTTTGCTCAAGTCCTATTTTGTCCTACTTCTCATAGGTTACTAGGTACACCTTAAACCCAAGGTTTGGCAGTGAACCAAAAACTCCATTTTTGGTAGCTACATATTTGACCTACACCCTATCTGTTCAAGGGGGGGTTACTAATCTAGCATCAGGTTATGGATACACTAGAAATCCTTGGTTGTGAGAAAACCTAAAACTCACGGTTGACGAGTACACCAAAAAATTGAGGTATCATGAGTTGCTTCTCCAGTTCGGGCTTGAGGGGGGGATTGTTAGGTATGTCGAGCACGTGGGCATCGTCCCCTAGAGCATGCAAGCTAGCTTCAGTTAGAGCTCAAGTTTTGCATGGTCATTTATGGCTTTATATACAATGTAAGGCTTTTACAACCTCTTATTTGTGAGTAGTCAGTGATAAACAAATTGGGATACCTCCTTAACATATTGATGTAGGACCTCTTCTCCTCACAAGTAAGATCTTTTGCAAGCATCTTTTCAAATCCTTCTTCAAGGTGGTGGCATATTTCATCCCCTTGTGTGTGATTGTCGTTTGGATTTTCTTCTACAAAAACATATTGGGTGTTGGCGTTAAATAAAATTCCCATTACCTCCAAAGAAGACTCCTCTTCACTGGTTGATGCTTCCTCATCACTTGAGTAAGGACTCTCCTCCTCGATCTCTTCATCTACCATGGTTTCATAGTTGATATCTAGTTGCTTTCCTTCTCGCCAATCATACACCACATCAGAGGCATGCAAAGAATCAATTTGGCTTAATCGACTAGTAACAGATTTGGGAATCAAAGAAGAGATGCCTGTGTTATATTGTGATAGTCAAAGTGCTATACAATTGGCTCGCAATCCAGTTTATCACTCAAAGACAAAGCATGTGGATGTGAAGTATCATTTCATCAGGGAAATGCTCGAGGATAAGCAACTTCAGCTTGTCAAAGTTCACACTACAGAAAATCCTGCTGATCTACTTACAAAAGGACTTCCCTCAGAGAGCTTTGCGCATTTTCGCAAGCAGTTAGGTGTAGGGTAGTACATCACTTCTCTACATCTCTTGTATATTAGCTTGTATAGTAGATTCTCTCACACTTAAAGTACCACATTGGACTTTAAGTGGGAGGTTGTTGGGGTATAAAGCCCAATGTGGTCGCCCAGGTAAGTGGGCGGGCCGCCAGGTATGTACACATATTCTTTTGTAAAAACCTAATAAGAACTCACTATGCTCTACACATTACAGTAGAGCGAGTTCACCATATCGTCGTGCTCTTCTTCTCGCACTCTCTCCCCTCTCTCGCTCTCGTTTTTTTGCTGCATCTCATCCATGCCATGGCACTACTCCGGCATCACCCGCCTTAGCTGGCCCAACACATACTTGATCTTTCTTGCTCCCTACTCATCACCTTGCGTGATGGCCTTGTTAGCATGTGCTCAAATGAACTGGGGAGATTATAAGAGGATAAGAATAGTGCTAAGGCAATTTTGCTTCAATCTCAATTGAGTAAAAGGATCTTGGAACATGCATTCAAACTACTATGGTGTTAGTAAAAAGGGTATGGCACTATTGTTAGACTAAAATTAGCATGTGATTTAAGGTATTAATGTGTAAAACCTATTGATAATCGCTATGAAATCACAACAATGCATGGTTTTTCGGTCATGAACAAGGGTAAGAAGGCAAGTGGAGTGAGCTAGAAGAAGAGTGACTCATTTGTTTGCAGTTGTAACAACAGAGACAAGACGACCCTAAAAAAAACACAAAAACACTGCATAATAGAGAGGAAACTAACAAATGTGCAAACATGGAGCGTAATCCACCAAAAGGCACAACCACAAAGGGATAGAGGGTGAGAGAGCAACAGGGAGTGTGGTATGCACACCCCTAGACCAGAGTGTTGTGCATGCATGCTCCATGCATGTGGGAGAGAAGATGGGAGATAGAGGAGAAATGAGTAGAGCAACAGGAGTACTAGGATAAAGGCTACCCCCCCCCTATATGGACTTCTCAATAAATGGATGTTAGTCTATTTATGAAAGCGTACACCGTCCAATTCCCTGAACATACAAGCATGCATGTCGATTGCATGGGTAGGAGTCGGCACCCTAGTCTGTAAGTCAAAGCTCGAAAAAGGATGCATGAAAAACTCGCATAATCAAGTCAAAGCTCTTTGTGGTGAGTTTTTGCATGGAATAGATATCGGCACTATCCAAGCTCTAATGGAATAACTTCATGCAACAAAAAAAGATAACTTTGCATAGGAGACCAGAAAGTGTTTCTTTTCATATATTATGTTGGTGTTCCTTATGTCACCTTAATGTATGTGTCTCCTACTCTACAGCTTGTGTAGTCTTGCTTCATGCGTGTGCGTTTGCATGTGGTAGAGCGAACATACCATGCTACCATTGCCTTTGTGATGACTATGTATTCATGTTTTGAGTGGTCATGTAGGACTGCAAGAGATTAGTGGAAGTCCCGTGACTACTCCCTCTGTCGTGAGGTTTGGGAGATTAATCAAGAGTTGCCATGTTGTTCAGTGATGCGAACGGCCCACAAAATGCCCTCTGTGTGTGTGTGTGTGTGTGTGTGTGTGTGTGTGTGTGTGTGTGTGTGTGTGTGTGTGTGTGAGTGTTGGTGTTGCCTCAAGGCCCCCACAAAGTGCTTAAATGCATGATTATTTGACTGCTTGATTACTATTATGTGTGTCTACGTGTGTGGTTAGCTTGTTTGGATCGACCTTCTATTGCTTTGTAGGCGAACTGTTGAGCAAGTTCCACTACTAGCTTAATAATCAAGTGAGTGAGTAACACCACAAGCATTGAATACCATCTCTAGCCATGCACATATTTATGGCAATTTGTGTGCAATGAAGAGAAAATGATATGGGAAGAAAAGTTGGTGTTGTAAGGGGGGAAACGAGTGCCCACCAAACTCAATTCACTGGACTAGTGATACTATCATTGGTTTATTTAGTAGTAAAACAAACATTCACACATAATAGGTGCAAAATTAGCACCGTTGGACTTATATATGTGTTAAATTTGCATCGAAACAAAAAGCAAGAGGGCAATGAAAGGAGCATCACCGGATAACAAGTTGTTCGAGAGGGGGCCAAGAACGCACCAAGCCTTCTTGGCAAGTTGTTCAAAAGGGGCCCAAGAAGGCATCAAGCCTTTGGCTGTGAGAGGTATTGTGCTAAACAAGCTGAAACAGAGACAAGTGAAGCAACATATATAGATTCCAAGTAGATTTGATTGATTGTATTAGGTTTAAGTGAAAAGGAAATTACTCTCGATTGATGTAGCTCTAGACCAAACCTACAACCCCTTAGACGTTAAACAATGTGTGCTCAATCACCATTATAGCACATACTTGGACAAAACCAGGATTGATTTTCCAAATTGTAGAAACAATCTATAATCCTTCCTTGCACTTCCTTGTACCATAGTTGTCCTATAGTTCTAGCTAAAACCCCAACAATCCATACTCGTACAACTTTGAACTATGAGAATTAGTGATGAGAAGACGTCAATGCCTCCTCGTAAGCCCAAAATTTGTCTCGTCTGATATACGAAGACTTATGATGATGTGGGTTTTCTAGCCAAGGGAAAGAGTAGGAAGATCAAGCAAAAATTGGAGCGAAGTATATTCAAGTATGCAGATGTAGCTTTTGTGTCAACACCACTACAACGTGAAGAAGTGAGAATAAATGGTTTGGATAGAGGGATACAAGAAGCAAGTGGTTATGGTTGGAAATCAATAGAGATAATGCTTGTACCTAGCCAGTTTTGACAAATTCAATGATTGATTCAACGAGGCATGTTCAAGATATAACCTAAGTTTGATACTCATCTTAAGTTAAAGCTATCAATGAGGCAGAGCCTGTTCGAGTTGTAAATGAAGAAGAGATTACCAAAGTTAAATCAGATGTCTTTTGTGAAGCCAAACAACAAGTGGTTTCATCTGATGGTGGTAATCTCATCAATAAGGAATCTTGCTTAGAGGAGAAATCAAATATGGTTGAAGACGAGGTGGAAGTAGATAGTGAAGACCATCATGTCGTAGAAGAGATCAAACCCAACTTGCAATCGATGAAACAATTTGAAGCAGTAGATGTGAAACATAAAGAACAAGAAGATGTAAAGCAGCTTGTTTTACCTAAACCTATGCATGCAATGGGAGTAGATAGCAAAAGGGTAGAAACGATTAATGTAGAATACAAGGAAGCATATGATGAACATGCTCTAGTAGAAGAGGATTCTCTCGAAGGTAGTGACCAGTTTGTAGAGGAATCATTGCCATTTTAAGACACTAGAGGGGTGGGCAAGGCTGACGCTGAGGTGATTGATGGTTCTTTGTAGCCAGTTAATGTTTGTGGTGAGTTGGAGCTAGTGTTATTGAAGGATGAAGGATGAAGCTCGGGATGGTCAATCTTTTTTGCATTAAGAAGGAGGAGATAAGGTGATCTTCAACAAGCTGGTAAAGGAGGCATGTGCTAACTTGTTGATGGACATGGTGCTTAAAGTTGTTTTGAAATGGTTGGTGGATATATCACAAAGCATTTCAGAGGTGGTTCCTTGTTCATAGGATTTTGAAGAGCATGTTTGGGTTGTGAATTTGTAATAAGGGGAATCTTGACATGCTCCAAGAATGGTTACATATGGGCTTTGACAAGTGGAGAGGCTTTGTTGGAATGCATAAATGGACTATAAATCCTTGTAAATTAGAAGCAAGAAGATTGCATATGCATATGTTAATGGTGGATAGGATTCAAAAATGTTATTTTTTATCCACGCATGTGCTCTTGTTGCTTATGGAACACAAATGGTCATCCTTTTGATTCAGAGAAGAGTGGGTTATGCTTTATATACATATGTAGATAGAAAATAATAGGTTTTTTCTTGTTTGGATGCAATTTCCACAAAAGTAGTTTTTTAGTTGAATATAAATACTCAACATACAGGGTGGCAATGCTAGTACAACAAATTTGTGTTCACTCCAAAACGGCTCGTATATAGATAGGTGGATTTTACAGCAAGCTTGATTTACTTTATGTTGCATGAAAGGGTAGTTTATGGTCAAATAAGAGGCTTGATGGGAACGTGTACATAAACCAGCAAGCTTGAACAAAGAATATAATAAGATGGGCGGGCGCCCGGCGACCACGCGGCCTGAAACTTAACAATCTCCCACTTGAAGACCAATGTGGCCCAAGTGGCTAAAGAATGTAGAGGCTACTATGTACAAATGTACAAAACACGAAGCATGACTCAAGCTTCACCCTACGCTCATCATCTCCATGCAATGTGCAAACCGCTCTGTGGCTAAGCTCTTCATGAGAGCATCCGCTGGGCTTTCATCTGTGTGAACTTTGGCTAACTCAATGCATTTGCTAGCCAAAATATCCGGTACCACATGATACTTGACCTTTATGTGTTTTGACTTGGAGTGAAACACGGGGTTCTTTGCTGACACAATTTCACTCTAATTATCGCAATATAGTACTAGTGTATGTTGTATACCAAAGTCTCCCACTAGACGAGATAACCACACAGCTTCCTTACTAGAACTAGAAACTGCAACATACTCTGCCTCAGTGGTGGAAGACGAAGTAAAATTCTGGATACATGATGTCCAAAAAATTGCCGCTCTAGCAAACAAGAAGACGTAACCAAATGTGGATTGCCTAGTGTCTACACAATCGCATAATCCAAATCAATGTATCCAACTATGGATGCATCACTATTTCCAAAGCGTAAGCACTTGCTAGCTGAGCCCTTGATGTATCTCAAGATGTGCTTCACTGCTTCCCAATGCTTTCTGCTTGGATTTGCCATAAACCTGTTGACCACTCCCACTGCATATGCAATGTTTGGCCGTGTGTTAACCATGGCAAACATAAGACTACCAACTGCCAAAGAATACGGCACCTTTGTCGTCTCTTCCTTTTCATCATCCGATTTGTAAGCACTTTTGGCACATGTGAGAATGCCTCACGCCCAAATACACGTAACATGTCATAATTGGGCTCTTTGTCCGTACACATCTCCTGTGTAACCTTGTACTTTAGTGGTGTACTAGGTGACCAATTGATCAAGTAAGCAGCCATCATAACAACTTCTCCCCAAAATTCTTGAGGTAAAGTTTTCCATAGACGACATAGAAGTGACACGTTCTTGAATGGTTCTATTCATCCTCTCAGCCACACTGTTTTGAGTGGGTGTGTAAGGCATGGTAAATTGTCTTCTAATTCCTCTTTTACTGCTCGGAGGAGATGTACTCGCCTCCATTGTCATTGTGCAAAGGCTTTCTACCTGATTGGTTCTCTACCAATGCTAAGAACTTTTGAAAGACACTAAAGACGTCGCTCTTTCGCTTCAAGAGATAAACCCATGCCTTTCTAGTAGAGTCGTCTATGAATGTCAGGAAGTATAACGCTCCCCCTAGACACTTGACTAGCATAGGTCCCCACAAGTCTCTATGAACGAGATCTAGAGGACTCCCTAACTCCTTATCCAAAGGCGTTGATGTCAACCTAGTCTGTTTGCCATGGATACAATGCTCACATAAAGAGAAGTTAGAGTAATCTAACACATGGATATAACCAGAACGCTGCAAGACTTTCATTCCCTTTTGACTCATATGTCCTAGTCGGTTATGCCACAACTCTGAAGACAACAGCTTGCCTACACAAATAGAATTCTCTTTCATAGAAGAGACATAAAGTGAGTACAACGAGCCAGACTTTTGGACTTTAAGCATGACCAGATTTCCCTTCTTGATAATCTAAGAACCATGAGCAAATATGGTAGTGCATATATCAAGCTCACGAGAATTGCCTAGCTTCATTGTGCCATGTGTGGTAGTGTATGTAGAAAACCACTCCTTGTGAGAAGTCACGTGAAAGATAGCACTTGAGTCCACAATCCAATTCTGCACATAACACTTGTCAGGAGCTAAGAATGCATCATGACTCAAATCCGATGTGAAAATCAACACATCATTTGACACTTCAGAAACTTTTCAATGGCTGGAGCCTCAACCACATTAATTTCTTCAATCTTCACACTACTTTTAGGCTTGTCAGACTTCGCTTTCTCTAATTCCTTATCACGCTGCATTGTGCGGAAATATTTTTTCAAGTGTCCCTTTTTATGGCAGTAGTAACACTCAACATTTTGTATGTCTTTGCCACGACTCTTGCTATGACCTTGCATGCGATCTTGAGAATGATTGTAGCTACGACCACGGTGCCTTTGCTTGTCATGATTGCCACTAGCCACATACGCATCACCATGCCCACTCACATCAAAAGATTGGCGTCAAATCTCCTCAGTGAGCAACACACTAGCAACATCATTGAAAACTAGCTTGCCATTAGGCGCAGAATTGCTTATGTTTGTGTTGAAGGTATCCCATGACGATGGTAGCGAACATAGCAAGAAAGTGATCTTCATTTCATCATCGAAATTGAGACCTTTTGAAGTAAGATGAGAATACACGAGAGAGATCTTGTGGCTTTCACTAGGAGCAACCAATGGTCCGACATACAAGTAAATGCATTCATCCCTCTACTCAAGAAGAGCATAAAATACTCTGTAGGAAGTGGAGTTATACACCAACAAAGAATGTTGGTTGGCATGGTGGGATGTAAGAGTCTCACATTGGGGAGGAAGGTTTGTTAAACATGATGAGATGGGAATGTTGGAGTTTGTTCCTACCAAAAATCTCTCATAGACGAAGCATGCGTGCATCCATTGGTTACAAAGACCATATGAGTTTCTATGAAGCAGTTGGTGTAGACATGACAATGGATATTTTGCAAAATATGAGATACAATGCTTATTTGAAAGGCGTGCATACGTCACATGGCCTGGGACTAAAAGATTTAGCACAAAGGTTTCTCAATCAACGATCAATTGCTTCTGCTTCAAAAATTGTTGCTTGACTTAAGTAAATCTTTAATGCATGAAATGGGATTAGATAGCCCCAAGATGAACAAAGAAACTGAGAAAAGTGTTTTAAAAAAAACGTTCATTGCTTGTTGATGCTGATGTGATACTTGATGATGACGGCCACATACCTGAATTTGTTATTGTCATCGACCTGCTATTCGCACTAGCTTACCAGCATCTTCAACTCTACAAGGTGGACAGATATGGCAAGAGTCTTGCATTCCAAGAAATATGTGGGCAATACGGAGGACTGCACCACAACAAAGAGTGACATGCTTTGGGTTGGTTGGAAGTGAAGGACAGAAGTGTGGTGGGTATATCAATGATGGATCAATAAAAACTAGAATTGGAGTCCCAACCCCATGCTTTTGGGGGCGCCGAAAGTATCCATCATCTAATAATAACCTGCAAGAATTACTGAAGGATTTGTGTGGTTTTCTAACACAAGCACAATGCACACGTGGAAAACCCACGACATGATTGTTTGTCCACCTGGTCCAGTGCATGGGATGTGGGTAGTGGATGAAGGCACAAACTTGTTGTAGGATGAAGTTAAACAGCTGCAAGAGAATGGATTTGTTTCTGAAGAGAAAGTACGTGCTGCACAAGGTACGGATGGGTCCCATAATGCACAAAGAGTTCCAAGCGCATTTCGTCCAATATATAGATATGGTAAGGTTGTGAAGTGGAGAGGAAATTTGACAAAAGATTTTCAAAGCCAAATGGAGTTGGACAGAAGCATGGAAGCACAATTAGTTAAAGAAATGGTTGTGGTGTGCAAGGAGACACATGTTTTTTATGTCAACACAGAGGTTTAACTTTGAAAAGGGTCACATACTCTGTGGCTATTTTAGATTTCCCAAGATGTACATGTGAGGACTTCCAGAAGAGAGAGGCAAAAAGGCTTAATTATACTCCTTGTAAGCATATGTACTTCATCTTCTTGCAAGTTATGGGTCTTGATTGCCACGCACATGAGTTCATACACCAAGGTTCTCTCACAAAGGTGGAATTATTTCAGGCTTTGGGTGGTGTAAGGCAAGTTGTAGTTGCATAGTTTACGTATTGCCCCTTCACACACTTCCAAGAAGCTCTATTGGTTTCAAATTTTGTTCACCTTCTTAGACTTCTCTTGATTTAAGCTTACAGAGCTTTATGTCTAGACTTGAATAAATTTTTGATGGCGTTGTTATTGTGTGTTCTCTAGTTCTTAATTTAGTTAAGAAACCATTGTAACCTTGAGAAGTAATATTAGTATCATAATGTTTATGTCACGTAGTCTTGAGTGCTTATTGTGTTTTTTTAGTTCCTTCATTGATTTGAAAGTAAGTCAAGTCTTTTTGTTGTCTCTTTAGTTAATTTGAATTTTGACATTGAGTAGATAGCAGTTTATGTTTGCAAAGATGTAGGAATCTATACCTAATTGATATTTGACAATGATGTTGTTGTGTTTTGTCCAACTCCTTGCGTATCTTAATTCATTTGAACATTATTTTGGTCTTCTCTATATTTTTTTTGAATGTTATTGTGAGCATAGATAGTCTCTATCTACAAAGATGTAGGATTTTCAACCAATTGATTCTTGACATTGCTATTGACATTACCTTTTTGCTTCGTAGGTGAGTAAATCTCGAAGATATTATAAGGTTTTCTATAGTGACCATGGAAATATTTTGAGTCATTTTTTGAGTTTGACTCTGATTCATTAGAGCACAAATCAATTCTTTTATGTTTATTGGTTATCTTACTCGCTCAGTTTTCCTATTTCTTGAGAAATGTTGCTCGAAATTCACCAGATTTAGGTGTGATTAATTATTGGTTAGAGCTTCAAAAATTTCTAGATGTGGTGTCCCTCAACTTATCTAAAGGGCTCATAGGTAGCAAGTGCATCATGGAAACACGATTTATGTGGCAAGTGCCCATGGATGTGGTGTTTACAGCTTAGTACGAGCTTGGTAATTATTGAGTAATCAAACACTAGCACCTTAGGTAAGGAAAACTCATCTTAAGAGGGCATATTTTCAAGGAGGTGTGCAAGTCATCCATATCAGAGGAGATCCTATGTAAGTGTGTGTGTGTGTGTGTGTGTGTGGCCTCCCCCCATCCCAGAGGAGAGATCCACTCGGTGGAGGATGGTCCACCAAGTGGACCAATCCCCCACGAGTTGCAACCAATTATGGTTAGAAGTTGTAAAGATTTTCTAGAAAAGATCGTGTTTCTTGCACATAGAGTTTCAATGACTATACACCAACATATGTTATGTGTTGAAAGGGGTTTGATATGAGAATTGTTTGATAAAAGGGTCCTCCTAGGAAGAGAATATGGTAAAATGAAATAGACGTACTTGGATTCTCATGCTTCTAGTGATATATCAAGGTACACCCTTCTTTGTAAGGTAGAATGTCTCTTGTTCATCATTCCAGCCTAGCAAAGTCGGGAACAACACGGGAAGCTTATTTGAAGTTTCATTGTATTCCATATTGTCCAAAACTCTCAGCAACGCTAAAGCCACATCCTTTAGTGTTTCATTCGCCTTTTCAAATTCATTTCCACCCAACCTTACTAGGGCAGCTTCATAAATAAGCTTCTTATAGATAACTGATACAGTGTTGGCAGCTTTATCGAGTCCGACTATAAACCAATCACAAGTCAGCTCATGGAATTCTTGCATAATGTTTGGAGTGACCCAAGTAGTATCCAAGCTGAGCCATTTTTCTGGTAAAAGACTAGCCTTTTAAAAAAAGACCATCTTAAGTTTTTCAACAAGATCCTATTGGAGCTTTAAGGCCAAGTCAGCCAGACAGTCTAGTAGTGCGGACAGTGCCATTCTAGGATTTAGAGGCTCTACACGTATGTGATTCAAACCCATTTCAAGTAAATCTTGAAGAGAAGAAATCTTAATAATAGTTAGACGGTTTGTCGTACAGACATGTACACCAAGTTTACCAAAATCCTTGCACTATGCGGTAAATTTTTTGCATTTACACCTTACAATAGGTTCATGTCTCAGAAATTCATTTGAGTACACAAAACACTTAATAGGGTCAAAATATTTCCAACCAAACACAACATTTTCAGTTACAAAATGATTATCATATGTCAAATCAAAGCATTCAAAAAACTTTGATTTTGGTGAAATGAAATACAAAATTCTATTGGTGAAATGACAATGAATGAAATTTGCACTACAATCCCCAGTTTTGCTTGATAGAAAGCGCCTCTCGATCTCATTGACTGCTACCTGCACAATCACATGTCCAAAAGATGTTTAATAGGCAATCCCCGACCCCTTCCTCTTGTAAAGCTTCTAGAATTTCCTCTTCCAAAACTGGAGTCAGTAGACGAAGAGGGGGTAAGAAAGGAAGTAATTGTGGAGTCTGGAGTTAGAAGTGTGTTGGGTCTTTTTTGAGAAGGGGACTCATCATCTTCAAAGTTAGGCTTCAGAAGACCTAGAATAGTTTTAATCCCTTTGTAAGAACCATAAGTGGTAAGGAGCATCCGTGGTTCATTTGCCCCGAGCTCTTTGAGCATGTCAACCATCAACGCACAAAATTTTATGAAGGCAATTTGTGCCAAAACCAATTCCTTGGCTTGCCCACCTAACCAAGAGCAGATGGAGAGTAAGATGAAAGGATGTAGACTTTTTTGAAAATATAGATTCCAGATTGTTGATTGCATACCAAACTGCATGGTTGAACCATATAATGCTAGATTCACATGACGCTTTCGATCAAGAAATCTGCAAGCGCACTTGAGACATGGTCTATAAATATTCCAGATTGATTTTGCATAATAATCAACATTGTTTTTACTAAATTCCATGATACCTTTGGTTCTCACATACATACATGCATTAGAGTTACACTTCTTGGAATCCAGAAAATACATGTTGAACGGAGATTTAATTAGCTCTCCTTTGTCCAAACATTGCACTCCTTTGAGCATCTTTAGTCGAGAATCCTCCATAGTAGCAGCTAGTAGATTTGCCAAAAAAGCCCGTCTCTATTGAGGTAGGGGCCAAAAAACCTTTATTAGGGAGTAACCAAAGTTTGTGCTCCACCCCTAAAGATTCAACCTCCACTGGTCGTATAGGTAGAAATGGGAAGATTCTCGAAACCTTAGGTACCAATTCCAAAAGAAAATTCTCACTAAGAGAATAAATCTTTCTGAAATTCTTTAATAGCTTCCGCAACAGCAGCATCCCTACAGACAAGATTGTTGGTAGGTAGGAGAATCATAATAGTTGGGGGCGTGACAAAACTCGGTTGAGCCCACACTGCTTTCTGAGAAGGTTAGCAAGTTCAACACCATCCGAAGAGAACCTAGCCAAGTCCTCTTTATGAGCTTTTAGCAATAATGTCGGTAATACCTAAGACACCCTTCTTATTGTTTCTAACCAAAACAACCAAAGTTTTGACCCATTTGTCAAAGGAGACTGTGTGAATCAAGGAGGTAATAGGATTACTAGACGAGGCCACAATGAGAGGAGATGCTTCCGCATCTTGTATGCATCTAAGAACCAAAAGTGAAGCTCGTGAAAGGATCCATTGGAAAATCCAGTCCTTGATACAAGGAAATTGCATGAAGGAGGCATAGTTAGATATGTCCCATAAATTTGAAAGGAAATATTATAAAAGACAGAATCTAAAAAACAAACTATAAAGATAGAGTGTAGTGTAATATTTTGATAGTAGCCTCAGTCTTTAACCGGTCAGAAAACATTCATAATGATCGTGTGAGGCTAACCCCTATTAGCTCAGACTGATTGTATTACTAGAGCAACCTGACCTAGCGTAATATTGGGATCCTGGTCCTGATCAAGTGGTAGGACTGGATCTATGTGCAAGTTGTGTGTGTTTTAGTTATTTACTCATATTACCCACAGATGAACATATACATGTTCAAAGACCAAGGTACCCAGATAAATGCAAGGTTTATTGTACAAAACAAACTTAGATAACATGATTTTGTACAAATGAATGTCATCAAGTTGGTACAAGTCACCATCCCAAAAGGTAGAAATTCCTTCACAAATTTTGAACCAGCAGCCAATCTTTCAAACAGTAAAGCAACCAAAAAGCTAAACCAAAGAGAGTAGCCCTCACCTGCACCCATAGAAATAACATAACATTTTGTTAGCATTGGATCTGTATGCAGGTGATGCACGGGCATCCTAGTTGTTATCCATGTCACAAAGCTACAACTTTTTTTGCAAGTAAAACTTATCATTGAAAGAGAAACCTTAAGAGACTTTGGTAGCCAATTACAACATCATAAAACCTTCAACAACCTACAAATTGCCAATGATTTTCATTAGACGGAATTTACGTTAAGGATCTTTTGTTGGGGTATAAAGCCCAATGTGGTCGCCCAGGTAAGTGGGCGGGCCGCCAGGTATGTACACATATTCTTTTGTAAAAAAAACCTAATAAGAACTCACTATGCTCTACACATTACAGTAGAGCGAGTTCACCATATCGTCGTGCTCTTCTTCTCGCACTCTCTCTCGCGTCGCACTTCCGCTCGTACTCCTTCAACTGGTATCAGAGCTCAGATCGAGGCTCAGGGCAGCACTGCAGGAGGCTAGAGTCACCAGCTCAGATTGGAGTGAGATTCAACAGGCGAAGACACGGCCCCAAATCCTGTGGGAGAGCCCGATCTGCTCAGAATTTCATTCTAAGGTCATCTCGGTCACCGTTCGGCTTTGACAAAGGTCTGCGCAGGCCATTTTCGACTACGTGGTCTCGGCGGGTGCAGATCCGACTTCTGCAAATTTGGGGTTTTTCAACCTACGACTGCAGGTGCTGAGGATATCGACACTCCCAGAGTGTTGATTTGTGGCTATCTACACATCGAAGGACGGCTCACAGTTCTTGGAAGCGTGCCACATACGACACGGGCGCATCTACACACAGACTATAGGCGACATCCACTAGTTCATCAGGTAGCTTGTGTTCACTGCTTGATATTCCAGATTTCATCCTGACATTGCAGGTACCTCCACATGGGATGTATTGTCAGAGATGATGTATGTCTGTTGAGGGTTTGCTGGCTATGAGTCACGCAGCAAACAACCGCCGTAGCGGTTACAGCATACAGTGGGAAATTTGTGGATGTATGACTTTGTGGGAAGTCTATATACTGTCAGATTTACTGCAGCCTTTGTTGAGGGTCGAGTGAGGTTTTATTGAGCTGGGGGATTCTCGAATGTTGAGATCCTTTCGGTGATACAGGTCTTGGAGCGATCCCTCGAGCACCCTTAGATAGGCAGCTAGGATGTATTGACTGTGAGTTAGACAGTTGGGATTGCATCTTTGCTTTACTGCCGTTGAGGCATTGTCACAGTCTATGCTTACAGGACAGTGACAAGACAGTGAGAGACAGTACAGGTGCAGGACAGGTTTACCCGCAACTTACAGTGTCAGAGAGACAGTGTTTTTTGAGCTGTTTTTTGGTCTGTTTTTTGAGTACACCAGAGCCATTTTACAAAGGAGACTCTGCCAAAATTTATGCAGAATCTGAAGCTTTCTTGGTTCATTTGACAGGTTGATATTGGTTCAGAGGTCAGTTTACAGGGGAAACTCTGCCGAATTTTTCCCAGGAAAGTAAACCACTGTGAAGCGTAGCTATGGCTGGATCACAGGACACTACTCTTTACAATATCAAGAAGCTGGATGGAACCAATTTCCCATTGTGGAAGAAGCAGATTTGTCACGTGTTGGTACAAAAGAAGCAGATAAAACCTATAAAGCTCAAGGGGATAAAACCAGAAGATATGGACGAAGATGAATGGAACGAAATGGATGAATTGGCACTTTCTACCATTATGCTGACTTTGGCAGAAAGAGTTACTTCAATGTAGCAGACGAGATGTTGGCTTATCAAGCATGGTTAAAGCTGAGTGATCTTTATGAGAAGCAGAGTGCAGCTTCACAGGTATACTGGCTTAAGAAGCTTGTTGACTTGAAGATGAAAGAAGGGACACCTATGTCCAATCATCTAAATGAATTCAACACAATCTACAGTCAGTTGTCAGCTCAAGGGGTCAAATTTGATGAACCTGTTAGAGCTATCTTCCTGTTGATCACATTGCCGGAAAGTTGGGACACTTTTCGCACAGCTTTGAGTAATTTTGCACCTCCAGATGGTTTGAACATAGCAGGTGTAGAAGGAAGTCTGCTTACTGAAGAAACCAATAGAAAGACAATGGACAAAGGCAAAGGAACAGCCTTAGTTGTCAGGGGAAGGACCAAAGAAAAGTACAAAGGTGGAAAGAGGAATCAGTCTAGTAGCAAGTCCCGCAGTGCTAAAGGCAAGAGTGACATAGAATGCTACCATTGTGGCAAGAAGGGTCACATGAAAAGAGACTGCAGAGAATGGAAAGCAGAAAAAGGCAAAGAGAAACCTGAAGACCATGGTGAGAAGAACAAGTCCTCAGTGAAGATTCAAGAAATAAATGTGACAAACACTGTTGCAGAGGATGACAGTCTAGTGTCAGGAGACATCTACTTCTTGAAGAATACAATGGACTGAGCTCTTCTTACAGCATCTGATGGAAATGCAATGAGTGACTCGATTATAGACTCAGGGGCATCACTTCATGTGTCTCCAAACAAGGAGTGGTTTACCTCTTATGTGACCACTAAAGATCATGTTTGGCTAGGCAATGGGCAGACATGTGAGATCTTAGGTGTTGGAGATGTTCAATTGAAGTTTCAGAATGTCTCTTCTTTCACGCTAAAGAATGTGAGACATGTTTCCGCAATTACAAAGAGCTTGATCAGCACAGGTTTACTTGATGATGCTGGCTACGTCACCACTTTTGGACAGAACATGTGGAAGATATCCAAGGGTTCTATGACAGTAGCACATGGAGTAAAGTCTGGAGGACTTTACATGATTTATGTATCAAATGTCTCTAAAAATGTAATCAATGTAACCGAGCAGCCGAACGTTTCTTTGTGGCATAGCCGGTTAGGACATATGTCCAAGAAGGGAATGGAAATCTTGTCTCCTTCTGGTTATTTGCCTGGCTTTTCATTTAATGATTTTGAATTCTGTGAACATTGTCTGTATGGTAAGCAAACACAGCAGCCACATAAGCATAGAAGCAGTAGAAGAGATACACAGTTGGCACTTGTTCATAGTGATTTGTGTGGACCTATGCCTAACCTATCTCTAGGGGAAGCTTCTTACTTTATGACATTTATAGATGATTACTCGAGGAAAGTATGGGTTTACTTTCTCAAGCACAAGGATGAAGCATTTAGTGTTTTCAAAACGTTTGTGACACTTGTGGAGAATCAGAGTGGCAAGAAGCTGAAATGCTTACGCACTGACAATGGTGGAGAGTATGTTTCAAAGGCCTTTCAGGACTTTTGTGAGTCAAAAGGTATAAAACGTGAACTTACTGCTCCTTACAATCCTCCTCAAAATGGTGTTGCTGAGAGGATGAATAGGACCATACAAGAGAAGGTCAGAAGTATGTTGTCTAATGCACAGCTGCCAAATGGGTTTTGGGCTGAAGCTGTATCAACAGCTGTTCATCTTGTAAATAGATCTCCTAGCAAGGTTTTGCAGAAGGATTCAGTGCCAGAGATGGTATGGTCAGGCAAGGTGCCCTCATACAAGCATCTCAGAGTCTTTGGTTGTGAGGCATATACTCACGTTCCAAAGGAATTTAGGAACAAACTTGAGCCAAAGAGTAGAAAGTGCATCTTTCTAGGCTATGGTAATTCTAGCGTGATGGGGTACAAACTTTGGGATCCCGAATCCAGAAAGGTTGTTCGCAGCAATGATGTTCACTTTAATGAATCCAAATATCATTCTAAACCAGAGAGGGTTGAGGAGATTAGAAGAGTTGTCTTCCAAGAAGATGGACCTGCACGTGCAAGACAAAATGTCAAGGCTCAAGAGGAGCAAGGACAGGATAGATTGGAACCACAGGTTGTGGCTGAGCCTGAGCCACCTATTGTGCGTAGATCTGGACGTGTCACGCGACAACCTGATAGGTTTGTTCCATCTATGAACTATGTCATGTTGACTGATTGCAATGAGCCTTCATGTTACAAGGAAGCAGTGCAAATGAAGGACTCTGGGAATTGGCAATTGGCCATGCAGTCAGAGATGACAGCTCTGCATAAAAACAAGACATGGAAGCTAGTTAAATTACCACGGGGCAAAAAGGCTCTACCTTGTAAATGGGTTTACAGGTATAAGATCACCTCTCATGATAGTCAGCCAAAGTACAAAGCAAGGCTTGTTGCCAAGGGCTTTAAGCAAGAACAAGGCATTGACTTTGATGAAGTCTTCTCTCCGGTGGTCAAGATGACTACATTGAGATGCTTTCTTGCATTGGTTGCCATATTAGATTTGGTGTTGCACCAAATGGATGTCAAGACAGCGTTCTTGCATGGTGATTTAGATGTGGAAATTTACATGCAGCAGCCAAAAGGGTTTGTTGAGAAAGGTAAGGAAGATTGGGTATGCCAGTTGTTAAAGAGTCTTTATGGCTTAAAACAATCACCGAGGGCATGGTACCATAAATTCCACAAGTTTATGCTTTCTCAAGGCTACAAACGTAGTGAGTTCGATCACTGTCTATATACAAAGAAGGCTAAGGATGGCAGTTGGCTGATCCTTATTTTGTATGTGGATGACATGTTGATTGCTGGCAAGCACTTGGAAGAAATTTCAGCTTTGAAGTCAAAGATGGCAAAATCGTTTGACATGAAAGACATGGGTGAGGCAAGTCATATACTTGGTATGCGCATTGAGAGAGACAGATCAAAGAAGTTGATTTGGTTATCTCAAACAGAGTATATTGACAAGGTTTTGCAACGTTTCAATATGGAGAAGGGAAAGGCACTGAGTGTTCCATTGCCACCATATGTGAAACTTAGCAAACAAGATTGTCCTGTGTCTGAGGAAGAACAGGCTGAAATGGATAAGATTCCATATGCGTCTGCAGTGGGTAGTTTGATGTATGCAATGATTGCTACTCGCCCAGACATTGCATTTGCAGTGGGAGTGGTAAGTCGATACATGTCAAACCCAGGCAAGAAACATTGGGAGGCAGTGAAAGGAATATTGAGATACCTGAAAGCTACAAAGAGTATGCGTATATGCTATGGGAGTCAGGAGCTAAGCGTAAAGGGTTTTACAGACTCAGATTATGCAGGTGACTTAGACAACCGAAGGTCTACGTCAGGGTATGTCTTTACATTGGCTGGTGGAGCAGTATCATGGCGTTCTAGATTACAAGAATGTGTTACTCAGTCTACTACAGAGGCTGAATATGTTGCACCATTTTTGGTTGATTTTGCAGTGTTTGAAGAAAGCTAAATACATTCAATCTCAGATGCTCTTCCACGTCAACGAATGGGCTTCACCTCACTAGATTTTGAGGACAGAATCTACATCAAGAAGGGGGGCATGTTAACCACTTACGGACACCCTATCACCTTTGACGGATGCCTTATCACTTTATTTGAGTCATGGACCGGGCTTGTTGGTCCTATATATGCATAGGTGATCGCCGATAAGAGGTGCACCTCTTATCTCATTTTTACATTATTTTTGCTATGATCCCCCACTGTGGGCGTCCATGTGTGAATGGGTCAGATTCATATAAAAGGTCCATTTTGACTAAAATCCTCATTCTAGAGGTGCAGCCTAAAGAAGTGCTCTTGCTCCACCTCTAACTTCTTCTCCATCCTGTGCTCACGAGTGTGGGTGTGTGTATGCTTGAGAGAGAGAGAGAGAGAGAGAGAGAGAGAGAGAGAGAGAGAGAGAGAGAGAGAGAGAGAGAGAGAGAGAGCATTGCGGCGGCATCGGCGACGACGAGGCGGTTGAGCGCAGTGGCGGCAGCTTCTTCTTCTTTGTGGCACATAATCCTTCACGATCGGTAAGCGTAGAGGAGTGAGTGACAAACCATTGGCCCCTTTGAGCTTACTAAGATAGTCTGGTTATGTGCTTGCAGCCATTCATGGCTCGCACACAATCTTTGGCAAGTCCCCAGCCTCCGACACGTGCGGTAGAAGCGCACAAGCATTGAATAGCTGGGATTTTGCTACCTGATGGATCTCCACAACTCAATATTTTTTTGTATAAGATCATTGGAATGATACCTCATTCTTATTATATTATACAAAAATGAATCTAAGACCGAGTCGTTTTTGTACAAATCTATGTCCAAGTATCTAAGCCAATTGTCTTATGAATAGTATGTTCTTTTGTGTATATGTATTTGGTTTAAATGCCACTCCATTGGAAGGGGTCATTGACACCTGCCTTCCCAAGTAATGAGAGTATTGACGTGCTTGTGTTCTTGGATGATGGCAGGTAAGAGTCTCCTTCCTCGGGATGACAATGACAACATCAACAGTAGCATCAAGTCATCATCCCCATTGAATACAAAGTGTTATATTTGTCATATTGTAAAGTTCATTTTGTATCTCTTGGCAGACTTTAATTCTCATTTTTTGTATATACATTGTTCTAATTTCATTGTATGGTTCAATAGATTGTGCATGTCAGCCCGTTGTTAGATAATCAAACATAAACGAATGCGCACACGCGCACACACACACAAATGTCTGGGTAATTATTATTTTTAATCTTATTCAGGGGCTTGCTTAGCTCACATCCTATGTAGCTTGTAATTACATGAAAATGTTTTTTGGCCGGCCCTGGACCTTTTTCATGGCCATATGTGAATGGACCTTTTTGGGTTTACATTATGTTGGCCTCTTGTAATTGGTTTTACTTATGCTCTATGTAGAAGATGAGGTAAGTATCAAAGCGGGTAATCTTACTGCTTGCATGTTTATACGCAATGAAAGAATCTACAAGTGGTAGATTCCGCCCCTTTTCTGGAGTTCGTCTACTGGCATTACACATGGCCCCATTTATTGCAAACCGCGTGCAGATTGATGATTGGCCGTAGATGATTGGTGGTGTTGCATTTGGTTGTATAAGTTGTGGATTACTCTCAGCCTTGATCCTTCAGATCATATATAAAGGTGAGGATTCTCCCTCACTTAGTAGGCTTTTGTACATTCAGTCAGTCGTTGTTGTCGTGAGGTACATTGTGTGAGTGACTGTGCTTTGAGTGTGCTACGCTATGGCTAAAGGGAAAGATAAGCAACAAGCTTTGGAGGTTCATTCTCTGGCTTCTCCTTCTCAGGTGGAGTTCTTTGGCTTAATGGGTTAAGATTTGATAGTAATACCTCTTTGCTTGGTAATTAAGAACTGATGGACATTTCTAAATTTGTTGTGATGTGCTTATGGCATGTGTTTGCTTGCGGTTTGGATGCGCGACTCTAGTCTAGCTGTGTTTTTCATGATAAAATGAATATGGTTAAGCGTAACCACCTTAAAGGGCTGGAGATTAAATCAGTTGGATAGGGTTCTTTGAGAATTGAGTTGGTGGTGCTTGTTATGGTAAAACATCTCACTGGTTTGTTTGATAAACAAGCATTAAGGAATATGTTTAGTGAAAACCTGGTTTCAAGAACATGTGCTGGTCTTATCAATTTAGTGCTAAATGGTTCTTCCAAAAAATACATTGGGAAGATATGCTAAACATACTTTTTTTGGATGAGTACTTTCACTGGTATTCTGATATGACCACTCTTTTGGATTCCTCTTGGGTTGGCATGGTTATACTCTAAATCCCTTAGCCCCATTTTTGGTTTTTGACCTAAGACTCATTTGGGTTTCGACCTATGACGGTTTATTGAAAATTGGATAGGTGGTTGCTTGATATGGTAAAACTTCTCAATGGTTTGTTTGGTAACATGCTTGAAAGAATCTATCGAGAATACTGCCTTCATGTATATGTGCTGGTCTAATCTGTTTGGGCTAAGTAGGTTTGCCGAGGAATGCCTTGGGTTGATATACTAAATTGATTCTTTTTTGGTAAGTGCTTTTTGTTGGTATGATAATATGAACACTCTTTTTGCTTTCTACTAGGTAGGCAGGGGAGTTACACTATCTCCTTAGCTCCATTTAGTCTCGACACTATCTTTACTTGGTATAAGGCATTGTTACCATTTATGCTACTGATATGGGTTGATTTTGGTTTGTACTGATAACTTGGTAATTATCCTTCTTGTTTAGCATAGCTCAGTATAGTGTTGTCTTGGCTGATGCTGTATACCTTAGCATAAGGTTATCGGTTCAGTTTGGCATGAGTGGGTTTTCCAAGAAATACCTTGGGCTGTTTTGCAGAGAAGTTACATTTTAGATGAGTACTTTTTTTGGTTTGCGAATGTAACAACTCACTTTGGCTCCTCCTAGGCTGGCTAGATCTCTACACTAATCTCTTTTGCTCCAACTAGGCCTTGACCTAAGGCTCTCTTAACCTAGTATAAAGACCCATTTACTAGTTATGTTAGTGATATGGAGTTGCTATAGGCTGCTTTTGGTTTGTATTGATAACCAAGTAATTATCCTTCTTGTTTAGCAAATATGGCTCATCATAGGGCTTTCTTGGCTGATGCTGTGTACACTGGCAAAAATAGTTGTTATTTACAGTTGTCTAATGGATTTCTACTAACTTATGACTCCTCGAAATAGTGGATGACATGGCTGGATGGATATGGTTACCGGCTCTTAGCAGGACTCTTATAGAATTCCCTATTTCCTATTTTCAAGTATTAAACTCCTGGTTTTTTACAAATTTCTCGTTTTTGTCGATATATAAACAATATGTCTATCTCTTTTTTCTTCCTACTAGACATGCATGGGTTTACACTAAACTACTAAGCTACAATAAATCTCAACCTAATGCTAACTTCACCTGGTATAAGGCATCGAAACCATTTATGTTGCTAATATGGAGCTGCTTTTGGTTTGTAACCAGTGGATGGCATGGCTAGATAGATGTGGTTATCGACTCTTAGCATGACTCTTGTAGATTTACCTATTTCCTATTTTCGAGTATAAAACTCCTGGTTGTTACAATTTTCTCGTTATTCTCGACATGAACAATATGTCTAGGAACATAGACATGATCTATTGTTTGTGGGTATACTTTATTCCCTGGTTTCTTTTGCTATAAGGGGTAGGATGGAAACTTGATAGGACCAGACTAAGGGTATATTTTTATTTTTTTCTTATAAACTAGTTTGGTGATTCCTTACTGTCTCGGCATGTTACTGTAGCTTATTTTGATTACTTCATATAGCGTCTGAGTAGTGAGACTCTCTAGTTCCTTGAAAGGTTGATAGAATCCGGTCATTTATTGGCTGGTGTTGCTCACGCTTATGGCAGAACTTGTCAGGGTTTTCTTATATACATGAGGGTGTATATGACAATTTTGTTGCTAATATTTCCAAAAATGATTTGTCTATTGTTATCAGGTTATACCAAGGTATAAGATGAGTACTCGGATGTATACTATAGTCGATCCTATCAAGAGGGCACAGATGTCAGAAAAGCTTAAAGCGGCAAGGGAAGAATATGTGGCTTCTTTTGCGGCTAAGAACATGGTGTGGTCAAGGAAGAGAGCCTAGCTTAATAGAACTTGCAAAAATAAGGAGATAAACTATAAAGATGAAGGAGTACGAGCGCAAGTGCGACGCGAGAGATTTCATTCTCATAGCACATATATAATTAAAAAGAATTTGCAGTGAATAAGCACACAGATTGATTAGTAACAAAATATTAAACACTTTTTCAACCGTAAACATTAAACTGTAATATAATCAAACGCATAAGCTATAAAAGTCAAAAAACAAGTCTAGGGTCGCTAATTTAACGATCGAGAGGCAGTAGAGGTCAACTATTAATGCCATGGGCAAGCTTCTCAATTCTCTCTTGTTAATTAAGTTGTTTAATGGCAAGAGCAAAGTATTTCATGTCCAAGGGCTGACTAGAGGCTATACCTAAAAGACCTTCCAATAAAGCTACGATAAAAGAAATTGCATATGAAATCATCGCCTAGATTTTTTTCCTTTGTTTGACCCCCAAAGTGTTTTCCACGTTGATTCAATTTTTTACGGGTGTACGTATTTTGTATGCCTTGGGCTTTTTGCTTCTCAAGGAAAAGCGCCCACACTGGGAACCTCTAGGGCTTTAGTATCATAGGCATACATGTGAGTGAAGTACTAGATCAAGCTGGGATTTCTCTTCTAGCGTAAGATTTTACATTTTTGTTTTTTTTGTTTGTTTTTTTTTCACTGCATTTCAATTTTGTAACTTTGGGGAGTCATATTGACACTGTTACCCTCCCCAAGCTCATCACAATAGTAAACTCCCTTTACAATACTTAAGCTAAAGGTCAAGAGGGATTAAGCTCACTAGAAAGCACTAGTACATTGCATACAATGCTTCATAATATTGGATTAAAACCTAAAGTAACCATTGACAACAATTAGGAAGGCATTTCCTATGGTATTAAGAGAAGATCTCTAATGTCTATCATGGTCAAACTAGCTTAGTGAGACTTCTTGATTCATAAACCTAGACAAGGGACTACGACATAAAATTATATTGAATCTAAGGTTCAATACTAAGCAAATATGTTGAATATTGTGCTACCAATCACAATTAAAGCAAACAAATATGGATGCTAAAAAAGACAAGAGGCAATGATAATGAACAAGAAACACATGTTCGTGTTGATGATCGCGCTCGATTCGAACAGTGAACTAAACAAAGATTGCATGAAGTTCAAAATCCCAACTAGTGCAATGCGTTCTTGTACACACTAGGAAACACAAGGAATACCTCTAGGAGGCACATTAGTGGGAAGAGGCACCAACCTTTATTGAACACAATCAAAACAACATAAAGAACCCTAACCTAAGTATTTGCACACCCCTTAGAGGGTCAAGGGAACATGATATCGTATAGATGGATGGGTAGTCCTAAGTCTAAAACCCTATCCTCATCATTGTCAAGAAAAATAAAGTCATCATCAGTGAGACCAAACGTACCATCCGTGTAATCATATAAATCTTCCTCATCATTAGATGCACGTATGTTCACTAAGAATGTCACTAGGCGTTGATAGCCGTTTTTCGGCTATTCAAAATTTTCATAGTGAGCTACCTTACCCTATCAAATCACTCAAACACTGTGGTTATCCTCACCCTTTCACTATACATAAGCGTGTGTGAGTTATGGGACTTTTCTCGTATCTCCTTAAAAAACCCTCAATTAGCTAGTCACTAGGCTAGTTGAATTTTAAAAAAAAAGAAAAAAAAGAAAACTATATTATGGTCTTTTTGTGTGTAAATAATTCATTGTATGTAGGGCCTAAATATAGGAATGTTTATTATAATTATTTTGGTATTTTATTTAAATATTTATACCTAGGTGTGTGTTTTATTAAACTTATGTATGCCTTCTTTTATCCTCTTGCACCATAAGCATTTTTCTTTTTTGCCAATGTGTATATTCCCTAATCTCATAAATATTTTTTTCTTTTATACAAATCACCCCCACATTTTTATCATCACCCTTGTGAAAACAAAAAACCACCTTTTACTCCCTTAGTCACTTTTATTATATAATTCTCATTTACTTGCATACTTTTTCTCTTTCACAAAAAATAATACAAAAGAGGAACCATATCATATGATTCCAATATCTTTTTTTATATCCATAATTCTTTCATATTTTTTCATTATGTACTCATTATTCTAACACCATGTGCTCATTGAGCTATAATCCATGAATAGTCTATACACTAGTCCCACCATGTATATATTTCTTTATTTACCAATAATCCTCCTACATGCATGTATAAAGATAACTTGAATGTTTTGTATCATGATATGACAAAGTAGGGACTCACTCTTGGATGCATTGTGCAAATTTAACAAAGGAGGGGGCCACTAAAAGACTTTTGCAGGCATAAAAAACAAGCTTTTTGGTGAGATTTTTGGCGCCTATCTCCGTTCAAAATTTGAAGAAGTGCCCATCAGACATAACCTAGCCCACAAGTTGAACAATCACCTCAATTTTTTGCATAATTTTAGGAGCTACTTTCGGTGAGATATGAATTTTATGGTGGGCCCCAATCTGCCTATTTTTTCTCACAAGTCACCCCTAGTCTTCTCTCACTTCTTTTAAAAGTTCTACACAAACACACACACTCATTCCTCTCAATCCCTCACTCAAGCCTGAAACTTCCATGGTTTCCTCACCCTCCTCACCATTACGCTCCCCTCTCACACCCATAGCTCTCTTTTAAAGCTCTACCTACATCCACCATCTCCATATCTCTCTGTATTACTCCCATACTACAATTTTATTCTACCCTTTCAAGAATGCAAAAAAAAGAAACCTAACCACACTTAATCTCTGCAAAATGGATGTTTTTATCAACAAAACCCTCATTGTCTTTGTGGTTATCTAAACTATGGCGGCATGAGAAAAGAAGAAGAAGAAGAAGAACAAAGGTCACTTTTGATAATCTACGTATGGGTGAGTCCAAGATTCATCAAGGATTCACCATTTCAAGGGTACACCCATCCCATTCACCCCTCGTTTCTCATCTTTCAATTCATTCTGCTCATTGTAATTATATTACTAACTTTTTTTAGTGATTGTAACACTAACTGCTAACCCTTTCTTGTAAATTGCACCCACTCTACTCTACCTTGCAATAGGCAACCTCACACAAAAATCACTCACCTCTCTAGAATCTTCTCTATTTCACCTCAATAATTCTCTCCTCTTGAGCCCACATCCATGTGACTCAACAGACAAGAGAGACCCACTCTCATAAGAACATATAAATTTTTTCAGAAACATGGGTTTCTATGTAAATATTGATCATGAGATAATCTTAATAAGGGCTCTTCTCACCTATAAATAGAGCCCTTTTTCCTTTGTAAATGGTATGATCTCTACACTAATTCTCACTACTTTGAGCATGCTATTCTCCATCTTAGTTGTAGGGAGAGAGAGTGAGCTCGCTATACACCAATACTTGTGGTGTATATGAAAGCTTCTTGAGCTAGTTGTAGCATTGCAAGGGAGTGAGCGATTCATAACTTCCAATCAAAGTTGTACCTACTTTTGCACATCAATTGAATCAATAATTTGGGTGCAACTGCGGTTCAAAACTTATTTGAGTCACTCCAATTCATGCTTGGCAACCTCATCTCGTTTGGTTTAAGGTGATGCATTCTCATTTTGAGATTCTTTTGTAGTATTTGCTTGTATGTGACTCAAGAGCTCTTGTGTTTGTTTTGTTGTTTGGGAAAAAATTATAAGAGGGTTGTATGGTGAGAGGGTTCCCATAACCCTAAGATAATGTGTAGATCGCAACATCATCAAACGTAATTGTGCCTCTTGACTCTCCGCGAATCTGTTTATACACCCGCATCAATCATTAACATTGAAGCTAAATTCTTGCATAAAACTCTCGCTCTCTCTCTATCTATCTATCTATCTATCTCTCTGTGTTTTGTGTGTGTATTTGCAACAGCATTGATAGTAGTGATAGTGTACCCTTCCTTCTCGCTTGTATTGCTTGGGTATTCTTCTTTGTTGCGTCCTAGTTCGCTCGATAACTAGGTGTTGACCCTTCACTTGTTGGCTTGGGTTTGTTGTTGTTTCACTTGTTTGTGGTAGCCCCAGGCCAATTGAGCAGCACGGGAGCCTTGAGGGGTATTTAGAGGTCGCCTCTCTTATTGCCCGTCCCAGACCGCCTCAAATTTGGTGCCCCCACGGAGGACGGCTTGTGTATGTTTTTGTGTAGGTTCAACCTTTAGCATAGTTAAGTAGTTTGCATGAATCAGGAGAATTTGTATGATCCTTTCATTCCCATTGCAAGGCAAAAGGTACACATGATTGTTAGTACTAAGTTGCAATTTCAACATGTAATTCATAGAATGTTAGGTTCTCTTAAGTTGGATGAGATAAACGCTTCGGTAAATCCTTTTATTTTGCTTCTCATTAGGTATTACTTTATTTTGGACCTCTATATTTTTGTTTTGTTTTAAGTATTAGGTCATGCATAAACCATGGATAATGGCCCAAGAATAGAGGTTTTTCCCTTTCGTTTCACTCCATATATTAGAATAAATGTTGCAATTAGTAGAAAGATCCATTTTCAGCAGCGTTTGGTGTTCATGTTTGGTGCTCAAAGAGTAGGAGAAATTCTCTTGTCACCAAAACATGTCATTCCGGCTCTTGTTGACTATCGTAGATCATAAGAAAGAAAAAGTGTTGTCACTTTGCAATTGATTCGATGGAGGTCCAACACCAAATGTCAGGATATCCTCTCTTCTTTGGAGATTTGGCGAAGATGTCAAGCCATTTCTAGCAAATTTCAAAATGGCTTGCTGCATAAAGAGAATAATAGAAGATGATGAATACTTAGGAATGTTTGAAGTGGTCCTTAGGAAAGATGCTAGCACTTGGTTTGACTCTCTATCTCAGGAAGTTAAAGGAAACTATAAGGAAGTGATTGATCATTTCAAGTGATACTTCTTTGACCCCCAAAACACTCAAAAGCTATGGCAAGACATCGTTTCTCACAAGCAAAAAGACTTAGATGACTACTACATGTACAAACAAGAGTTTCTACATCTTTGGGTTGTATGGGTGAGAAATGTTGTCAACCCTGGTGATGACGCAGAGTTCATAAAGAAGGAGAGATTCATAGCCAATCTCTTTCCCACACTCAAGATAAAAGTTGAGGTGGGGCCGCCTGTTACCTTTGATGAAGCTGAAACTAGGGTTTTTGAGAAGTATAGAAAACTCAAGTGCTTAAGAGGAGAGGTTCCAATAGAGGGTCCTAGACCCAAGGGAAAATTTCAAGCATCAACATCTAGAGAGATTCCTGAGGTAACAGCCGAGGTGATTGAAAAGCTAAATGAGTCCTTGAGCAACTTATCAATTCACCTTGCACAAGCTGTAGGTCCCAAGGGACAAACAAAGAAAGCTGAGGAGCGAGAGCCAAGACCTAGGCGACTTTTGCAATGTTGGAAGTGAGAGAGTCTGGACATGGGGTGTATGATTGTCATGAGCCCCGTGGGGAGCCAGGGAGACCTAACTTGAATTATTCAGTGATGAATGCAGGTGAAGGAACTGGTCAATAACCAAGGGTTCTACAAAGGCCAAATGGAGCAAGACCACCTCCATGAGGGGTAGAAGGAGTTCCACCTTTGCCAGATCCAAATGTGCATATGGTAGAGGTGACAAATTCAAATGAGGTTGGCATGGAAGCAAATGGCAGTAAGTGTGGGCATGGAAAAGGTAAAGAGAAATAAGGAGTCACGTCACAAGTGATCATGGACCAGAAAAGACGTCAAAAGAGACCAAAGAAGCCACGAGGATTCGACGGCGTATCAACCTCCAGGACTGCCCTCTTGGACATGGTATGACTCCATACAAGTTGTTGGAAGACATGAGAGGTAAGGATCCTGATATCTCATGGCCTCAATTTCCTGCATTATGTCCACAAGTTAGGCGGGTTCTAACAAAGGCAGTTAGCACCAGGAGAAAAGTAAAAGAGAGTGTGGTTGTTGTAAAAATTGCACAAGCTGAAATGAATGAGGATATTACACCTGTGCTAGATTTCTACATCAAAGGAAGGTTGGTTAGGAAAGGTCTAGTGGATGGGGGTGCACAAATTTGCATCATGACAGAGGGACTCAAGCAGAGACTAGGCATGCACATCCATGAGACACTTGAAATCAGATAAAAAATGGCAAACAATAGCAAGGCTAGGTGTGTAGGCATTTGTAAAAATGTTTTTTTGGAGGCCTTTGGCATTAAGAAGGCAGTGGATTTTTATGTTATGTCGACAAAGGGAAGTGGCTATCCATTTTTCCTAAGAAGACCGTGGCTAATGAAAATGCGAGCTTTGCAGGATTGGGAAAGTGGGAAGTTGATTTGTAGGAATGACAATCATAAGAAGGTTGTCTTTGACATGAAGGAGCAACGTCAAGAGGAGCTCCATGAAGAATCATCGCAAAGTGAGACAGAGGAAGATTGGACTGAAAGAACGTCAAAGGAAGAAAGTAGCGGTAGCATTACTGAAGAGGAGTCTTCCATCGAAGTCATGGGGGTAAGGTTAAGCCAAGCAACCAAAAGACCTCTTGCCGAGGCTTGGAGGACGTATGTCCTCAAGAGAACCAAGGTGTGGAAGATGAGGGATGCTCGAAGGTATGCTATCAACCACACTTACAAAGGAAGAAAGAGGGGAGTTCAAATGTGTGCTAAGGAAGTTTTCCAAGCTTTTTGCTAAGGACTACACCGACGTGCATGGAGTAGATGATGTTCAACACAAGATCGAGCTAAAGCCAGAGGCTACACCTAAGGCTCAAAAGCTACAAAGGCTAGGAGTCATCAAAGAGCAGGCTTTACTCAAGGAGGTAAGAAAGCTTCTAACAACAGGTTTCATTTATCTAGTGGAAAATTCAGAGTGGGTCTCTCTCATTGTTGTCACTCCCAAGAAGAACGGCAAGTGGAGGGTGTGTGTGGATTACTGTCCACTGAATGAGGCAACAAAAAGAGATCACTTTCCCCTCCCATTTCAAGATGAGATACTAAATGAGGTAGCTGGTCATGAGAAGTACTTTGTGTGTGATGGCTACTCGGGTTACTTTTAAATACGGATTGCATTGGAAGATCAATTGAAAACAACCTTCATCACTCCTTGGGGTTGTTATGCTTTCAAAGTCATGCCATTTGGCCATGGACATGGTGTTTCAAGCATTCTTTAGAAAGTTCATTAGGGCTTTTATTGATGATTTTTGCATTTATAGCTCAAAATCATTGCACCTACAAAAGATAGAAGAAGGTTTGAAAAAACTTTACGACATGGGAGGTCAGCTCAATCCCGACAAATGTCACATAGGTGAGGATGAAATGATCTTGCTCGGTCACAAGGTTTCCTATAAAGGTATTGAGGTGGATCCTTCAAAGGCAAAGGCTCTTATTGAGCTCCCATCACCCAAGAATCTCAAAGAGGTCATCTCATTCATTCAAAAAGTGAAGTATATGTCACGCTTCATTCACTTAGCCTCAGAGTTACTTCACCTTTTGCAAAAGTTGACACAACAAGTAGAATTTGCATGGTCTGATGAGCTTGAAGAGTACTTTTGTAACATTAAAGTCATTTTGTCAGAGCTACCAACACTCATGCCTCCTTGTTGGGGGTACACATTCTTTGTTAGCTCTAGTGTTGGGAAGGAAACAATTGGTGCAGTTTTATTACAACAAGATCCCCATAGTACCCGGATGCGACTCATCTAGTTTGCTAGTAGGGCCATGAATGCTTTGGAGAGAGGCTACACGGAAGAAGAACTCATGATGTTTGCGGTGAGAAAGTTTAGATCCTACTTGCTACCAAAACCTTTTGTAAATTTCCTCGCTGCAAAAAATTTGTTCCCTTGGGTGTCATCTCAAATGAATCTTAGTACTAGGATCTCAAAGTGGATTTTGGAATTGCAAGAATTCCAATACTCTTTGAAAGTAGAAGATAGTGTGCGTGTACAATTGACAGGGATTCTCACTTATAGGGTACATGAGAAGGAGATTAAGGTGCCTGAAGTAAAGATCCTACCATTGCCACCACCAAAAAGTATTCCTAATGCTTTTACCTTGCTCTTTGATGGAGCTTTTTGACGAGCCATAGGAAAAGCAGGGGGAGGGCTAGTGTTGCTCAACCCAACTAGCAACAATGAAGAAGAATATGACACACTACTTCATGGTTTAAAGATGTGCATCGGCCAAGGTATACAGCATCTCATGGTAAAGGGGGATGCACTTTTTATTGTGAAGCAGATTTTAGACATTTAAGTATGCAAGAATGAAAGCCTAAGGACAAAAGTTAATGCCATTCATAGGTTGTTTAATCAGTTTGAAGAAGTGCAAATATATCATATTCCTAGGAAACAAAATGAAGATGCAAATTTACTTGCACAACAAGCAATTACATGTGTTGAGAAAGAAGTACGGGTCATCATGGTGGCATCAACTCTCAAGCAACCAAGATACCAGGGATTGGAGTCATTGGCTCCCATTATTGTCTACATTTTGGAGAGCGAGTTTCCACAAGATTTCACAAAATCTCAGAAGAGGAGACTCATGAAGAAGGCAAGTGTCTATCTCTTTCTAGAAGGCTCCCTCTATCAAAGAGGGAAGGATCAAGTGAACAAAAAAGTACCAACTATCAAGGAAAGTCCATCCATTCTAAAAGGTTTGCATGAGGAAGCATGTGGTGGTAATTTTGCCCAAGAGTTAACTGTGAAGAAGATTTTTCTTGCGGGGTATGTTGGTCAAACTTGCATGTGGATGTCTAGCATTGGTGTAAAAGCTGTCATAACTGTCAGGTAAATGGAAATAAAATTCCAAGGTAGATCGTGCTTGCAAATGGACCCTTTGAAAAGGGGGGCATTGATACTATGGGTCCTCTGCTTAGAACAAAAAATGATAAACTCTACATTCTAGTGGTTGTTGATTACATGACTAGGTGGGTAGAGGCTCAAAGTGTGGCAAGGTTAAATGGAAAAATAGTGAGCATATTTGTCTACACTAATATTTGTTGCAAATTTGGCACACCTTTGGAGATTATTTTTGATAATGGTCTAGGGTTCAGGAAGGGTTTACTCACTAAAGTTTATGATGAGCTTCACATTATACATTGTCATAGCACACCCTACTACCCATAGTCAAATGGTTTGATGGAAAAGGCTAATGGTGTTTTTGCAGGCATCATTAGAAAGATTGTGCACAACAAGAAAAAGTTGTGGGACAACTTCTTGGATGGTGCCTTTGTGGGTGTATCGAACCACATATAGGGAAGCCACAAACTTCACACCATTTCACTTGGTCTATGGTCAAGAGGCCTTGCAACCTATGGAGCTTAACATTCCAACCATGCAGCTTCACGACAAAAGGGCACACGATGACTAAGAAACATGGGCAGATCGAGTTTTTACCTTAGTTGAAGAGAAGAATCTTGCGAGTGCTACAAGAGGAAAGTATGCAAGAAAAGGAGAAGCTTGATAAGAAGGTCAAGAACAAGGGCATCAATGAAGGTGGGCTGGTGTTAAGGTATAACAATCGACTTGACAGTAGGTTTAATGTCAAATCCAACACCAGATGGCAAGGTCTGTATGTGGTCAAAAAATCATTTAATTCAAGTTACTATCAGCTCATGGATTTAGATGGCAAGAAGAATCCTAAGAAGTTAAATAGGTATTAGCTAAAGCTTTATTCGAGTCGCCTTCTACCAAAGGATCTACCAAAGATCTGTCAAAAGGCAACTATCTCATGTAAGTTTTGTTGCATGAAGCATGAGTTCAACTCGAGCCAAAATGCCAAGGGACCAAACAATGAGATCTTTTCAAGGACTCAGAAGCACTCTCTTTGGGAAAGATGCTTTATGATGGTACATAAATATACCATCATCTGGGAGAGGGCTAATGATAGCTGTTTTTCAGCTATTCAAAATTTTCATAGTGAGCTACCTCACCCTATCAAATCACTCAAACACTGTGGTTATCCTCACCCTTTCACTATACATAGGCGTGTGTGAGTTAGGGGATTTCCCCCGTATCTCCTTAAAAAACCCTCAATTAGCTAGTCATTGGGCTAGTTGAATCAAAAAAATAATAATAAAAAAAGAAAAGTATATTATGGTCTTTTTGTGTGTAAATAATTCATTGCATATAGGGCCTAAATATAGGGATTTTTATGATAATTATTTGGGTATTTTATTTAAATATTTATACCTAGGTGTGTGTTTTATTAGACCTATGTATGCCTTCTTTTATCCTCTTGCACCATAAGCATTTTTCTTTTCTGCCAATGTGTACATTCCCTAATCTCATTATTAAAAAAAATCTTTTATATAAATCACCCCCACATTTTTATCATCACCCTTGTGAAAACAAAAAACCGGCTTTTACTCCCTTCGTCACTTTTATTATATAATTCTCATTTACTTGCATACTTTTCCTCTTTCACCGAAAATAATATAAAAGATAACCATACCATATGATTCCAATATCTTTTTACATATCCATAATTCTTCCATATTATTTCATTATGTACTCATTATGCTAACACCATGTGCTCATTGAGCTAAAATCCATGAATAGTCTATACACTAGTCCCACCATGTATATATTTCTTTATTTACCAATAATCCTCCTCCATGCATATGTAAAGATAACTTGGATACTTTGGATCAAATGAGGGCTCACTCTTGGATGCATTATGCAAATTCAACAAAGGAGGGGCCACTAAAAGACTTTTGGAGGCATTAAAAACAAGCTTTCTAGTGAGATTTTGGGCATCTATCTCCGCTCAAAATTTGAAGAAGTGCCCATCAGGCAAAACCTAGCCCACAAGGTGAACAATCACCTCAATTTTTTGCATAATTTTTGAAGCTAAATTCAATGAGATATGAATTTTATGGTGGACCCCAGTCTGTCCACTTTTTCTCACAAGTCACCCCTAGTCTTCTCTCACTTCTTTTAAAACTTCTACACACACACACACACACTCACACTCATTCCTCTCAATCCCTCACTCAAACCTGCAACTTCCATGGTTTCTCTCACCCTCCTCACCATTACCCTCCCCTCTCACACCCATAGCTCTCTCTTGAAGCTCTACCTACATCCACCATCCATATTGCAATTTTATTCTACCCTTTCAAGGTTGCATGAAAAATAAGAAACCTAACCATACTTAATCTCTGCAAAATGGAGGTCTTTATCAACAAAATCCTCATTCTCTTTGTGGTGATCTAAACTCTGGCGGCACGTGAAAAGAAGAAGAAGAAGAAGAAGAACGGTGGTCACTTTCAATAATCTACGTATAGGTGAGTCCAAGATTCATCAAGGATTCACCATCTCAAGGGTACTCCCAGCTCATTCACCCCTCATTTTTCATCCTTCAAGTCATTCTACCCATTGTAATTATATTACTAACTTTTTTTAGTGATTGCTAACACTAACTGCTAACCCTTTCTTGTAAATTACACCCACTCTACTCTACCTTGCAGTAGACAACCTCACACAAAAATCACTCACCTCTCTAGAATCTTCTCTATTTCACCTCAATAATTCTCTCCTCCTGAGCCCACATCCATGTGACTCAAGAGACAAGAGAGACCCACTCTCATAAGAACATATAAAAATTTTCATAAACATGGGTTTCTATGTAAATGCTGATTAAGAGATAATCCTAATAAGGGCTCTCCTCACCTATAAATAGAGCCCTTTTCCCTTTTACTTTGAGAGAGAGAGAGAGAGAGAGAGAGAGAGAGAGAGAGAGAGAGAGAGAGATGAACTCATGCATCGATTTTCTTGGCTATTTGAACAACAAACTCTTAGAAATTATGATTGGAATATTATGTGATATGCAAGTCTGCAAATCCTCATAGATTATACACCATGTACACCAGGGTTATACATCCGATCTATAGATCCTAGAACAATCAAGCCATGCCACGAGCAAAAAAATGTATCACCTCGAAGTCATTTGCCAACCAATGAACATGAAGGAATAACCAGGTCAATGGAACAATATAGCAACTTAAAATAGCCAACAATTACTTTATGTTTCAAAAAGGTTATAAGGATAAACACATTGATGTGGGTGGATTTTTATTGGATTGTCTTCTCAAAGGGTTTACATGTCATCTCCTCCATTTTTCTATATGAGATGTCACCATTGATAATTAGTTATTATAGTTGCCTTATCGTAGCTTTGGAGGATGATCTTAGTTAATAATGAAGCATTCAAGACTATATTTGGAACTACCTTATCGATGCATAGAGAATGTTTGCACATGTTGCCACCTTGGGGAAAGATGAGGGAGGAGAGTGTCACAGACTTAAGCATGGTGTCATAATAATCAATATCTAATTCTCCTACATGATTTTCTCATATTAAACTGATCATTTAATGTGGGGAGTGCCAGGGGAGAAAAAGCTAGAATATTGGTTAAGCTAGCAGACCGGCCACAGTAGAGATCCAAAGGAGGGAAAATAGGGATCCAAAAGGGGGGGGGCCATCTGCAAAAGAGCCATGTGCAACAATGGGCTAAAAAGACCCTAAGGTTCAGCCCATTAAGACTTCCAAAATGCTAAGGTTCCAAAATTCAAAGGTTGTGTCCAAAGGTCAACCCTAGGGAAATTGGATGCTTTGTGTGTGACCAAAAAAGTCTTTGCATCTCCCTACATGGGAGGGGGCGAGCCTTGGGTGTAGGGGATGAGAGAGAATGTCACACACACATAGGCTCCCTTTACACAAAGGGAATCAGGGACACATGTCAGCTCCCTAGCCCAGATGCCCACAAGGTGTGCCCAATTCCTATTGGATGGCCTTGGAGGTGGACCAATGAGAATTAGGCTAGAGTAAATCTAGTTTAATTAATTTAAAAACACTTAATAAAAGAACCAATGAGAATTAAGTCTCCTAGATGACTATTGGATAGTCTCCCAAGGGGTCCAATGAGCATTCAGCAGCCCAATGGCTTGCCTGATTCCTATTGGCCAGGAGGCAAAGGGGTCCAATGAGAGTTTAGTTTAGTTATTAAATTACCTAAAGCTCTCACAAAAGGGGAAAGGGGGACACATGTCAGAAGGCTATCACTTATGCTACTTAATTGTGATAGGCTAGCCCTTGGGAGGTCCAATGGGGAGCTTGCAAGAGCAAATAGCAAGAGGGCTCGCCCAAGAGAGAGATGGGGCTGATTTTTGCAAGGCATTATCACACACACACACTCACACAGTCTATGTGTGAAGAAAGAGAAGACTATCTCTTCCCAAGCTTTAATGGAGAGCTCATCACCTACTCCAAGCTTGTGAGATAGAAGCCTACATCGACACACTCTTGGCATGTGGATGCAAATCCAACCAAGAGCCAAGCTTCAATGCATGCTCATCTCCTCTACCAAGCTAAGCTATGCTAATATGAGTGATTATGTGAGAAGATGTACATCTTTCTCGTAAGATACTCCTTCTTCCTCTCAATCTACTCTCATACCCTATTAGCTCTCACCATCTTCGAAGGTGTGTGAGGTCTTGGGTTTGAGAACGGGGATAATTAAAGTTGTGTTTACTAAGTGTTTTGCTTAGTGCATGAAGCTTTCATCTTCATTGCACTAGCTAGTCTTGAAGGAACACAAAGAATTGTATCGTACAATGTCTCTCTTGATGGGAGAAACCATAATACAAAGCCTTTTGGAGAGGGGAGCGGCTCCATACAAATCCGGTCCTCAACTGTTGTCAATAGTTTAATTTCTCTCTCTTTTAAAAGTATTGTTGATGCTATCTAACTAGGTGTTATGCTTTTTGTTGCTCTCTCCACCCAAGCAGTCTTGTAATTCTCATTAGGAATCTATTCTAATGAAATGCCCACTTGTTCATGCTAATTTCCGCTACACATAAGTTTCTAGGCCATTAAATGTTACATTGGTATCAGAGCACAAGGTTTCGCTTTTCTTGCTCAAGAAGGGAGGTCCTCAAGCTAGCTATAAATGGTTGGTATTATTAATTGCCTGTGAGTAAGTAAAATAGGGATTTTTCAGCCTTGTAGTGCGCTTACCTTTGTGCAGTTAACGGGGCATCACCGTCGAGAGCTATGGTCTTAATAGTGGAGTCCTACGAGGCTTGCCTACGGCTTAACCACTATTGATCTATTAGAAGCTTGACAGGAGCCGGTGTTGTTTTGGTGTCGAAAGACCCTCTCTTCTATTCCTTGCAATTAATGGTATTCGAGCCGCGGGTACAATAGCTTGAGTGCTTTTTCTAAAGGGGTAAAGAGGAGTAGCAACTAGGGCTTGAAGTGCCAAAGTACACCTAAAAAGTTTACACCTAAAAGTTGTTAGAATGGTTGACAATAGTAAAGAGAGTGAAATTAATGTTGATAACTTTGATTTTGCTCATGAGCAAACTAATAATGATGCTTCAATGCTTGTTAACTATCTTGTTTCTAGGCTTCAACAAGCCATGGGCAATCCATCTCTCCAAAGTGAAGTGCAACGGCAACTCCGTGCTCATGGGATTCTCCAAGCTCATCACCATGACGAGAGAACACCTAGGAAGACTCCTTGTGAGACTCCCAAAAGAGGTCTCTCTCCGATTCGGGAAGAAGAAGAGAATCCGTATGAAGGGCTCAAGAATTTACTTCTTGATGATGCATCTCCTTCCCAAAGGAGAACTCAAGAGCCTCCACCGAAGGAACGAGAAAGAAGCGAGTCTCCCGCCACCTCGGCGGAGATGGCTCCACGAAGACGGCGGGCTAAATGCTCTCCATCACCACCAAAGCGGAGAAGACCATCACACTCTTCTCCACGCCATAATTCAAAGAGGGATGATAAAAAGCAAGAGAAGAAAAAGGCGAGAAAGAGGACACCCTCTTCTCGATCTTCTTCATCCTCTTCCTCTTATGAAAGTGATGGTGAAGACAACGAAGATCAAGACAAGAAAAAGGCGAGAAAGAGGTCACCCTCTTCTCCACCTCCTTCAAATTCTTCACCTTCTGAAGAAAGTGATGGTGCAACCTTTGAACCGTCAAAAAGAAGAGGCCATAGGAAATCCTATGCCGCATGGAAGAGGTCATCCAAGCTGAAGAAATTCAAAGAGGGAGGGAAGAGCATCTCTTTCCTTACCTATGATGGTACCTTTGGTGCTACGGACAAAGTCTTGGCCTTTATCCAACAATTTGATGCGGCGTTTGGAGATGAGGGCTTCACGGAGTCCTCTAAGCTACGCCATGTAGCTATGCACTTTCAAAAGTCCACCAGGCAATGGTGGTCTAGCCTACGAGCCAATGGTGAAGCTCCACGAACATGGAAAGCTTTAAGAGCTTCCATTATGAAGCAGTTTTTGGCCACTGATGCCAAAGACAAAGTACTCACCGAATGGCGAAGCTTAAAGCTCTCTCCCTATGAATCCATCCACAAATATGTAGACAAGTTTTGGGACCTACAACTCAAAGCCACTGTCTTCAAAAAGTTGGATTTTGGAGAGCAAAAGCAACAATTTTGTGCGGGCTTAACCGAAGAAATGGCGGAGTATGTCAACTCCCAAAGGCCACGTACCATATCGGCGAAAATACACCATACTATGGTGGCCTCTCGAATCAATTTCCAAACGGGGGCTAAAAGAAATAATAAGCCCACGGAAAACAAGGGTTCCAACGAGCTTAAGGGGAAGGACAATGTCCAAAAGTATCCTAAGGGCAACTCCAACAAAGCTAAAGAGAAGGGAGTTTACAAAGGTAAGAACAAACTCTCTCCTGAAGAGCTTGAGCGTTATCGTAAGGATAATTGGTGTTTCAAGTGCGGCGAACAAGGGCATGCGTACCGCGCTTGTCCCCAAAAGAACAACCGCCAAGATCCTCCTAGAGCTTCCTTGGTTGAAATCCAAGAGGAGGAGACTCACCAAACTCACCACAAAGGATCTCCTCTATGCCATGCTTGGGGAAAGGTAAGAGAACATGATGCTTTTATTCTCTTTGACCCTGGTTCTACTCACAATTTTATATCTACAGAGTTGGCCACCAAGCTAGGCATACAATCCTACGAGATGGGAGATGTCCTACCCACAGACAGTGCCTTCAAGGGGCAAGAAGCTTCAGTCACTCCCTTAATAGGGAAATTGAGGCTTCATGTCCAAGGCTATGTGGACAAAGAGGACTTCTTTATCTCTCCTCTCAAGCATGAGGATGTAATCCTAGGGGCACCATGGTTTGACCGCTTGGCTGCCGATGTTAAATTTCCTGAAAGGAGAATCTCCTTTAAGTTCAGGGAAAAAGACATGTATATAGATGCTAAGGAAATGGGTAACACTATTCCCATTGTACATACACCAGCTTTCAACAAGTCAATAAAGAGCTCTATTTCCGTGTACATGATTTTTGTTAAAGACTCTCAAAATGAACCTAATGCTTTAGCAAAAGAAAATAAAAGCAACCAAAAGGAATTAGAGTTATCCAATTTTCTCAAGGGGTTTCAATATGTTTTTATTGACGACATCCCTTGTAAGCTACCTCCTAAACGATGTAATGATGACCATGCAATTGAACTTCTTCCAGGAAGTTCACCGCCTAACAAACCTCCTTATAGAATTTCTCAAGCTCAACAAGAGGAGATTATGTGGCAAGTGCATGAGTTAGTTGAGAAGGGCATGGTTAGGCCTAGCTCATCTCCATTTTGCTCACCTATACTATTAGTGCAAAAGAAAGACGGCACATATCGTATGTGTGTCGACTATAGAGCACTAAATAGGATCACTATTTCCCGTTCCACGGGTAGAAGACCTATTTGATAAGCTACAAGGATCGATCTACTTCAGTAGGATTGACCTAAAAAGTGGCTATCATCAAATAAGGATAGTTGATCAAGACATTGTAAAGATCGCATTTCGCACCACATTTGGTCTTTACGAATACATTGTCATGCCTTTTGGCTTGACCAATGCACCAACCACATTCAACCGCTTGATGGAGAAGCTATTCAGGCCTCATTGAACCTTCACTGGAGTGTTCTTTGATGATATTATCATCTACTCTAATTCATTAGATGAACACAAGCAACACCTCCAGGTAATATTTCAAGTTTTAAGAGAGAATAAACTTTATGTTAATCGAGAGAAAAGTGAATTTTTCTTGCAAGAGATTCAGTATTTAGGTCACATTATCTCTCAAGATGGCATCCAAATGGATCCATCAAAGTTAGAGGTAATAAAAGGATGGCCTAAACCAAAGAATCTTCATGAACTAAGAAGCTTTATAGGTATGTGTGCATACTATAGACGCTTCATAGAAAAGTTCTCACAAATTGCGGGACCATTACATGACCTAACAAAGAAAAGCGTTAGGTATACACGGTTTGCTAAGGAGAACAATGCTTTCGAAAAGCTTAAAGAAAAGCTTATCTCTCAACATGTGCTTAGACTACCGGATCTCTCAAAACCATTTGAGGTCCAATGTGATACTTGTGGTGATTGCGTTGGAGCTGTTTTGCTCCAAGAAGGGCACGCCATAGGCTATGAGAGTCGAAGGCTTGACCCTGTTGAGCAAGCTGAAAAGGAACTCCTTGCAGTTCTACATGCCTTAGACTCATGGAAGCACTATTTATTGGGGACTCCTTTCATTCTGCGAACGGATCACCAAAGTCTTAAGTACTTCATGACGCAGACCAAGCTCTCCGACAAACAAATGAGGTGGGCAAATTTCCTTTCGCAATTTCATTTTCATATTGCTCACATTGCTGGTAAACATAATCAAGTAGCTGATGCACTCTCAAGACGGCCGAGAGTGAATGCGGTTTCCATAGCAACTCACAATGATCTATCTTCAATGATAGATGAGTACGCTATTGATCCCGATTTTAGAGATGTGATTTCAGCCCTTGCATTAGGGAAGAAAGAAGAACCATTTACTTTACAAGATGGTTATCTTCTCTACGGCAATAGACTATGTGTTACTACCTCACTACGTGAGAAAGTAATGTATGACTCTCATGCTCCACCTTATGCGGGGCATAGAGGGATTCAGTCTACCTCAAAGGGAATTGAAACATATTTCTATTGGCCTACCATGAAAATGAACATACAAGAGTATGTTTCTAAATGTGTGGTATGCCAAAAGACAAAATTTGATAGAGGGAAGCAACTTGGATTGCTTCAACCCTTGCCAATCCCTAATTCACCATGGGAGAGCATATCCATGGATTTTATCTTTGGATTGCCTACGTCTATCCATGGGAATACGGGAATATGGACGATAGTAGACAGGTTCAGTAAACAAGCTCATTTTATACGTGTCAAAAAGACTATCAAAGCCCATCAAATGGCAACCCTCTTCATTTCACAAATTTTCAAGTACCATGGCTTGCCAATGTCCATAGTGTCGGATAGAGATCCTAGAATGACCAGTAATTTCTGGAAGGGTCTCTTTGAGAATTTAGGCACAAGGCTAAACTTCTCTTCGGCGTTGTCGTGCTGTGACACGTACATAGTGGAAACGCATGCTACAAGATCTATCTTGTAACTTTTTAGATACATAATTATCTTTCCTATAATGTACATATGCATATTTAAGTATAATAATAAGCCTTCTATCTCATCCTATTATTTTTATCAAGGGTATCCTATCCTTACTTTACTATCAGAAAATACTATGGGAAAACTCAAGCATTCAAGCCATAGATGAGAGGAATTCTTGAGGGAGTGAGTAGTAATGCCTAATTGTACTTAGCCATTAACATAAGCCCAAGCCTACACTTTCTCCTAGAGGGAGACTAGCCATTCTTGCAACAAGCTAACCTTGGAAGATCAACTCTAATCAAAGAAGGTCTTACACTTGGTGTATCAATCAAAGTGGAATTATCCACTCTTCTTCTCTCTCCATCAATAATGGTGCCGAAGGTTTGTCAAGTGAGATGTGTTCTACATTGATGTTTTCTTGATTTCTTGTTGTTTTCTTTTTCATCTCTAATCCAACATATATATATATATATATATATATATGTATCTAATCTCATCTCCTTAAGCAAACCTATCTCTCTCATTCTTAGTAATTCATCCTCTGTGCAAATTCTAGGTTCTCTTTTCTACAGGTACATCTCTCCCCGCAGTATCCTTATTGCCTACGGGCAAGAATAGGGCTTGGGAGGGAAACTTCTCATCTCTTCACTTCTCTCATATCTACATTCCTCACATACTATCCTAAATGAATAACCCACATGTTGATCATTTCTATCGCTTTCACTCTGTACGATCTATTAGAATTAACGTATGGATTAGCCGTAAAATACACTTTCAAAAATGTATAGTGTTTCTCTTTGGCCCAGAAAGGCTTAATGAAATACTGCTATCACCGGATCCCATCATACTACCTCTCATAGACTATAACTTTTCTTTTGACGTAAGCGTAGTTATCTTGCTATGAACCAAGAGGATTTGTACACACAATTAATCCCAATCACTAGACAAAATATATACATTATGGTAAGCACAAAACTACAATTCCAAAGAACAATTCGTAGCCTATTTGGTCAACCAAGATTGAATGTCATTAACTCATCTATTAACCCTTTCATATTACCCATGATACGATATGACCATAGCCTTGATGTTTTCATTTTCGTATTGTTTTGACATTCTCTTTTGTGTTCTTTCTTTGTGTGTGTGAGTGCAAGAGAGAAAGAGTGAGTCTTCTTTGATTGCACTTCTTTCCAAACCCTACTCTTCATGGCATCTATGGTTTAACTCCTTCAAATAGATTTTGTTGAGTTCTCTCACAAACTCTCACAGCCATAAGCCCGATGCTTTCTTGGAAAGACCGCAAATTTCTCGACATATTTTTGGTGAACCCGACGTGAATCTGCTAGGGTGAGAGTTTGTGGGTAACCATGGGTGATCATGTTGAGCAACAGGGTATGCATTTTGACCCAACAACAATGCAAATGTTTCAATCATGCAACAACAACATGCTACTGAAAGAAGGGAGATTTCAGCAACGAAGGCCATACAAGCGGTCGTCAACAGAATGGATCAGTTCAATGGCAAAGATGTAACCAAGTACTTACGCGAGTATGTGAAGGAGATGGAGCTGCATCGCATGTTAGAAGGTGAGATGATTCAAAGCTTTGAGCTAGTTGTTGCTCCAGAAATTAGGGAGCATGTTAGGGCAATTAAAGATGGGCATGGGAGAAATTGGGAAGAACTCAAAGTAGCTTTAAAGGAGGAATATTTCATGGAGGACTCGGAGAGAGTGACCAAAAGGACATTCTTAGAATGGGTAGTCAAGCCAAAGCAAGGACTATCAATAACAGAGCTACTTAGGGAATTTGAGCGGCGCTATGCACAACTCACTAGGACAGAAAGGGCCACACTAGATGCAGAGAAGACAGATCTTTTCTTACAAGCTGCAGGTAAAGAGTTTCAAGAAAATTTGGAGCTTCTTCTTGAAGATAAAGATGCTGAGCAAGGACTAAAGACCGACTGGAATGAGGTTGAAGGTGCAGTCTCACTGCTTGCCAAGCGACAAAGAAGAAGGGACAAGATGGTAGTAAACACTACAAGTCCTTCCACCTCAACTTCTGGCAAAATGGTAAAGCCTACTTTTATCGCTCATAAGTTTGATGAGTCCATGCTAGATGATCTTGTGAAGGGAATGCGTGACTTGAAGGTGAAGTTTGCAAAGCTTGAAGAAAAAGGCCAACCATCAGGGCCACTTCCTAGGCAAAGACAACAACCCAAAGAAGGGTTTGTTAATAGATGTATTTGGTGTGATAGTACAGACCATGTAAGAAGAGATTGTGATGATTTTAGTGATGATTTGTCAAAATATGTTGTCTTTTTTAAGGATGGTAAAATCCACTTAAGAGAGACAGGTCTACCCTTGAGAACTAACTTTGGGAAGGGGGGAATGCAAACCTTAGTTGAAGATATGGCAACTAAGCATGCCACCTCTTCAGTTGAGGCAGCTACTTATGGAGTAAAAATTGAACATTTTTGTGATGAAGAGGTGAATGACCATCATGGTCAAATTTGGCCAAATGTCATGCAATTAGTTAAAAAGGGAAAGCTTACAAAAGAGATTCTACATGAAGCAGGTGATTGCATACGTCTAGAAACAGGATGGAATGATCCAGTGGACTCATTGTCAATGCATGCCTACATTACAAAATGCCAACAAAATGAGGCAATTGTAGAAGAGAAGCGCAGACGTGAGAATGTTGATGAAGGACCATCAAAAAGAGCTTCTAGAAGTGGGAGAAGAAGCGACTCAATGCCTTCTCAAACACCCTCAACACAAGGAGCATCTCCACCTGAAGTACTCATGGAGGAGTCTACAACAGGAAAGAAGAAAGAGCCAACGAAAGGTAAGACAAAAGGCCCAACTTATAAACTACAATCTGATATTGAAGTTGCTACAGATTTAAAGAAAGTCTTGGAGGAAAGGATCTTGAATAGCAAGATTGAGTTTACTCTGGGAGAAGTTCTTGGCATTGCAAAGCGTGAATTCCATGAGGAGATCATTGACATCATCAAGAGGAAGAGGCAAACCCTTGTTGAAGTTTCTCGTCCACAGGTTGAAGGGGAAACCTCAAAGACACAAGGGATGCAACTGCAAAATAAGGAGAATGATGGAGCTGTGGTAGGATGCTACCAATCTAGTGGGAGAGTGAAGCAAGTGCATTTCTCAAATGATGATGAAGAAGTTGAAGATATTCCGAGGAGTTACTATTCACGAAGTCATTGGGAAAGGGCTACTACAGAAACTTTGGTCAAGGTAGGTGATCTTGAAGAGCCATTTGTTGCCTTGATTGACCATGGTTCAGAAATAAACATAATGTCAAAGAGTCTCTACAACAAGTGCAAATGGCCGATGGACATAGATCATGGCTGGATGGTAAAAGTGGCAAACAATTCATCCAGTGAATTGTATGCAGCATGTCCAGGTGTGAAGGTAACAATAGGTGATGTAAAGATTGACCAAAACTTCTTTGTATAGGATACATCTTCATATCATCTCATCCTTGGACAACCCTACATTGTGGGAGTTCGAATGGAAACAAAGGTAATGGATGATGGTTCAGCATATGCTAGGATACGTAGCAAAGATGGTAAACGAGCTGTCCAATTTCTCACAGTTTGTGTAAACCATGAAAGAAATCGTGACAACCTCAGAGAACATCCTCTACCAAAGGTGAGCAAAGAGTTTCATGATCATAGGGAAATGATGGGTTTTGGCCAAGTACCATTGTAAAGCGGGATTGCAGTGGTACAGAAAGAAAAAGGGTCTCGCCTGATCCAAAAATAGGTGAAGCTTTTTCAATGAGCTCCTTGGTAACAAAGAATGGATCAGTATGTTTTACAAAACTTGAAGATTTGAAGAGATGTGAGAGGCAATATGTGCATAATGTACAAATAGGCATGAAAAAGAGTGGGTTGCTAGAGTCTACTGAAAATGTTTTGGGTTTGTGTGAACAAGTTTCTTTTGTAGATACTATGGGTGAGCTTGATGCTATAATGGGGTCTAGTTTGCATCTTGAAAATGAAGTTGTGGAAGTTTGCTCTATGGAAATGTATCAAGTAATAGAAGCCTTTAAAGAAAGCCAAACAGTTGGCCCAGAAGTCCATGTTGAAACTAAATACAAGAGTGTAGCAAAGAAGGTGAAACCAGTAGCTTCACCCTTACCACCCAACAACAGGGAAAAGATTGAGCAGGATTCTTTACAACCAAGTTTGAGGAATCCTAAAAAGATTGGGCATACCTTCACAAAGGAGTCTTTCCAAGACTTGCAGATTGGTCGTGAGGAGTTTCTAACACGGGAGGAGACAAAGTGCTTCAAAGAAATGCTTTCAAAGCATGGTAAGGCTTTTGCATTTGAGCCACATGAGATAGGATGTGTTGATCCTTCTATTGTAGCTCCTATGGTAATTTTCACAATACCTCATGTGCCTTGGAATTTGCGGCCTATTCCGGTTCCAAAGGCTCATTTGCCAAAGTTAGTAGAGCTACTAAATGAGAAAATCAAAATGGGAATCTTGGAGCCTTCTTGTGCTCCATACTCAAACAGGTGGTTCACAGTTCCGAAGAAGAATGGTTCTCTACGCTTCATCCAAGATATGCAACCAGTGAACAAGGTGACAATTAGAAATGTAGGTACAGGTCCAATTGTGGATGAGTTTGCAGAGGCATTTGCAGGGAGGGCAATCTACTCAATGGGGGATCTCTACTCAGGGTATGATCAATTTCAGCTTGCAATCGAAAGCAAAGACTTGACAACCATGAGGACACCTTTGAGTTTGGTAAGGATGTGTACCTTGCCACAGGGAGCAACCAACTCGGTTGCACATATGATGAATGGGATGAATAAGGTCTTACGTGACTTTATTCCTCAAATCACAATGCCTTTCATTGATAATTTGCCTATCAAAGGATGTGAAGAAAGTGACAAAGATGAAGCTTTGGATCTCAAGGGATGTCGCAGGTTTGTGGTAAATCACATAAATTATTTTGATAAAATTTTGTCTAGGTTGGAAGAAGTGAATCTTACATTGTCAGGGAAAAAGTCTATATTTGGTGTCAATGAAGTGCTTATTGTGGGGCACATGTGTGGGCCATATGGTAGGAAACCTTGTCCAACAAAGGTAGATGCCATCCAAAGAATGAAAGAAACGTGCATTAGCATCACTGAGGTTAGAAGGTTTCTGGGAGCATGTGTCTTCTATGTTATTTGGATTCCACATTATGCACATGTAGTTGATCCTCTTTACCAGCTGCTTAGAAAGAATCAGAAGTTTAAATGGACAGAAGCACATGTAAAATCCATGAAAAAGCTAAAGGAGTTGCTCCAGTCAGCAACAACTTTGAGAAAGGTAGACTATGAGTGTCAAAGGCCAGTAATTGTGACAGTAGATACCAGTTCTACAGGGATTGGATGGGCAATAGGGCAAGATGACAAAGAAGGACACAGGTATGTGGTAAGATTTGGAGCAAAGGTGCTAAGTGCTCGCCAAAGAAACTATCCACAGATAAAGAGAGAGTTATGGGGTATGGTTACAGCCTTGAAAAGTGGGAAAGAGTACTTAATTGGTGCATGTGTGGTTGTAGAAACAGATTGTCTACCACTTCTTGGGATGATTACAAGCTGCTCAACTCCAGACATTGCTATGTTGCAATGGATTGCCTACATTAAGTCCTTAAATCCTGAGTTTAAGGACATTGCAGGTAAAGACAATACAGTGGCAGATATGCTATCAAGGGCAAGGTATGAAGATGAGTCACAAATGATTGACGAGGGAGATGATGTAGGCACAAAGTTCTATTCTATCTCTCATGTCAAAGGTAACAATGTCTGCATGACTAATCTATTTGAATCATTCTTGAAAGAGCTTTATGAAGGTGATTGGCTTCTTATTGGAAGCTACTTGAGTACTCTAACAAAACAGGATGATTGGTCTGAACAAGAATTCAAGAGGATACGCAGGAAAGCATATGGGTACTTTTTGAGGGATGGTTACTTGTGGAAGCATCCTAAACAAAAGGCTGCTACACCACAACGGGTTATATGTAAAAAAGAGACTCAAGTAAAGCTCATGCAAGAGTTTCATGAGAGTCTATGGGCTGGACATAAGGGTGTGTGGGCAACCTTCTCCAAGTTGAAAGAAAAATATTGGTGGAAAGGTATGTATAAAGATGTATCTCAATTTGTAGAGTCATGTGTAACTTGTCAAATGTATTCAAATGTCCGACATCGTGATGGATTGCACCCTACATATCCACTAGCCATGCACTATAAATGGGTTGTGGATCTAGTCACAATGCCTTTAGGACTCTGGCAGATGAGATACTTGGAAGACCTAACTAATCAGGTTGAAGGAAGAGCATTAAGAGCTAAAACCACAGAAGTTGTGTGCAAATTTCTTCTTGATGAGGTGATTTACCGTTATGGTTGTGTGGGAAAAATCACTACAGATAGAGGTGAACTGGATGCCGAAGAAGAAAGGGAGTTCTTTTCTAGATTAGGAATCAAGATTTCTCTTACTACAGCTTACAACCCTGAAGGCAATGGAAAGAGTGAAAGAGTTACCATATGCTTTATGGGCTGATCGTACAACACATAGCTCAGTAATTGGCTACATACCTGCGGAGCTAATGTATGGTCAAAAGCCAGTGATGCCGATTGAAGATACAATTCCCACATGGAATGTACTACCTTGGCAAGAGGGGCTTAGCAGGGAAGATCTCCTTGCATTGCGTATAAGGCAGCTAGAGAGAAGACCTGGAGACATTGAAGCTGCAAAAGAACGACTAAAAAATGAAAGGTTGAAAAACAAGGACTACTTTGATAAGCGACATCGACTCACGAGCAAAGCAATTGACAAAGGTGACTGGGTTTTGGTGTATGATAGTAGCCTTGATAACCAGCACACAATCATGCGTAAGTTTTCAAAAAGATGGTTTGGACCGTACGTTGTAATGCATGTGCAATGCTGAACTAGATGGTACAGAAGTAAACATCAAAATGTTTAAGAGAAGAGGAGACAATGATCCAGAAGATGTTGATGAGGAAGAAGAGCAAACCACAGGTAAAGATCAAAGTGAAGATGAAGCTTTGGAATCATCCAATGAAGAAGAAAGCAAGGAAGATGTACAAGAGGGCTGATCTTACAAAAAAATAATGTGGCACATACCGGAGGATGTGCAGGTTTAGAGGGGGTGATGTCGTGCTGTGACACGTACATAGTGGGAACGCATGCTACAAGATCTATCTTGTAACTTTTTAGATACATAATTATCTTTCCTATAATGTACATATGCATATTTAAGTATAATAATAAGCCTTCTATCTCATCCTATTATTTTTATCAAGGGTATCCTATCCTTACTTTACTATCAGAAAATACTATGGGAAAAACTCAAGCATTCAAGCCATAGATGAGAGGAATTCTTGAGGGAGTGAGTAGTAATGCCTAATTGTACTTAGCCATTAACATAAGCCCAAGCCTACACTTTCTCCTAGAGGGAGACTAGCCATTCTTGCAACAAGCTAACCTTGGAAGATCAACTCTAATCAAAGAAGGTCTTACACTTGGTGTATCAATCAAAGTGGAATTATCCACTCTTCTTCTCTCTCCATCAATAATGGTGCCGAAGGGTTTGTCAAGTGAGATGTGTTCTACATTGATGTTTTCTTGATTTCTTGTTGTTTTCTTTTTCATCTCTAATCCAACACACACACACACACACACATATATATATATATATATATATATATATATATATATATATATATATATATATATATATATATATATATGTATGTATCTAATCTCATCTCCTTAAGCAAACCTATCTCTCTCATTCTTAGTAATTCATCCTCTGTGCAAATTCTAGGTTCTCTTTTCTACAGGTACATCTCTCCCCGCAGTATCCTTATTGCCTACGGGCAAGAATAGGGCTTGGGAGGGAAACTTCTCATCTCTTCACTTCTCTCATATCTACATTTCTCACATACTATCCTAAATGAATAATCCACATGTTGATCATTTCTATCGCTTTCACTCTGTACGATCTATTAGAATTAACGTATGGATTAGCCGTAAAATACACTTTTAAAAACGTATAGTGTTTCTCTTTGGCCCAGAAAGGCTTAATGATATACTGCTATCACCGGATCCCATCATACTACCTCTCATAGACTATAACTTTTCTTTTGACGTAAGCGTAGTTATCTTGCTATGAACCAAGAGGATTTGTACACACAATTAATCCCAATCACTAAACAAAATATATACATTATGGTAAGCACAAAACTACAATTCCAAAGAACAATTCGTAGCCTATTTGGTCAGCCAAGATTGAATGCCATTAACTCATCTATTAACCCTTTCATATTACCCATGATACGATATGACCATAGCCTTGATGTTTTCATTTTCGTATTGTTTTGACATTCTCTTTTGTGTTCTTTCTTTGTGTGTGTGAGTGCAAGAGAGAAAGAGTGAGTCTTCTTTGATTGCACTTCTTTCCAAACCCTAGTCTTCATGGCATCTATGGTTTAACTCCTTCATATAGATTTTGTTGAGTTCTCTCACAAACTCTCACAGCCATAAGCCCGATGCTTTCCTGGCAAGACCGCAAATTTCTCGACAGCGTATCATCCACAAACGGATAGCCAAAGTGAAATAGCTAACCTAACCATTCTCGATCTACTAAAAGCCTATGTAACGGAAGTAGATCAAAGATCCCAATGGGAGAAGTACTTATCCTTAGTGGAGTATGCTTACAATAACACTGTACATACTTCCACGGGAAAAGCACCTTTCGAGGTAATTGAGGGAAGATCTTCGCTGCAGATGAGTATAGCCGAGACCTACAAGAATATTTTCAAAAGATTAAGGATGCTATCTCTATCTCATAGCAAAGGCAAAAGGCTGCTGCTGACAAGCACAGAAGAGCCCAAGCCTTTAAAGAAAACGATTGGGTCTTGTTAAAGTTTCCCAAGGGTCGATTAAGGCACACGACGGACAAGAATCCTACGAGCCACCAAAAGTACTATGCTAAGCTAGCAAAAAGGTACTATGGTCCCTTCCAGATTCTTAGGCCAATCAATGAGATGGCCTATCAACTCAAGTTGCCCAATCATGGGCTCATACACAATGCTTTCCACGTGAGCCTATTAAAGCCTTACAAAGGAGAGCCACCTCAAGAACCAACTATTGAAGACCCACCGGAGATTGAGGACCAAGAGGAAGTGTTGCAGCCCGAGTCCATTCTCCGACATGAAGACAAGGTACTAAGAGGCGGTAAGACTATCCAATGATATCTTATTAAGTTTAAGAATTATCCTTTTGAAGATGCTAGATGGATGCAAGGCATACAATTAAAGGATAACCTAAACCTTGTCAATGCTTACAATGCTTCCCAACAGTAAGCAAATGTACAAAATGTTAAAAATGAATAAAGTTTTTGTCTTATAAGACTCTCTTTTTCTTTATTGTGCACAAAAATGAAGTAGTATGCACGCTTAGATTAAGTTTGCGGAGACGACGTCTCCCAAACACCAAGTAGAGCTTGTCACTCTACTATGGAAGATTGATAGGACTAATGTGCAGACATGCTTGCGACAGCCTAAGGCTCTCAAGCGCCAAATGGACTAGTCATCCATTGTGGAATGATGTCGTAGGGTAACATAGGGATCCTCTACCCGCTAAGAAAAGGACTCATGAATATGTTTTATCTTCTCTACACCATAGTCGAGGACGACTATGATTTCAAGAGCGAGGTAATGTCATAATAATCAATATCTAATTCTCCTAAATGATTTTCTCATATTAAACTGATCATTTAATGTGGGGAAGTGCCAGGGGAGAAAAAGCTAGAATATTGGTTAAGCTAGCAGACCGGCCACAATAGGGATCCAAAGGAGGGAAAATAGGGATCCAAAAGGGGGGTCCATTTGCAAAAGAGCCATGTGCAAGAATGGGCTAAAAAGACCCTAAGTTCAGCCCATTAAGACTTCCAAAATGCTAAGGTTCCAAAATTCAAAGGTTGTGTCCAAAGGTCAACCCTAGGGAAATTGGATGCTTTGTGTGTGACCAAAAAAGTCTTTGCATATCCCTACATGGGAGGGGGCGAGCCTTGGGTGTAGGGGATGAGAGAGAAATTCACACACACACACACGCTGTTGGAATTAGGGTTGCAGAGAAACACACACAGCTTGGAGAAGACGAAGGAAGCTCAAGGCACACAATAGAGAGTGTATTCCTTAGTGTGCAATGGAAAGATAGATAGCCCTAGAGTGATGGGCGTATATACAATGCACGGGGGAAAAAACCTCCTAAAGAGGGAAAAAATGCCCCGGCGGTCCTAGTGTGTTCACACACATCACTACCACATGTATATGGTAACAAATCCCCCCTGGAGTGATGCGGTGAACGAGAGCTGGCACATGAGTAAAGGGAAGTGCCATGCCCTGAGGACAGGATCAGTCCACAAAGGGGAGTAAGCCCAAAGCTTTGCGGAAAGCTTCAAGCTTCTCACGAGACAATGCCTTTGTGAAAAGATCTGCAAGGTTGTCCTGTGTTGGCACATAAGCCAAGCTGATCTCTCCTGCTGAGAGCCTCTCCCTGACATAGTGGTAATGCACCTCAATGTGCTTTGTGCGAGCATGAAAAACTGGGTTCCTCGCAACTGCCAATGCGCTCTGACTGTCAGTGTAGATAGTGTTGGCAGTGTCCTGTCCAACACCCAAGTCAGCCATAAGGCGTCTGAGCCATACACACTCAACCGTAGTTGTGAAGACTGCCCTGTACTCAGCCTCACAACTCGAAGTGGCCACAGTAGGTTGCTTCTTGCTCAACCATGATATACATGAACTGCCAAGCATGAAACAAAAACCACTTGTGGACACTCGCGTGTCAAAACAACCAGCCCAATCTGAGTCCGAAAAAGCATGTAAGTCTGGCGGCAATGATCCCCCCTTGGGATAAAACAAGCCAAGATGTAAAGTGCCACTAAGGTAGCGGAAAATCCTCTTGACAGCCTGCCAATGCTTAGACCCTGGGCTATGCATAAATCTGCTGACGTGCGAGACTGCAAACTGAATATCTGGCCTCGTGTTGCATACATAAATGAGGCAGCCAACAGCAGTTTGGTAAAGAGTGACATCAGCAGGATCGCCAGCATCATGTAGACTCAACTTCAAACCTGTTTCCATGGGAGTGGCAATAGGTTTGCAATCCTCAAGTCCAAACTTACATAGCAATGTCTCTATGTAACTTTTCTGACACAAGGCAATACCACCATCACACTGCTTAAACTGTATACCCAAGTAATGATGCAACAGCCCCAAATCTTTCATCTTGAAAGTAGCATTCAAATCAGCCTTAAATTCAGCAATATGTCTCTCATTTGGTCCAGTGATCAGCAAATCATCAACATAAAGAACCACAATGAGAAATACATCATCCTCACGCTTTACATACAATGTGCTTTCTGTTGGACTGTTACGAAAGCCTCGTTTAACCAAATGAGTGTCAGCTTTCTCATACCAAGCACGAGGAGATTGCTTCAACCCATACAAAGCCTTCTTACATTTGCACACTTTGTCCTCTTGTCCTTTTATGACAAAACCGCGAGGCTGCGTTACATAAACTTCCTCAAATATGTCACCATTCAAGAAAGCAGTAACAATGTCTGATTGATGTACATCCCAACCAAAATGAGCTGCCAATGCACATAGAAAACGCACAGTAGTCATACGACAAGTGGGAGCAAAAGTCTCTTCATAATCTATGCCTTTTTGTTGTGCATAACCCTTTGCAACAAGTCGAGCCTTATGGCGATCGATCTCACCATCCGGCTTGCGTTTCAACTTGTAAACCCACTTCGTACCAATGGCCTTTTTGCCAGGAGGCAAATCACATAAAGTCCATGTGTCATTCTCTATAAGTGCATCATATTCTGATTTCATGGCAGCAATCCAATTTTCTGAATTCTGTGCTTCATCAAAAGACAGAGGCTCCTCAACATCATGTAAACTAGACACAGCCAAAGCATAACAATCTGATGCATAAGATGCATGGCGAGAGCCTGAACGAGTACGACTAGATAAAGGTGCATCCAATTTACTGTCACGCAAAGTGTGCACCAGCCATTTTGGCATACCTCTAACCTGCTCATTTTCAGCCCTTTCCTCATCAAGTACATCATGTACATCTGCATCAGTAATAGGCTGTTCTAAAACATTTTCAGAAACCCCCATAGGCTGTACATTTGCCTCATTGGAACTTACATTCGTATTTCCACCACTGAAAAGAGGCAACAAAGTGTCATAAATGTCCTGTGAGCTTACATTACTGTCTCTAGTACATGACAGCAAGGGTTGAACAGAATCTTCCACAAACACTACATCCCGTGAAACCAAAATACGTTTTGTTTGCGGATGATACAACCTGTAACCTTTGCTTTCAGCACTATAACCAACAAAAATACATTTGACAGCCTTATCATCCAATTTTCTGCGCTGCACTTGTGGCATCAAAGCATATGCCAAACATCCAAAAACACGCATGTGCTCAATAGAAGGTTTTCTATCATGCCATGCTTCATATGGAGTAATAGACTGCAAAGCTTTCGTAGGACACCTGTTAAGTACATAAGTGGCACACATGATGGCCTCAAGCCAAAAAGAATGCGGCAAAGCTTGACTTTTGACCATACATCGTGCCATTTCCGTTAGTGACCTGTTTTTCCTCTCAGCAACACCATTTTGCTGAGGTGTATAAGGCACTGTACATTGGTGTTTTATCCCACGACTAACCAGAAATGCATTAAATTCATGAGACATATACTCCCCCCCTCGATCGGAACGGAGGGTGCCCATAGTACATTTTGAGACATTTTCAGCCATAGCCAAAAATTGTTTGAAGCACATAAAAACTTCGGACTTTGCTTTAAGCGGAAATACCCATGCATGCCTGGAGTAATCATCAATGAAAGTCACGAAGTACAGGTAATTGCCCAAGGACGGAGTTTGCATGGGCCCACAAACATCACTATGCACAAGCTGCAACCTGCATGTGGCCCTAACTGAACCATCCTTTGGAAACTTAGAACGCTGCATTTTACCCAGAATACAGCCTTCACAAACATGTTTGATAGGTGCTTCAAGAGGCGGCAAAGAAGCAACCATATCAGATTTCTGCAAACGCAGCAAACTGGCAAAATTCAGATGACCAAAACGTGCATGCCAAAGTTTTGCATCTGAAATAGCCCTTGAATCTGCAACAGCATTTGCAAAATTTTGTCCACACTTGTCATACAAAGTGAGCTTATACAGCCCACGGCACAAAAGCCCAGATGCAACAATTTCATCACCAAAACTGAGATCATGAACTGTACATCTGTCATCCACAAATTTGACTACAAGTCCAAGTCTAGCAAGTGCGGATACAGACAATAGATTCTTCTTGATCCCAGGTACATAAAGTGCATCAACAAGTGTGAAGGAACTGCCATTAGCAGCAGTGAGCACAATCTTTCCAACTCCCTGAACTGGATAAGAGGCGTTGTTGGCACAAGTGACTGAATTCCCATGAGGGACAGACTCGAGAGAGGTAAACAATTCACGATGTGAGGTAATGTGCTTTGTAGCACCACTATCGAAATACCACACATGTGAATCTGCAGCAACTGACAAGCATGCATCATGGACAGCAGGATTGTAAGTGCACTCTGCGCTAAAAGCCCATTCTGCATCAACATCAGCATCACAATCTCCTTTCACAGAAGACTCAACAATGGCTGCATTTGTAGTGGAACCAGCATTTGCAGTGGAACCACCCTCTTTCTTCTTAGCCTCTTTGGCCTTCAACTTAGGACACGACTTGATCAAGTGATCATTGGCTTTACAATAATGGCAACGCATCTTCTTTTTGCCCTTATCACCAGAATTGCCAGACGAAGTGCTGCCAGCAGAAGCATTAGGAACAGAATTTTTGCCACTCGCAGCAGAACCATAAGAAGTGGCTGCATTACTGTTACCACCCTTTCTTTGAGAAGCAATAAAAGCCTGTTCAACTGCACGCTGCCTAGTCTTGTTTTTTCTAGAAAGTGACTCTTGCAACAGCAATGTGCATAATGCATCAAACTTGACAACTTCAGGATTTCCTTGGGTCATCAGTCTCCAAGTACTAGCAAAAGTCTGGTAGGAATCTGGTAAGGCATCAAGAACAGTCTGCACAAGGGAACTGTCAGAAATGACTTCACCTGCAGAAATGAGTTGCTCATTGATATCCTTGACACTAGCAAGGAAAGTGTCCATATCATCTTCCTCATGCATAATCTTCGACTCTAGCTCTTTACGCAGCAAAGCAATTTTAGCCTCATTGCGGCTTGCATAAAGACCTGCTAGAATATCCCAAGCCTGTTTTGCAGATTTTGCTGAACGGATGTGAGGAATAATGGTGCGCTTCACAGACAACGCAATCAATGCATGAGCCTGCGCATCCTTAACATCCCAACGAGCTTGTTCTGCTGTAGGCAAAACAACTCTAACAGCTGCAATCCTTGCAGCAAGACCTGCAACATCCTCAATATCGCCTACATCTTCAGAACCAGGACGTACATCAATGCCCTGCACAATGTTCCAGACACCTTTTGACACAAGAACGTGTTGCATCATATAAGCCCGCATAGGGTAGTTGTCCCCATCCAACCTGTCCTCAGCAGCAAACATCTTGAACACATCTGTGTTGTTGTTGTCAGCCATGGTAAATGCTGCACCTGATGTGAAAACTGCCCGAAAATAGGAGAAATGGAGCGGGAACAACTTGTGCTATATAGCACAAACCGTAGAAGACTATAAGGCACCTGTTATGCAGAAAACGGCACTGACAGAAAATCTGCACAAAATGACGAAATAACCTGTGCAGTACTGCCCGTAGTGGAAACGGAGGCCGAAATGAGCCCAAATCAAAATTCTGAGCAGACCAAGCTCTTTGAGCTCTCCCAAAATATTTGTCGACCTGCGAACGCTTGCCAAAGCTCACTGAAATCGGAGAAAGTGAGCAGGCGTGTGCTGGAGCAGCTGGCGACTAAGCCCGGGAGGACGTGACCTGCTCTGATACCAATTGTTGGAATTAGGGTTGCAGAGAAACACACACAGCTTGGAGAAGACGAAGGAAGCTCAAGGCACACAATAGAGAGTGTATTCCTTAGTGTGCAATGGAAAGATAGATAGCCCTAGAGTGATGGGCGTATATACAATGCACGGGGGAAAAAACCTCCTAAAGAGGGAAAAAATGCCCCGGCGGTCCTAGTGTGTTCACACACATTACTACCACATGTATATGGTAACACACACACGCTCCCTTTACACAAAGGGGATTAGGGACACATGTCAGCTCCCTAGCCTAGATGCCCACAAGGTGTGCCCAATTCCTATTGGGTGGCCTTGGAGGTGGACCAATGAGAATTAGGCTAGAGTAAATCTAGTTTAATTAATTTAAAAACACTTAGTAAAAGAACCAATGAGAATTAAGTCTCCTAGATGACTATTGGACAGTCTCCCAAGGGGTCCAATGAGCATTCAGCAGCCCAATGGCTTGCCTGATTCCTATTGGCCAGGAGGCAAAGGGGTCCAATGAGAGTTTAGTTTAATTATTAAATTACCTAAAGCTCTCACAAAAGGGAAAAGGGGGACACATGTCAGAAGGCTATCACTTATGCTGCTTAATTGTGATAGGCTAGCCTTGGGGAGGTCCAATGGGGAGCCTGCAAGAGCAAATAGCAAGAGGGCTCGCCCAAGAGAGAGAGGGGGCTGATTTTTGCAAGGCATTATCACACTCACACACTCACACAGTCTATGTGTGAAGAAAGAGAAGACTATCTCTTCCCAAGCTTTAATGGAGAGCTCCTCACACCTACTCCAAGCTTGTGAGATAGAAGCCTACATCGACACACTCTTGGCATGTGGATGCAAATCCAACCAAGAGCCAAGCTTCAATGCATGCTCATCTCCTCTACCAAGCTAATTACTAAGCTAAGCTATGCTAATATGAGTGATTATGTGAGGAGATGTACATCTTTCTCGTAAGATACTCCTTCTTTCTCTCAATCTACTCTCATACCCTGCTAGCTCTCACCATCTTCGAAGGTGTGTGAGGTCTTGGGTCTAAGAACGGGGATAATTAAAGTTCTGTTTACTAAGTGTTTTGCTTAGTGCATGAAGCTTTCATCTTCATTGCACTAGCTAGTCTTGAAGGAACACAAAGAATTGTATTGTACAATGTCTCTCTTGATGGGAGAAACCATAATACAAAGCCTTTTGGAGGGGGGACCGGCTCCATGCAAATCCGGTCCTCAACTGTTGTCAATAGTTTAATTTCTCTCTCTTTTAAAAGTATTGTTGATGCTATCTAACTAGGTGTTATGCTTTCTGTCGCTCTCTCCACCCAAGCACTCTTGTAATTCTCATTAGGAATCTATTCTAATGAAATGCACTTCATTAGCATATTTTTGTGGAGACAATTTATGGGCTTCCTCATCTTACTAGCATCGTTGCATACAAGAACTCCAAGAATCAAGCTCTTATGTGTCTTCGGCACCTCAAACACTATGTAAAGCAAGAAGAAAGGAGACGTTGTGATGAAGCTTTCTAGTATGTTGCTCCTTTCTCATGATATTATCCATGAGCATATTGAAAAAATTGTGGACCAATACGAAAGGGATGGTAGCGAACGTGAAAGTCGGGGCTGATCACTATGTTAGAATTTGTTGTATGAAGATTGTATTTATTATCACCAAGTTTTGTCAATTCATCTAATGCAATTCTTTTCTTTTCCAAAAAAAAACGTTGAAGTATAGGTCCCCCCCCTTCTCTCTCGCTCTCTTGCGTAGCACGTCTTGAGTTCCCATCGAGACAAATTTCGAGCGTCGTGTGCAACATGGCACAACTGAATGCCCTCCGATTCCTCTTATCAAAGTTTTTGGAGGGTGCTTGCTAGTGCCTACATGCGCTCGGTGCAACGTGGCATGATTGAACGCCCTCCTGTTCCTCTGATCAAGGTTTTTGAAGGGTGCTTGCTCCAGGCCCCGGTTTATGACCCTTGAGTTCAAACCGAGTTACATCGCCTATCCTTGACTTCAAACCGGAGTCCCGGACCTTCGAGGTTTCGTGCAATTGTCGAGTTATTTCCCGCCTTTGTGAGGCAGACGACCAAAGATGGCGGACGCAGAGGAGCTACCCCGCACCATTGTAAGGAGAGTGGTAAAGGGAAAGCTAGCAGAGCTTACCAAGGACATGGTCGACAAAAAAGAAATTTCGGTTCACAAGGAAGCTGTTATCGCCTTCTCCGAGGCTGCGAAGGTCTTCATTCACTATCTTTCTGCCACGTAAGGTCAAGATACTTACTTCTGTATTTTCTGTTCCTCTGCTTCAAATTCAAGCAGTTTTCCTTGGGTAGAAAACCTGCTAATGTGTACAAATTCTCTCTGACACTCAATTAAGTCATTGTTGATTCTTTTGGCATTTTGTGACTATGCGTGTGTACTTGAGGGAAATGGAGCTGCCCAGGTAGAATGTGCATGCGTTAGCTTTGGCTTCTGATTGTCTCAATCATCTCCTCATGTATGGTATGTGCCACAGGATTTGCTATATTTTCTCAAAATTGCATCCCCGGACCATGTTTGATGTGATTATGCATGATAGCCTGGTGTTTAGCATGCTCCTCGAAGGATCAGCTTGCTGATCATGTGCAAGCCACAGTTTAATGTGATTAACAACACATGAATTCTAACTTGGGTGCCGATTTACATTTGCACATGTATAAGATTTTTTATTTTTTGGTTTTTCCCCAGCGCAAATGACTTATGTAGAGAGTCCAAGAGGCAAACAATAAATGCCGAAGATGTCTTGAAGGCTATTGAAGATACTGATTTTATAGAGTTTCTTGAGCCCTTAAGAGCTGCCCTGGAAGGTTAGAGTAAACTCTATTTTGTGATCAGTTTGCTCTAATTTGTAAGAAGTTACTAACAAATAAGAATGGATCTTGCTTGTGTTTGAAGATTGAGCATTGTGAGATGATGTTGATGGTCATTTATTAAGTCAACTTGGGATAGATATTGTGCAGTTACTCTTGCATGGTTCAAAATTCGACCACACAATTAGCTAAGCTTTGCCAAATTTAAGATTGCATGAAGCCGAAGAAGATAGGGATTCATGAATGGGTAATTCGCCTTTGACACCCTTAAGTTTTGCCCATTGAACCTCTTCAAAAATGATGTCCACCATGGTATGATATGAAACATTGCAATTTCTTTATGTTGTCTCTTTCACACACCTTTCCACTTCTCTATTAATGAAGGTAATACAAGCCGAATTTTTTGGTTTATTTTTGTGCACACAATAATGTGTTGCTTTTATACTATAAGGAGAGTGAATATCAGAGAGAATGGAAGACTGATTTTCTGCTGAAAACAGAGTAATCACACAACCATTCGTGGGACACAATTTTCACCACGATTTGCAGCATCACGCTTTGGACCATGTGGAAGGCTCCATGTGCCCACAGTCTGGGCTCACAATCCTCCCCTACATTTACCATTTTGATAGCCATTTGGACTGAGCTGCTGCATACTCTTCGCAGTCAGTGGGATTCTTTCAGCCGGCTCTCGAAGTAGTGTCGATGCGTCTTGCTGTGCACATGGGCAAGGTCGTTCAGTTGGGATCGTGCCCACATCTCATGGCACTATGCATTCCCATAGTGGTTTGTTTTACACTCATCGTACATACTACCTTGATGTTTACATAGCGTACACATTGTTCTCCCGCTTTTGAACTTCCTCTGGGTGATAGGCCATTGAGCATCTCCAGAGGTGTAAGGTGCAGCGGAATGAATGTTGTTCTTTCTCAAGATGAGTGATCCATATTTGCTCAAGGTTCCTTTTAGTTCTTATGGAAGGGAGAGCCTTCCGTTCTTAATGGAGAGTGCTGTGATTACGAACAAAGTGAGTAAATACTGTGCGTGCAAGTGTATGAGATTGAGAGATAGAGAGAAGAGAGATACGACACCAGAGATGTAAAACCCTCCTCCGAAGGCCCCAATCTCGTTGGCGAGAGTGGTCTACGATTGATTGCACAAAGTGGTACAAAGTTGATTCATGTGACTGAAGCAAAACTAGGCTATGTCGACGACAACAACCGGGACGGCGATGATGACAATAGGGCTGAAATGGGATGGATCTAACTACTGTTCAAAAACACTATCTGCTAAAAATCTGATGTGAAAGATCGCTGAATTTCCAGGCTGTTTGGACTGCTGAAAAAACGCAGATTTGGCTGCGTTTTTGGGGGCTGAAACTGCTTGACAAAAACGCTTCTGTCTGCAGTGTTTTAGGGCTGAAAACGCAAGATTACCTGCTGTTGAAAACGCTGGTTCACCTTCTGCTGAAAACGCTGATCTGGTGGCTCTGCTGGGCGATAGGAAACGCTAGATGCAAAGGGGCTACTGCTGTCCAGAATTGCTGAAAACGCCAAGGCAAGATGGGGGCTGGCGATGAGCAAAACGCTAGGGCTGATGGGGTTGCCAAGGGAATCTTGGAGAGTCTGCTGAGAGAGGGGGGAACCTATCGCCAATGGCCTGCTATTCTCCTTGCTCATCTGCTGTTTAGGGCTAACCTTGGTTTGCTTATATATTTTCTTACCCAAATTGCCCTACCTACTTTTGTTGGAAAGTCACTTAAATTAATAAGTGAAAAATGTCAAAAATAGGAAAAATAGGCTAAATGCACTGGAAAAATCCCCTAACTGATTCTAATGGATTCTGATGGGAATGCTAATGATCATGCGGTGTGTATCCAGAGGATATGCATCTATGCTAAGTGACTGGGCATTTACGGTCTACGAATAGACTCACAAAAGTGCCAGATCACTTCTAATCTAGACTGACTGGACTGACGGAAACCCTGTTATGGTGTAGCTTGTCCACGGACACATAGGGTTGGATGTGTCACGTGACATCCGCTCCTTTTTAAAGTGAGGTACTGGTACCGAACTGTATGGCGTCGAGGGAGATCGCCAATAGCATCGGGAATCCTGGAAGGGACTCTTCGCCGGCCCACTCTGATGTGTGGGTCATGCGGTACTTGAACTTCATAAAGGTTTGCAACGCTTGCTTCTTTGGGCCGCGCCGAAAGCGACACAAAGTCATCTTCAATGCTTCAACTTCGACTAGAGTCGTGCTTCTTCCTTCTTCAATAATCTCCATGGCTGAAAATTCTTGAAACCATTTCCAACACAAAAACATGAACATACCTATTCCATGTAAAGTAAGTGGAAAAAATCTGGTCTTTCTTAAAGACTGTGCATGCAATGTAGATGAACAAATAGACGGAGTGCCAAACCGTTCACCACACACACGCAAAGAATGAGATCGAATCTTGTCTTTATGATATAAATCAATCAATTGTGGCAAATCACAACGGAAATGCCCACGCTTGGTGCTCACACTTTCATGTGCTCGTTCTATGAATGTGTCATGCAAGGAAGAGACATGGAATGTGACTTCCTTACATACATACTTTTCAGCTTTTCATGAGAAATCCGCATACGTTCGTGCTCATCCATGAGAGAAACGTGCTCAACGTACAATATGTCATGCCTAGGAAAAGGGATCACATAAAGACGTTGACTAAAATACAGGAAACGATCACGAATGAAACACTCGAACAATGCGTGCGTACTAATCATGCGAACTCATAATACTTCCTGTGAGGGTTCTTTGGACCTAGTCTCGAGAGCCAAGATCGATCCTTCGTGATTGATCGAATCTGCAACAAGGTTAGCTTCCCTAGAAAAAGCATCAACTAACACATCATCCTTGTGAACAATTACATCTTCTTCATGCAACTCATCATGCTTGTGCATCTTGATCATGCAAATCATCATGCTCGTGAGAAATCACATCTTGATCATGCAAATCATCATGCTTGTCTCTATCATCCAAATCATCATGCTGATCATTGTCAATCAAATCATCATGTTGCTCACAATCATGCAAATCCAGTGTGTCATGCTTTGGAGAAGAAGGGACTGAGAGAGTCTCCTTCTCATGAATCCGTTCTATCTTGTCCTGCATATTAGCAATGAGAGATGGAGAATGAACAATGTCCTCTCCATGAATGACAATGGGAGAATCACTTTTTGCATTGAGATTGAAAGTGTTAGCCTCCCAATCAATGAGAGGGTTAGCATCACGAAACCATCGAATGCCCAAAATCATATCACATCCTGAGAGAGGAGAGACAACAAATCTTCTAGTGAAGGTAGCTTTTTGAATTGCAAACAACACATCAAGGCACTCCTCCATGATAAGAGCGTCCATACCGGGAACAAAGCGAGAGACCTCGATAGGAGATCTCTGACTAACTTCTAGGCGGGCTCTCTCAACAAGAGAGGGACTGATCACATCATGCATACTACCTGGGTCAAACAATATGACAAAACGTTGCCCCGTCATATTTAATGAGAGAATCATCAATGGGAGGGTCAACTTGGGGCACACTAGTGTTATCATTAATTGCATTGAGTCATTGACAGAGGAAGTGGAATCTGTGGATTCTTTAGATTCATTCGATTCAAGCTTAGGACATGTCCTTTTTATGTGACTCTTAATGTGATAATGGAAACAACGACCTTCCTTAGAATAAGTGCTTTGCTCTTCCGACGCGATGTATCCTCCTACAATTCCTTGTGCTACCTTTTCATCCGGAGTAAGCTTAGGTTTAGCAATTGTGTTAGCCTTACCCTTAGATTCATTGGAAGAATTCTTTTCTGAGAGACTGTTGGAAGATTGGTTAGAAGAGTTACCGTTCTTACCGTTTTGAGGGTTCTGAGAAGTCTGCGAGGTACTTGTGGAAGTCTTGTTCTCCTTTGGCTTTCCCTTGTTGTGCTTCATCTCCTGTGCGAGAGCAATCGCTACCGCCTTGTTGAGATCGATTGGATCGAGCATTTCAACATCATGCTTGATATACTCGTCCAGTCTATAAAGGAATGCCTCTTTGCGTTCATCATCCGACTTGCGTAATTGGGTACCTAGCTGCAAAACATGATAGAAAAAGACATAACCGGCATACCATTTTGCTTGAGAGCGCGCCAATCGTCCTTCAATCGTGCAAGGTACTGAGGTGGCATAAACCGCGCCTTGAGCTTGTTTTGAAAATCAACCCAATTGAAGGAAAGGGGCGTGAGTTCGTCGGCTTCCTCTAGGTGCGCGGCTAATTGTGCCTCTTGCCATGCCATGCGTGGTACCAATTGATGGCATCACCGGCAAGGTACATAGCCGTCGTCAAAACCTTGCTATTTTCTGTCTTCTTAGTTGTCGCAAAATAAGCATTAAATTGATGCAACCAAGAATGAATAACCGTAGCATCCATCTTACCACCATACTTACTGAAAGTCAACTTCTTTGTGACTGGGTTGTTGGAATCCGCATCGTCGCTTGTGTCACTTGAGAAACTCCCACGATCTTTGGTTGGTTCGGACTTCGAGGCAAGCACTTGTCGAATCAACTCTTGACTGCGGAGTTCTCTTTGAGCCTCTCGCTCGATCTCCAAGGCCGCGTTTCGTGCTACCGCTTCCTCCTTTCTTAGTTCTTTTCGTTTCTTTTGTGCGTCGCGCTCGCGTTCTAAAGCAATGCGATTTGCTTCTTGCTCGCGGTCCTTAGCTTCCTGTTGTTTTGCTTTGCTTGCTAATTGTGTCAATGCAACTCGATTCGTTTCTTGTTGTTGTGCCATCATGCCCAACATTGACTTGACCATCGCCTCCATAGAAGTTGGTCCAAATCGTGGCGTAGATGGCGAAGGGGGAGGGTCGGAAAAATTCTTGGTGGGGAGAACTCTTCGTCGCCTCTCTCAAGCTCATCACCTGTATGCGAAGTATCCATTCCGCTTCGGGTGACGACCATGCACTAGGATCTTTGGTTCTTAAGTTCACGAGGAACTTGGGTTCTTGGGGTTCTTGAGGTTTTCTTTTGCTTGCAAACCGTGCTTGAGAAGGATCTTCTCTTCACTTGAGTTCTACTCCTTTCTGCGGGCGTACCCCTTGGCGGCCTTGTGCTCACACCAAGGTTGCTTTTTCCCACCTCACGTCGATTGGCCGACCGCTAAGTGCACGGTCCGCTCTCAATGAGTGAAAAGAGACACAAGGGGAGGCTGGACAAGCCCTTCTTTCTTTGGATTCCTGTCACTCTTTAAAAACACGATTAGGAATCGACATGCCCAAGCGAACTTGGGTTCGTGCGATCGCAACAAGCAAAAAAAAAATCTTGTGATTCTTGTGGTTCTTTCCTTGAGTGATACATAACACTGCCAAAGCTCTGATACCAATGTAAGGTGCAGCGGAATGAATGTTGTTCTTTCTCAAGATGAGTGATCCATATTTGCTCAAGGTTCCTTTTAGTTCTTATGGAAGGGAGAGCCTTCCGTTCTTGATGGAGAGTGCTGTGATTACGAACAAAGTGAGTGGATACTGTGCGTGCAAGTGTATGAGACTGAGAGATAGAGAGAAGAGAGATACGACACCAGAGACATTGTAAAACCCTCCTTGGAAGGCCCCAGTCTCGTTGGCGAGAGTGGTCTACGATTGATTGGACAAAGTGGTACAAAGTTGATGCATGTGCTGGAAGCAAAACTAGGCTATGTCGACGACGACAACTAGGACGGCGATGACGACAATAGGGCTGAAATGGGATGGATCTAACTGTTGTTCAAAAACGCTATCTGCTATAAACATAGTTACATGGGACGGCGGGTCGGGAACGAGAACGGGGACTGGACGGCAAAAGTCAGGAAACGGGGACGGGGGTCGGGACGGCAAAAAAAAAAGAAGAGTTTTTTTGGCATTTTTTGACCTATACACATGCCACACACATAGAGCATCACTTTGACCACAGATTTACACTAAATAGACCAAAGGGTGGCTTTTATAGCCATTGGGGTGCTTCGAAGTTCAAACATATGGCTATTGGAGAGAAACTAGCCTCTAGAAATGATCAGGTTTTTAAATTTTTAAAAAAGTCCCCTCCCATCCCCTGGCGTCCCCTCCCCTCCCCTGCCGTTCCTTGCCGTCCCCTGCCGTCCTCGGGACGTTTTGCCTGCGTTCCCACTTGGCAGCTCTTTTTCCGTCCGTCCCCACCCGTCCCCGTCCCGGAAATGGGCGTCCCCCGTCCCTAGGGTCCGTCCCCCGAGTCCCCTGTAACTATGGCTAAAAATCTGATGTGAAAGACCGCTGAATTTCCGGGCTGTTTGGATTGCTGAAAAAACGCAGATTTGGCTGCGTTTTTGGGGGCTGAAACTGCTTGACAAAAACGCTGCTGTTTGCAGTGTTTTAGGGCTGAAAATGCAAGATCATCTGCTGCTGAAAACGCTGATCTGGTGGCTTTGCTGGCGATAGGAAACGCTAGATGCAAAGGGGCTACTGTTGTCCAGAATTGCTGAAAACGCCAAGGCAAGATGGGGGCTGGCGATGGGCAAAACGCTAGGGCTGATGGGGTCGCCAAGGGAATCTTGGAGAGTCTGCCGAGAGAGGGGGGAACCTGTCGCCAATGGCCTACTGTTCTCCTTGCTCATCTGCTGTTTAGGGCTAACCTTGGTTTGTTTATATATTTTCTTACCCAAATTGCCCTACCTACTTTTGTTGGAAAGTCACTTAAATTAATAAGTGAAAACTGAGAGAGAGAGAGAGAGAGAGAGAGAGAGAGAGAGAGAGAGAGAGAGAGAGAGAGAGAGAGAGAGAGAGAGAGAGAGAATAGATTAGTCATGCAAGGATCTCTATCGCTGACAATAGTCTTTGGCAATCCATGGTGTTTAAAAATCTGAGCTAGAAATATTCTAGCCATGTGATCATCTTTGATCGTCTTCTTTACTGGAAGGAAATGTGCTTGCTTATTGAATCTGTCTACTATAGTCCAAATTGCATCATTTCCATTCTTGGATCTAGGAAGATCCGTAATAAAATCCATGGAAATACTTTCCCATGGCGTGTTAGGCACAGGGAGTGGCTGAAGCTTGCCATAAACTTTATGTCTGTCATATTTTACTTTTTGGCAGACTTAACACCTCACGTACATGTTTTTCAATGTCCGCACAAAGTGTTGGCCAAAAGAAATATCTTTCGAGGGCACTAGTGGTAGCAGCAATTCCCCGATGCCCAGCATAAGGAGAATTATGTGCTTCATCCATCACCTTCTGTCGTAAGGGTTGAGCTACGCATATTGCTTGTTGACGATAGAGCGTATTATCCCTATCCCTAATGGAATAAGGTGGCCTTGAGTGACCAGCTTGAAGATCTGCCCAAATTGTAGCGAAGTCTGGATCTTGAGGATACATCTCATTGAGAGATTCTAGTTCCTCATGATAAATCGTTGTCAGTGCATTGATCTTTGGTCGCTTGGAGAGAGCATCTGCAACTGCATTTTTTGTTCCAGAAGTGTGTAAAATCTGAAAATGGAACATTGAAAGAAAGTTGGCCCATCTCATCTACTTTTCTGATAACTTTCTCTGTGTGAGAAAGTAGCGAAGACTCTGATGATCTGTCTTGATAATAAAATCAGGTCCTAACAGATAATGTTTCCAAATGGAAAGAGCATGAATTACTGCCATTAACTCTTTCTCATATATGGAAGCATGCAACTCTGCATCTTTAAGGCGCCGACTTTCGTAGGCTATGGCGTGACCCTCTTGGTTCAAGACTGCTCCTACACAATCTCCAGATGCATCGTAGTATACCTCGAAAGGTTTGTGAAGATCAGGGACGGTGAGAACAGGTCCGTGACTGAGTAGATACTTAAGCTTTTCAAAAGCTTGTTTTTGTCCAGGCTCCCAATGAAATGGAATCCGCTTCTTTGTCAGATCATGGAGGGGACCTGCTATAGCGGCAAAGGCTCGAATGAAACGTCGATAATAGGAACAGAGCTTAAGAAAACTTTGTACATCATGTACTGTAGTGGCGTAGGCCATTCTACAACTGCTTGAATCTTATCAAGGTCCATCCTCACCTGGTTGTGAGATACTATATGGCCCAAATAATGGATTTCTTTTAGAAAGAACTCACTCTTCTTAGCATTCACAAATAATTTGTGTTTGTGTAATTCTTCAAACACTAGTGCGAGATGCTTATAGTGTTTGTCTTCCGTTTCTGAGAAGATTAAGACGTCATCGAAGAAAACGCCTGTAAATCTTCTCTATGAGTGAAAGATTCTATCCATCATTCTGTTGAATGTGGCTGGTGCATTAGTGAGTCCCAAAGGCATCACTAAGAATTCATACAACCCAAAAGTAGTTCTAAATGAAGTCTTATGCACACCCTGAGGAGCTATGCTGATTTGATGATACCCGCTCTTCAAGTCTATACGACTAAAGACACTTGCTCCTTGTAACTTATCAAGAGTGTCATCAATCCGAGGGATTGGAAATCGATTCTTGATTGTGATCTTCTTTAAAGATCTATAGTCTATGCAGATGCGGAATGTGCCATCCTTTTTTTGTACTAGCAAGATAGGTGAACAATATGGAGAAGTACTAGGTCTTATTAAGCCCTTCTCCAAAAGTTCGTTAACTTGCTTGAGGATTTCCTCTTGCTGCATTAGACTAACTCGATAAGGGGGCTGATTTGGAGGATAATTTTATGGGATCAAATCAATTGTATGATCCTCAGGTCGAGGAGGTGGGAGTTCATTTGGAAGTTCATCTGCAAAACAATCTTTAAAACTTTCTAATAACTTAAGTCTTTTTTGCTCTAAATAGGAAGAAAGTTGTGAAGCAGACACATCTCTCTCTCTTGCAAAAATCAAGTACGTTGAAACACACTTTTTCATTGCTTTCTTGATTGCAATGTGATTGGCAATGGGGATACGCCAATCACCTGCATCGTAAGTACAAGATATTCCTTTCCTTTACGATCAAAGGATAAAGTTTTTTGAACATAGTCAGGAATGGGATGCATCTTGTAGTGCCAAGGCATTCCCAAGATAACATCACACTCTTCTAAGTGAAGCTAGTAAGAAAGACTCTTGATCTTTGTAGTTGTCGACCTTTAAATTCAGCTTCCCTGATTGGAGTAGAACTGGAGTTCTGTCCTTTGAAAGCAGATTGTGCTTGAATAGAAATTCCAAAACGGTTGGGCTGTAAATTCAGGTCATCGGCTAGCTTTGTAGAGATGAAGTTGTCTGTAATGCCAGGATCAAACAAAATAAGAGCCTGTTGGTTGTTGATGCTACCCCTCTTTCTTTCCCATCCTTGGTTGTATTCCCCTGTGCATCTGGGACTGCATTAGAAGAGGGTGGTTGCGGGGTTTTGGTAGGACAATCACCCTTCATATGTCCAATTTGTCCACACTTGAAGCATCTTCCTTCGCTGATGTAGGTTCTCAATTCAACAGGAGAGAGATATTTCCCTTTCTTGGGCTGATTTGGCTTTGCTTCTGCATCGGAGGCGGTTCTTTTCTTCTTTTGAGAAGAAGTAGAGGTAGGCTGCTCAAGGAGAGCCTTCTGCTTGGCATGATAGGTGCTTTGCTCCATCTTCTTGGGAGTACCCTTGTCATGTATTCCATCATTTATGCGAGCTGATTCCATAAGTATCTGCAAGTTACCTCGAGGGTAAATCTTCATAGCCTTTTGCAAGGCTTCATGCAATCCTGCTTCAAACTTGCGCATCTTCTCCGAATCTTCAATCTTCTTGAATGGAGTGACTTTCAAGAGAATGTCCCAAAACCTATCCACATAGCGTGGAACAGTTTCGTTCTCTGACTGTGAGAGTCGATCCCATTCTTTCTTTACCTCTTCCTCATAGTCTGGAGGAAGGAACTGTGCGTAGAACTCCTTATTGAAAACAATCAAATCTCGGGATTTGCGATTTTCTAAGATCAGTGTTAACCACCAATTGCTGGCGGTGCCTTTCAGGTACATACTGACATGGCGAAGCTTGGATCTTTCTTTAAAGTTCCCTTCTGCAAATGCAACTTCAACTTGGCTGATGAAAGCCAAAGCTTTGTCATTATCACGTCGTCCATTGTAGGTGTCGAATTTTACATCTTTGTCTCTTGACTTGAATGTTTTTTGCCTGTGGTGCTTCCTCTTATGGTGCTCCTTTCTATGCTTAGACTCCTTGTGGACAGGAGTCCTTTCCCTTGAATGCACTTCTTGCTGCGATGGATCGTCAAAAAACATGTCTTCTGGAGCGATTATGTCATCCAGATCCTTCATGAAAGAAAACTGGGGAGAATCAGGAGGATCTTGCTCTTGAACCTTTGGATTAAACCGCACATGACGTTCTGGAGGTTTCCTCTGCCTCTCGTGCATGTGGGAGGTTCCAATTAAAGGATCTTTTTTTGGTTCTGGCGCCTTTGGGTTCTGTGGGATTTCTGCCGTCCCCAACGGCACTTTCTCGTTCCCTTTCTCAAGAGTATGGAGAATCTTTTGGACTTCTGGATGGGAGAGAGCTTTTGGCAACTCTACCACTTGCTGTTGAAGGAGAGAGAACTCTATCTCGTGCCCTCCCATTTTTGCAGTCTGCCAAGAGTCGTCAATCCCTTAAGGAAGAGAGATATGACCTTGCTCTGATACCATTGTCACAAAAATACGGAAGCGAAAATTGGCTGTTAAATGCAATTTATATACTCGAGAGACTTTGGAGAGAAAGAGAGAATGCTTGACACATCATTGTGGACCAGAAGATGGGCTGGTTCCCCCCCCCCCATAAAGAGAATATCTTTATTACTAAGGGAGAATCTTTACAAAATCTTTACAAGCATAGGAATGGGGCAAAAGCCAGTCCTCTATTCTTTCTTGTCCTTTTTCTACTTTTGACTGAGAGAGAGTAGAAGAACTACTCTCTGACTACTGAGAGGATCTTTCTTCTTTTGTGAGATTTTGGGAAGCTCTCGTAGGCAAGAGTCTACCTTCCACAAAACTCATCGGAAGCTCTCATAAATGAGAGTTTATCTTCCGCTAATTGTGTCTCTTCGGACATAATCATTCCTGCAATCAACCCATGAAAGAAACATGCAAAACGCATGCACACACGCTTGCTGTAATTTTCTGCACATAACCTGAAATTTTTACCTAAGCGCGTTCCTATGCCGAAATGGAGGTCCTTTTCGCGATGGAAACGCTCCAAACTCTGTGTATGTGTTGAGTAGATTGAGAGGAGTAAGATTCTATTAAGACTTTGCTGAAATTCACCGTAATATAGGTGATTAGGGGCTGAAAACAGAGAATTTGCAGCAGCTAGACGAGGGAGAAAGAGAGTTTTCTACTACTTTACGCGATGAAACTTCTCGCACAGCTGCCTACAACCATGAGAGGCCTTGCTCTAGGTGATGGGTGCTCAGAGGCTCCACATACACCACAAGGTGCTGCTCTCAAGCTTCAATGGAGAGCTTTACTGCGTAGAGGACGTTCAACTTAGGGGGGGGATAGTGCACTGCCAACCTGGCAAGAGGGGGAGGGGTTGCTCTCACATAGCCAGCTAGAGAAGAGAGAGAGAGAGAGAGAGAGAGAGAGAGAGAGAGAGAGAGAGAGAGAGAGAGAGAGATTGAGAGATTGCATGGGTAAGTGTGCCAAGTGGCACACCTAATAATTTAAAAACCATTCAACTTTTGACTTTAAAAGTTCTATGCTAATTAATGAAAAGTGTAATTAAGTGCACAACTGCACACATAGATGCAACCAATGAAAATGTTAGCTGCTCCCCAATGTAATACCGTACCAACACTGCTCTGGCATTACCTGTTTGCACTTGTCCGGTCATTTGGTCCAGCATAGACAATTTAAAATAATTTAATTGACTTATCCTAAGGTCGTAAAAATAATTCAGGTCTTAGGGTTATTGTTGTTCTAAGGACCCCATTTCATTCCTGTGCTTGCACTAGCGCGCGTAATTTTTTGAGCGTGAAATCTGAGGCTACTATCTATCCCTTCATTGAAGACCCGATTTCCCAATCACTAGGGCTTTAGGGTATTTTCTGCTAGGTCTCCCTGAGGTGCTCTTGCCCAAACTTGGGCGCACGTGAGGCCCCAGAACTGCTAGATCTATTCTGATGTGCACACAACCAATTAGATAATTCTTTTTTTTGTAAATACATTAATTATTTACAAAGTCTGACGTAGTTACAATCTCCATAGGAGGGGCAACTAGCTCTGCTCGAATGATAGCGTGGGGTACGGAGGCCTTGGCTCTGATCAGTCGAGAGATCATAGATACCATGGGCCTCTCCATACGTCTTCAACCATCCTCACCTATAGAAGGTCCCCCATACAACATAGCTGAGGCTACTAAAGTATCAAAGAGCCATAACTTTGTCTGAGGTTCTTGGAACTGAACCTACGAACACATCCTCTCCAAGCCTCCCAAGGCCGCAAAAGCTCTAGTCAGTCTAGTCTCTGCCGCTCTCCCCAAAGAAAACCTCGGCCCAGTGAAGACAACCCCAAGGTAAGTGTATGCATTTGTATACTCTACAATCTCCTGATCATATGTGAAAGTCGGTGCTGATCTCCTGATCCACTGTGGTGTGGTGTTAAACACCATAACCTTGGTTTTACCAAGGTTTACAGACAATCCACTATCCTCTGCAAAACTGTGTAATGCATTCAACTGTCGCTGCATACCCTGTGGTGAGTCAGAGATCAACACAATATCATCGGCATATAACAACGGGATCCATGTCCCTGTCAGCTGGGCACCTCTATCACCCTCTCTGTCAATGTAATCAAACACCTCATCAACATACATACCAAATAGAGTAGGAGACAATGGGCAACTGTGTTTCACCCCAATGGTGGATTGAACTAAATCAGATATCTCCTCCGGAGTGCGTACATGTCCCATCACTGATATGTATAGAGCCATAATCGCCCAAATCAACACTATGGGCACCCCCATCTCCTACAGTTTGCGCATCAATCGAGCTCTCGGTACCGTGTCAAATGCTTTGCGGAAATCCACAAAGCTACAATAAGTCCGTCTCCCATGTGACCTGCCCTCCTCAATGATGTCTCTGAGTGTCAGAATATGATCAAGAGTGGAGAAACCCCTCCTGAAACCGGCCTGGCCCTTTGCTCGTACACCCTCACCCTCTGCCCAATAACTCAAATGCTGCTCAAGAATGGATGCATACAACCGTGCCAATGTGTGCCCAACCATAATAGTGCGGTGATTCCCAGGCTCTATAGGATCACCTGCTTTGAAGATGGGCACAATAGTAGACAACCTCGAAGTCTTAGGTAACCCCTCACACATGGCACAATCGAACAACACTGCAAGAACCTCTACCAACATATCTCTAGCATGTGTAAAGTGCTACTAGACCATCATGATCATATGCCCTGCTGGTCCTCATCTTGTCAATGGCTCTCTTTACCATCTCAGAGGTAAAGAAGGTGCTGATAGGTGGGCATGGCTCTGTAGGATCTAGAAGGGGGTCTTGTCAAGGAATCATATATAATGATGAGGCATACTGGCCCCACTCATCAAGACAAGTAATCACTGGGGGAGGGAAGTGCTCATGAAAGAATCGCCATGCCTCTCTTGAGTCTGTAGTCAAGAATAGTTGATACAAGTCTCTCTCCATCTGGGCCAAGTAAGCTCGTTTCTTCCGTCGCACAAGGCGTCGGGAAGCAATGTGAGATTGTCTGTAAGTGATGACTCCTAAAAGAAGATTCCTCTGAAACTGGGCTCTCATCTCTTTGCACTCCTCATCATACCAACTATTTTGGGGCATGCTTCCAGAATATCGCCTCCGACCCACGGCTGAGTGTGTGGGTATGCCTTTGATGCTGCACCATGCAGTGTCTCAGTCAATAAAGTCGTGCACTCCTCCACTGAGAGGCGAGGACCAACTGTGCATAGACGGCTATAGATCTCCTCTGTATAAACCGAGTCAGTCTCTGGTGTAAATGTATAACATGTATGTGACCTGCCTCCTGACGTCTGGTTTGTACTATACTGAAATGAAACAGAAAATGTCAAAAGTGCATGATCCATTGCTACGCCACTGGTCTGGCTCCCACTATGGAATCCTGAATACAAGGAATAAGCTTGGCTGTGCCATAACATAGTCCACTGTACTGGCCTCGTGTCTGTGTGGAAAGCATGTGAAATTGGCTGCTCTAAGAAATCGTTGTAAGCCATTAAGTTTGGCTAACCCATGTACAATCGTCATCTTTGTGAGGTATCTCCCATACTCTGTCTGCTCTTTGTCATGTGAGCATTTGTCAAGCCCCAACTCACCCACATTCAACTCTCTAAGCATCTCATATGAAGTGTCGTAGAAGACTATTTGAGAGTTACCCGTTCGGGCATTGAAGTCCCCTAGGAGGATGATATCACCATCCCTAGAAAACTTCCATTTATCATCATCTGGTATAGAGAAAGACGACTGTTCACTTGATGCAACATCAAAGTAACATATGGCAATGTATAGAAATCGGCTTGTGTCAGCTCTCAACCTCACCCACATGTATCTAGCATGATCATCTCTGCGTACAATATGTAGTAGTGGCTGTAAATCCTCCCTAAATAGCACTTGCTACTCCTCTTGAACCTCTACTCCCATGCTTAGATTTCGCAACTGTCTTGTGGGCCGTCTCCCATCTGTATCCCACCACATGTGGCATGAGCTGTCCAGGGGCTTGATAAGTCAGTCTCTGAGAAGAAAACAATGTCCTTGTCTCTGAAACTGTCCTCAAAGGCACCAACGTCCAACCTCATAGATCCATTACGATTCCAAGTAGCCATCTTCAATGTGGTCCCATAGGTCTCACACCGTCATGTAGAGCGCCGCTCTACAATCACCACCCGACCATCTTTGTAAAAGGCCATCTTTCCCTTCTCCCTTGCCGTCATAATCTCTGGCATTACCTCTCTCATATGCGCAAGCTGTGGAGAAAGTGAGATCATCACCGAGGAAAATACGTGTCTTCTTGAGAGTAGGCCTCTTTCTCAAGAATTCCTTCTTCTCTTCCAAGGAGGGGAAGCGTAGTATGAGAGCTCTCCCTTTTGAAGATTCTCCCGGGCCATCACTCTTCTTGCCCACTCTCCATGCCTTTGTGTGTGAAGGCTTGTCCACCCCCATCATGGATGTGAGGCTTGTGACCTTTTTTTCAACATTGTTTATGTTTTGAGGCCGGTTACCCTCACATGTAGAGCCCGCATCCTCCTCCTCTGTTCCTCTTCGAGGGTCATGTTAATAAGAGTGGGTGTACAAGGAGCTTCCTTACCTTTCCGTTTCTTGGCAACCTCAATCCATTTTTCGGCCTCCTCTACTTTCTTTTGTGTTGCGGAGATGACCGCGGCCCATGAATTTTTCTCCTCACCTTTCTTGATAACTCGTATTTCTTCTCTCATGGTATTCAATTCTTCCATCATGGATGGATGAATTTTGCCTTCTTCGAGCCGCCCACCTTTTGCTTGTAGATTTCAGATGATGGGATCTTGGATGACCACTTTCTCCTCGAGTGAAGCGATCCTCCTACACATGCTATCTCTTTCTTCGGTCCATCTTTGAAGAATAGTGCTCCTCTCCTTCTCCACTTTGTTTCTCCATTTTCTCATTTCCTTCTCTATTGCCGACATCCTCTTCCTTGTCTGTATGAAAGAGGCTTTGTGGGCGGCCAGCGAGGGATGCGTCTTCTTACATGTGGGGGAAGCCGTTGGCACTTCTCCGATGCTTTCCATGAGAGAGAGAGAAAAGAAAAGAAAAGAAAGAAAGAAAGAAAGAAAGATTTTTAACGTCTATGTCAGGCTGAAATCGGCCTATGAGACAAATCAAATGTACATGGTGTGTATGTCATCCGTCTATCGAAAAGACAAATGAAACAAAACTGAACTGAACTGATACAAAACTGAACTGAATGTAGGTAGTGGGGTATCTGAGGAGGGATGGAGCTCTATCTCTAGGGGTATATGCATGTCTATATGCTCAAGGTAGTACAATCATGAGAATGCATCAAGCTATCTAGCTCCATCTTGTACTAATGGGGGGGTGTAAGATGTGGTACATGGGCGGGTCTGGTGCCAAGGCTACCCGGATGAAAGCTGTCGGGTCGGCCCTCATCTGGGCCACTCGCTCCTCAGTGGCACGGCGCTCCCGGGCTCGGATCTCCTCGATCTGTCGGTGGTGGGAGCTCGCGCCCCTGTAACCTATGACTCGTGGTCGTCGTCTAGCTCGGCTCACCTCCGCCTGTGGGAGTGTCACTCCCCTCTGAGTGTCTGGTGAGGGAGGGGCGGCAATCCTCTAAAAGAAGTCTGTGAGCTGCGACTGTCTCCCCTCTGTCTGTGTAGCTGTGTGTGGCTGTAGTAGTGTGTCCCGATGGCTCTGTATCTCTAGTAAGAACCGTCCGAGCTGTCTCTGATCTCGAGAGTCCATGATCCCTCGGAGAGTGGGCTGTCCTCTGAATAGGGTCTCATACCTGCCTCTGATCTCAGTGTATGCCCTGCATCTACATACAAAGTGCTCCTCACTCTCCACCTCCTCTGTGCAGGCTCTGCAGACTCGCTCCTCCCTGGGAACACCAGTATGTCTCCCGATCTCAATCTCTAACCTGTGTGAAGCCACTCTCAGCTGACCAATCGCCACTCGTGAGCTATGTGGCATATATGTGTCCATGTAGCGTGGTCTCTGTATGAACCCCCTAGACAATATGGTGAGAAACTGGTCTCTGTAATCTGACATCCTCGTCCCCAAGCCAGGTGACTCCCAGACTCTCCTAGTGTATAGCTGCCACAGATCCTGTCTCAATACCAAGTTCCTCTCACTGCGAGAGAGGTGAACATATGGTGAGTGGGGGTCGTACTGGAATGGTGGTAGGCTCTCCATGTCAAGACCGTGTCCCTCAAACCATGCTCTGACCTGTGAGTACCATGCTCTCTCATGCCCACTCTCTGATAGCTGTATAGCTGCCTCAAATGCTCTACGAGTAAGTCTGTCAGGAGGTAGCTCTCTCATCCTCTGGATGAAGCAGACTGTCTGAAATAGTGCCTCTACCACCATAGGTGGTGTGGCGAGCTCGGCTCTAATAATGTCATGTGGCACTGTCTTCTTGCTGCGGAGCAAGTGTGAGATCATACATACCTGTGGCCTCTCAAGCTGTGTCCACTGGTCAGCTGTCAATCCTGGTGCCCATACTGCCGCCGAGTACATCAAGGCCGGGGTGACTAAGGTGTCGAAAAGCCACCCCTTCGTGCGGGGTTCCTGAAAGTGTGCCTGGTGGCATCTCCGCTCTAGCATGGCCAGAGCTGCATATCCTCGGGTGAGCCTGTCAGCAGCAGCCTGCCTCATAGTGAAGGGTCCTGGTAGGTTGGTGAATGTGATGCCAAGGTAGACATAGGAGGTGACTACATCAACCTGTCCTCTTGCTGCTGTGAAGGTGGCAGCGCTCCTCACTGCACTGGATGTGTGAAAGATCATAACCTTGGTTTTGCCAAGGTTCACAGTCAACCCCCCTGTGTGTGCTGAATTCGTCCAAGGCCTCAAGATGGCGTTGCAAGCCCTCGGGTGACTCTGAAATCAACACAATATCATCAGCATATAACATGATGTGGACCGGAGTACCTGCCAAGTCGCTCCCCTCTCCCCTTGCTCGCAGTATGTAGTCGGAGATCTCGTCGATGTAGAGCCCAAAGAGTGTCGGGGAGAGTGGGCATCCTTGCTTAACACCAATGGTGCTAGCAATGGTCTCTGAAAAACCGCCTGGGCAACGAACTCGACCCGTCACCTTCTCGTAGAGAGCATATATGACCCAAATCATCTCTGTTGGTACCCCAATGCTGTGAAGGCGCTGGAAGAGTCTCTCGCGTGGGACTGTGTCAAAGGCCTTGCGGAAATCCACAAAGCAGCAGTAAAGCCTCTTCTTCCGCGCCTTTGCCCCATCAATGAGGCAGCGCAGAACGAAGATGTGATCAGTGGTGGAGAAAGCTCGTCTGAAACCTGCCTGGCCTGGAGCTCGTAAACCCTCGATCTCTGCGTAGTAGCTGAGCTGTGCCTCAAGTACTGCTCCATATAGCTTGGCCATCGTGTGGCCAATCATGATAGTCCTGTAGTTCCCTGGGTCCAGGGTGTCGCCAGATTTGTGGATAGGCACTATGGTGTGCTGTGTCCACTCCTCTGGGAAGCCCTCCCCTATAGCCCGATTGAAGACATGTGCAATCAACGGGGCTATAGTGGAGGCCGCATAGATGATGTGCTCACTCTGTAATCCAGTATGGTCAGCTGATCGTCTGTGCTGCATGCGGCGTATGGCCCTCTCTACCATCTCTGCTGTAAAGAAGGAGGAGCACGTGGGGCGTGGCTCGTGTGGCTGTGGGATAGGAGGCTGCCTTGGCACCTCGTAAAGTCGCTCTGCATAATCATGCCATATCTGTGGATCCTCAATAGCTGTAGTCGGACGTGGCTCGCGCAGGGTGCGCCATGCCGTCGCGCTATCCATGCTCATGAATAGGCGGTATAGCTCAAGCTCTTGTGCCTCTTCGAATGCTCGCCGCTTTTGGCGTGTCAGCGTCTTCATATGCCGTCTGGCCTCTCTCTCTGTGATCTCTCCTAAGGCTCGCCGTGCACGGAGGCGTGGGTATAGCTCTCTGCACTCATCATCATACCAGCGGTTCTGAGGCATAGTCCCCGGGGGGGGAGTGCGTCCTGTGTGAGTGGTGTGTGGAAAAGAGCTAATAGCTGAAGTGTGGAGAACGGAAGAGATATGTGATGTGAGAACTGAGAGTGGTGTGGATGGGTGGAGGAGGCATAGGCCATGCTCGACCTCGGCCGAGTAAAGAGAGGCTAGCTCGTGTGTGAAATGGATGGTGGTGTGTGGAGTGTGTGCTGTAGAGCTGTGTGGGATGGTATCTCCGGTGATGGAGAAAGAGAGGTATGTGTGGTCGGCTCCGATGGGTATGGGTGGAATGGTGAAGGATGTGATAAGGTGTGTAGCCTCCCTGGGTCCCAGAATATAGTCGATTGTACTCCCCCCTCCCTCTGCAACTCCATGTGGCATACAAGTCAGGCCCCCTGAGGTGGGCCACTGGACCATCCCGTTATAAATAACGAGACGGTGCTGGGAGCCAAGTCTAAGTAGATGTCGTCCGTAGGCTGTGACTGGAGCTCTGTCTGCTGTATCTCTCATAGTAGCCTCCTCATCTAGAGTGTGTAGTGCCTCTGGGTCCTCGTGGTCATATGCCTCACACTGCTCACTGCGCGTACGAGCATTGAAGTCTCCCATAAGGAAGACTTCACCCAGTGTGGAGTACTCCATAATCTCCTCCGTGAGGCATGCGTACGGTGACTCCTACTCAATAGGGGCGAATCTGGAGCCTGTGGGAGCAAAGTAGCAAAGGGCAATGTAGATGATCCTGTCTCGTGAGAGCTCGAGGCGAATCCACATGTAGCGGGCCTGTGGGTCCCGGGCAACAATTTGTAGTCTGCTGTGAAGCCCCTGTCTAAAGAGTATGGCCACTCCTCCTGAGCCGCGAGTGGTGTGCTGGCGCATACATCCCCGATGTATAGACTCCCACTGGAATCCATGTATCCGTGGTAACCCTCTCTCTGGGCTCTCGTGTGTCTCTGTAAGTAGAATGATGTCTCGACCTCTCATCACTTCCTCAAGTCTCTCTGGGTGTGTCCATAGGTCTCCATTGCAATTCCAAACCGTGACATGAATCTCCTCGTGTGTCCCACAGGCCGCGAGTCCCTATGCGATGGTCTTGCCATCAATGATAACCCTACCATCTCGATATACTGCCTTCTTCCCTTCTTTGCGGGCTTGGTGGACTCTAGGCATGCACGCGCGACGGTGATCTTGTTGCATCTTTGTGAGGTCATCATCAAGATAAATCGGGGGGCCTTCTAGCCCTCTCAAGATGACCCTCTTTCGGAGGAAAGAAGTTCGAGACTCCTCGGAGGCGAATTGGAGGATGAGAGCTCTCTTCTTTGGATCTTTGCCGGCTCTCCAAACTTTGGAGAAAGGGATCTCTTCTTCCTTGTATCCCACTTTCTTGCATAAAGCTTTCCCATCGCTCTCGGGTGTAGACCCTTCTTCTTCTTTGATGCCGGTCACTCGCACATTGAGACGGCGAGCTTGTCGCATCTTCTCCTCCTCGATGGTTGTGTGTACGATGAGTACCTCATCTTTTTGGGCTTCCTCTCTTGCTACCTTCTTGATGTTCTTGTTGACCACTTCGACCCATCCTTCTTTGGTGGCCTCTAATTTGTCCTCAATGCTTGCGGTGAGGGCTTTGGTGATCTCTTCCTTGAGGGCTTCCTTAGCCTCCTCTTTAATCTCTCCTTCCTCGGGGGTGAGGGATGTGATGGAAGCATGAAGGAGATCGATTTCCTTCATCTCTTCTTGCTCTTTCCTCCATCTCTCCCTCTCCTTCTCGTTCTCCCGTTCCCTTCTCTCCTTCTCCTCTTTGAGATTTTGGATTTCCGCTCTCATGTCCTCCTTCTCTTCGTTCCATAGCTTGATGAAGGTGGCTTTCTCCTCCTCCCATATCTCTCTCTCCATCCGCCATTCTTTCATGTCCTTCTCCAATTGTGCAAGCCTCTTGTTCGTGAGCATGAAGGTTGTCTTCATTGTCGATGCCGGCGTCTTGATGATGGGGGAAGACATGGTTGTCTTCGTAACTACCCTCTCTTCATATTGTGAAGAAGAGGGGAAGGGGAAGAGAGGGAGTACTTGTGTGTATGCGTGTATGTGTGTAGTGTGTGTGTGGGTATGTATCCGTGTGTGAGAGATTGGGGGCAGCGGGCCTGGTGCACTTGGTAATGCTGCAACAGTGAGGCAGCGGCAAGTGCTACAGCCTTGGCAGCGTGCAGTCGCAACAGGTCAGCCACAACGGATTCAGCAGCAGCAGCAGTGGAGCACGCAGGGGGTGAAACAGCAGCAGCAGTGGTGCGCGCAGGGGGCAGCAGCAGTGGCGCGCGCAGGGGGTGAAGCAGTGGCGCGCACAGGGGGCAGCAGCAGTGGCGCGCACAGAGAGAGAGAGAGAGAGAGAGAGAGAGAGAGAGAGAGAGAGAGAGAGAGAGAGAGAGAGAGATTACCCATGCTTATATTCTATATTCACAGAGTTTCGCAAAGACAATGCTATCAAAAAGTCAGAAGCCAAGGAGAAAGGCCAAGAAAAGAAACGGAAGTCAGAGGTTGTGAATGCTTGTCAAGAGAATGTGGAAGTGGCAGATAAATCTTTGGACTCAGAAAACGCGCCCTTATCCAAGGAGGATGATGTTTCACCTTTGAAAGATAATGGAGACAGAGACGATCATGTGATGAAAGACTCTTAAGTTCTTTTTGTTTTTCATGCTTTTCAAAGCGTGGCAGGCAAAGTAGATGTCAACTTACAAGCAGCTAGTGAGAGCAGGCATAATGCGTATTGGGAAGAGGCTCGACATCGAAGGACTTATAAGGCTAAGCATATAGAACAAAAATGTATGCCAAGTACCTACATGGACAAGATGCTGCTACCCAGTGTCAATTTTGCTGTGGTTAACATTCCCGATAGAAACTGTAGAGGCATTTTTTTTTGTAAAATCATTGAACTCCTTACCCCTGATTAAGGTGCCAGGATATCATAACTGTTATTCTTCTGAAATCTTAACCTTATTGGAGGTGTTTTGTAAACTTTCGAATGCAGAGATTATGCATGTGTTGCTTTGTAAGGAACAGAGTGTTGTTGAAGTTTCTCTTGGAGTCCTTTTTGAAGTGATGTTCAAATTTTATTTATCATTGTGACTGTCGTGAAGCTACATGTACCCAGTTTAGCCATTTGCTTCATCTACCAAGTTTAGCCATTTGTTGCAACGCTCGTCTGTGTAAGTAGTTTAGTATGAGAATCTTGTAGGTCCGACTTTAAAGGCATGAATTGGGGATTGCTCTATTGATACCATAGTGTTGCAATGACAAAATCATCTCTCTGCTGAAGGGTGTGGGCCATAGTGCTAAAGAGTTAATCAGAAGGAGATTGAGCTGGAAGGGTTTTAATTGTTGTGACTTTTGGAGTGAACTATTGCATTTGTCCGGTTTCTGCAATAAAGGAATCTTTCCCAGAACATATTATGACGTACAGATAAATATGAGTCATAATCTCCTCGGTATATAATTTTTAATGGCATGATTTTGTAGTGGTACAAGAAAGTTACCTCCAGTGAGATCGGTCTATTTTGCGTTCCTTTCTTTTATAGTCATGGCATGAGCTTATTTCTAGAGTTGTTGGTTGTTCTCCTCTCATTTTTGGCCTCAAGTTGATTTTTTTCCATCTGTGGTATGAAGATTTTTCATTAGCTGCTTTTGAGGACAGAGGTGCATTATATATGGTTTGCCTTGATTGTTGTGTGCTCGGAAGTTGAAGTGCCGGTGGAATTACATGCTGTTGTAAGGGGTGTGTGTTTTGGAGGGGGAGGGGGAGGGGAAGGGGGAGGAAGGGATTGAACCTGGAAAAAAGTTTGCAGCGGAATGAAGCCAACAAATTAAAATGGAAGCCAAAATCAAGGTTATGAAGAAATTTGACGAATTTAACATGGGACATGTCACATGGGACCGGCAAATTGGAGTAAGTTTATTTTCTTAACATTTTGAAATCTAAACTAACATAATATGGCGGAAGGGATTGTCCTTTACACGTGGCACAAGCTGCGAGATGGAAGAGGCTAAATTCCAAAAATAAGAGTAGCTCTTGGACACGCTATAAAGAGGGAGAGAGAAAGAGAGAGAGGCTGCCGAAGGAGGCTGCCCGTACTAGTGTACAATATGGAAATTCATCCAAGTTATATGGAAACATCTTTCGAATATAAATTGATACAGTAGTGTCCTGCAAACTCTTGGTTAGAAAATGGCTTCTATTCTGGCAGTCATGGCTTTGTGCAAATCTCAATTCAAACTTGGTTTTTGTGCCTTAGGTCTGCCTAAACCCTAAATCTGACATGCTTTATGCATTTGGCACTTCTTCAGTATAGTAGTACACCTTCATGCTGATCGCTCCCTTGATTTGGGAACAAAGACCCCATCTCTCCAAGTTGTGGACAATGAGTGTCTCTTCCCCTTTCTTAGCAAACAAAGAACCTGGAACACACACTGTACCCATGAATTTGGGTGCACGGCCTCGCATTTCATGGAAGATAGTCACTTCAACACACACATCATGACAAGAAGCATCAGAATGAGGAAGCCATAGGAACTCAAAAGCTTCCTCCCATACGGGATTAAGGTCCTTTGGCTTGGTTTTGGTCCGCCTCCTTTCAACACCAAAATCGACTTGAACGTAGGCGCTTGCTGATCCTTCGCCATCCTTGGGCATGAGGTTGTGAGCTGAGCATATCTCCACAACAAGCTTCCGGGGTGCCTCCATGTCTTGTATGAAAGATGATGGAAACTCAGGGTGGTGTAGCTAAACCAGAAGATATTTGGCCAAGCTGCCTTTATGCCTCTTGCACGCAGACACACATAGCCACTAGTACTCAGCCTCTGATGACATGGGGCGAGTGATGAAGCTCTCATCCAAGAAATAGCCATCCTTATTATAAAATGGACTCACTCATTTATCTAGCCTCTCCTTTTGTTGTATTGTCAAATCCTCTTTTGATTTTTGGAAGCGTCCTTTACTACTGTGGGGAATATCTTGATGCGGGGCATCCTCATCTTTTCCCTTTAACCTTGGACCATTTTTTCATCATTTGATTCCTTTCTAGCCTTCTAAGAAGGCTTTACTATGTGCCCACCTTTGACCTTTAAAGTTTCTCTCTCTCTTTTTGCTCCTACTTGCTTTCACTCTTTCTTAAATGCAATATATTTTTGATGTGATAATATATATGTATTTTGTCTTCCATATTTCAACTTTCCTTTTGAAAAGGGCATCCTGAAATCTCACCTTATTTGAAATCCAATCTACACTTTCTTCTAAATCTTGTAGTCAATTTAAACCATCCCCCTTTTACTAAAATAAAGTGAAAGGTTTGTATGTACAATGTAGCATCCACACATGGATGGAATGAGGCACCGATGTTGATCACATTGCCTTACTTAAAACCTTTTTAACTAACATTATGTTAAATACCTTACATATAGTGCAAATTTTTTTACCATTCGATATTCTCTAACAATCCCTACTTTATTAATATGTTTCGAGACCTCTGTCAATATGTAAAGATAAGGAGGTCCTCACCTCGTGTTTTGTTGGAATTTTCCTACAATGACCACATTGAAGTTCGTTATTGATATTATATGGGTTATTCAAGATTGGCATTGAAGCTCTCCATATTGAAGGTTGTTACATAATGATAACACCTATTTGTCCCCGCTCCTATGCATGATAGCCTCATTACTTGTTTAGAGATCTTGAAAGTCTACATAATAGCCTATATCCAACAACTAGCATCACACAAAACTAATTAATGTTTACTAATGTTCCTAAAAAGGTCAATGTTGGAGATGATCTCATTAAAAATTCAAGTCTCATTGTTGCCCTAATTGTAATAGATAGTTAAGATGAAAATATTTGCAATGCAACTAAATACTCCTATGCAATGTTACTATATGTAATGTCTTATGTTTCTTTCTTCAAGAAATAATCATGCTTGTTGGGATTTTCACTTCGAAGCCACTAAAAGATTGTCCTTACCTAGTCTCCTTTTGCTTGTGACATTATTGGTGTATGAGAAGTACATCTCAAGCTTGCCAATGGTTATCCGTTTGTTCTTAGCATTCTAACTCATGCACCTAATCTCACCATATTTTTTGTTGTTAGGCATATGTCTTGTGGTTACCCATATGTCTTGGAAATGGTTCATGGAAGATTCAAAAGCGATATTTGATCTTAATTAGAGGAGATAAGTGTGATACACTTTATTCATTGCATGTTCCTAAAGTTCAAGTACATAAAAACACAATTGACAACTAACTACCTAGGTCTTTGTGGCATCACGGTTAGGTCATTTGAACTTAATTGGAATAAAAGCTCTATCTTCTTTGGGTTATGTGCATGTCTTTTCAAAACTTTAGTTTTTCATGTGTGAAAAACTATATTTATTTGATGTATGCTAGATCAGCTCACACTAGTTTGTTAGACAAGAAGCTTGGGAAGTTAGACGTAGTGCAATTGCATATATGTGGCCCTATTCCTCCCAAGTCACTAAGTGGTAAGGCATCGAAGCATCAACAAGCACACAAGGGCACAAGATTCTGTAACCTGCAAAAAACACAAGAAATTTAAAAATTTATGTAGGATAGGGTTAATCTTGGCCTATGTGCCTCTGTAGGACAACCCTATTGACTTTTCACAAAGGGTCTACCTTGTGAGAATTTCACAATTTTTGCAAAGCTTTGGACTTGCTCCCCTTTGTATATTGCATGTAGGGTGTGGCACTACAGCCATATTTCGAACACTTCTCCGTAAACAAGGAAAATGCATTTTTGTGGCTTTGGTTCAATATATCTTTTAGCAAATGCTTAAAGGATTCACAATCAAATATTCATTTACATCTACTGTAGGCTTTCTCTAGAATACCACCATCTAGTGCCATCATTGGTATATGGTTAACATGAGATAACATATTGCAGACTTTCTCTAGAATCGTGATATTTATCATCTTAGCAACTCCACTTTGGGCAAGCATATGAGGAGCATTAAGCTCTCTCTTAATGCCATTTAGATCACAAAAATACTAAAGTTCATGTAAGGCATATTCTCCATCATTATCAGTCCTTAAGCACTTAAATTTCTTGTCTAATTGATTCTATGCATATAAATTTCATTTTTGAGTGGTACAAAATGCTTGTGCTATAATGGATATATCTTGCTATTACAAGTTACATCATATATGAAGGTAATAAAATAAGGAGCACTATGAAACCCAGGCTTCAAAACCTTCAAGGTCCAAGGTTTTGACGGCTTGCTTCTCATGGGAGCGACCCCATTGGTGGACCTTTGGTCACCTTGGATGCCCACTTATCAATTTATGAAATCGATCTCACTTCAGTGGTGGCTACAATATAACAATGAATGAGAGAGAGAAGAAGTTCTTGCATCCTCTTCAGGCTTACCTTGGTTGCACTACAGAGATGTGAAAGTCCCCTCTCTACCTTGCAATCTCCACAAGATGCTCATTTTGCTGAATTCATGCAAGTCGAGGTCGACCTTATTGTGTGTGCAAGGGATCATGCCCACAAATCCTTCTCCCCCTTGAAACTCTTTGGCCACTCAACCCTCTTGTTGTGTGTGCAAGGGCTCATGCCCATGGTTCCTTCTCCCCCTTGAAACTCCTTGGCCTCTCAAGACTCCTACATGCATGCAAATCCCCCTTCTCTCTCAGATCCACTCACCAATGAGAGGACAAGGGAAAAGGATTGTGATTCACCACCCAACCATGCCCTTATTCATCCTTTGGCCATATAAGGCCCCTTTCCCAAGCCACCAACTCATAGCCCCTTGCTAGGTCCTTGCTCGAACCCTTTTCCTCAAAGGAGCCATCCTTCCGATGCCCTTAGCAAGAAAAAAGTCGGTATCAACATTGATATGAGCATGAATATCAATAGTTGGATATAATACCCTGATACAAACGCTAAAAGTGTTGGTGTCAATGTTATACAAGTGTCCCCACCAAGGAGTCGGGATTTTTAATCTTGTCTTTGGACACTAGTACTTGTGTCTTTGGACACTAGTACTCGTGCCAATATTCACACATCTTGTGTTAGTGTTTATCCAGTGCCAACTAGGTTGATATTTGACAAATATCAACTAGGTTGATATTTGTCACATATGATGTTCCCACTACAAACTAAATGAAAGAAACTTGTAAAATGACATGTCTATAACCACTCTTATCTAGGGATTCATGTTCTTCGTTGGATTTGTTGCTAAGGAGGCCTTGCACTGTTTGTGGTTTATCACTTTTTTCATTCCCTAGGTTGTTTTTCTTCTTGATTTTTTAAGATTGAAGCACCTTGCTTTAGAAAGAAAAGACTCTATTTCATATTCCAAAAGACTTTTCTCATCATGAACCTCGTTGAGTGGTAAGTGTAATTCATTGTGAATGTCATAAACTTTGATTATAGGAGAATATCACAATGGTAACCAACTTCAAGATCAGGGAGCCATGCACGCGCGTGCACACGCACGCACACGCACGCACACACACACACACACACACACACACAGAGCAACCACCACCCCCTTCATGGACTGCCACCCATCTCGTGCATAAAGGAACCTACCGACCCCCCCCCCCCCCCCCCCCCCCCCCCCCCCCCCCCCCCCCCCGACCGGGCTATCGTGACACTTGGTCCTCTTGGCCCTTATTTATGTTAAGAGGTGGTTCCCATGATAAGCCATCCCCCTAGCTCCATGTAGTATGCGCATGCCCCAATATAGTATGAGTCACACTTGTCTGCGAAAATTTCATTGGAATGAGTAATCCTAAAATTGGGAAATCTTTTTTGAATAATGCATGCTTGCTCTGATGTTAAACTCTCTTTAGCACAATCTTTCCACTTAATTGAACACTCTTTATAAGTTATATTTTTGATTCTTTTTTCTTTAGTGTCTAATATTATCTCTGGCTCATATGGACGAGATTATGGATGAGTTATACTACGTGATCATCTTAAATAAGATTATCAAATTGATCCAACTTCTTTTTGAGTATACTAAAGTGGAATACTGGAAGTATGCCACTTGTCTGTGGTAACTGGAGTTTGTAAGGCATATCTTCAACTCTCTTTAGTGTTGTGCAAGTTCCATAATACCTTGGTGATAATTTTGGACATGGTCCGGTTTTCATGGTTTTAGACTTTTCAGGCACTTTGAAATGGACTTGCTTCCCTTCCTCAAAGGTAACAATCCTTTTATGTAAATCAGTGTATGTCCTTGCTTTATCTTGAGCCTTTTTAATATTGCCTTTAACAAGTTAGAGCATTTCATTCATATATTCTAAAAAGTCTTTAGCTGTCTGAATATTTTGAGCCTTTTAAATCCCATCTTTGGCAAGTTTAACACTAGTTCTATAATTGGTCCTGAGACACTAAAGTGTCTTGCTTTTCAAGCACCTTGTTATAATTAGTTAGTGAAGCTACAAATAGGATTTATAGGTCATGTTCATATCTTAGGTCAATTTGAGGTGAAGAACATAGACACATTTTTTATTTGTCAAACTAAATACCATATTAGATTACGACGGTAAGTTTTAAGATGGAAAAATCATAAAAATTTGATGCAATTTTAACAAAATTTTCATAAATTGAATATACTTGTCAAGAGATTTTTTAATAGATTTCAAGGTTTGTGTACAAGGAAAAACTTATTATAACAAGCAATCAAGCTTCATAACTTAGTTCTTTCACCAAATTTTTATTATAATTAAAAAAACCCAAATCCTGAAAACACTGACAAAGAGGAAAATTTTGGGCTTTCAAAGCATCTGTCATTAAAATGATGAGGGTATGGGGCAAAACTAAATGTCTATAATGTATCTATAGGCCAACACCTATCAACTAAGCATTTTTCAAGGTTTCAAACTCACAAGAATCTTGTAATTTAAGCTCATTCAAGAAAAAACAACCATTGTTATGAAATCCCAATGAACATGTACATACAGATTCCCCAATTGTGTCCCTATGAGGGATTTGTATACAAATAAGTGCGATGAATGAAAAAATCTAGAAGTGGCATTTATTTTAAGGCTAATCTTTGATAAATAAAAAGTAAGAATATCAACATGTGTAGTTTTTGGAATATGACATGAATCACCAAAATGCCTATATAACTATCGAATAGTATCACATTAAGTAAGGGAGTGGTAGATCTAGTACATATGCCGCATAAGACAATGAAAATTTAGATATAAATTTTTTTATGTGGTCTCGAATTGAATTCACAAATGTTTCATATTTGACTTGCAAAACTTGTATATTTGATTCTCGTCACAAAGAGTTTTCTTTCACATGCGAGTTGCAAAAATGTTAAGCACATATATAATTAGTTACCATGGATTATTGCATGCACCCTGCTCATTTTTTTGAAAGAGTAGGATACGTGTTTTAGTGAAAATCAACTGTTGTTTTGTGTAGGTTCTTTTCATAATTGTAGTTACTATTGAGTTTGTGTACAAAAGTAGGGGATTATTATTTTATAACTTTATAAAAGCATTTATTGAGAACTTTTCTAGAGTTAATGTACCATTTTACTTAAACTCGAGAAAAAAATACACTGAAGTGTTCTTTTTGGTACCAAACTAGTGTCAAGAATTTCATTCATATCTTCTAATTAGTTGCTCGAAGTTTTTCCTTTTGCAATCCTATTGCAAAAGGAGATCTAGGCTGAAACCCATACATTAAAATAAATGGACTATATCCACTAGAAGGGTGCTTGCCATTATTATATGCAAACTGTACTATAGGCAAATACTCTTCCAATTAGTTTTCCGTTTACTTACATATGCTCATAGCATATCTTCTAGAATTTGATTAACCCTTTGAGTTTGACCATCAATTTGAAGATGCTCATATGTACTCATGCTTAGTTTCAAAAATGGCTATTAAATTTCCTAGCTCTATTTGACACAATGTCTGTTGGTAAACCATATAGTTGATAGAGATTTTCTACAAATAATTTAGCCAATTAAAGAGTTTTAACATTAGATTTAGTTGGAATAAACCTAGCTATTTTGGTTAATCTATCCACTATTACCCAGACAGATTCGTGGCCCCCTTTGTGTTCTAGGTAATCCAACTAGAAGATCCATGGCGATACTCTCCCATTTCTATGAAGGAATGTCTAATGGATGGAGTAAGACTCCCATCTTAGGCCTTTCAACCTTATTGATATAGCATTAACCACATCATATCCTAGGACGTACTTATGTATTCCAAACCAATAAAATTGCCTTTTAACAATACTGTAAGTCTTGTTTACACCTGGGTATCCGGCACTTGGGACTGCCATGACACCCATAGAGTATCTAGTGCCTAATCTTTTCATCTTTTGGGACACATACCCTACCATTTTAGAGTAGATAACCATTATCTATGGAAAAATTCTTCCACTTGAATCCTTGTAAAGCACCCATCAATGCTTCATTCTCATTGGAAACCTCTTAATCTGGATCCCCTTTGTGGATGGTTTCCCATATTTTGGAATATGCAGGATCAACTTGACATTTCCCTCTTAATGATTCAATCAAATCACTATTAAATCGAGTAAAACTCAATTCATTGATCATAGGCATCTTGCTAGGGGAATTTTCCACCACATTAAATTTCCCTTTACAATACCTAAGCTCATAATCACACTCTTTCAAGACTTCAACCCATCTAGCCTTACGACCTTTACATTACTTTTTGATTGGAAAGCCACTTAATGCTTTCCTGATCAAACGCTATCATAACCTTAGCACCATATAAATAGTGTTTCCATTTCTTCAATGCATGGACAATAACATACAACTCCCTCTCATATACTGAGTGATTTTGTTGTGCATGGTCTAACGTTTTACTTTCAAATGCTATTGGTGAACCTCTTGAGTTAGAAATGCACCGACCACAAACTTACGAGCATTTATCTCAACCACAGAAGGTTTATTGGGATCCACTAAGTGTATAAAAATGGAGTCGTAGCTATTGCCACCTTCAATTACTTCATACTTTTCATTTGGTTTTCCCTCCGCTCAAAGGTTTTTCCCTTTCCTTTGAGGTGGCTAGTCATGGGAATTGCTATCTTGGCATAATATTCAATGAATCTATGATAAAATCCTCACATTATTGAGAAAATTTGCAACTGTGCTAGATTCTTAGCTTCAAGCCGTTGAAAAATGGCTTGGACCTCTTTTGGATCTATATTGATTCCATCTTTACAAATGAATTGACCAAGATATTTCACATTTGGATTCCTTTGTATAAAGAGAATGTTCTTTGAGCAATTGGAACACTTTTCTAAAATGTTCTAAATGCTCCTCTCGAGCATGACTATAGATGATGATGTCATCAAGAAAGACTACTACAAATTTGCCTAGATAGGGTCATATAACACTATTCATCAGCTTCATAAAAGTAGTTGGTGCATTGGTAAGCTCAAAAGGCGTTATCAAAAACTCATAATGCCCATATCTAGTTCTAAAGGCTGTTTGTTCAACATCTTCAACTTGTATTTTAATATGATGATAACTAGATTGTAAGTTGACCTTTGTAAAATACTTGGCAACCTTTCATTCTAGGCATAGGTAACCTATTTTTTATTGTGAGATTGTTTGGTGCTCTTTAATTGAAACAAAGTTGCATATAACCATCTTCTTTGCTCACCACTAAGATTGGCAAAGCCCATGGAGAATTGTTGGGTTCAATAAGGCTTGATAGTCATGCAATTGTTTTTCTATTTCTAAGTGTTGTGATTTTCCTAATCATTAAGGTGGTTTACAGATAGACTTTGCATCTTGAATTAAATCAATAGCATGATCTACTTCACCTCTTTCAGGAGGTAAACCCTTTGGCAAATCAATAGGAAAAACATCTTCAAATTCTCCTAGCAAGACTTTCAGATCACTTGGATTTGCATTCCATAGCCAAGAGTGTTGGTGTAGGCTCTCAACTTCCCTACTAGCTTGGAGAAGGAAATGGATCTCTTCCACTTTGCACTTCACACAATGAGAGAGAGAGAGAGAGAGAGAGAGAGAAAGAGAGAGAGTATATCCTAAAAAAAATCCCCCTCCTTGCTTGGGTCGACACCCTCTTCTAGCTCAAGGTGAAAGCTCATTGGCCTTTCCAAGCCTAGCCAATCACAAGCTTGTTCATTACTTAGCAATAGAGGTAGTCCTTGGACAAGTGTCCTCCTTTCCTCTTAGAGAGAGAGGGCTTGATAAAAGAATTTAATTAGCTAATTGCTCATTGGACCTCTCTAGGGACCAACCAATAGGCTTTGGACACTCCTTGAGGGCAACCTAGCTAGGGGCTTGACATGTGTCCTTCTTGCCTCTTGAGCAAAGGTGCCCTTTGGGGGAGAGAGAGAGGTCATCCAACCATCCCCCCTACTTGCATGGCTCGCCCCCCTCCTTGTAGGGATATTGCTGACTTTTGTGACACCTCAAGCCCCTCAACTTTGGGCCAGGTTCCCACCTCAAGCACAACCCTAGCTTACCTAAGGTCAAAGGACTTTTAACACTAACCTTTGGAGGTCTTTAATGAAGCTAACCCTAAGGTCTTTAAGCTCCATTAGCCTCGCTCTTTAAGAGATCATCTCTCATAAGGACCCCTTTACCATTGGCCCCGTGTTGAGATAGACCCGTAAGCACGTCTATATTCTTAACCCTTGCTCCCGTCTATTCTCCCACATTAAATGATCAGATTAATATGAGAAAATCATTTGGGTTGGTTAGATATTAGTTTTTGTGACATTACCTCTCTCTTGAAATCATAGTCATCCTCGACTATAAGGTAGAATAGATAAAGCCTTAGTCATTAGTCAATGTTTCTTAGCGGGTAGAGGATCCCTTTTTACCCTACAATATCATTCCAGAATGGATGACTAATCCATTTTGTGCTTGGGAGACGTCGTTACCACAAGCATGTCTGCTCTTTAGTCCATTTCATTCTCCCAAGTAGAATGAAAAATTTTACGTGGTGTTTGAGAGACGTCGTCATCACAAACATGATTTTAAGCATGCATACTATTTAAACTTGTGCACAATAAAAAGTGAATTAGTCTTATAAGACAAAAAAATTGGTCATTTAAAAGAAACATGTACATTTGCTTACTATTATCTAGCATTGTAAGCATTGACAAGGTTCATACTATCCTTAAGGTGTATTCCTTGCATCCATCTAGCATCTTCAAAAGGATAATTTTTGAACTTAAGATACCATCGAATAATATTACCATGTCGTAGTAATTTGTATTCATGCCAAAGGATAGCTTTGGGTTGCAACACCTCTTTGTGGTCTTTGATTTTGGGAGGGTCTTCAATAATTGGTTCACTTGGTGGATCTCCTCTGTAGGGCTTAAAGTTGGGCAACTTGAGTTGATAAGCCATCTCATTGATTGTCTTCAAGATTTGAAAAGGACCATAGTATCTTTTTGCTAATTTAGCATAATACCTTTGATGGCCCATAGAAATTTTGCCCGTCGTTTGCCTCAATCGAGCCTTGGGAAACTTAAGTAAGACCCAATCATTTTCTTTAAACGTTAAGGCCCTTCTGTTCTTGTCAGTAGTAGCTTTTTGCTTTGTTGAGAGATGGATAAAGCCTCCTTAATCTTTTGGATAGAGTCTTGTAGGTCACGGCTATACTCATCGGCATGCAAAGATCTTCCCATGTACTTTAAGTAGCAAGGGACTTTTAGGTCTTCCCTCTATGATTTCAAGAGGTGCTTTTCTCGTAGAAGTATGGAAAATATTATTGTACGCATACTCTACAAGAGGTAAGTACTTTTCCCATTGAGCATTGATCTACTTCTAGAACATAAGTCTTTAGTAGATCAAGAATAGTAAGATCGGCTATCTCACTTTGGCCATCCGTTTGTGGGTGATAGGCCGAAGAGAAATTCAATCTTGTACTAGTTTTTCAAAGAGATGTTTCCAAAAACTACTGGTCATTCTAGGATCTCTATTTGACACGATGGATGTTGGAAATCCATGGTGTTTGAAAATATGAGATATGAAGAGAGTTGCCATTTTGTGTGCCTTAATAGTCTTTTAGTCTTTGTGATAGGAATAAAGTGTGCTTGCTTGCTAAATCTGTCTACTATTGTCCATATTCCCGTATTCCCATGGATAGACTTGGGTAATCCAAAGATAAAATCCATGGATATACTCTCCCATGGTGAATTGGAGATTGGCAATGACTGGAGTAATCCAGGTTGCTTCCCTCTTGTATGTCCACTTTCATGATAGGCCGATAGAAGTACGTCTCTACTCCTTGAAGAGTAGGTTGAATGCCGCTATGTGGCTTTGAGAGATTTGGAAGCATAAGAACTGGTTGGGAGGTAAGCTTCTCTTTGAGCTTGTCAAAAGCATTTTGCTCCTTAGCAGTCCATGATGAGTACTTAACATTCTTCTTTGTTAAGTCATGTAATGGTTCAATGCTGTTTGAGAGAATTTTGCTGTGAAGGGTCTAGAGTATGCACACATACCAATAAATCTTCTTAGCTCATGTAGATTCCTTGGATTAGACCATGCTTTTAATACCTCTAACTTTGATGGATCCATACAGATACAATCTTGAGAGATAATATGACCTAATTATTGAATCTCTTGAAGGAAAAATTCGCTTTTCTTTTAATTGAGAAAAAGCTTGTTCTCCCTCAATGCTTGAAAAATCACTTATACATGTTTCTTGTGTTCCTCCAAGGACTTGGAGTAGATGGAGATATCATTAACACTCCAGTGACTTTGCATAGTAGGATCTAAAGATTTTTTCCATTAAACAATTGAACGTGGCTGGTGCATTGGTCAAGCCAAAAGGCATGACTGGATATTCATAAAGGCCAAACGTTGTACAAAATGCGGTCTTTAGGATATCTTCATTAACTGTCCTTATTTGTTGATAGCAACTTTTAAGGTCAATCCTACTGAAGTATGTAGAGCCTTGTAGCTTATCAAATAGATGTTCTACCCGAGGCACGGGAAATCTATTTTTGATAGTGATACGGTTTAGTGCTCGATAGTCCACACACATATGGTATGTACCATCTTTCTTTTGCACTAAAAGGGCTGGAGAACAAAAGGGAGAGGAGCTAGGCCTCACCATCCCTTTTTCAACCAATTCTTGTACTTGCCTCATGATCTCCTCTTGTTGAGCTTGAGAAACTCGATAAGGAGGCTTGTTAGAGGACAAGTTTCCTGGTAGGAGCTCAATGTGATGTTCATCATCCCCTCGTTTTGGAGGTAAGTCCATAGGGATATCATCGATGAACACACCTTGGAATCCTTTTAGAACATTAGACAAGTCTAACTCTTCTTGATTCTTACCATCTATATTTGATGAAACTTTAGGACCTTTTAGGGACTCTTTGACAAAAATCCTGTAAGCAAAAATTGAGTTTTTCTATGATTTATCAAAAGCAGGAGGATTTACAAGTGGTATAGTACTAACTAGCATCTATATACATGCTCTTTCCGCTGTAGGTGAAGTAGATTCTCCTTTCAGGGAACTTCATGTTGGTAGCCATGCGGTTGAACCATGGTGCCCGTAGGATAGCATTCTCATGTTGGAGAGGAGAGATGAAAAAGTCTTCTTTGTCGACATAGCTTTGGACATGAAGCCTCAAATTTCCAATTAAGGGAGTAACGGAGGCTTGCTGTCCCTTGAAAGCGGTGTCAATCGTTACAATATCTCCCATCTTGAAAGATTGAATGCTGAATTCGGTGGCCAACTCCGTTGATATGAATTTGTGAGTAGAGCTAGGGTCAAACAAGATGAAGGCATCATGCTCCCTTACCATTCCCCAAGCATAGGAGAGAGGCGATCCTTTGCGGTGAGCATCCTCTTTTGGAGCTTTGATGGTGGACGCTGTAGGAGTCTCATTGCGGGAATTTCTCTTGGGACAAGAACGATAGCCATGTCCTTGCTCCCCACATTTAAAACAATTATAGTCCTTGCAAAAAGCTTTAAGATCTTCAGGAGAGAGTTTGTTTTTACCTTTGTAAACTCCCTTCTCCTTGGACCGATTGTTGTTGTTGTTGTTGGAATTGCCTTAGGAAAATTTTTGGGCATTGGTTTTCCCCTTTGCATCACTTTTGTATTTTCTTTCCATGGGCTTGACATTCCTTCTAGCCCCTTGTTGGATTGATGCTCAAACCAACCATACTGTGGTGGATTACTTCGGTGATAGAACAAGGCCATTGGGAGTTGACGTACTCGACCATTTCTTCAGGTAATTCCGCACAAAACTGTTACTTTTGCTCGACGAAGTCTATCTTTTGAAAGATAGTAGCCTTGAGATGTAAATTCCAAAACTTGTCTACGTATTTGTGGATAGACTTATGGGAGAGAAGCTTCCAACTCCGCCATTCGGTAAGCACTTTGTCCTTTGCATCGCTTTGCAAGGAATTGTTTCATGATGGAAACTCGTAGAGTTTTCCATGTCTTTGGGGATTCGCCGTTGCCACAAAGGCTAGCCCACAATTAACGAGCCAATTTCTAGAAGTGCATACCTACATGGTGTAGCTTGGAGGACTCCGTGAAGCCCTCGTCTCCAAAGGCCGCATCAAATTGCTGGATGAAGTCGGTAGCACCAAAGGTGCCATCATAGGTGAGAAAAGAGATACTCTTTCCTCCCTCTTTGAACTTCTTGAGCTTTTGGGACCTTTGCCATGTAGGGTAAGATTTGCAATGTCCTCCCCTCTTGTATTCTCTACGAGAATAGCCATAGATTTTGTTGGAAGAGGAGGAAGGTGAAGAAGAAGGAGAAGAGGGTGACCTCTTTCTTGCCTTTTTCTTCCTTTATTTCCTCTCTTCCCTTTCGGAGTGACAAGGAGAAGGACTGTGGGTTGGCCATTTCCTCTTAGGAGGAGTTGGCGATCGTCTAGACTGCCATCTTTGTGGAGCCACATCTTCAGAGGAACTTAGAGATTCATTAATTTGTTCTTTGGATTCCTCCTCTTGTATGGGAGAGAGTCTTCTTTTGGGGGTCTCATAAAGAGTCCTCCTAAGCTCTCTCTTTGCTTGGAGAGGAAGGAAAATCCCATAAGCACAAAGTTGTTGAGTAACTTCGGTTTGCAAAACAGGGCTGCCCATAGCTTTCTGCAACCTAGTAACAAGATAATTAACAAACATGGGGCATCATCATTAGCATCTTCATGTGAAAAATCAAAGTTATCAAGTTTATTCTACTCTCTTGGTTATTGTCAGCCATGCTAATTAAAGTTATGTATAGATTTACTTTATGCTTTGGTACCCTCAAAAAATTTAGTCGCTACTCTTCTTTACCTTTGAGAATCAGTCCTCAAGTAGCCACACGCGTGGTTTAGACACTGTTAATTGCAAAGACTAGTGGAGAGGGTCTAACATTGCTCAATTGATTATGGTTCCTATTGAGTTTGCTCATAGCTCAATAATGGTAAAGCCAAAGGCAAGCCCCGAGAGACTCCACTATTAAAAATATAGTTCCCAACCGTGTACCTCAAACTAAGTCCTTCTAAACCAAGATAATAGATCCCTGTCCCACTTACTCTATTGCAAATGAACAGGCCCATCCTTTCATTGAAAAATTAAGGACCTCTCTTCTTAAGCAAGAAAAGAGAAACCAATAGCTCTGATACTAATGTAATGGAAATGGCCTATGAACTTTCAGAATAGCAGAATTAAGAGAATTAGAGAACATTTTTGTGAGACTACTTCGAGAACATAGAGGGTGAACTTATTTAGTTGTAGCAACTTAATCATAATACTTAATTAACTTGGCATGAACAATACTTTTGCAAGAGAGAGAGTTTAGAGACTTGACAATGAGGACCGGATTTAAGTGGAGCCGGTCCCCCTTCCAATAGGCTTTTGTATTATAGCTTCTCCCATCAAGAGAGACTTGGTACAATACAATCTTTGTGTTCCTTGTGACCTAGGTGATGCAATGAAGATGGAAAGCTTTATGCATCAAGAGCATAACATAAACTTTGTAAAAAGTATTAACGATCCCCAGCCTCAGTCCCAAGGCCTCAAACACCTTCAAAGGTGGAGAGAACTAGCGGGGAATGAGGGTAGGGAAGAGGAAGAAGAAACATTCATAGGAGAAAGAAATAGCTCACTTATCATCACTCTTCTTGCTAGCATACATAATAGCATAGTAATGAAGATGGCAAAATAAGCATTGAAACATGGCTCTTCGTTGGATTTGCATTCCTTAGCCAAGAGTGTTGGTGTAGGCTCTCAACTTCCCTACTAGCTTGGAGAAGGAGATGGAGCTCTTGCACTTTGCACTTCACACAATGTGTGTGTGTGTGTGTGTGTGTGTGTGTGTGAGAGAGAGAGAGAGAGAGAGAGAGAGAGAGAGAGAGAGAGAGAGGGAGCATGTATATCCTACAAGCAGGCCCCCTCCTTGCTTGGGTTGACCCCCTCTTCTAGCTCAAGGTGAAAGCTCATTGGCCTTTCCAAGCCTAGCCAATCACAAGCTTGTTCATTACTTAGCAACAGAGGTAGTCCTTGGACAAGTGTCCTCTTTTCCTCTTAGAGAGAGAGAGATTGATAAAAGCCTCAAAACAATTAATTTGATTACCTAATTGCTCATTGGACCTCTCTAGGGATCAACCAATACCTCCACATAGATTATTGTCTCGCACCATCCTCTTTAACTCACTTCTCCCCATGCCCTCCCCATAACAATCCAACAAAAGATAGAGGAGGAAACATCAACCCTCTATAGCATGGAGGGAAGTAACTGCTGAAGGGCTGCAAACAAAACAATGTTGAACATGAACCTAAGTTGAAACAAGAGGAACAACATAGAAGCATTGGTGATGATAGACATGATAGCATAAGCGAATGCAAAAATCAACACGATAAAAAGCTATTGCAGTAGAGATAATGAAGCAATTTTGAAGGCCCCTTGGAATAACATATTGTGCTTGACAATTCTTTGTCCGATATGCATGCCAACTTTAATGGTGCCCTTAGAAAAGCACAAAAGTGTGTACCTTGGCACATGCTTCTGATGAGAACTTTATGGATGCATGAGAGAGAAACTTTAATGATGCCCTTAGAATACAAAATTAATATCGATTGAGCCATTCTAGTATAATGATTGCTCTTGAGATTATGGAGAACTCATCAATACAATAAACCCTATATCATCTATGACATAAAACATAAAGTTATCTCTGCTTGTTTCTAAGTTGAATCTATCTTCTGCATCATTACGTGCTAGGTTTTTTTTTTGGTATTTGTCATGATGTGCGTTCTGTGTCTGACAAAGAGGACATATATTCACAACAGTGGACGTTTGCACATACACGACTCCAGCTCGACAACACTGCAAGGTTCATTATCTGCATCTGATTCCCCATGTCTATACGTTTGCTTGGCGCAACACATAAATGATACCGGGCAGGCCACAAATTTCATTTCTTATAATATACTATACACACCTTTTTTTCTCATACTTGGATAATCTATACTATATATGAAGCAACTTAAAATTTTCAAGAAAGGAGACACCCTCCATGTGTCACATTCTACTTCATTTCAAAGACAACCTTTAAGAAGCATTTAATTGAAAATGCAAAAGTGAAGGGTGGGTACTAGGATGCTAGAAAATGAAAAGACTTATGAGCCTTGGCAGTGGAAAGTCAAAAAGACCTCAGTACTCTATCTAAATTTATAATAGTGAAGCCATTTAGTGGAAAGTAAAAAAAACCTTAGTACTCTATCTAAATTTATAATAGTGAAGCCATTTCACACCAGCTCTCAAATTTTTCAAGGCTGATCACTAACTACTTTTATTTTTCAAAATCATTTGAAGAGTGGCTTTCCTTTACATTTTGAAGGCCATAAAGAGCTTTTCTCCATGTGTTGCTCAATGAACCTCCCTTTGGAGGTTTGCATGGATCTTCTATGTCGTAAATGATCTTTGACCTCGATGCTCGAAGTTCAAAAGCTAAATGCATGTATTCATGTGTGTGTGTGTGTGTGTGAGTGTGTGTGAGAGAGAGAGAGAGAGAGAGAGAGAGAGACCCATTCTCTCAATGTGTGTGAATATAAGAGACAAAGTTGATGTGCCATTCCCCAAGGTGTTGGCTCATTACATGAAGGCTTTCTACATCTGCATTGCATTAATGAAGTACATTGATCTTGACAATTCATCGATATGAATCCACCAATTTGTTATAGATGTCCTGCACGCATTGTGTGTGTGTGTGTGTGTGTGTGTGTGAGAGAGAGAGAGAGAGAGAGAGAGAGAGAGAGAGAGAGAGGGCTCTCACAGCGGCACTAGAGAGAGAGAGAGAGAGGGGAGGGAGAATAAGCATTGACTTCACAATCAATAATTGACAAAGCGGTAATTGGCAAAATCCACAATTGAGAATAAAAAATAAAAAATCGACATCGACATCTATGAAATTGAGAATTGACAAAATTGAGAGTTGACGCAATTTGGAAAGTTCAATCTAAAAAATATGAGGCAGAAGATGTGCAAGGCCAAGGTAGGAGCAGACCTCAACAAATGACAAAGGTGGATAATGGGAGTTTTTTAACACTAGATTTCTTTGAGCTTTATCAGTGCTCTCGCCTTTGGGTTGAGTTGGAATTCAAAGGTGAATTTCAAAATTTGTAAGTGGGATTGCACTAAACTAGGTTTTCTACAATGTTTAAAGGAAAATCTCAACATTTTGTAAGGGGACTTACACTAAATCGAGTTGAGGCATAGTGCTTTCTCCTAAAACTTAGAAACTTGCATACGAGAAATTTTTTGGGCAACTTGAATATATTTGAAGGCTTTTATACTCAATTTCTCTATACTTTGTTGGTTTCCTTCCCTTCAAATCTATAATTTAGAGATAAACTTCAAATTTTGCAGGTGGGATTACACTAAATTGATTGTTTTTCAAGCATTCGGCTGTACCATACCTTTTTCCAAACATTTTAGAGGCAAATTTACTATATTTGAAGGTTTTTGCACTAAACTTCTCTGCACTTTGTAGATCCTCTAAACCTTAATTTATGTTCTCTAACCTTTGTTTTTTTTAAAAAAAATGCTCTTAAGAGCTTGATTTGAATTAACTCAAAAAGAATACATGCAGACCTTGGCATATCTTTTGCACAAGAATCTCCAACCAATACAACATTTGCACACTGTGACCCAAAACATACCTGAACATTTTTGCAAGTACACTATATTTCTATCAAGTTCTTCTTCTCAGCAAGCCGCTTCATCTTCGCTTGCTTGATAAAAGCCATTCACAATTAGAGATAAATCTCAAATTTTTAAGATGGGATTACACTAAACCTAAGTTTTTTCGTCCAATCATTGTGGGTGTTCTGACATTCAAATTAAATCTTACGGGTGTGTGGCCCTTCCGCGAGAGAGAGAGAGAGAGAGAGAGAGAGAGAGAGAGAGAGAGAGAGAGAGACCCTTTTCCTTGCACCCAATCCACTCTCTTTCTTTATTTGCCTTGGTTCCCCCCCTCCCCAAGCCCTTTCCTTATGTCACGTAGCAAGGGCCTCCAAGGTGCATTAGATATAGTTGAGAAAATTTATAGGTGGGATTATACTAAACATATGTTTTTCTTGAGCACTGGGGTAGGGTACGCAATAGATTTTTTCTATTACTCAATAGTCCATTATCTATACTCATTATAATGGAGTTTGAAAAATTAGAGGAAGGAGATGACCTCCACGCGTTGTTTTTTGGTTGATTTGCATGGCGTGTTGGATCAACGCCGAAATTGAGTTGTTGAGTCCCTATCGCCCTTCTTACCACATACACATTAAAGAGCCTTTGACAATTGAATGAAGTAGTTCAGATTCTGTGCGATTCCATCCTTTTTCAATGACCTACAATAATCAAAATTGTATGCCTGACAACCAGTTGTCGGCCAGTGTGTGTGTGTGTGTGTGAGAGAGAGAGAGAGAGAGAGAGAGAGGGAGAGAGGGAGATCACATAGACTGTGCAAATCACCTTTTTGCAACAAAGTGTAGATTGTAGTAGTCAAAAGTGTGTGTGTGTGTGTGTGTGTGTGTGTGAGAGAGAGAGAGAGAGAGAGAGAGAGAGAGAGAGAGAGAGAGAGAGAGTGCTCTGCTACTAGCAAGTAGATAGAGAAAGAGAAAGAGTGAGGTGGTCATCAAGACCAAGACCAAAACCTTGATCAAGATAGCTACTAATGATCATGTCGAGGCGAACAGGGGACAAGCACTGTCCATTTGTGGGGAATGCTTGGTAGTAGAAGATGGGTGCTCAAGGCAATAGGTGTGCATAGGTTTGCTTCAACCACTAAGATTTTGGTTTGGTAGCAAGAGAGTAAAGAGTTAATGGCTTAGGTGGGAGCAGTCGTAGCCAGAACTCGGACAAATTGTGCGTGCGTGTGTGTGTGTGTGTGTGAGTGTGTTTGAGAGAGAGAGAGAGAGAGAGAGAGAGAGAGAGAGAGAGAGAGATGTAGGAGCACATTCCATTGTCCAAACTTAAAGGACACATTCTTCTCCATGCTCTCTCTCACCCCCTCATTAGCAGCGATGGCACTTCCTTGTATATTAGAGCACTCTGAGGGCTAACATATTGAGAGATATTTATCTACAAGCTATGATGGTGATGTAGTAGTTGAAGCAAAAAGTTAAAATGGGTCCTTTTCTTGAAATGGTGAATAACAAAAGACCTTAATTGGGGATGCAATAATGTAGAGCATCTTAGCATTGGATGCATTTGGGATTTTCCTATGGCTATCAATGGTGTTTTAGCTTCTAGGAGCCATTGCCGTTAGCTTCACATATTTGGAGAAGCTCTAGATGTTTTACATCTATCGTAAGGCATGTGTGTGTGTGTGTTTTGGGGGGGGGGGGGGGGGGGGGGGGGGGGGGGGGGGGGGGGGTGAGTGTGTGTGTGTGTCCGTGCACGCGTGTGTGTGTGTGAGAGAGAACATAGTTTTTAACAAAATAGGAACAATCCAAAAAGGGACATTGGTGTTTGTGTGTGTGTGTATGTGTGTGTGTGTGTGTGTGTGTGTGTGTGTGTGTGTGTGAGAGAGAGAGAGAGAGAGAGAGAGAGAGAGAGAGAGAGAGAGATTGTTATCTTCCTAGAGTGATTGCAAGGACTATGGTTTCATTCTCCTCACACGTGGGCACAGAGATACACACACACACACCTACCTATATATGATTTTGTGTGTGCATGTGTGTGTGTGTGTGTGTGTGTGTGTGTGTGAGAGAGAGAGAGAGAGAGAGAGAGAGAGAGAGAGAGAGAGATCCAATACATACTAGTTCAACTTATGTACTGTAATACTCGATGCACTCTATACATGTTCACTTTATTCCTAGGTGGTTGATATCCATATACATATGTCCTTGTTTGGAAATTCATCTTATCTATTGTAGGACAACCCTTTATCCTAGCATTTTCCTCGTCATATATGTTCTGCATGAGGTTCTGTGATCGACAACCAAGAGCCTCTAACTATGACAACACGTAACTCTCTCTCACTCTCTCTCTCTCTCTCACTCTCTCACACACACACACACACACACACACACACACACACACACACACACACACACACACCGAGAAATAAGAGAAAATTGACTACGCTTGATTTAGAGTAATAAATACACATAAAATTCTTTTTTAAAAGTTCACCAATGCCATGAAATCGGACCATTTTATAGACAGCCATAGAGGTAATCAATCAACATACTTGCAATTCTTTTTGAAAAACTTGCCAATGCACTTTGCACTTGTTTACTTCAGTGCTAGATGCTTGATGTTAATATAGACATGCCCTATTATGTTCTATAGCAACGCCCACCAAGCAAGACTAGTTTCTTGTCTTTGTAACAAGCATCTGTATCTCTTGTAGCCAATGCTCCCCCTTTTTCATTAGCAAAAAAAAGGAGAGGCATCACTAAGGCATCACCCCTTTGGGGCAGGCCAAAAAGAAGAGTTCAACACTTTAGCAAGACCTTAGGCTGGGTTCAGTAGGCTGGGTTCAAACCACGAGGTGGAAATCTCTCCCACAGGGGCACGAGGATTTCGCGGGAGGGGTTGGTTGGCTGCAAAGTGAGGAGATCTTCCTCTGGGCCCGCCAAATTTATTTCGACCCACCCCCCCTGAAGAGCTGCTGGCTCTCTCAACTACTTCTCACTTTTCGTTCTTCAACCTACAATGCTGTTCAGATGAGACGGAGGTAAGCATGAATCAAACTTCTCTTCCTCCAAGCTCACAAACCAAGCAATGGAAATCTCTCCTATAGGGGCGTGAGGATTGTGTGGGAGGAGCTGGTTGGTTGCAAAGTGAGGAGTTCTTCCTTCGGGCCTGCCAAATCTGTTCCAACCCCCCCGCCCCCAAAAGAGCTGCTAGCTCTCTCAACTCCTCTCACTTTTCGCTCTTCCACCTGCAGCGCTGTTCAATTGAGACGGAGATAAGCAAGAATCAGACTTCTCTTCCTCTGGCTCGTATGAACCCAACCTTATGTAAGCCAAATAAGACGTGGAGCTCATTTTATATATGTCCCACGATATTGTCGGGTAGTGGCAGAGGAGGATACCTGAGCATCGTGGCCTTCGATATAGACGATGCTGCATCTTGTCAATGGCAGATAACGATCCCGTCTCTCTCTCTCTCTCTCTCTCTCTCTCTCTCTCTCTCTCTCTCACACATGGCGACCAGCGAGCGGAAGGTAAGCCAGAGCGGCGCGGGATCAGCCATTAGTGGGCAGCAGCAGGAGCAGGAGGAGGGGGAGGTATGGCGGGAGGTGTTTGAGTGGGAGGTGGGATTTCCTGTGGAGGAGGTATGGCAGTTGACAAGCGATTTTGGAGGGATGCACAAGTGGGCGCCCACGTTGCTGGCTAGTTGCGCCATTGTGGAGGGCACGCCGCAGCAGCCGGGCTGTGTTCGGCTGGCGCAGACCCACCCGCCCAACCCAAGCCACGCCCGCGAGAAGCTTCTGGACCTCGACTCCGCCTCCCACAAGCTCTCCTACAAGGTGGTGGGCTCCTCCGTCCCCTTCTTCGTGGGGCTCACGCCCTCCTTCAACCTCATTCCCACCTCCCCTTCATCCACCAAAATCGTGTGGAGCTACGTCATGCAGCCCCTCTCCTCCATCGACCAACCCTCTCTGCGCAACATTGTCCTCACCAGCCTCTACGAGGTCTGTGTCAAGGACCTCCTCCACACCCTCTGTTCCCGCCACAAAAATGCTTAGATAGCTTTTGAGGTTGTGCTCTCCTAAAAGAAGGGCAAGATAGCCTGGACACTAGTTTGCCTTGCTTGACGGGACGATTTCTTATATGTTCCATGACTTTGCCAAACTGTTGTGGGAATAATTTCGATAGCGGAGAATTCTGCAAAGTGGCCTTTTTTAGCAGTTAATACAACATCCAGTTGAAGTTGCCAAAGTTGATGTTTTCCAAAACTTTCTTTCTCGATCTCCACCATGAGAGTCTTTTCTACCTTCAAAAGTGTGCAAGCATTTTCCATCTTTGACCAACATTTTTTGTTTCTCAATGCTTTCATATAGTGTAGGTAGACCACTGCAGGTAGACCACTGCAGCATGGCACTCCTCCCATACCCACAAGTAGTGTATCCTCCAAATTTTGCGATTGGTTTGTTTTTGTGACTTTTATTGATGATCACTCTAGGCATGCATGGGTGCATCTGCTTAAAATAAAGTTGGATGCCTTTATGTGCTTCAATAAAATTTTGCTCATAACTAAAAATGTATCCTGCTGTATTGTGGTCACCCTTCGTTTTGATGGAGGAGGGACTATATATTGAAGCAATTCAATGCATTTTTATTGAGTTGAGATAAAGGACCAATGTACTATGTTGTATACCCCTCAACAAAATGGCACCGTGGAGAGAAAAAATAAAAGAGATGATCCAATGCATGGTCAAGTGCCAAGCTTTGCCACATGGGTTTTGGATTGAGACTCTTATGTGTGTGGTGTATGTACTAAACAAGTGCCTCGCTAAAGAATTGCACTCTTATCACTTTATACGAGGTTGCACATGGCAAGAAGTCATCTATAGGTCACTTGTGTGTTTGTTTACTTGGTTTATATTTGTTGTTTGAAAAACAATGTTAAAAATTAGATGATAAGACTATGAAATGCATTTTTGTTGGGTATAGTCTAAAAAGCAAAGGCTATACGTTATCCTATTCTCACACAAAGTGTATCTTCATTAGTCAAGATATTAATGCTTTTGTGGAAGAGTAATTTTGAATTCAACCCTTGTTAGCATGTACCAAGAAGATAAATATGAGTTGACAAAATGTGTATGATACATTGTCATCTCTGTTTAATTATGATAGTATGAATGTAAGTTCTAATGAAGCACATGTGCAACCTTGTAGCTATTATAAATAAGCCATTTTTTGATGCAGACGTAATTGATGAAGACATGCCTGAAAATGAGTAGGCTTGAGAATTGCCTAGATGAATGATGAAAACTATGCTTGATAGTAATTTGGGTACATGTTTGTATTATTGTTGTCATTCCTATTGTTAGCATGCCTCTTATGCATTAGATTGTTATGTTTTGGCTGTGTCTAGTATGCACGATGAAGAAAATTCTTTGTCATTTGATAATGCAAAAAATTGAAAAAATTGGTTGGTACAATGTAGTATGCGTGTATTGCTATTGTGAAGAATGGCACATGGTCTGCGTGACTTGTCCTTTGGCAAAAAACGCCTTTGATGCTAAATGGGTTTTCAAGTTAAAACATAAGCCTAATGGTAGTGTTGATTGTTGTAAGGCTAGACTTGTGGAAAAACGATATGCTGAAGAGAAGGGCGATGGTTTTTATGAGACTTTTGCTCCCACTTGTTGTATGACGAGTGTATGACTACCATTCTGTTGGATGCGAGTTTTGTTGTATCTAGTTAATAAGCCACCTATAGAGCTTGCATGTGTGAAAACTATCCTTTTTAGATCTATAGAAGAGAGCTTTGTGCTGTGCAAACCTTTTTGTATAGCAAGTAAGCTTATTTTGTAGCCATATTCACTAAGTGCATTGGCCTTTAATTGAGGCCTAATGTAAGTCTAACCTAAATATGGTTAAGCTATCAAGAGACCCGTGAATGGATCATTAGTTCATGCATCACAAGCTACCGATTGCCCTTAAGATTAAGCATTGTTAGCAATTCCTAATCTCACACCAGATCCTCTTCACTCCTCTCTCTACTAAGCTCTAATCTACACACTAATTGCTCGTAAAATCACTCAATTTATGTGAGATATGTTCATGGGTGTTCCCTTGAGCCACTACTCTCCAAATTGAAGTCAAGCTTAGAACACACTACTGTGTGTACATATATAAATAAGGTCTTAATTGAACATTTATAATAAATTATTTACCTTAATAAGCGATTGCCAATTCCTTTCTATTGCAAGCTCAAGTTTGTGTATGCAGCTCTTAATTGAGCGTTTATAATAAATCATTTTCCTTAATATGTGATTGCGGATTCCTTTCTATTATAAGCTCAAGTTTGGTGTGTAGATGTGCCTCTTGACTACATGACACACAACATTTAATATTTGGTTTTTTTTTGGGGGGTGGGTGAGGGGATCGACGGCTACGAAGTGGAGGACGTGATCCTTAGGCGCACTAAACCCATTCTGTGGTGGACTAAACCCGGTTAGCACAAAAATTGAGGCGCGCTAAACCTGGGCAACACAAAAATCAAGGCAACCCAGAGGCTTGGCCGGCCGGCTTTGAACCCACAGCCTCATGCCCCAAGATTTGAGACAAATGGGCCAACCACCTCACCCTCGCGTACATGATGTAACCCAACCCGTTTTTATGATTCTTTATGGTAACTCAACATGCTCTGCCCAGGTTTAGGGGGTATAATTTTTGCGCAGGTTTTGTTTTGATGTGACAATTGCGATTACGACTGCATTGATATTTGTGTGTGGATTTGAAAACCGTGGATCCCCTCACCACTTTGCATTAAATTTTGTGTTCTACTTAGTCCTGACGGTGTGCGTGCATGCATGCATGTGTGTGTGTGTGTGTGTGTGTGAGAGAGAGAGAGAGAGAGAGAGAGAGAGAGAGAGAGAGAGAGAGAGAGAATGATCATTAGCTTTTTACTCGTGCATGCATGCTAGTTTGAACTTCTGCACAATTTTTGGTTGCCCATCTTTTGCTTCAAATGTAATTGCCTTCTACTCATAATAGCATGTAAAAACTTCTGTGTGTACTTTGTATGTTAAGAGCGGTCACTAGAGCTCATACATGCCCATTTGAAGTTCGATTTGAAGAAAAAATTCGCCTTCTATAGATTAATTCCAATTGATGTTCGAGAAAGTCTCTTTTAGCAGCCGTTAGTCGAGTTTCCTCCTTGCAAAGTAGCAAATTGGAAATACTACCAACAATTTTGAAATTTGTAGATTTTTTGAACTGTGTTCTCACATATTTCATCAATTTGTAGAGGTAAGATGAGGATGCCATCGCCGCCCATGCGTCCAATACGCTATCTCCCCCTCGCTTGTAGTGAGCTCTTATCTTTTCTATGTACACCAACGCATGCCTTCCCTGCTCGTTCTGTCCCTGGAAGTCGAACAACCTCGGAATGGCTCTGCTGGGAAAAACTCTGCATTTTGCCTTTCTGCAGCGGCCATACGCCCTCTCTCACACAGAAATCAAAGGTCAGCTTCCTTCCACTCTCTCCCTCTCTCTCTCTCTCTCTCTCTCTCTCTCTCTTTCTCTCTCTCTCTCACTGTGCTTTGGCATATCTGGTTTCTTCTTGTATCAGGTATGGGGCTTCAAGACGGATATGATGGGCCTACACGGTGTCAGCCCTGGTGCCTTTCGCTCTTGACAGTTTCAGCATGAGTTAGAATCCGTTGCAGAAGCTGAGAGTATCTCGCATCCGTGAAGTCCTGGCTTCGATATTCTTTGCTCGCCCATCGGGCCTTGCTTCCCGCCGCTTCCACAGGGTCCGATGACTAATCCGTATTCATGAGGATGTGAAGAGCATCTCAAGAGCCTGTGTTTGAAGATGGGAATACTGTTATTGGTCGGCGCTGTTGCACTTCTGCTGTAGTTGATGCGCAGTACTATTGCACAGGTTTGTATTTATTTTTTACATACATTTGCGCTGTATCTATCTTGCCTTGCTTATGCATTTGTATTTTGTATATGTAATTTTGCATCGGATTGTAGGGTAGTAGTAGAAGCTATCGAGGTGGGTTTGCTGGGATGAAGCTGCAAGCAGTTGCTGAGATGGGCTGGGACGCAGTGCAAGCATTAGCACTTGGAGGTTAATTTAACTAATTATTGGCTTCAGATAATGTCAAGGTTTAGATAATGTCGAGGTTTCGGATATGGAATGGGGTCGGATTGCTTTGGCTTTGCTTCATGTCCTTTTCTATATTTATTTGGTGTGGATTGTAGTAAATGGGTTCAATAGTCTGATCATGACGTAAGGGGAAGCTTTGATTGTTCTCTTTAGTGTTGAAACTGTTAAGAGTACATCCGGTTTTGTTTATTCTTATTATCTATGATACCAACTGTCTGATTTGACTTTGCAGATCCGCTGATGAAAGATTTTCTCGAGTAGCTACACACATATCTGTCGATCTCAAGCCCTCAGCTTGGCTATTTGTACAGCTCTAACACCATGTTTAATTCTGGTTTGTGGCTGCTGAAGAAGCTCAAGGCTGCTCCTTGTATGCACCAGTTGACGTTCACTGATGAAGCTAATATCCAGGACTGTTTTCTCTTTAAGCTGAGTGAGGAGAAGACTTTTAAGTACTTCAAGAATGTTTTGCTACTTTCATGTCCTCAATTTCGCAAGGCACATCTTGGAACAGTATATGAATTTTCCTTTTAGACTTCCGTGATAGCATCTTTGATGCTTAAGATTGGTTATGTTTTTTATATTATTCACTCTTTTTGCTCGGTGACGTGAGAATTAGCAGCCTTGTTTCCAGCCCCTGCTGTCTTGTGCTTATGGTTAGTGTTTTGTATGTAGTATGTGTCAAGTTCTTTCTGTCCTTGAGTATTTTTGTTATACCTCTACATGCAAAGCAATAGAGCCTTTTATCTAAGACTTGCTCTCAGTTTATCGGGGATTTGCTATGATGTCTACTCACTAGAGATTAAAAAAAATAGAATGAGCATTAAAACGAAGTACTCTTTTACTGGATAAGCTGTGATGATGACTATATACCCAACTATAGATACACGTCCTTTATGTTGTTGGGTGTTCTATTCTGAGCTTATGGGATAGGGAAAGACAAATGCAAGGCGGAATTTAATTGCACTCGCGGATAAGTTTGTTTGATAATTTCTTTTGAATTTTGTTTTGTTGCTAATTTGTTTCCAAACTTAGGATAGAATCTCTAAGCAAAATAGCTCTTTAGTTGTCATAATTTTCCATTTAATATTTATCAAAATTAAGAAGATATTATTGTACACAAACTTAATTTTAATATTATAAAGTGGACAGGTTTATATTATTTTTGAGAAACATATTCTATCCTTATTAAAAGGATTAGGGTTTTAAATTGCACTAGGTTTTTTTATGGAGTCAAGACGTTTTAATATTTAAGCCTAAATTTAATTTTTAAAACTTTTGATAATATAAAAATCTCTTGAAAAAAACATGTCGCCCATGATAAATGCACTATCCTAGTAGGTATTTGTTAATTATAATTTAGGTCATTTTATTCCGATTTATTGTGAGATGTTCAACTCACTCTTAAAAATGAAATAAAATAAATACTACTTACTTTCATTGCTACCAAGACAGGTTATAAAGTCGCCCTAAAAAAACGTGCTCTCTTACTTTAAAAATTGCATCATCTTATTGCAATCTCTCTGCTTTGGTTTCTATGCTGAACGTGAGGCATTGGCTCTCATCATAGAAACACATGCACTATTGCTCTCCACTGCTTCTCTCACAGCTCCTATATAAACAACTATCTCTAGCACCATATACATATGCTATTCCTGAAGCCTAAGCTCTTATTGCTCATAGTTGCTTGCAATTCTAGCTTTATATACCTAATACAATGGATACTCCCATGAATGGTGAGTATGTTGTTAACAAGATTTTACTTGAGCTGTGTTTACTTTGAGCATGTGATCTCGAGCATTAACATGAGCATATGTTTGTAGATGTTAGTTTTGATGATGCACTGTTTGAGCCCGAGCGTGTAGAAGCACCTTTGTTGCAAAGAGAGCTTGTTGAGAGTATGAAGTGTAACACTGCTGCTGATTTTTCACCTTTGGCTCGAAACCTCAATCAATCCTCGGAATCTTCCCCGCATAGCAAAAAACTTAGCCCAAGAGGAAAGTTGAATAAAGCCTCTTTTTCAGCTATTAAAAAGGCATTGCTCGCAGTCAGAGGTAATCCTTGCTATTTTCCTATTGATTCGATAGAGTATATTACTCACACCTATGGTTGTTTTTAGGTAAAGCATCTAGGTGCTTGGCAGATACCTCATTCTCGTCACCTCTGATAAAAAATATAGGTGAAGAGAAAGACGAGCCTAATGCTGAATCTTTCACTTCATAGTTGGCCATAACCCCAACCCTAAGAAACTTAGTGATCTCCGAGTTGTCAGAGACTGCAAATTTTAGATTTGCCTTGGAAGGCAAAGTGCTATGTAATTATGGTACTTATAAAATACCCAAGTCTAACTTTGGTAGATACATGCGTGCAGACCTCCTTGATAGAGAATCTCACCATACTGTGACTTTTGTTGTGACTGAGATATACCTCTCAGAGTTTATCGAGGCCTTTGCTGTCCATGATTACGTGCACATCGAGGGGGCATGTGTAAAAAAGGTTGTTGCAAAAGACGGTGGTACTTGCTTGTGGGCTTTGTATGCAGATGCAACTACTTTGGTTGTTAAGGCATAGCCTTTTGAGTGCTGCCTCTACCTTTATCCAGAAAAGAAGATCAAAGAGCTGTTGGCCCAAAGTTGTAATGCTAACGAGTCGGTGTCGACTGTTGTGTTCATTGTCGTCAAAATAGAGAATGCAACTAGAAGTGATGGCACTCCTAGTTTTTGATTGACGATTGCTGATGGGCCGTCAACAAGCGATCGAGCTAGTGTAAGTTTTAACCAGCCTTTTAAGTAGTAGTGCGTATCTTTTTCTCAGGTTTGTGTTTATGGCAGCTTCTCTTTGTCCCAACACGACACCTTGACTATCAACTTATGGTCAACGAGGTCAAAGAAAAGGGTTTCTACACTTGTGTTGATCGTAACATCAACGTCTTCAAGCACCTATCGAACACTATAAGTGTCGTCGATGCTACAATCTTGTGTCCATTGCCTCCTTCATTGGCTGATGTCTTTTAAGAATACTTGCATAAACAAGTCTCTAATTTAAGCTTTGGGAAGAAGGTAAAATTTTTGATTGCATATCAAATAAAAATCTTTATAATTCTCATTGGTAAATGTGAAATTGGTAGGTGTTTGGAACTTTGGAGATTGTAAGTGTGAACAACTTGGATGTGGAGTTTTCTTGTGGCACGTGCAAAGGTTTGAATGTAAGCCGCCAAGCTAGCAACCCATTTTGCTACTCTTGTGGAAGACAATCTACAATCAATAAGCAACCAGTGTTCCTGCCAAATTATATCCTCAAGATGGAGAGGCTGTCTGTGTTATTTTACAAGGTGCTGTAGTCGACTTTGTGCTTGGATTCTCTCGTCCATTTCTGCATCTCTTTGAGCAAAGCTTGGTGGATTTAAAATCTTCGCTCTTTAACTTTAAGAAAGCTGGTTGGTTCACTATTGACAAGTCGGGTCAGGTCATTTCTTTCAAAGGTGCCTAGTTGTGTTTCTCTTTGTTACACTATCCTTTTTGTAAATGGCAAGCGATCTCATTTTGTGGGCAGAAAGTAAAAGATTGTACCTTGATCCCATATTTATATGTAATTTTTTGAACAACAAAGATGGTTTGCTAAGCTTACTTCACCTTTTTAACTTGAGCCTCTCTTTGCAATCTCTTGAGTCTAAAGTTGTTGATGTTATTGTGGAGCAAATAGCATTAAGAAATGAAGACATTTTGAAAATTTGGGTGCATCCTTGGATCATAAGTCTTCAATCGCACTCTTTTGATCAAAGAGAATTTATAATATCTCTCTTGTCTAGTCGCCAATTCTCAATGATGTTGAGCGTACACTTGGTTAGTATAATGTGCAATATGTTTTCTGCTGCGTGTAAACTTTACTTCTACCAAGGTGAGACTATACGTGAAGCTTGCTCCTTTGCTGCGCATGACTGTCCATTTTCTTCCACTTTGCCATCTTTGGTTGTGCTGAGTTTGCATGGTGAATTTTTATGGTTTCCTGGTGGTTTTGACTGTCCTTAATGTAGACGATGTGTATGGACTAAAGAGGCTACCTTGTCTCTAGCTACTCTCATCGACAGCCATAATGTTGCTGTTCAGCAAGTTGCATCTATTTTCTTGAGTCTATACCCCAACACCTTTACCCTTAAGCAAGTCACATCCAAAATTTACAATATGTCCAAGTCATCTCTAACACATCAAAGAATCTCTACAGTTTCATCTAGTCGAACTTCACAATATGCGAAGATCATCGAGGATACCCCTTCTTTTGATTGTGCTTCATGTGGTTCACTTATGTTTCATCAAAGTTTGCATGGCATGTCAAAGGTGGAGTTATTGCTTTTTAGAAAAATAAAATCAATCGTGGTGGTTGACGATAAGGTGCTTCGTGTGTGTCACCCGTGCAAGGTCGCATTGAAGAAACAAGAGGAACCACTATTTTGCATGAGAAGAGAGATGACTTTTAGTGTCAAAACATCTAGTGTAGAAAATTTGAATTTAGTAGAGAGTCGTCTTGTATCTTTACGCATACCATTCGCACAAATTCGAGAACTCAACTTTGAAGGTCAATTTGGTTTACGCGGAAGCATTGTGAATGTAATGGCAGACTTGTCAAGAGTACAAAGAGTGTTGCCACGCTTCTCCAGTGATCAAGCTTCAATCTAGTTGAAATTAAACGCAAGCTTGATTATGATCATGCCTACTTGAGTGGCATTGTGCGGCCAAATTGTGTACTTCAAGCTTTGGTTGACCTACTGAGCGCTTCCTTGTACATTGAGCATGGTGTTTCTATCGATATGTCTTGGTCATCTAGTTTCACAATCCATGCAGATGTGTGTCGCAGTCCACACCAAGAAGATCTTGAAGACGAGAATGATTCTACGGATACTTTGGTGCACGATATCTACTTCGCTCAACAAGTTATGGACCATAATTCACAAGTTGCAAGTATAGCACCTTGTGAGGGATTCAGCCCTCTAAGCATTTTCGATGACGAATCTTGTGAGGAGTTGTCATTCCCACATTGTTTTTTGGTCAGAGAAGAGAGTATCATGTGTTGGTGAAGAAAAAATACCAAAAAGTAGCACAATGGGAGCTTAAAAATGTGAATAGACGATTTGCAAGCAACATTGAAAATTTGTTCTTTAAAACAATGAAAATTATTATTGTGAAAGTGCTTGGATCTATATGGGTGCGCTTACGCAAGGGAAAATTTTGTGGCAAGCAATTACAAGCAAAAGATGTTCAAGCTAGCACTAACATAGAGCAGCTGCTTTCATCCGAGCTAGGGTACCACGACTTCCAATCACTACTCACTTCAATCGATTACAAGGCGAAGCTTAAGCGAAACGTGTTTGCAATGATTCGTCAATTGGGCCAGCCGACTTTCTTTGTAACATTTTCATGTGTTGAGCAAAGATGGGACCCTTTGAAAAAATGTTTGTGTGCATTGAGTCCTCATATTAAAGAAACAGATTACACAACCAAAGCCTCATTCATTCATGCACTTGTACGTTCTGATCCTGTAACAACAGCGCGATACTATGTCCATAGATTTCAAGCAATGAAAACGGAATTGAAACGCAACAATGCCATCCTTGGTGAGTTTATGGATTACTTTTTTGTGACCGAGTTTCAAAATAGAGGAAGTCAGCATGATCATGGATTGCTTTGGGTAAAAGATGCACCTCTCTTTGGTGTAGCGCCGGATAATGATACAATACAATTTATCGACACACATATTGCTACCAACAAGAATTTGTTAGAAGAGTCTCTCAGAAGCGTGCAAGCCCACTACCATCGTAAAACATGCAAAAAACGTAAAAGTTTTTGTCGGTTTGGTTTTCCGCGTCCACCCTCTCGAGAAACTATGATTCTATATCCAGTCATAGTGGCACAGACAGAGAAAGACGCATTGTTAGCCTACAAAAAGTGCATTAATGATCAATTGCTTGCTCTTGGACATGATTCAGAAGCATCGTATGATGAATGGTTGACCTCTTTGGGAATGACTGAAGAAGTGTACATTAAGTCCCTTTCGGTGAGCATCACAGAGCCAGCACTACTCTTGAAAAGACATTCAAAGGACATTTACACAAACAATTTCAACAAAGAGTTGTGTAGTTTATGGGATGCAAACATTGACATTCAATTTATATTCAATGGCGATGGCGCTGTTGCATATTGCATATCATACATGACTAAAAACAATTCGACCACAAGCAAAACAATCAAGCACATATTGCAAGATAGCAAGAAGACAACTGTGTCAACCTTGGATCGGTTGAAAAAAATTGGAAGTGCTTTGATCAATACACAAGAGATGACATCACAGCAAGCCACATACATTTCTCTTTCATTTCCCTTACATAGTGCGAGCAGACAATTCGTGTTCGTCAATGCAGATTTCGAAATCCAGCACACATTGTTGTTAAAAAGAAGAGCTGCATTGAATACTTTGAATCCTGATGATTCTAACATTTTCTTTGACGATATTGTCACCAAGTACACCCATCGTCTAGACAACCTTGCACACATATGTTTGGCTGATTATGCAAGCAACTACCGATGCGTGCGTGGCTCTACCCACAAGTCTAAGAACCCTCGAGTCATACGATATGCTAACTTCATTCTGGAGAAAGATGTAGAGAGGCATTTCCATGAGATTTGCCTATTGTTCCTTCCATTTACGGGTGATGAGAAAACCTTTGAGACAAGTGTTGATTGTTGGAAAGACAAATATACCACAAACTATGCAATTATAGATGACGATCGTAAAAAATATTGTAAGCTAGAACTTCGTGCAGCAAGCTCAAACACGCTCTCATTGCCCTCATCCTCAAGATCTAAGCCTGGCGAGTCATACAAATATGAGTTGGCACTTGATATTCAACCAAGCAAGCCCACTACAAGATCCTTACCAACATTTCAAAAATTGGCATTATGCAACGAGGAGTATCACTCACTTGTGTCCAAGTTGAACATACAGCAACATTCCCTTTTTGACAACATTATGATTAGGAAGCGCTTGCAACCAACTCAACCAATCCATCTCTTTTTGACTGGTGGTGCAGGAACGGGGAAAACTTTCACTTTGCAAGTAATCGTGCAAGGTTTGATTCGTCACTACAATGCCTCCCTTGAATTAGATGTTCATCTTCCCTCGACATTGTTAATGGCATATACAGGAAAATCAGCTTTCAACCTTGGAGGGACAACGATTCACTCAACATTACGTTTGCCCCTTGTCTTCCAACTAAATGTTTTCTCTTTCTTTTGAGAGCCTTGTCGAGCTCTCACAACTGTATAGAAACCTCAAGCTTGTTGTGTTTGATGAGGCATCTTTGATTGGGAATAGACTCTTGCGTATCATAGACACAAGGCTGCGATCAATTAAGCACAATCACATAGAACCATTTGGTGGTCTAGATGTCATCTTTTGCGGTGACCTATGTCAAGCAAGCCCGGTTCGAGATCTTTGGATATTCAGCGAGCCACATGATTCTCTGCAATTGCTCTCGCCTTCATTCTGGCTCACCCATATAAAATGCCACGAGCTCACAAAACAATGCGTCGATCAGATAATGACTTCATTGCCATTCTCAATAAAAAACGCAAAGCAAAACACACAACCGAGGATTTGTTGCTCTTGAATACCAACCATACCAACAAGGTCTTGAACAAATTGACAACACCCTATTTATACTTCACCAATAACTTGAAGGACTCATATAATCGACTTGTTTTTGAGGAATTGCCTACTCCTGCATACATAATCCATGCGTGAACTTGCTCCAAAAACCTTGTTGTTCCAAACAACCCACAAAACACAGCAGCCTTGTCCTCAACGTTGGAGCTTAAAGCAGGAATGATTGTTGACATTTGTAGTGGAAATATCGATATTTCCGACGGGCTTGTGAATGGCATAGATGGAATTCTGAAGCTTGTGAACAGTAGAGCTAACTGTCCTATTGCATGGATAGAGTTTTTTGATTCCTCAACAGGCTCCAAACAACGACATGTGAACCAGCACCTTAATACGATTCCCATTGGCCCTCGGACACCAATTTTTCAAACAACAAAAGAATTTCAAGTTGATAAAAATGCATTGAACACTGTCTCTCGAACTCAATTTCCAATACAAGCAGCGAATGCACGCACTATCCATAGGTCACAAGGCTTAACAATGAGCATAGTAGCATTTGATCGAACATCAATAAACTCACATGGATTGGTTTACACAGCTCTTTCCCGCATCAAAGATCCATCAAACTTTCACATTCTCAATCCGATTCATCCAGCTCAAATCAAAGTCAACAAAATTGTGCTTGACGAGCTTGACCTCCTCAACAATGATGCCAAATGGGAGTATTTGACAAAATTTCCATTCGCATATAAATGGACACATCATATCATTCAATCATTGAACATCGTTTCTAGTCACAAATATCTTAAACATATCAAAGACGATTTGAATTTTACAAGTTCTGACATTCTATGCCTCCAAGAAACAAAGCAAAAAAATCCTTCCAATGATCTTGCACCAAAGTTTCATCATATCCATCACCATAGCAAAATAGGTGTTTCAATCTACTACAAGCCTAGCATCAAGCTCCACTCTACAAAAACATTGCTAGCTTTGGATAGAAATCATTCAAGTTATATTAGCCATTCATGAACACCTTGATTGGGAAATCATATGCGTCTACAAATCACCAAACACATCTTCAACCGCATTGGTCACACAACTCTATACCTTGCTGCAACAATCCCATCCTACACGAATGAGTTTCATCATGGGAGACATTAATGTAAACAATGAGCCCCCAAACAATCAATATCGTTACTTGGAGGAGAAGCTCCAAGCACATGGCTACACACAACAAATTCATGATGTGACCACTGTGTACAACTCAAAGCTCGATCATGTTTGGATTAAAAATCCCCCCTGCATCATTCATTGCAGGCACACGGTTTTGCTTCTGGTCCGATCATTCATCCATACATCTAATCATTCCTAAATGATTCTTATACCTCCCTCCCTTTTTCGTGTCATGTCTCCCTTCCCTCATCCTCTCCACAAAAACAAACCATGTTTCCATATTCTATGCCTACCTTTATCCTAAGAAGATGCGACTTTGCTACTCTTCAATCCTTCATCGAGGCCGACATTCTGTAATGTAATCTACAAATCACTTTCTTGATCAATGTGACTTCCGTCCTTATACCTTTGTGTTTCCCTTCCGTGTTCTTAATTCGTTTCATCTATTGGCAGGCCTTGTGATTTTGTCACTTGTTTTTCTTTAGCCTTCAAGATGTCAACATGCATCTCAAAATTCTAGCCTTTAGATCGTAGCTAGTACATTGACAACTTAGCTTTGGTGTCTTCATCATAAATTGTTGGAAGGTTTTGGCACTTTTTTTTTTGGGGTTGGGTGTGGATGGGGGGATCTACATACCATTCATTGCTAGGGAAAATTCATTTTCTTCCTTGAATTTGCAAAGAGGAAATTTTAGAAAATTAGGTCTATTTTTTGGGTTTTTACACTATTTTTCTCTATTTTGGGGTGGGATCAGGCCTGGAAATTGAAGGGTACCCTTGTCCTTGCTAGGGAAGGGAATTCCCTTAGTTGGCATTCAGAGAGAAAAAGCCCATCATACACTTTGTCCACCATCATGCAAGGAAAAAATGCACCAACCTGTCACTCGATACCCCTTAATTTTCTTGCTCCTCTGAAATATTCACTTGCTTTTGGTGTATCTTTCGAGGTTCCATACTTAAGAGGAGCTAGCATGTTAGCAAACATACTAGGTATTCTTTAATGAAATTTGATAGTTAGCAGATTCTTAGAATATTGGCATACTTCACCTTAGCTCTATCCGTTCCTCATCCCCCCAAAAACATCACCAATAGTTTTCATCTCTCTCTCTCTCTCTCTCTCTCTCACTCTCTCTCTCTCACACACACACACACACACACACACACACACACACACACACACACACACACACACACACACACACACACACACACACACACACACACACACACACACACCACCTCTCTTGAGCGCACTCAGTCCCCACACGGAGCGTGTGCAAGTTGGAGGACTTTGTGAGGTGAGGCCCTCTGATAAAAGGAAGAGAAAAGAGGCATTTCAGCGAGGTGAGGCCCTCTGAGAGGAAGGAAGAGGGAAGGTGTCTTGGTCAATGCCTATCACAACAAAGGGAGGGATGGCACGACCTAAGAGTTTTTGCAAGGGTAGAGGGGCCAAGATGTGGTTTGAGATTTTCTTGGCACACACAATGGACCTTCAACATACATGCGCCTACTTGCATGCTATAGCTACAAGTAGGAGAGATGGTAGTGGTTGTCGCAAATAGAGAAGGAAGTGTACATAGAAAGTGTTTGTCCTCATTTCCTTAAAACGATTCATGCCCAAACTCAATTGTAGCCACACATGTGCTATAGGCTAGGACATTAGTGGAGGAACTTAGAGGTCGTTAGATTCTAAAATCAACATGCACGTGGCAAGCATCACAAGAGTGGTTGCATCAAATTTTGCATTGCAAAGCATCTACATTGTAGAAAAAGCACAACAAGAGAGATGTGACTCTCGAATCTTGTCGCATTTATAGTTTTTGAAGGTCTTCTTTAAAAATAACACGTAAAAGTGTTATCTCTAGTTGGCATTTTCAAAATTGCCCTTCCTAGTGAAGGCTTATTTTCAAAGGACTCGTCCATTCGAAAGGGGCCTCTAAATAGCATGCTCCTTGCCGAGAAGGCCTATTACAAAAGTGGCATGCATGTGCAGGGATAGACCTCTAAGGACAGGTGGGAAGGGTCACAATTTCCAGCAGCGGGGCCCCGCCCCGCCGCCGCGAGATTTCTCCTTTTCTCCTTTCCCTCAACTAAATTTTTTGAAATTGAAATGGCATGAGATTAAGCTGAAACACATTTTTTCCAAACAGTGCACCGATTCTACTTGTGTTGCACAATGTTCAACCGTGTGAGTGCTCCCTAGCTCCCTGTGTGTATGCTAATGTGGTGGCCTTGTGTAGTCATTAGTTGCCTTGACTTCTACCTTGGTCAAGGACGACATCTCATCCTTGTTGCGACACCAATTTTAACCTCAATCTCTAAGGTAATTCAATGCCTATTCACATGGTCAGCTTCGTTATCCCAAAGCCTCATGGCCTAAGCCCAAGTTCTCACCATGTTAAGATACTCAACCAAAAGGGGTTTCCCATGCCATGCCCTTCAAGTTTTGAGTTCACTTCACTCTATCTCAATCTCTTCATGGATTCTTTGGCCCTCCTTCCCACTTCCATAAAGCCCAAGAAATTTAAGCCTCTTATTATAGTCCTTGGTACTTAATCCCCTAAGCCTCTTATTATAGCCCTTGATACTTAATCCCCCCTAAGCCAAAGTTTTTGCCATAGCTTCAAGCTTGCTAAAAAGTAGTTTCACACATAATTCCTAAGCACCAATTTCTACCTCCTCTGCCTCTCAATATCAAATCTAACTCAAAAACCTCTCTTCACATTCAAGATCTACTTGATGGTTCGGACACCAAAAGGTGGCCATTCAAGAGTATCTACAATGATTCTTCACCAATGCCATATATATCAAGAGGGTTATAAGGCCATCATTGGTAAAGTGTCCTTCCCTTATACTTTTTCTGCAATACCTTCTATATCTATATTTCTTCTATACTATATATGAAATAGCTTAAATTTTTCAATATCTATATTTTTCTATACTATATATGAAATAGCTTAAATTTTTCAAGGAAGGAGAGACCCTCCATGATTCACTCATTGATTCACTTAAGAGAAAACCTTATAAAATTTCTCATTTCTTTTAAGTTTGGAATGTTGGAATTTGTGAACACTTTCAACCTTTCACCTTTTAACTTTTAATCAATAAAAAAAAATAACTCTACTTTTTCAGACTTTCCTTTTTCTTTTGAAAGCTACTTGAAGGGTGTTTAGAACTTAAGATATTGTTCGTATGTATGCTACCAAAATTTTATCGATTTACTTCAAAAGGATGTTGAAATTGCTAAGATTTTTCAATTACCACATCAAACCCTAATTTTAATTGAACATTGAACAGTGGTTTCGAATAGCTCCAAAATGGAGAGGCATGTATGTGTGTGTGTGTGTGTGTGTGAGAGAGAGAGAGAGAGAGAGAGAGAGAGAGAGAGTGCCAAATTTTTTTTTCTTTATCGAAATAATTTTAAAGTAAATCTATACACATATAGTGGAGCTTAAATTTTCCAAGCAAGGAGAGGCCTCCCACGTGTCATCCATTCTAACTTGCACAACCGTCTAGGTTTGGAACTCCATAGAATAATTGCAGCTCGATGACATTGGCTTTTGAAGGTCTCAAACCAATCTCGGCCTTTTAAACTTTCACCTTTTAACCTTTTAACCTCCCAGTCTCTGAGAGGCAGCTCAGGAGAATTGGTAAGAAAATGCAAGAGAGCAGCATGAGTCTTAAAGTGGGGGGAAGAAGTCAGATACTTCAAGAACTCCATTTTACATTGGTCCCCTTGGCTGTCCAAAGTTGTAGATCCGCCACAAACTCCCTATTGGATTGAAAAAACCAGGAAACTGAATAATAAGGGTCTGAAGCGACTTGGACACTTCTGGGACAGTGGCAACAAGAGTTGGAAAACCATTGACCTTCTGGTTACCCAGTACCAACTCAATAGCTTGGAGGTCTTGCTGGTCCACAAAGTGATGAAGGAGCTTGACAATTTAGTGATGCCAATCTGTGATTCGGTGTTTGACTGGAATGTCTGAAAATGGACGGGAAGCAGTCTATTAGGGAAACCCCATCCTAAAAGCATTTATCAGACAATGATTCATAAGAAGAATTGGTTTAGCCCCCTAAACAAGCTATGGAAAAAGCAATGGCCGGAGGCCAATGTGGGAGCAAGTATTGGAGTGCATATGGAAGCCAAGGGTTCCGCAGCACATGAAGGTCTTTCTATGGAAGGTAATTTGGGGTGCTCTACCGACGGGGGTGAAGATTCAGGAGAGAGGGATTGGGTTAGATCGATGCTTGGGGTGCAGGATGGCTAGAGAAGATCTGGCCCACCTATTCATGGACTGCCCAACTATTAAAGGCCTCGCATGAAAAATATGCAAGTGGGTCCAAAGAACATGGAAAATTAGGTTCTTCAAGACTGACCTATTCCTTGGAGGCAAGAATTCAGGAAGTTCTGCCCTCCTTGTCAACACTCAAATCATCAGATATTTCTTCTTACATAATGTATGGCAGACAAGGAACCGGCGTGTGTTTGAAGGAGGCTATGAGGTGGCAAGCTTTGCAGAAATTACTCAAGAAAGCAAAGTGCTAATATGGATGCTCGGGTGCAAGCAACACTCGGAGGCTTGGTCTAGGACTACTTGTGCCTTGTTGCCAGGAGACGGAATGCCTAGGACGGCGTAAGGAACTTTTTGGACCGTGTGTATCGAGGAAGAGGCGGCGGGTTGGTGGGGGTGGCTACCTTGATGTAATTATAGTCTCTGGATGATGTCATGGCTCACAAGAGCATGACTAGCCCTTCTAATTTTTTGGGCTGCTCAATATAATTCACTCACAATTGTGAGTTTTGCCCAAAAAAAAAAGAAAACCTTTCAAGCAATAAAAAAAAATGACTCTACTTTTCCAGACTTTCCTTTTTCTTTTGAAAGCCAATTGAAGGGTGTTTAGGAATTAAGATATTGTTTGCATGTACGCTACCAAAATTTTATCGATTTACTTCAAGATGATGTTGAAATCGCTCAGATTTTTCAATTACAACATTAAACCCTAATTTTAATCGAACATTGAACAGTGGTCTCAAATAGCTCCAAATGGAGAGGCATGTATGTGTGTGTGTGCATGCGTGCATGCGCGTGTGTGTGTGTGTGTGTGAGAGAGAGAGAGAGAGAGAGAGAGAGAGAGAGAGAGAGAGAGAGAGAGTGCCAAAACTTTTTTCTTGATCAAAATAATTTTAAAGTAAATCTATACATATATAGTGGAGCTTAAATTTTCCAAGCAAGAAGAGGCCTCCCACGTGTCATCCATTCTAGCTTGCACATTCGTCTAGGTTTGGAACTCCATAAAATAACTGTAGCTATAACTGTAGCTCGATGACCTTGGCATTTACCAATCTCAGCCTGCAACAACTACTTATGTGTGTGTTCATGTCCATGTTGTGTGTGTGTGTGTGTGTGTGTGTGTGTGAGAGAGAGAGAGAGAGAGAGAGAGAGAGAGAGAGAGAGAGAGAGAGAGAGAGAGAGAGAGAGAAGCAACGCGATTGGCCGCTGGCTATGTGTGTTATGAGACTTGAATCTCAACCTCCAATGCGATTGTGAGAGAGTCCAATCTAGCTGAGCGAGCCTGTGTAAGTACCTAAGGCTGTGTGTGTGTGTGTGCACGTGCGCATGCACGAGAGAGAGAGAGAGAGAGAGAGAGAGAGAGAGAGAGAGAGAGAGAGAGAGGTTGGTCCTATAGCCGATCACGAACAAAGGCGAGTAAGACAAGTTGACAAATCTAGGACAGGGAGAAAATCTAGGAGGGGTGGTGAGCAATTTCAAGTTAACAATGATGGAAGGTGGAGTAAAATGTTGAATTTGTTTAAAGATTTTTGCGCTAAATTTCTCAAAACTTTGTAGGTGCTCTCAACTTCAAATTAGAACTTAAAGAAAAATTCAAAATTTGTGGGTGGGATTACACTAGACCTAGGTTTTTCCCTCTTAACTTCATAGGCATTCTCACCTTCAAATTGGAATTTAGAGGTAAGCCTCAAAATTTGTAGGTGGGATGAAACCAAACCTAGGGTTTTTCAAGCACTTGCATACATAGTTCTTTTATATAAACTTCATGAGTTTTCTCACCTTCAAATCTAGAATTAAAAATTTGTCGGTGGGATTACACTAAACCTAGCCTTTTTCCTAGTACCAGTACTCGCATATATAGTGCTCTTTTTCAAAAACCGAGAAACCTACATATGAGAAAAGCATATTCGAAGGTCTTTAAGTGAATTTTCTAAAGTCGCTTCTGAAATTTGGAGATTTTCCTTTAAAATTTGAAGGTTTTTACAAAATTTGAAGGTTGTCATCAAGTGGTCTTGGAGAATCCCACAAAAAATTGAAAATTGAAAAACCTACATATTATAAACATTTAGAGAGAAATTTACTATAATTGAAGGGTTTTATATTTGAATTTCTTAGTTTGTGTGTTTGATGATGACTGTATGCCTCCCCTTTGATCAGTATCTCATACTGCTAATTTCTATGAACTTTGTAAGTTTTCTCACCGAATTTAGATGTAACCCTCAAAATTTGTAGGTGGGATTACACTTAACCTAGATTTTTTTTTGAGCACTTGGATATATAGCGCTTTTTTCCAAATACTTGAAAAACCTTCCATATGAAAATTTTTAGAGGCAAATGTACTATATTTGAAGATTTTTACATGATTTTCCTAAAACTTTCCTCTAAAAGTTTAGAGATTTGCATCTAAAATTTGAGCATTTTTACTAAATTTAGAGGTTTCCAATCCTACAAAAAATTATTATGTATGAGAAATTTCAGAAGAAATTTTACTATATTTGAAAGTTTTCAAGTTTGATTTTCTCAATTTGCATGTATGATAATGATTGAATGCGTCCTCTCTGATTTGTAATTCATCCCTTCTAATTGGTCCCAAAGTAAGCAACACTTGCAATTGCAACTCATCAAGCTCTCTACCTTGTGGATCCCTCTAGAGTGTGTTTTGTTGGTGTCAATCTTCCATCTTTCACTAAGGAACTTGAGAAGTTATCACTCATAGTTTCCCTTTCTAGAAACTTACATCCAAGTCACCCGTTTTGCGTGCCAACACAACTAGCATTTTTTTTGCTTATTAAATGGCCTAAATGATGTCACCACTGGCTTGCACCTTGAAGGTGTGTTAGTATTATTCATTACCGACATTTAAGAAGTTGACATGACTGAAAGAATTCATGATGAGATTCCTATCAAGGGCTCTTGAAGAAGCCCCCAAAAAAGATTATGGCCGAAAATGCTTTATCAACATGTACACTAAGGCTGATCATGTACTGAAAAACACACAACAAGCTCTTGATGGTATTAATGTTTGTAGTTTAGGATTTCACATATGTCTGGAAGGAGAAGGGTGAGGGTAAGGAAGCTGTGAGTAGTTTTCACATGAGGCAAGGTGAAGACTCGTGTCAGGACACAATTTTGTGTCCTTATATCTCAAAGGCATGTGGCATCATGCAAGTATTTGGCATAAGCAAACAAAAATGGCTATTGAGGGGCTCTTTAAACAAACCATCCTATTTCAAAATGTTTTGATCAACATGTACACCATATTTAAATGTAACCTCTTGAATTGTACTTATGTCACCTTGGCACCCCCATTCTTAGGGGTTCTTACTCTTTAGGGTCACTTTCAAGGAGCAAATTTTATATATTTACATTAAACTTAGATTTTCTTTGAGCACTCAGACACACAATGCTTTTTTCAAAGATTTGAAAAACCTACCTATGAGAAATTTTAAAGGAAAATTTATTGTATTTAATGGTTTTTACATTAAATTTGTATAAACTTTGTAGGAGTTCTTACCTTCAAATCTAGAATCTAGAGGTAAATCTCAAAATTTGTAGGTTAGATTACAATAAAAATAGGTTTTTTTTTAGCGTTCAGAGACACAATACTTTCTCCTAAAAACTTGGAAAACCTACGTATGAGAAATTTTAAAGGAAAATTTACTTTATTTGTAGGTTTTCTTTTGTAGGTGGGATCACACTAAACCTAGGTTTTTTTTTGACACTCAAATACAGAATATTTTTTCCAAAAAACTTTGAAAATCTACTTATGATTGCAATGAGCATACACTCTTTGAGACTTTTCGTAGGGAGGGGAAGGTGTCAAAGTGCCTTACACATTATTTGTTCATCCAACATCTAATGATGAATGAAGAGGCAAATTCTCCCTCATCTAGATCTAGCCCTGGCATGATAGCTAACACATTAATGGTTTCTTGAACTATTGGTTTGCTTGAACGTGGGATGGGTATGGATATAATCATTTGAATGCTAGAGGCCCAACAACATGCTTCGATGTCTGTAAACCATTCTTCATCTCTTTCTGCATCATGCTAGGGGCCAATCCCATGGGCTCAAGAATGTCGATTCTGATGTATAAGTCATCCAATGAGAAAACATGAGCTATGCTTCTTTTCCCCTCTTCTAAAGGCTTGGAATCATTCATTTTAAGCATACGAGCTCGATGTGAGTGCAACCAAGTGGCGATGGTACTCCTCACAAGATGCCTTATTGGGTGGTGATGGCACTACACATTTTTTGCACGTCCATGGCCAATTGCATCTCTCAGATATGGTACACATAGGCATGATCGTCTTCCATGTTGTCCAAACATGTGCAGCAGCTCCTTGGAGAAGATATTTAAGGTTAAATTCTCCATCATGGAGTTGGAAGGCCTTATGTAGCTCTCTTTTTTCTCAAAAAATTACACACACTCTATGTGTTTGTGTGTGTGTGTGTGTGTGTGTACAACAAACACCATAAACGTTGGAGACTTCATGACTTGGGAGCAAAGCTTGAGAACAAAGTGTAATGTCACCTACAAATTTTTAACGTTACCTCTAAATTATAAATTAGAAGGTAAGAAAAACTACAAAATATGAAGGTATTTAGTCTTTAAAGTTTTTCTTGGGTGCGGGGGACGAGAGAGAGAGAGAGAGAGAGAGAGAGAGAGAGAGAGAGAGAGAGTATGATAAAATTGAACAACTACAAGCAACCTAGAGAACTATACAATTAAACAGAGAGAAGGAGGAGGAGGAGGAGAATGTAAATATTAATCTCTCTCTCTCTCTCTCTCTCCTCTTTTCAATAGCTATAAAGCACTCCTAGATCCATTGAATAAGGTCTAGAAAATCCTATGTAACATGTGAGAACCTACCAAGCTTGGTATTAAAGGAGAATCCATAGAGAGACATTGTGAATCATTTTTTTGAAATGCAAAAGAGTGTATACATGTAGAAAAATAGAATCTATATAATTTTCCACCATTGTAGTTGTAAGAATAGAAGACATGCATTTTCTAGCCGCGGCAACGCGGGGTTAGATACTAGTCTGATTAATAAAGAATCTCATGTCAAAGAGGCTTATAAGGCCATCATTGGTAAAGTGTCCTTCCTTTATACTTTTTTTTGCAATACCTTCTCATTAAAGAACTCTCTCATCAAAGCGCTTAAATTTTTTTATTGCACCAAATCCCAAGCAATATATGCCATTATTGTCACACAAGGTAATTTCATCCTTTTAATGTACTTTGAGGATTAGACATTACCTGATGACCTAAGCAAGACTTTTCCTCTTAGTCATACTTAAGCAGTGTTCGGGAAAAATCATTTTTCCAAGCATACAAAATTCCTTTCCTTGAATTTTCCAAGAGGAAATTTTAGAAAATTAGTTTACTTTTTCAGGTTTTTACACTATTTTTGGGATGGATTTTCTCCTTTTCCCCTTGCCCTCAACCGGCATTTTGGAAATTCAAAAGGGCACGATATTAAGCTGAGACACATTTTTCCCGAACACTGTGCTTAAGGGTGCACATCATTGGAGGCAAAAAGGAATCAATAAATTTAACGATCGAGATTTTTACACATGGCAAGAAAAACCAAGGGTTATCTATTGCACAAACAACTATGGTCAATTGTCAAAAACTTTGTGCACTGTCTTGATGCTTGCACCATTAGACACGAAGCATGGATTAACTAGTGAGGCATTTTGGAGCAATTGAAAAGCATTCCAAGATTGCATTCAAACAACGCAAAGGATGAAAACCTGGGGAGGATGTGTATTCTCTCGTCAACAAGCTCAAAATCATCTGCTTGTAGCTAAGCTATATCAAACTCATTGTAGGGAATAAAGACCAAGTTGCTGTGCTACTAAAGGATGTTCTTGATCCACACTTTGGGCAAATTGTGATAGTGCTTAAAGAGAAAGAATCTGTGCCTAAGATTGAAGATTTCATCAACCCTATTCAAGAGCACAATAGAATGCTTATATGCTATACCAAATACACAAGAAGAGCTCTAGTTGTCACCAACAACTGCAACAGAGGCGCACCAAAAGAAATTAAAGTGCACACATTGTAGAAGAACAAATTATCTTTCAAAGGATTGTTATGAAGTGAATTCTTGTCACATTTTTTGTAAGAACAACCATGCTACAAAGTTTTGTAGACTTAACGATAAAGATACACATGTGATAAATCACAAGAAACATTTCAAACATAATGACAAATACAAAACCAACCTTGATGAGCAGACAATCTTGAAGATGAAGACGACCAAGTAGGCTTAGTCTGATATATTATAAAATATCAAAGAACATTGTGTTCCAGTCCTCTTTGTGTGTAGGGGAGGATTGTGAGTCTCTCCGCCTACTTGTATGTGTTCAAGGGAGGCTTGTGTCTTTGTGTACCTCACCCTTTGTGATTTTTGAGGGGAGAATTGTGTAGTGGTTACAACAAAACCCACACACGAGAGGATTGTTAGATGCAATTTTTGTTGAATCTAGTGTGTGAAGGTCCTCTCTGCCTCATGTACCCTTGCTTAAAGCCTAATAGACATTTATTAAGCTACCTTTATAGATGCCTTTGCAAGATACATGCTTCATAGCAAAGCTTTCCTTCACACAAGGCAAAGGACTTGCTTGACAACTTTCCACTTGCATTCTAGTGTTGGATAATTTGGGAGATTTGTCAACTATATAATTTTCTCACTTGGTACCTTTCCATAAAGGTACACCATTTCCAATGAACATTCTGGTGCTATTTCACATATGTAAATATGAATTTCCATATTGAGTCACCAAAACAATGGCCAAGAAAAATGTGGTTATCAACGTGTTCATTTCTAAAATGATGCTTACTATATTTTCTTAGTTTTGTTCCTTAGTGGTGCCTAATGTAAGCTTTTTTTTTGGTTGGTACTCTTCTAATATTTGGTGCCTTTTAGTACTATCTTAGCTAGTTTGTGTATTAGGATTGATATTTTTAGTTTGTAGCTTTTGGTAGTATTGGTACCACTTGGTACTACCCAATTTGGAATCATGTGTGGTGACTATGCACATGAAGATCGTGTGCTTGAGGCAATCGATCCTCTTTATATATTTTCATTGCCATTATCTATATATGATAATCTAGATACCACTTACAAGGAAGTCCTGGTCCACATCAACTTTTTCAACCAAGTAATTGCCTATTTGAAGAAGGGAATTAGATTCATCCTCTTTCCTAGGCCACATATTTTGGACCATGAAAAGACTATCCATGTGTTTGGCATTTGCAATGTCTATGGGAGTTGTTGGAAGTTGCATATCTTGTGGGAAGCTTCATGCTTGAGTAATGATGTCATTGCCACCCCTTGTCCTTCAACACAATTTTGAATAACAATGGGGTCTTTGTCACCTAAAGTGGTCACTTTTCAAAGCATGTATCATATAACGTGAGTTAATTTAAGAGAATTATTAATATAAAAAAATATGTACTCTTATGTATACATCAAGGGGGGTGGGGTTTTTAAACGAGCCCATAGTGTAGATACGACATGTATATTAGGTTATTCTTAATAATCTCTTCAACACAGGTGATATAGGGAGTTTTTGATGAGTGACTATCCTAGGGTGTCAAAGAGAGGTGTAACATCATAACACCTTAGGTGGAAAAAACATTGATCTCACTAAAATGTCAAAAGTAAGTTGGCACTCCTATCCATGAAGGTGACTTTATGTGCCAATTACAATGTTGATGTAATGGAAATGATGATTATGAACATTGAAATAGCGGAATTAAGAAAATTGTAGTATTTTTATGAGAATACTTTGAGAAAATAGAGGGTGAACTTGATTAGAGTTAGCAACATAACCATTTTACTTAATCAACTTTTCATGAACAATACTTTGCAAGAGAGAGAATTACAGAACTTGACAACAATTGAGGACCAGATTTATGTGGAGCCGCCCCCCCCTCCAAAGGCTTTTGCATTATAGCTTCTCCCTTAACAAGAGACTTGGTACAATACAAGATTTGTATTCCTTGAGACCTTGATGGTGCAATGAAGATAGAGAGCTTCATGCACCACAATTATGCCCGTAACTTAGCTAAATGAAAGCATTAACTTGTCCTCGGCCTCAGTCCCAAGACCTCAAACACCTTCAAAGGTGGAGAGAGCTAGTAGGGAATGAGGGTAGGGAAGAGTAACAAGAAGTATTCTTACGAGAAATAAATAACGTCCTCTCATACTATTACTCATAGAGCTTAGCATAGCATAGTAATGGAGATGAAGAAGATGGCTAGCATAGCATTGAAGCATGGCTCTTGGTTGGACTTGCATTTCATAGCCAAGAGTTGTTGGTGTAGTCTCTCAAATTCTCAAGCTTGGAGAAGGAAATGGAGTTAATGCACTTTGACAAAGTGAGAATTAGAGCATGTGAGTGTGTGTGTGAGAGAGTATACCTGCAACCATACCCCCATCTTGCTTTGGTCGATAGGTCATCCTTGAATTTGATTGGACCCTTGCAAGCCTAGCTAATCACATGCTTAGTACATATCAAGCAACAAGGGTAGCATTTGTAGAAGTGTCCTCTTTACCCCTTTGAGAGAGAAGGCTTGATAATGCTTAGATAAATCTTTAAATAAACTAAATTCTCATTGGACCCCTTTTGAGGTCAACCAATAGGCTTTAGGCACCTTATGAGGGCAACATGGGGAGAAACTTGACATGTTTCCTTGTTGCCTCTTTGGACTTGGCTTGCCTTGAGAGAGTGTGTGTGTGTTCTCTCTCATGCCCCTAATGGTAGGGCTTGCCCCCCCTTCTGTAGGGATGCATGTTGACTTTGGGAACATCTCACCCCTTGAGCACCTTAGTCATGAAGCCCCTCAAGCACCTTAGTCATAAAACATAACAAACACCTTAATCACCAAGCATGAAAAGCACCTCAAGCACCTTAGTCAGGAAGCATGACAAGCACCTTAGTCAGGAAGCACGACAAGCACCTCAATCTTGGGCCGGGTTCCCACCTCAAGCTTAGCCCTAGCTTATCTAAGGTCTTAGGTCTAAGGAGTTTTAACACTAACCTTTGGAGTTATTTAATGAAGCTAACCCTAAGGTATTCCAAGTTTCATTAGCTAGCATTGCTCTTTGAGAGACCACCTCTCATTTGGACCCATTGACTTTGGTCCCGTGTTGAGATAGATCCATCAGTGCATGTCTATATTTTAACTCTTGTTCTTGCTTATTCTCCCACATTAAATGATCTGTTTAATATGAGAAAATCATTTGGGTTAGTTAGATATTATATTTTATAACATTACGTCCCTCTTGAAATCATAGTCGTCCTTGACTATGAGGTAGAGGAGATAAAGCCTTAGTCATTAGTCTATGTTTCTTAGTGGGTAGAGGATCCCTTTTTACCCTAAGAAATCATTTGAGAATGGATGAGTAATTCATTTGGTGCTTGGGAGACTTAGCTTCCGCAAGCATGTCTGCTTTTGAGTCCATTTCATTCTCTCAAAGTAGAGTGACAAATTCTACTTGGTGTTTGAGAGAAGTTGTCATCACAAACATGATTCTAAGCATGCATACTACTTAAATTTGTGCACAACAATAAAAAAAAGAACTAGTTTATAAGACAAAAACATTTTTCATTCAAGAAAATTATTCACATTTGCTTTATTGTATCATTGTAAGCATTGACAAGGTTCATATTATCCTTAAGATGTGTTCCTTGCATCCATCTAGCATCTTCAAAAGGATAATTTTTGAATTTATTGAGATACTATTGGATAATCTTACCGTGTTTTAGTACCTTGTCTTCATGTCAAAAAATTGATTCGGACTGAAGCATCTCTTCTTGATCTTTGATCTCGGGGGGTCCTCAATGATTGGTTCTTGTGGTGGTTCTCCTTTGTAAGGCTTAAGTAGGCTCACATGAAAAGCATTGTGAATGAGCCAATGGTTGAGCAACTTGAGTTGATAGGCCACCTCACTGATTGGTTTTAGGATTTGAAAAGTACCATAGTATCTTTTTGCTAGTTTAGCATAATACTTTTGGTGGCTCGTAGGATTTTTGCCCGTAGTTTGCCTCAGTTGAGTTTTGGGAAATTTGAGTAGGACCCAATCATTTTCTTTGAAATCATTGGCATTGAAGATCTTTCCATGTACTTTAAGTAGCAAGGGACTTTTAGGTCTTCCTTTGATGATTTTGAAAGGTGCCTTCCCCATGGTAATATGGACAATGTTATTGTACGCATACTCCACAAGTGGTAGATAATTTCCCATTGTGAATGTTGATCTACTTCTATAACATAAGTCTTTAGTAGATCGAGAATCATAAGGTTAGATATCTCACTTTGGCCATCCATTTGTGAGTGATAGGCCGAAGAGAAATTCAACCTTGTACCTAGATTTTCAAAGAGACATTTCCAAAAATTATTGGTCATTCTAGTATCTCTATCTGACACAATGGATGTTGGCAATCCATGGTGCTTGAAAATCTGAGATATGAAGAGGGTTGCCATTTGGTGTGACTTAATAGTCTTTTTGATAGGAATAAAGTGTGATTTCTTGCTAAACCTATCGACTATTGTCCATAATCCCGTATTCCCATGGATAGACTTGGGTAATCCAAAGATTAAATCCATGGATATAATCTCCCATGGCGAATTAGAGATTGGTAATAGATGGAGTAATCCAGGTTGTTTCCCCCTATCATACTTGGTCATTTGGCATACCACACATTTGGAAAGATACTCTTGTATGTCCACTTTCATGGTGGGCCAATAAAAATACATCTCTACTCCTCAAAGAGTAGGTTGAATCCCTCTATGCCCCACATAGGGAGGAGCATGCGATTCATACATGACTTTATCATGAAGAAAGTGATTAACACATAGCCTATTGCCATGGGAACGATAACCATCCTGCAAGGTGAATGGTTCCTCTTTCTTCCCTAAGGCAAGGGCTGACATTATGTCTTTAAAATTAGGGTCAGTAGCATACTCATCTATCATATAAGATAGATCATTGTGAGTTGTTATAGACATTGCATTTGCCCTCGATAGTTGTAATAATGCATCGGCCATGATTATGCTTACCAGCAATATGAAAATTAAATTGCAAAATAAAATTTTCCCACATCATTTGTTTGTTGGAGAGCTTAGTTTGCATCATGAAGTACTTAAGACTTTGGTGGTTCGCTCGTAAGATGAATGGAGTCCCCAATAGATAGTGCTTCCAGTGTCAAGAGCATGTAGGACAACTAGTATCTCCTTCTCGTAGATGCCCAATGCTTGCTCTTCAGAATTGAGTCTTCGAATCTCATATGCTATGGCATGCCCTTATTGAAGAAAAACTGCTCCAAGGCAATCTCCACAAGCATCCCATTGGACCTCAAATGGTTTTGAGAGATCCGATAGTGTAAGTACGGGTTGAGAGGTAATATTTTCTTTAAGCTTCTCAAAAGCACTTTTCTCTTTAGCAGTCCATATATAAACTTTTTTCTTGGTCAAGTCATGTAGTGGTCTTAATATTTGGGAGAATTTACCTATGAATCATCTATAGTATGCACACATATCAATAAAGCTTTGTAGCTCATACAGATTCCTTGGGTTAGGCCATCCTTTTATTACCTCAAGCTTGGTTGGATCCATATGGATACCATCTTGAGAGATAATATGACCTAGGTATTGACTCTCTTGGAGAAAACATTCACTCCTTTTGGTTAATGAAAATTTTATTCTCCCTCATAGCTTGAAAAAAATACCTGGAGGTGTTGCTTATGCTCCTCCAAAGATTTGGAGTAGATGATAATGTTGTCGAAGAACACTCCAATGAACTTGCGGTAGGGTCTAAATATTTTCTCCATTAGACGGTTGAACATGGGTGGAGAATTTGTCAAACCAAAAGGCATGACAAGATATTCATAAAGACCAAATGTTGTACGAAACGCGGTCTTTACGATATCTTCATTCACTATCCTTATTTGATAATAGACACTTTTAAGGTCAATTTTACTGAAGTAGATTGAACCTTGTAGCTTATCAAACAGACCTTCTATCCACGGTACAAGAAATTTGTTTTTGATAGTGATATGATTCAGTGATTGACAGTCCACACAAATGCAATATGTATCATCTTTCTTTTCCACAAAAACGATTGGTGAACAAAAGGGAGAGGAGCTAGGCCTCACCATCCCCTTGTCTACCGGCTTGTGCACTTGCCTCATAATCTCCTCTTGTTGAGCTCGAGAAACTCTATAAGGAGGTCTAATAGCGGTGAGCTCCCAGGTAGAATCATATGGTCATCATCCCCTTGTTTTGGAGGTAACTCCATAGGGATGTCATTGATAAATACATCTTGGAATCTATTTATAAAAGTAGATAAGTCTAATTATCCTTGATTCCTACCACTTTGTTTTGTTAAAACATTAGCATCATCTAGAGACTCTTTGACAAAAATCATGTACGAGGAAAATTTTCATTGACTTATCAAAAGTAGGTGAAATTACAAGTGATGTAGTACGATCGGACTCATTAGCATCTATATACATGCTCTTTTCCCTGCAGGTGAAGTAGATTCTCCTTTCAAGGAACTTCATGTTGATAGTCATGCGGTTGAACCTTTGTGCCCCTAGGATAACATCCTCATGTTGGAGAGGAGAGATGAAAAAGTCTTTGTTGATGTAGTTTTGGACATGAAGACTCTTCCGAATCAATGGAGTAATGGACGCTTGTTGTCCCTTAAAAGATCCATTAGCTATTACAATATCTCCCATCTCGAAAGCTTGTATGCCCAACTTCGTTGATATGAAGTTGTGAGTAGAGCCACGATCAAATAGGATGAAGGCATCATGATCCCTCACCTTCCCCCAAGCATATGAAAGGGATGATCCTTTGCAATGAGCATCCTCTTTTGGAGCTTCAATCATGGAATCTCTAGGAGTTTCATTGCGGTCATTTCTTTGAGGCAAGAACGATAGCCGTGTCCTTGCTCCCCACACTTAAAGCATTTGTGATCTTTACTCAAAGCCTCTAGATTTTCAAGAGAGAGTTTGATTTTACCTTTCTAAACTCCTTTCTCCTTGGTCTTGTTGTTGTTGTTGTTGTTGGAATTGCCTTGAGAATAACTTTGAGCATTGTTCTTCCCCTTTGCATCAAGTTTCAATGTTTGTTTTCCATGGGCTTGGCATTCCTTTTAGACCCTTGTTGGAAATAGATACGAGATGCAACCATAGTTGGTGGATGACTTTGATGATAGAACCAGGCCGTTGGGAGTTGAGATACTTGGCCATTTCTTCAGGTAATCCCGCACAAAATTATTGCTTTTTCTCGGTGAAGTTTATCTTTTGAAAGACTGTAGCTTTGATATGTAAATCCCAAAACTCTACATATTTGTGGATAGACTTGTGGAGAGTAGCTTCAAGCTTATCCATTCAATAAGCACTTTGTCCTTGGCATTGCTTGCAAGGAATTGCTTCATTATGGAAACTCATAGAGTTTTCCATGTCCTTGGGGCTCCGCCATTCCCGCGGAGACTAGCCCACCATTGACGAGCAAATTTTTAAAACTTCATAGCTACATGGTGTAGCTTGGAGGACTCTGTGAAGCCCTCGCCTCCAAAGGCCGCATCAAATTGCTGGATGAAGGCCAATACTTTGTCGTAGCACCAAAGGTGCCATCATAGGTGAGAAAAGAGATGCTCTTTCCTCCCTCTTTGAACTTCTTAAGCTTTTGGGACCTTTTCCAAGCAGGGTAGGATTTGTGATGCCCTCTCCTCTTGTATTCTCTAGGAGAATAACTGCTACTTTTGTCGGAAGAGGAGGAAGGTGAAGAAGAAGGAGCAGAGGGTGACCTCTTTCTTGCCTTTCTATTCCTTTGTTTCCTCTCTTCCCTTTCAGAGTGACGAGGAGAAGGACTATAAGATAATCTTTTCCTCTTGGGAAGAGTTGGGGATCATCAAAACCACCATCTTCGTGGAGCAACATCTTCAAAGGAATTCAGAGATTCACTTCTTTCTTGTTCATTGGATTCCTCCTCTTCTCTTCTCAGAGAGAGTCTTCTTTTGGAAGTCTCAACAAGAGGCTTCCTAAGCTCTCTGTCTTCTTGGAGAGGTAGGGGGATCCCATAAGCACAAAGTTGTTGGGTAAATTTGGATTGCAAGGCAAGGTTGCCCTTAGCTTGTTGCAACTTAGTAACAAGATAGTTCACAAACATTGGGCATGATTAGTAGCAACTTTATATGAAAAATCAAAATTGTTAATATTCATTCTACTCTCTTTATAATTTTGAACCATGCTAATTAAGCTTATTTATATACTACTTTGTGCTTTGGTACCCTCAAAAACCTTAGTTGCTACTCTTCTTTACCTTTGAAAATTAGCTCTCAAGTAGCCACACCCGTGGTTAAGAGACTGTTGATTGCAAAGAGTAGTGGAGAGGATCTACCATTTCCTGATTGATTATGGCTCCTGTTCAGCTTGCTAGTAGCTCAATAGTTGTTAAGACAAAGACAAGCCTCGAGAGACTCCATTATCAAGCCTATAGTTCCCAACGGTGTACCTCGAACTACGTCCCTTTCAACCAAGATAATAGATCCCTATCCCACTGACCCTCTTGCAATGAACATGTCCAACCTTTCATGGATAACTTAAGGACCTCTCTTCTTAATCAAGAAAAGAGAAACCAACAGCTATGATACCAATGTAATGGGAATGGACTATGAACATTGAGAATAACGGAATTAAAAACTATAGTGAATATTTTTATGAGAATACTCTGAGAAAATAGAGGGTGAACTTGATTAGAGGTAGCAACATAACCATTATACTTAATTAACTTGGCATGAACAATACTTTGCAAGAGAGAGAATTATAGAACTTGACAACAATTCAGGACTGAATTTATGTGGAGCCGGCCCCCCCTCCAAAAGGCTTTTGCATTATAGCTTCTCCCTTGAAGAGAGACTTGGTACAATACAAGCTTTGTGTTCCTTGAGACCTTGATGGTGCAATGAAGATAGAGAGCTTCATGCACCACAATTATGCCCGTAACTAAGCTAAATGAAAGCATTAACTTGTCCCCAGCCTCAATCCCAACACCTCAGACACCTTCGTGGAGAGAGCTAGCAGGGAATGAGGGCAGGGAAGAGGAAGAAGGAGTATTCTTACGAGAAATAAATAGTTTCCTCTCATACCATTACTCATAGAGCTTAGCATAGCATAGTAATGGAGATGAAGAAGATGGCTAGCATAGCATTGAAGCATGGCTCTTGGTTGGATTTGCATTTCATAGCCAAGATTTGTTGATGTAGGCTCTCAAATTCTCAAGCTTGGAGAAGGAGATGGAGTTCTTGGACTTTCACAAAGTGAGAATGAGAGCATGTGTGTGTGTGTGTGTGTGTGTGTGTGTGTGTGAGAGAGAGAGAGAGAGAGAGAGAGAGAGAGAGAGAGAGAGAGAGAGAGAGAGAGAGTACCCCCAAGAACACCCCCACCTTGCTTTGGTCGACCCATCCTTGTAGCTCATCCTTGAATTTGATTGAACCCCTACAAGCCTAGAGAATCACATGCTTAGTGCATATCAAGCAACAAGGGTAGCATTTGGACAAGTGTCCTCCTTACCCCTTTGAGAGAGAGGGCTTGATAATGCTTAGATAATTATTTAAATAAACTAAATTCTCATTGGACCCCTTTAGAGGTCAACCAATAGACTTTAGGCACTTTATGAGGGCAACATGGGGAGGAACTTGACATGTGTCCTTTTTGCCTCTTTGGACTTGGCTTGCCTTGAGTGTGTGTGTATGTGTATGTGTTCTCTCTCATGCCCCTAATTGTAGGGCTCGCCCCCCCTTGTGTAGGGATGCATGTTAAATTTGGGAACATCTCACCCCTTGAGCACCTTAGTCATGAAACCCCTCAAGAACCTTAGTCAGCAACAAGCATGACAAGCACCTCAAGCTTGGGTTAGGTTCCCACCTCAAGCTCAACCCTAGCCTAAGGTGTTAGGTCTAAGGACTTTTAACACTATCCTTTGGAGGTCTTTAATGAATCTAACCCTAAGGTCTTCCAAGCTCCATTAGCTAGCATTTCTCTTTGAGAGTCCACCTCTCATTTGGACCCATTGACTTTGGTCCCGTGCTGAGATAGATCCATAAGAACATGTCTATATTCTAACTCTTGTTCTAGTTTGTTTTCCCACATTAAACGATCAGCTTAATATGAGAAAGTCATTTGGGTTGTTAGATATTAAATTTTATGACACTTGAGTTTTTGTGATGATGCTTTTGGAAACACCTTTAGTGATTGTGCATATGAAGAACATGTGGATGATGCGATTAAATATGGGAAGACTATAGTGTGAAGCATGATGGGGTAGGACCAACAAAGACTACACAAATTGTAATATTTAATGGCCTAATAACTTATGTGTAGCGGAAATTAGCATGAACATAGTGGGCATTTCATTAGAATAGATTCCTAATGAGAATTACAAGAGTGCTTGGGTGGAGAGAGCAACAAAAAGCATAACACCTAGTTAGATAGCATCAACAATACTTTCAAAAGAGAGAGAAATTAAGCTATTGACAACAGTTGAGGACCGGATTTGCATGGAGCCGGTCCCCCCTCCAAAAGGCTTTGTATTATGGTTTCTCCCATCAAGAGAGACATTGTACAATACAATTCTTTGTGTTCCTTCAAGACTAGCTAGTGCAATGAAGATGGAAGCTTCATGCACTAAGCAAAACACTTAATCAAACACAAATTGAATTATCCCCGTTCTCAGACCCAAGACCTCAGACACCTTCGAAGATGGTGAGAGCTAGCAGGGTATGAGAGTAGATTGAGAGGAAGAAGGAGTATCTTACGAGAAAGATGTACATCTCCTCACATAATCACTCATATGTAGCATAGCTTAGCTTAGTAATTAGCTTGGTAGAGGAGATGAGCATGCATTGAAGCTTGGCTCTTGGTTGGATTTGCATCCACATGCCAAGAGAGTGTTGATGTAGGCTTCTATCTCACAAGCTTGGAGTAGGTGATGAGTTCTCCATTAAAGCTTGGGAAGAGATAGTCTTCTCTTTCTTCACACATGAGCTTGTGTGAGTGTGTGTGTGATAATGCCTTGCAAAAATCAGCCCCCTCTCTCTCTTGGGCGAGCCCTCTTGCTAATTGCTCTTGCTGCAGCCTCATTGGCCCTCCCCCAGTCAAGCCAATTACAATTAAGCAGCATAAGTGATAGCCTTCTGACATGTGTCCCCCTTTCCCCTTTTGTGAGAGCTTTAGGTAATTAAATAATTAAACTAAACTCTCATTGGACCCCTTTGCCTCCTGGCCAATAGGAATCAGGCAAGCCATGGGGCTCCTGAATGCTCATTGGACCCCTTGGGAGACTGCCCAATAGTCTTCTAGGAGACTTAATTCTCATTGGTTTCTTTTATTAAATGTTTTAAAATTAATTAAACTAGATTTACTCTAGCTTAATTCTCATTGGTCCACTTCAAGGGTCATCCAATCGAAATTGGGCACACCTTGTGGGCATCTGGCCTAGGGAGCTAACATGTGTCCCTCATTCCCTTTGTGTAAAGGGAGCCTGTGTGTGTGTGTGTGTGTGTGTGTGTGTGTGTGTGTGTGTGTGGCTTTCTCTCTCATCCCCTACCTTTAGGGCTCGCCCCCTCCCATGTAGGGATGTGCAAAGACTTTTAGGGCACACACAAAGCATTCAATTTTCCCTAGGGTTGACCTTTGGACACAACCTTTGAATTTTGGAACCTTAGCATTTTGGAAGTCTTAATGGGCTGAACCTTAGGGTCTTTTTAGCCCATTGTTACACATGGCTCTTTTGCAGATGGCCCCCCCTTTGGATCCCTATTTTCCCTCCTTTGGATCCCTACTGTGGCCGGTCTGCTAGCTTAACCAATATTCTAGCTTTTTCTCCCCTGGCCTTCCCCACATTAAATGATCAATTTAATATGAGAAAATCATTTAGGAGAATTAGTTATTGATTATTATGACATTACCTCTCTCTTGAAATCATAGTCGTCCTCGACTATGGTGTAGAGAAGATAAAGCATGTTCATGAGTCCTTTTCTTAGCGGGTAGAGGATCCCTATGTTACCCTATGACATCATTCCATAATGGATGACTAGTCCATTTGGCGCTTGAGAGCCTGAGGCTACCGCAAGCATGTCTGCACATCAGTCCTATCAGTCTTCCATAGTAGAGTGACAAGCTCTACTTGGTGTTTGGGAGACGTCGTCTCCACAAACTTGATCTAAGCATGCATACTACTTCATTTTTGTGCACAAATAAAGAAAAAGAGAGTCTTATAAGACAAAAATTTTGTTCATTTTTAACATTTTGTACATTTGCTTACTCTTGGGAAGCATTGTAAGCATTGACAAGGTTTAGGTTATCCTTTAATTGTATGCCTTGCATCCATCTAGCATCTTCAAAAGGATAATTTTTAAACTTAATAAGATATTGTCGGATAGTCTTACCGCCTCTTAGTACCTTGTCTTCATGTCGGAGAATGGACTCGGGCTGCAACACCTCTTCTTGGTCCTCGATCTCCGGTGGGTCTTCAATAGTTGGTTCTTGAGGTGGCTCTCCTTTGTAAGGCTTTAATAGGCTCACATGAAAAGCATTGTGTATGAGCCAATGATTGGGCAACTTGAGTTGATAGGCCATCTCATTGATTGGCCTAAGAATCTGAAAGGGACCATAGTACCTTTTTGCTAGTTTAGCATAGTACTTTTGGTGACCCGTAGGATTCTTGCCCGTTGTGTGCCTTAATCGAGCCTTGGGAAACTTTAACAAGACCCAATCGTTTTATTTAAAGGCTTGGGCTCTTCTGTGCTTGTCAGCAGCAGCCTTTTGCCTTTGCTGTGAGATAGAGATAGCATTCTTAATCTTTTGGAAATATTCTTGTAGGTCTCGGCTATACTCATCTGCAGCGAAGATCTTCCCATGTACCTTAAGTAGCAAGGGACTTTTTGATCTTCCCTCAATTACCTCGAAAGGTGCTTTTCCCGTGGAAGTATGTACATTGTTATTGTAAGCATACTCCACTAAGGGTAACTACTTCTCCCATTGGGATCTTTGATCTTTCACTTTGGCCATCCGTTTGTAGATGATAGGCCGAAGAGAAATTTAGCCTTGTCCCTAAATTCTCAAAGAGACCCTTCCAGAAATTACTGGTCATTCTAGGATCTCTATCCGACACTATGGACATGGGCAAGCCATGGTACTTGAAAATTTGTGAAATAAAGAGGGTTTCCATTTGATGGGCTTTGATAGTCTTTTTGACAGGTATAAAATGAGCTTGTTTACTAAACCAGTCTACTATCGTCCATATTCCTGTATTCCCATGGATAGACTTAGGCAATCCAAAGATAAAATCCATGGATATGCTCTCCCATGGTGAATTAGGGATTGGCAAGGGTTGAAGCAATCCAAGTTGCTTCCCTCTATCAAATTTTGTCTTTTGGCATACCACACATTTGGAAACATACTCTTGTATGTTAACTTTCATGGTAGGCCAATAGAAATATGTTTCAATTCCCTTTAATGTAGAATGAATCCCTCTATGCCCCGCATAAGGTGGAGCATGAGATTCATACATTACTTTCTCACGTAGTGAGTTAGTAACGCATAGTCTATTGCCATAGAGAAGATAACCATCTTGTAAAGTAAATGGTTCTTACTTCTTCCCTAATGCAAGGGCTGAAATCACATCTCTAAAATCTGGGTCAATAGCATACTCATCTATCATTGAAGATAGATCATTGTGAGTTGCTATGGAAACCGCATTCACTCTCTGCCGTCTTGAGAGTGCATCAGCTACTTGATTATGCTTGCCAGCAATGTGAGCAATATGAAAATGAAATTGCGAAAGGAAATTTGCCCACCTCATTTGTTTGTCGGAGAGCTTGGTCTGCGTCATGAAGTACTTAAGACTTTGGTGATCCGTTCGCAGAATGAAAGGAGTCCCCAATAAATAGTTCTTCCATGAGTCTAAGGCATGTAGAACTGCAAGGAGTTCCTTTTCGTATATGCCTAGATCTTGCTCAACAGGGTCGAGCCTTCGGCTCTCATAGCCTATGGTGTGCCCTTCTTGGAGCAAAACAGCTCCAAGGCAATCACCACAAGCATCACATTGGACCTCAAATGGTTTTGAGAGATCCGGTAGTGTAAGCACAGGTTGAGAGATAAGCTTTTCTTTAAGCTTTTCAAAAGCATTGTTCTCCTTAGCAGACCATGTATACCCAACGCTTTTCTTTGTTAGGTCATGTAATGGTCCCGCAATTTGTGAGAACTTTTCTATGAAGCGTCTATAGTATGGGCACATACCTATAAAGCTTCTTAGTTCATGAAGATTCCTTGGTTTAGGCCATCCTTTTATTACCTCTAACTTGGATGGATCCATTTGGATGCCATCTTGAGAGATAATGTGACCTAAATACTGAATCTCTTGCAAGAAAAATTCACTTTTCTTTCGATTAACATAAAGTTTATTCTCTCTTAAAACTTGAAATATTACCTGGAGGTGTTGCTTGTGTTCCTCCAATGAATTAGAGTAGATGATAATATCATCAAAGAACACTCCAGTGAAGGTTCGATGAGGCCTGAACAGCTTCTCCATCAAGCGGTTGAATGTGGCTGGTGCATTGGTCAAGCCAAAAGGCATGACAATGTATTCGTAAAGACCAAATGTAGTACGAAATGCGGTCTTTACAATGTCTTGATCAAGTATCCTTATTTGATGATAGCCACTCTTTAGGTCAACCGTACTGAAGTAGGTCGATCCTTGTAGCTTATCAAATAGGTCTTCTACCCATGGAACGGGACACCTATTTTTGATAGTGATACTATTTAGTGCTCTATAGTCGACACACATACGATATGTGCCGTCTTTCTTTTGCACTAATAGCACAGGTGAGCAAAATGGAGATGAGCTAGGCCTAACCATGCCCTTCTCAACTAACTCATGCACTTGCCGCATAATCTCCTCTTGTTGAGGTTGAGAAACTCTATAAGGAGTTTTATTAGGCGGTGAAATTCCTGGAAGAAGTTCAATTGCATGGTCATCATTACCTCGTTTAGGAGGTAGCTCACAAGGGATGTCGTCAATAAAAACATCTTGAAACCCCTTGAGAAAATTGGATAACTCTAATTCCTTTTGGTTGCTTTTATTTTCTTTTGTTAAAGCATTAGGTTCATTTTGAGAATCTTTAACAAAAATCACGTACACGGAAATAGAGCTCTTTATTGACTTGTTGAAAGCTGGTGTATGTACAATGGGGATGGTGTTACCCATTTCCTTAGCATCTCTATACATGTCTTTTTCCCTGAACTTAAAGGAGATTCTCCTTTCAAGAAATTTAACATCGGCCAAAAACTGCTTCATAATGGAAGCTCTTAAAGCTTTCCATGTTCATGGGGCTTCACCATTGGCTCGTAGGCTAGATCACCATTGTCTGGCGGACTTTTGAAAGTGCATAGCTACATGGCGTAGCTTAGAGGACTCCGTGAAGCCCTCATCTCCAAACGCCGCATCGAGTTGCTGGATAAAGGCCAAGACTTTGTCCGTAGCACCAAAGGTACCATCATAGGTAAGGAAAGAGATGCTCTTACCTCCCTCTTTGAATTTCTTCAACTTGGACGACCTCTTCCATGCAGCATAGGATTTCCTATGGCCTCTTCTTTTTGATGGTTCAAAGGTTGCACCATCACTTTCTTCAGAGGGTGAAGAATTTGAAGAAGGTGGAGAAGAGGGTGACCTCTTTCTCGCCTTTTTCTTGTCTTGATCTTTGTCATCTTCACCATAGTTTTCATAAGAGGAAGAGGATGAAGAAGATGGAGAAGAGGGTGTCCTCTTTCTCGCCTTTTTCTTCTCTTGCTTTTTATCATCCCTCTTTGAATTGTGGTGGGGAGAAGAATATGATGGTCTTCTCCGCTTTGGTGGTGATGGAGAGCATTTAGCCCGCCGTCTTCGTGGAGCCATCTCCGCCGAGGTGGCGGGAGACTCGCTTCTTTCTCGTTCCTTCGGTGGAGGCTCTTGAGTTCTCCTTTGGGAAGGAGATGCATCATCAACAAGTAAATTCTTGAGCCCTTCATATGGATTCTCTTCTTCTTCCCGAATCGGAGAGAGACCTCATTTGGTAGTCTCACAAGGAGGCTTCCTAGGTGTTCTCTCGTCATGGTGATGAGCTTGGAGAATCCCATGAGCACGAAGTTGCCGTTGCACTTCACTTTGGAGAGATGGATTGCCCATGGCTTGTTGAAGCCTAGTAACAAGATAGTTAACAAGCATTGAAGCATCATTAGTAGCTTGCTCATGAGCAAAATCAAAGTTATCAACATTAATTTCACTCTCTTTACTATTGTCAGCCATTCTAGTAACTTTTAGAAGTGAACTTTTTAGGTGTACTTTGGCACTTCAAGCCCTAGGTTCTACTCCTCTTTACCCCTTTAGAAAAAGCACTCAAGCTACTGTACCCGTGGCTCGAATACCATTAATTGCAAGGAATAGAAGAGAGGGTCTTTTGACACCAAAACAGCACCGGCTCCTGTCCAGCTTCTAATAGCTCAATACTGGTTAAGCCGTAGGCAAGCCCCGTAGGACTCCACTATTAAGACCATAGCTCTCGACGGTGATGCCCCGTTAACTGCACGAAGGCGCCTAGGCGCACTGCAAGGCTGAAAAATCCCTATTCTACTTACTCACTGGCAATTAATAATACCAACCATTTGTAGCTAGCTTGAGGACCTCCCTTCTTGAGCAAGAAAAGAGAAACCTTGAGCTCTGATACCAATGTAACATTTAATGGCCTAATAACTTATGTGTAGCGGAAATTAGCATGAACATAGTGGGCATTTCATTAGAATAGATTCCTAATGAGAATTACAAGAGTGCTTGGGTGGAGAGAGCAACAAAAAGCATAACACCTAGTTAGATAGCATCAACAATACTTTCAAAAGAGAGAGAAATTAAGCTATTGACAACAGTTGAGGACCGGATTTGCATGGAGCCGGTCCCCCCTCCAAAAGGCTTTGTATTATGGTTTCTCCCATCAAGAGAGACATTGTACAATACAATTCTTTGTGTTCCTTCAAGACTAGCTAGTGCAATGAAGATGGAAGATTCATGCACTAAGCAAAACACTTAATCAAACACAACTTGAATTATCCCCGTTCTCAGACCCAAGACCTCACACACCTTCGAAGATGGTGAGAGCTAGCAGGGTATGAGAGTCGATTGAGAGGAAGAAGGAGTATCTTACGAGAAAGATGTACATCTCCTCACATAATCACTCATATGTAGCATAGCTTAGCTTAGTAATTAGCTTGGTAGAGGAGATGAGCATGCATTGAAGCTTGGCTCTTGGTTGGATTTGCATCCACATGCCAAGAGAGTGTTGATGTAGGCTTCTATCTCACAAGCTTGGAGTAGGTGATGAGTTCTCCATTAAAGCTTGGGAAGAGATAGTCTTCTCTTTCTTCACACATTAGCTTGTGTGAGTGTGTGTGTGATAATGCCTTGCAAAAATCAGCCCCCTCTCTCTCTTGGGCGAGCCCTCTTGCTAATTGCTCTTGCTGCAGCCTCATTGGCCCTCCCCTTGCCAATCCAATTACAATTAAGCAGCATAAGTGATAGCCTTCTGACATGTGTCCCCCTTTCCCCTTTTGTGAGAGATTTAGGTAATTAAATAATTAAACTAAACTCTCATTGGACCCCTTTGCCTCCTAGCCAATAGGAAGCAGGCAAGCCATGGGGCTCCTGAATGCTTATTGGACCCCTTGGGAGACTGCCCAATAGTCTTCTAGGAGACTTAATTCTCATTGGTTTCTTTTATTAAATGTTTTAAAATTAATTAAACTAGATTTACTCTAGCTTAATTCTCATTGGTCCACTTCAAGGGTCATCCAATAGAAATTGGGCACACCTTGTGGGCATCTGGCCTAGGGAGCTGACATGTGTCCCTCATTCCCTTTGTGTAAAGGGAGCCTGTGTGTGGGTGTGTGTGTGGATTTCTCTCTCATACCCTACCTTTAGGGCTTGCCCCCTCCCATGTAGGGATGTGCAAAGACTTTTAGGGCATACACAAAGCATCCAATTTTCCCTAGGGTTGACCTTTGGACACAACCTTTGAATTTTGGAACCTTAGCATTTTGGAAGTCTTAATGGGCTGAACCTTAGGGTCTTTTTAGCCCATTGTTACACATGGCTCTTTTGCAGATGGCCCCCCCTTTGGATCCCTATTTTCCCTCCTTTGGATCCCTAATGTGGCCGGTCTGCTAGCTTAACCAATATTCTAGCTTTTGCTCCCCTGGCCTTCCCCACATTAAATGATCAATTTAATATGAGAAAATCATTTAGGAGAATTAGATATTGACTATTATGACACAAGTATTAGGTATGAAGACATGGTCAATATGAAGGAGATACACGTTGTCCTATGGATCTAAATTCTAGTGCTATGGAGTGGAAGGGGTGTGGTGTGGGGATGAATGGGAATGAAATGGGGATATCTAGAGGAGCTTTGATATGGAGGAGAGGGTGCATGAAAAAGGCAAAGAAAACTTGGAAACTGGTACTGTAAACACTAGTTTGGTACCACAATCGGACATTACGGTGCACTTTTTGGATCATTTTGTAGAAAATCCTAAGGCAAAATCATAATGAATATCTACCAACCTAGATACTGTGTGATTTGTCCCATGGGTATACTACATTAAAAAAACACTACAAGGTTGTTTTGACAATCACTTTTTAACTTAAAAAAATGTTCTTTAATACCATGTCTACGAAAGTATGATGGTTTGATATTGGGAGCATTAATATGGATGGTGTTTTTTCATGAGTTTTGTGCTTATGTTATATGGCGTTTTGATCCAGGTGGACATAATATATGTTTATGCTACTGCTGAGTATGAATGCTCTAGAACACTCGGGTTTTTAAAAACTATGTTGCACACATTTTGAACATCCCTTTTTTTGTAAATTTATATGTATGGATATGATGTCGTGTGTCAAAAGGGTGTGTGGGCTTTCTTTTGTGGGCTTTTTTAGAGCAAGCACATGTACATGCAGTGCAAGTCACTAGTGTAGTGCCACTTGTTGGGTTACTGCAAGTGCACATTGTGGAGCAAGAAATACAATTCTTGTAGATTATTATAGATAAAAATTGCCAAAAAAATGAATGTGAGAATTGTCCTGTTGTTAGATCATATGAGCCTTATTATTATGATAGTACCCCTTACTTGTAAATTTGTACATATGGACATGATGCCATTTGTCAAAAGGGTATGTGGCTTTCTTTTTGTGGGCTTTTCAAGCACATGTACATGCAGTGAAAGTCGTTCAACTATCGGGTTACTCTAAGTGCCCGTAGGTGAGTTTTTGAGCCATGGCTTGCATATAACTTAAACTAATGTAAAAACATACAAAAGTGGAGAGTACTTTTATGCCTAAAGAGGATTTGGATTCAACATATGGTTTATGGTTTGATATTGGGAGCATTGATATGGTTGGTGTTTTATCATGAATTTTGTGCTTACTCTTATATGGTATTTTGATCCATGTGGACATAATGTTTATGCTACTACTGAGCATGAATATTCTAGCACACTGGGGCTTTGGTAAACTATGTTGCACGCATTTTGAGCACCCCTTTTTTGTAAATTTATACATATGGACATGATTTTGTGTATCAAAAGGGTGTCTGGGTATTCTTTTTGTGGGATTTTTTAGAGCAAGTACATGTACATGCAGTGCAAGTCGCTTAGTGTCACCTGTCGGGTTACAACAACTGCCTGTAGGTGAGTTTTTTGAGCCACAACTTGTGTATAGCTTAAAATGGTGTAAAAACATATAAACATTCAATAAAATATCAAAATTTTGCAGATCTTGGTCGTTGTGCCTCGTCCATGCTTTTTGATGCAGTTCTTTGCCCTCGACTAGCCTTTCCTATGTGTAGCCGTGCCATATAAGCTTGTTGTTTGCGCCAATTTTGCACATAGAGGTGCATAGATTTGAAATTTTTGCTCTTCAAAAATTTTGCTGCAAAAAATGCATAGAATTCTTGAGGCTTGAAATCATGCCTTATGGAGGTGTGGTTTGGGAGATACAGTCTATTTCCCATAGGGTACATGATATGGCAACCAATAAGAAATTTAGTGTAGAGTAAGTTGTGAAAGCTCACATGTTTGGTGGAATATGTACACTCTAATATTGTGGTTGAAAAGAAGTAATGGGTGAAGGAGGAATCTCTTTTCCTCAAGTACATTGGTTGACATGTGTTGTAATGCCATGCCAAAGTAGGTGCTTCCTAGTTTCCAGGGTGGTTTTTTGGGTCGACGTTATCGAGTCCGTGGTTCTGTAGGGTTGACCGGGAAAACGTCAAGTTTCTGGATGTGAGAGAGTTGAGATAGAGGGAGATAGCAAGATGAGAGATATTTGCAACACAAATTCAACCCAACCCTGAATTCTTTGAGTTTTCCAGAAGATGTATAAAGTGTGGTCAAAATTGACCTTTGATGGTCATCAAAAATTGTAAAAAAACCTACATAGCAGTAAAATCATGAGCACCAAAACCCAAATATACTGAATATCTGTTTCCTAACACTCCAACCAATCAAAAGGTCGTTTCTTGTTCATCGCATACTCAAGTCGTTGTTGATAGTGTTACCATGCAAACGAGAAGGAAAATGAATGCCTCTATAGCCTTGCATGAGCCACACCGTCAGAAGGAAGAACTATTGCACAACCAAAAACACCTGTAGTAAACACCTACAGAGATTTATGAAAAACATAAAGATGTGGTGGTAGCCACTATAAATGAAGAGCAGATAGGAATTTGGGGATGAAGATATGTAGGTGAGGGTGTTGCGTGACACCATGTTGATGACGATGCTCATTAAGGTATTTGTGGAATGTGTTTTAATTGTACGGCATGTACTGGGGTTTTCCGACAAGGAAAGAGTTGTTGTGGCTATGGAAAGAGGATAGGTTGCAGGAATGGGTCGGCAAGAGATGTTGGTAGATCCCTATGGCTCTATTTACTTGGATGGTCTTGAGTATGCCGCATGTATGGAGTGCAAGGAGGGTCCAATGCAGATGGGTGATGCCTTGGATACAGGTTCTTTTGGGTAGGTATGCTTGGATGGTGAGGATCATTGGGGGTTTGATGACCTAGTGGGTGAGATGGATGAAGAGGCACAGGTGCACGTTGGGAAAGATTTGGCTAGGATACAAGTGATGCGAGGGCTAGCTCCTCCATAGGTGGAGGTTCCTTTGGGAGAGCAAGGGTTTTCTTTTATGCTTGTGCTAACAGAGGCTACTATGAGGGAGTATCTGTATCAACCGTAGTGCCCTTCATCACAGGTTTTTCTACATGGTTGGAAGACAAGGTCAGATATGTTCACTGAAAGTGGTGGTATGTATGAGCATGATGGAATGCTCAATGATGCTTTGTTTGAGGTGGGTTATTTGCTTGTGGATGCCTGGAGTGAGGAAGGTATGCCGAGAGCAGGCTATATGGACAACTGGCTATGTGTGGGAGTACGACACTATAGAAAGATGGTGTTAGTGGGTGGGCATGACTAGTGTCATGTGTTCAACCTGAGTCGATGATAGCTGTAGGTAAAGCAAGGGGTTGGGCAACCCGCTTGAGCAAAGGTGGTGGGTAGCAGATGCCAATTTTTGTACATATGGTAGATGTTTTGTGATGTTCAATGTGTGTTTGAAGTTGCAATTTTTTGGTTCAATAAGCCTATGTGTAGTTGTGTATAAATGTTCAACTAGAGGGTGGGCAATGATGGTGCAACCAAAGTTGGTATGTGCAGGGAAGTGCTCTATGCCAAGCTATGGGTGCTAGCAAATGCAGGACAAAGGGGTAAGGGAAGAACTGGGCAAGCAAGTGCTAGAGGAAATGTATGCCTAATGTGGCTTTTTAGGTCAAGAAGGCTCCAAAATGGGTCAATTGGGATGACAAGTAAGCATGCCCAAAGTGCTATGATTATGCTCTAGAATGTGGTCTTTGCGATGTTGTGCAAGCCAGTCTAGATGGCTCGTCAAACAGAGCCCCAATGTGAAATATATTAAAGTTTTCCGTTAGAGGTTTTGCTGATCCTTGACAAATAGGGTAGCTAGGGACATGTGGCCAGAGTTGGAGTCAGTGGTGGATAGGACTGTAGTACTTGTGTTGTGGAGCGTGCTGGTCTTTTTGGATTGCAAATTGGAAGTCTAGAGGGCAAGTTATGGTGGATTGAATTTTTGTCGGGGGCCAGTTATGGGCCGGGTTGATTGCATTGGGAAATGTGTCATCTAGCATTTTTTGGCCCTTGAGAGGATTCAAGAATGTAGCATATATGGAGTTAGCAAGAACTAAAAAATGATTTGCTCTTTGGTGTGTGGTGCCCTTTTTTACAACTACAATGAAATCAAATTCCAAAAGAATGATGAACTATTTCACTATTCTTCCTGTGTTGCATGGCTTGTTGAAAAATAAATCTTGGTGGTCCACAAAGAACATAATTTTTTTTGCTAATAGGTAATGTCTATACTTTTTTACGACAAAGATCATACCTAATCCTTCTCTTTCGGTGGTTGTATAGTTTTTCTCTGCCACATTCAACTGTCTACTAGCATAAGAAATAGGAAAATCAAATTTTTTGTCTCCTGGTTGAGCTAATATACATCCAATGGCATAATTGGAAGCATCTGTAAAGAAAAAGGGATGCAAGAGAGCTACACAAGACAAGCACAAAGCACTCACAGATGGAAAGCTTCTTCTTCTTCTCACAGAAAAGAGAGTACAAAATGACTAAGTGCTAAAGCTGAACTGTAGCACATATGTACATGCGGTCACTAAGTGTGAACTCGCTAGAAGCGTACTAGGATGGCACTATAAGTGTAGTCCAGCTGTAGAATCACTCGAAGAGATCCTCCGTGTCGGTCACCTAACGTGCCAGTGAGTAAATGCCGTAAGCGGCCAAGACCCGTAGTGGATGCCAGCTCAAGATGTAGAGCTCGACATCTCAACACTCCCCCTCGAGATCTGCATGTCGCAGATTCCAAGCATAGTCCGGAAACGTCTAACCTTCTCAGCTCCGAGGGCCTTGGTAAAGATATCCGCTATCTGCTCCTCTGTGCTGACGTAGACCAAGTCAATGTCGCCCGTCAACACTCGATCTCGAATGTAGTGGTAATGGACCTCTATGTGCTTGGTCCTGGCATGGAACACTGGGTTCCTAGCCAACTGCATGCTGCTGAGGTTGTCACAATGGATGACAATCTACTGGTCCACCTGCACTCCCAAGTCCTCAAGTAATATGCGTAGCCAAGCTACCTCGCACGCTGCAACTGCTGCACCTCTGTACTCGGCCTCTGTGCTCGATAAAGCAACCGTAGGCTGCTTTTTGCTGCTCCAAGTAACAGCAGCACTCCCAAAAGAGAACATGAAGCCACTCGTAGATCTCCTATCAACAATGCTACTTGCCCAATCTGCATCTGTATACCCATACAATGCTAATGGCGCATCTGCTGCATAAAACAATGCGTAGTCAAGAGTCCCTTGGACATACCGAAGTGTGCATCGTACTCCATCAAAATGTGGCTTCCTCGGAAGCTGCATGAACTGACTCTCCAAGCCTATTGTGTAGCTCAAGTGTGGCCTCATGATAGTCAAGTAGATTAGACTACCCACAAGACTTTGTTCAGAACCATATGAATCCACGTCTACATGTGAAAACCCTGATGATGCATCAGCCATAAAGGGAGGTTCATCTACCTTTTCCTTTCCTTTTCATGATACATTCCCTGTACCTGCTGGTGAAGTAACCTGCGTACATAGTCTACCATTCCATGGCTTCTCAACAAAGCCACGAGAAGAGGACTCTTGTGGTCCACTCAAAACCTGTGACTGTGGCCTCACATTTTGTACAACCACATCATCTTTTACATCAGCCCCAATAGTGCCATGTGCATTACTGTACCAACTGCTCATCTCATCAAAGACTACATCTCTGCTCACTTGTAATTCTCGTGTAGTAGGATTGTAGCACCTGTACCCCTTTTGTTCAAGGGAATATCCCACAAGAATACATTTCTCTGCTTTAGGATCCAATTTCCTATGCAACTCATCTGGTATATGCACGTAAGCTATGCAGACAAACACTTTCAAGTGTGCCAAATCAGGCTTTGTACCTGTAAACTTTTCCTCAGGCGTTACATCATGCACCGCAGCTGTAGGTGTCCTGTTCATAATGTACACAGCTGTATTTACAGCTTCAGCTCAGAAATGATGAGGCATGTTCTTCTCATTCATCAATGCACGTGCAACCTCTGCAATGTGCCTGTTTTTCCATTCTGCGACCCCATTCTGCTGTGGAGTATATCTACATGTAAACTGCCTGCGTATACCATGCATTCGCAGAAAATCTAAAAAATCATTGGAGAAGTACTCTCCCCCTCCATCTGACCTCAATGTCTTGATTTGCATATCTGTCTCCTTCTCAATCATGACTTTGAAGTCCTGAAAGTGACCAAACACTTCACTTTTGTTACGCATGAAGTAGACCCATACTTTCCTTGTATGGTCATCAATGAAAGAGACATAATACCTGCAACCATGTATACTTGCAGTATCGGTTGGACCCCAAACATCTGTGTGCACCACCTCAAGTGGATTTTTACATACATTGCGCTCATGTGGAAATGAGCCCTTTGACTGTTTTCCAAACTGGCATGCTGCACACACTTTATGCATACCATCGACCTTGAATTTGGGCAAACCTTTTACAATCTGTTTTGATTGCATGCTGTGCAATCTCTGCTCATTGACATGGCCAATGTGTTTATGCCAAATGTCAACATCAGCCACAACTCCTGTGCCCTGTGCAAATAATGCAGCTTTTACCTCAGGCATGTCTACATCCAACGTAAACATTCTGCCCACACATTTTCCCTCTGTGATCAGCTTACAGCCATTCTGGAAATCTTCTACATAACAACCATTTGGATTGAAGCGAACCTGCAAACCCTGCTCAACCATTTGTCCAACAGAAACAAGATTCTTTGTAATGTTTGGGACATGAAGTACATCTGCTAATTACTTTGATTTCCCACTCTTCGTATTTAGAGGTATGTCCCCTACATGAGCAATGGGGTGAGCTATGTCATCTCCTGTCTGCACATAGCCTGACACATCTGGTTTGCGCATATCTCTAAACCACTCTCCATGAGACGTCATGTGATTAGAGGCACCTGAATCCACATACCAAACATCATCTTGGGTGGAATTCTCTACAGTCATTGTATTCATTACATGCTGCATAACAAACATGCGCTCGTTTTTACTGTCATCTGCATCTCTGCTAGTAGATGCATAGTTGCCCTGTTCTCTCTTTCCACTTGCTTTTCCCTTTGGACAGTCACGTGACATGTGACCTCTTTCACCACAAGTCCAACATTCTCTGCTATCTGGAGTATGTTGCTGCCTGCTTGATCCTGCACCATGACCTCTTTGACTCCCCCTGCCTTGAGATTGGTTTCCCCTGCCATCTGTATTGTTTTGATTTGATTGACCTTCTTGAAATTGGCCCCTGCAACCCCTTGGGCCTCGACCACGACTTCTACCTCTACCTCTTTTGGAGTTAGAATACAAGGCCTGTTCAGACCTATTTCTTCCACGAGAAGTAGATGTGTCAAGACCAAGGTTCTTCTCCTCAAGAATAAGCATAGAAATCAAATCTTGGAACACGGGAATGTCGTCTCTTGTATTCATGGAAGACCTGAAATGTACATACTCATCTCCTAGACCATCCAAGCATGCACGGACAATGTCATCGTCTTCCATTGAGACTTTAATAGATCCAAGAGCCTCAATGATACTCTTGATCTTCAAGGCATAATCATTGATGGAGAGGTTGTTCCTCTTAACCTGATTTAGCTCTGACTTTAGTTGAAGCTGCCTGGCCTTGGTGTTCACCTCGAACACTCTGCCTAAGTTTTTCCATGCAATGGCAGGGGTTTCAGCATCCTGTAGATAGCCCATCATGCCATCTGTGATGCTCATAGAAAGCCAATACATCACTTTGCTCTGGCCTTGGTGCCAGTCCCTCAAAGCTTTCCTTTGTTCTGCTGTAGCCTTTGCCTCGGGAATCTCTAGTTCCTTTTCATTGTCTCCTTCTACATAGTCCCAATAACCTTTTCCTTTTAGGAAATTTGTTATTCTGAACTTCCATGCAGGGTAGTTATTTTTCTCAAGCTTCTCAGTAACAATCTGACTAAAACCGTCAGACATCTTGAAGCACTAAGACAAAATAGCTGCAATCTGCAAAAACCTGCAAATCTGCTGAACCTGCTATCGTGGTACCTGTAACGCTTTCTACACTCAACGAGTGTCCACAATCAAGCGTACATACAACCACTGTACTTGTACAGTAAATCTCTATGTACTGCACTTTGGAGACCTGTTCAACATCTGGTCGTGGATTGCGAATGAAGGGATTGTGATGCTCTTGCTCTCTTAGCCTCTCTTGCCTGCACCAGGCTCTGATACCATGTAAAGAAAAAGGGATGCAAGAGAGCTACACAAGACAAGCACAAAGCACACAGAGATGGAAAGCTTCTTCTTCTTCTCACAGAAAAGAGAGTACAAAATGACTAAGTGCTAAAGCTGAAAAGTAGCACATATGTACATGCGGTCACTAAGTGTGAACTCGCTAGAAGCGTACTAGGCTGGCACTATAAGTGTAGTCCAGCTATAGAATCACTGGCAGAGATCCTCCATGTCGGTCACCTAACCTGCCAGTGAGTAAATGCCGTAAGCGGCCAAGACCCGTAGTGGATGCCAGCTCAAGATGTAGAGCTCGACATCTCAACAGCATCAACATGTATATGGAATATCTTATTTCAATATGGTGCTTTCCCAATACTGGGGCTGAAGTGAGAGCTTGTTTAAGCTTCATGAAGGATTCTTCACACTCATCAGTCCATACAAAGAGTGTAATCATACCATACATGGGTTTTGTGATTATAGCATACATGTAAATGAATCATCTGTAATATCTACAATGTCCCATGAAAGCCGCGATCCCTTTGACTATTGTTGGTCTAGGCAATTCAGCAATAACATGAATTTTATCCATATTGATCACTATGTTGTTTTTAGACACTATATGTCCAAGAATTTTTCCTTGTTTGCCCATAAATGTGCACTTTTTAGGATTTAAGCATATCCTATAAAGTCTACATCTTTCAAATGCCTTTCTGAGATGTTCAAAATGATCAACTCGGATTGATAAATGTATACATAGATCATCCATATATACTTCCAAAAAATTCCAAAGATATGTGTTGAAGGCATGGCTCATCAATCTTTGAAAGGTGGCAGGAGCATTAGTTAACCCAAAAGGCATAACCCTATAGCCAAAAATACCCCATTTAGTTGCAAAGGTAGTTTTTTGCTGATCTTTAGGATCAACCAAAAGTTGATTGTACCCTGAAAATCCATGTAAGAAGCTGTAAGCTTCTTTTCCTGCAACTTGTTCTAAAACATAATTGGTGATTGAAAGAGGGTAGTTATCTCTAATGGTGGCTGCATTCACTTTTTTGAGATTGACACACACTCTTAATTTTCCATTTTTCTTGGGTACCACCACAATCGGAGACACCCAATCTATGTGTTTAATTTCATAAATGAATTTGGCTTCCTTGAGGTTCTCTATCTCTTCTTTGATTTTTTTGGCAAATGTTTCATTATAAGTATATGGATGTTGTCTACTTGGCTTCGCATCATCTCTTATAGGTATGTTATGTTGATGAATTTCTAGATCAACACCCTTGAGATTTTTATAAGACCAAGCAAAGATATCTTGGTATTCTTTCAGCAAGCTTAGCAAAAGCTCTTCTTCTTCTTCCGTCAAGTCATTTGTAATGTAGGTAGGCCTAGGCCGTTCTCCTGGTTCAGCTAGATATATCTTCTTTGCATTTTCAGATCCTTCGTATGACTCACCCTGTTTTCTTAGCTCCCTTACAAGCTGTTTGACTATGATCTTTCGGTCTTGGAGAGTATATTTCTTGTAATGGATGGAACACTCATTACCTCTTTAATGTCTTCTTTGGTTGTTTCCATTTGAGTGCTATACCTCCTTTAGAGTTTTCTTCAACTCTTGATATTTTTTTTGTCGTTCAAGCCGTGTCATGGATGCCAGAATCATCATCCTGATGCTTAAGTTTTGATTGAGTTTTCTTTCTCATTTTTCTTGATGTTTTTGATGTCCCTTGTTTGTTGTCTAAAGGATACCTACCTATGATTTTGTCCTTGACACAGTCATGTGCATCTATCTGTATAAAAAACAATGTTCTGCTAAAAACCAATGGCATAGGTCTAGATTTCAAGTTTCTCGTGTCTCTGTTTCTTCTATAACATTTTTGTCTCCTTGTTTTTTGGTTCGGAAAGTCAAAAAAACGTTTCCTCTTCTCCTTTGAGGAGTAGTTGGGTTCTCACATGTTCTTTTTCTGACCCAGAATCATCAGATGTAGCTGAATGTTCTTCAAACTCGTTAGCTGAGCATCAAATAGAGGTCTGAAAAGACTTGTTGAGCTTTCAATAAGTTTACGGGTTCTTGAACTTCATCTTCAATGTGAAGGGTTGAGATCATTTGTATGGGAATTATGTCATAACCATCCTCATTGCAAAATTGAGTAGGCATAGACATATTTACACACACATCCATTGTTTTTAAAATTTGAGTCAATTCAAATGGTTCAAACAAATACTTCGAAAAGGGTTCAGGTACATATGCTTTATATGTGCAATTCCTTTCTAAGATACATTCTTCTCGTTTTAAACTCTCATTTTTTGAGGCCCCACACATCCAAATAGGTGTTCTTTGTTTAACCATGATGGAAGCTTTGATTCAGCTAAAGATTCTAAGTCAAATTCTTGAATGGGTGTTTTTATGACATCTTTATAAGTGTGATCTTTCAAATTGACCCTTGTGATTGATCCCACTTGCTTCAAATACAGGTAATTGTTTCCCCAATCTTGAATAAGTTGTACATGTCGCATGAATGGTCTTTGAAAGATGATTTCATAGTTAAGTTTCTTTTCAAAATCCACTATTGCAAAAGTATGTTGATAATCAATTCCATAGGAACTAACTATCACTTTTTCGAGCAGTCCTAGGGGTCTTTCTATGTGTCCATCCGCTAGCTGTAATTTCGTTCGAGTTTGTCTAATGGCCGATTTTCCCCATGATTCTCATACTACTTTTGTGGCTATAGCTATGCTAGCTCCACAATCCAGTATTGCCATGGTTTCTACATCATTATACCTAACATGAAGGGTTGTGTTTCCTTCTTTCCCCTCGTAGTATTCTTCAACTTTGTTCATAGGGACGGATCTAATCTCCTTGTTATCCAATTCATGTTTTAATTTTTCCAATTTTTTTGTGATTAGCCCTGTTATCCCCACCTTCTCCAGAGTTTTCTGTAAATCATTCCATAAATATGGCCTGATTTTTAACATTTCTCCCAAAGTAAGAGTGCATTGAATGGGTGTAGACATGATTGAATGGGTGTTGTCTACCTCTAGGGTTTTTCCACTCTTTTTACCTAAGTGGTTTTACACACTATGGACTCTTCTTCGTTGTCTCCTAAGGAAGAGAGTAGTTTTTTTAGAGTCATTGGTTTAGACATTCCTGATGCTTCAGATCCACAATCCCCGTACACAGATTGTATATCTTTTTCCACCACAATAAGGAGGTAGATCGTCTAACCAAACTTCCTCTATAGGAGCCGATTTCAAAGTTATGCTCCCATCATTAATCTCTCTCACTTTTTCCCATAAATGTTGTGGTGAGTCTTCCTTCACAAACATAATTCCATCTAAAGCATCTTCACTGTCAGGCACTATGAGTTTTGGCTCTTTAGTTTCAAGGTGGGATTCTATCAACACTTCAGATTTCTCTTTTTTGGTTTCTACCACAAGCTCCTTGGGTTTTGCTATACTCTCAAGCTTGGGTTTTTGTTTTTTCAACATTTCTTGAGTAATTCTTACCAAATTTTGGTAAGCTTCAAGCTTGGCTACTTCCATATCTGGAGAAGGATAGTTTTTTAATTTGTTTTTCATGTTTTGGCATGCTTTGAGTCCCGCTTGGAAAACTTCCAAGGTTACATTGATTGGCTCAAAAATTTTGTCTACCAAAATTGATCCTTCATATTTCATTGTGGTTTCTTTGATTTCACTTCGAGTTTCTTGGAATAATTTCTTGGATTTTTCTTCAATTTCATCATTTTGTTTTTGTTTTCTCATCTCATACCTTTGACTTCTTCTTTTCTTGGTATTTTGAGAGGAAATTTTAGTATTCTTTGATTCATCAGAGGAGTTATGTTTCTTTTTCTTAGGCTGGGCTCTAGTGGTCACCTTGATTGGAACAATAGGTTCACTCTCTAAAGAGATACTAGGCATCACTTGGACTATATTCACCATTGCTTTTCCTTTGTTTAACAAATTTTTTGGACAGTCTTCAGGGAAATGTCCTCCTTTTTTGCAACATTGTGTACAAAAATCTTGAATTGGCTTAATGTTCTTGTCAAGTTTTGGGCATTCATTTTTTCAATAATCATCTATACCACAATTATGGCAGTTTTTAGTCCTTGGCTTAATCATGGATCTTATCATAGGAGGTCTAACACCTTGATTAGCTACATAGTACATCGGTGTAAGCTCTAGTGTAGCATAAGTCACAGGTTCTTCCATTGAAGGTGGATGTGAATTATGCTACTCCCCTTCTACCATTAATGTAGATGGGCTAGGTTCAACATAAGGTGTAACAAACACTAGTGCTTGTTCATCTATGACTCTTTCTAAATGCATGTACTTTATAGGCACTACATTATGTCCAGGATATGGAGGTTGTTGACCCAACACTGGTTGTGGTCCTTTCCATACCCATTGCTAGTCTTTGTGTTGGGGCCATATTAGGTTAATATCTATACATGGGTTGTCCTTGTGGTCTCATATGCACATATTGAATATTTCCATCGAACTTTGGTTGGTAATAGCACTCATTGGTCTCGTGGTTGGTCCACTTACCCTTAATAGCACACCATTTTTGCGGCCTAATCGGTTGTCCCTGTTGAGGTATCCCTTACCCTAGTCCTCTCATAGGTGATTTTCACATATTATTCATCATTTCATTCATCCTTTTGAGCATGTCTTCTATGGTTGTAAGTGGTAATGCATCAGCTGTTCCCACTTGTGTCGGTTTTGTGGATGTTGTTTTCTCATTGTGAGTATCCTTAGGGACACCTTCTTAATTGAAAATATCACAATTGTCTCCCAATTCAATAGCATCTGATACACACTCTTCTAGGGTCGTATGCTTCTTGCTATACAGTATAGCATGAAGTTCTTTGTTTAGAAATCCCTCTAGAAATAATGACACTAATCTTTCCTCTGCTAGTATCTCTAGTTTTGGGCATCTTGCAATGTATTGCTTTATCCTAGGTGCACAATCCCTAATAGACTCACCTTATTTCTATTTGAAGCTATAGATTTGAGCTTCCGTATTATGTTTGATCCCAGTTTTGGAACATGCAGCTACAAATCCTTGAGCTAATGTATCCAAATCCATGATTGACCTTGGTGGAATGTTTTGGAACCATGTCAAATCTTTTTCATTCCATATCCCTCAAATTGAGTGTGGAAATCAAATATGTGTTCTGCTCTTAGAACTTGCTTAAAGCTTGCTAAGTGGTCATATGGATCCCCAGATCCACTGTATTTCTTGACCTTTTTGAAAATCAGTTGGTCTGACACATCTGTTTGGCTCAACTCGAACTCTTCTAGCAGTTGGTCCTGTCGTCTCGAGTCCTTCAAACCAATCTGTTGGAAATAGTGACTCGCGTAGCCCTGTACTGGCTTTAATGTCACTAGGTTTTCTTTGTGGTGAGGTAGATTTGGGTTTTTTTAACATTGCTCCCAGAATATCTTTCACAGAGTTCCTCTCTTGGAATAATTTCTGGTCCTTGGCCCAATATCCAATCTCTTATAGAATACCCTTGGTATTTGGTTTGTTCTACTTCTCAGGACTCATCAAACAAAATTATTGTTATAACAATCCCTAAATAGGTAAGTTGGTAGATCTGTTGTGAACCCTTGTCTTTAATTTTGAAGATATAGATGATCTTCATGGGTGTTAACTGCCCTTATTTGGCATGAGAGGTCCATAAAAGATCATTGACATCCTATCTTCCCAACAATAGACTCCGATCCTAGGATTATCCATGCTAAGCCATTTCAAAGATTTTAGATCAACTTGATCATATCCCTCAAATTCTAAAGTTGGTGGACCTTCTTTGGTTTCCATATTCGAAATTATGGTATTCACCTCTAACCCCCATTTATCTATCATATCAGGATTTTCAACCTTTATATACCGAGTTCCATTTTTATCCATATACATTTTTCCTTATTTGTTTTCTCTGATTTCTTCTTCAAACTCTATGGCATGGTCATCAATATGAATGGCATACTCCTCATTAGGATCCAGGTAAACCTGAGCTCCATGGCCATTAGTCTTATAAAAGGTGAGTATGTGCTCATATCACACTGTTGTTCCGGTTCCTGATTAAGTCAAATAGGAAGACATTTCAGATGTTGAGTTTGAATAAGTGTCTGAGACTTCTTCAAAGATAGTACCCAAGTGATCACCTTGATTTACACTCTCTTCGGTGGATTTCCTACTAGCGGTCTCTCCAAATATGCCTTGATTTGCTAGTATACAACCAGATGTAAGGTTCATATAGACTTGTTAAGCCCTGAATAGAGTACTTACCGGTGGATTGAATTTTTATCTATTTTTTTACTTGACTCGAATTCAACTCCTGTCAAGCTCTCAATTCTTTGCCTGTAACCTGGTTCATATGTCAGTTTTAACCAAGTTAGCAATTTTCTCACAAAAACTGTACAATTTTTTGCTAACTATTGTGATTGGTCTATGTATATCACTTCAATCTAAACTTAGTGAGTTAGCAATTGTGACTTTTAGATTCTACCCTTGCAAAGAGCTAAAGCACTAATTTGCAACTTGGAAACTGAGTTAACATGTACCAATTTGGATCCGATGGAACCCAAAATTGACTAGTGGCCGAAAGTCAAAAATCTTATCTCTAGGACTCAAAAGTAAATAATTTGATTATTTACTTTTCTTAGTTTTTCTCACTTTTTAGGCTTTTTTTGCCATATAAACACCTTGTGGTAGTCTCTGGACAAGTTTCATTGAATTTGAACAAGATTTATCCAAGTTATCAACTACTTAGTGTCCGCAGACTCAATTTTCAAGAATCAGACTTAAGTCTCACTTTGTGATCCAAATTTCACCAAATTTTATTTTTGGAGTCTACTTGATATGCTTGACCTTGTGGTATACTCAAATATGCAAAATAGTTCAATTCCAGCACAAAAGTGAATAATCGCGATTATTTACAGTTGAAAATTTATTGCAAATTTTTGCCAAAATGTTGATACAAATTGGTTAAGCAACTCAACTTAAGCTCCCTAGCCAAGTTTCACCAACTTTGGCTAATTCTTGCTCAATTAGTCAATAGTTTTGTGTCTGCAAATTGACTTTACAAATCTAGCCACAATTTTTACTTTATAGATCCAAATCTTACCAAATTTGATATATGTGCTCAATACAATATGATAGAACTTGTGGTATACTTGGTTGGCCAAAAAAGTTTAAAAATAAGACAAAAGTAAATAATTGCGATTATTTACTCCTGGCAAATATTTACATCTTTTTGGTCATCTGAGCATATACACATATTAAACACTTCAATCTAAGCGTCTGAGTCAAGTTTCACTAAATTTGAGCAAGATTTACCAAGTCAAACTCAATTTCTCGACAATCAATACAGATTTCAGTTTTTATCAAGGTTTTGATCTATTTTGTGATCCATATTCTATGAGCCTTTACAAAAGATGTTTGTAATTATGCATAGAGTCTTTGGTATCAACCTTGGTCAATTTTGAGCTAAAAATAAATAATTGCGATTATTTACTTTTGGCCTAAAATGAACACTTTTTGCAATTTTTTCAATGGACAATCTTTTTATGACATGTTTTAAGCCTGTGACTCAAGTTAAACCTTAATTTGGCCTAAATTCTCAAGAAAATGTAAATAATCTGAGTTTTTGCAAACTCTTGAAAATTTACCTCAAATGCACCTTTAAGCTTACCCACTGGTTCATACAACTTTTAGAGCATACTCCCCAGTTGGATTCAGTGGTTGACAGTCTTTTGATGTTGTTTCAAGCCGTAGATCCAAAATTCTGCAACTTCACATAAACAAATCACAATTGATTCTTTTGGAGTAAGCAATGTTTTGAGATCCCACCTCGGATTCTACTTACCCTACTCCTAGGTTCTTCTGCAATTGGGTTGTGGAAAGTGTTCACAAACACTTGTTTTCTTGTTTTTTATGGTTGTTTGAGCTTTGAACTTCAGACTTGTCTTGTCCATCAATTATTCTCAAAATTGTAACCTAATCCTACAATCCTACAAGGTACTTAGCAAGTACAATCTACTTCCAAGCTACCTTTACACAGTAAAAGACGACACTCTTAAGGTATGCAATTTTACAGAGAAAGTTTTAACTCTAGGTGATCCTATAGCAATTTAAAGGACAACTTACTAGACACTCGCTGTTTTTCATAGTTTAGGTCTATTCGTCTCCAACAACGATGCCAAATGTGGGATGGGTTTCTAACCTCACTCATATCTTATTGCAGACATAGCGAGAACCACGAACATAATTAACAATCCATGGGATGAAGCTAACTTGAGTAGTGTATAGAGGCTACAAGAGGGTGTCGATCTCTTGGAAAACAATAGACAACTCTCATCTTACAAGCTACACTTAAATGACCGAAGTCATCAAAAGCTAGTCGCTAATCGGCAAACAAATCATAACCGTTACAACATCAAATAACATCCGAATGTTCTGAAACTTCTAGGACATGTATAGAAGACCTAAGCATACATGCTTATGGTCTCAAATCTCACTTTTGATGAAGTGCAAAAATCACGATGATTAACAACAGTGAGTTTTTGACCTGGTCGTTTTTGACCCCGAATGCATCTAAATGCTTAGCAATGATGCCCCAATATCCCGCCTATGCTTGCTTTGTGATTTTCTTGCTTAAATTCCTACTTATGATGAAATTAGGCTGCGAGTCGACAACGCCAAAAGCTACAAAATACCATGATATGTTTACGTCAATGCGTAGAGCTCTTACGTGCGGTTGCAACGCAATAGACGGCACTGTAATGTGCCAACCGAGCAGGGAGTAGAAAGCATACGAAGGAGAGAAGTGAGCGAAGTGAGCGCCGTTAGCTCACGCTATGTTTCTTTTATCCAAAACTTGATAATAACTTACAAAAATTGGCTTTTATACCTTAGCCAAGGTTTCTTTGGTCAAAAACTAATAATCTGGGAGCTCTAGCTAAGATAGATTGATACAATCTGGAAGCTTATAGGCCTGGCTCATCGATTACAATATTCACTTGGAAAATAGGAATTACAACATTCCCAATTTATCAAAAGAATAAGTGTTTTTACAATAAAAGCTCCCAAAAATGTTACATGGGTTAGCTTGCTGCTAACATGCGCTCATCCTTGCTGCTTGCTGCCATCTCTCTTCTCATTTTTCCCTATTATTTTCCTCCTTCACACTCACTTACCCTTTTGGGCGGCCATTTGGCCTTGGGAAGCCTTTGGGTATGGGCGGCCATGGCCATTATTTTTTTTAAGGGCAACCGCCCTCCTTTGGGCTTGTAAAGGCACCACATTTAGCATATATATCGGCCAAAGAAATGCTCATATGCAGCAACCCCTAACTGACAATATCAATGTGAATTTAATTGGTCATATCAGCTTTTGTGATAGTGCTATACACCTTCAAGATGCAAGTATAAGTGATTGCATTCGGAGAAACTTCTTCCCTTGCATTTAGTTAACAAGCCATAGCTTCTTTGACACAACCGCGTTGGGCATTCCCCGCAACCAATGATCTCCAAGAGGTGACATTTTTGAACTGAAGCTCATCAAAAACCTTATGTGCTTCTGTATGGGCACCACATTTACCATATTTAACTTCCAAAGCATGTGTGTCTCCATTAGCCATCTGGCATATAACTCAACTAAAGCACTACCAAGCATGACATTGTTTTCCAGCATTCCCTGGTTAAAGCTCAAAAATTCCCAGATGGCACACCGATCAAGCCAACCAGATTGGTACAAAACTGGTCTCCGATGAAATTTAATATGGCGATATCTTGGTAATTGTAACTCTAATTGCTGATTTGAAAAGACCAACGTGCTCCACAAAGTGAGCACTTTAGGCCTATACATTCTTTATCTTGGATCTCTCATCTGCACTTGCCTAATCCGGTATGGATGTGCAATTAACTCAAACTTCAAACTGAAATAACTTTCTCACCTTAGCTCCAATTGATGAGCCGTAAAGACAGGTCAGTAGAGCACTTCAAGCATTGCAGTTCAAAACCATAATCTCCCTTCTATAGTCACTTCAAGAACACTCTTTTTTAGCATCATTGAGGCATCTATTGGCCCGTTAAAGCCGCATCTGGCATACATTAACCATTAAACTAGCTTGCTAGCAAGCCCTGAACACTGATCATTAATCAGGTAAGCTTCAACTAAGCTTGATGTGCATCTTCCTGGTATATTTCTTAGCATGGGAGTGGAGATGATGACAGCGTGAGGATTAGGCTACCAAATCCTTGACATGTGCATTAATGGGTGGTTGACAAGGTTAGGGCTCCATTGACTAAGGATATGGTTTGTTTTGATAGATTGGATGTGGTATGGATACAACTTATAACGGGTAGCTATATGGGTACAAGCCACACATTGGAGGCAGAATGGGGTATAAGTGCCTTTGAAAAATGGACTTATAGTGTATTTTCAATGGCCATGATTTGAGAAAAACAAATCAAGTATATCTTTTCCTTAGTAAGTATTGATCAAAACACTAGATATATCATTACTAAATACAAGCTTTTTTTGTACTTCTTGAGAGATGTGATTAGTGATGATGTGTCATCATTATATACTTCATGTTTTCAAAAAACATGTAATTTTTATGCACTGCCATACCACAGACTATGGGATGGTTACATTGTTTAACATTACAAAGAAGATTAATTAAAATATTTATCCAAGAGATTTCTTATCCTTAAAAAGTATTCTCTCCTTTGCAGATAAACCACCAACAGCTTTAATTTGTATCGATTACAAATTGGTTGAAAAAGATTTGAACCAATTATTTAGAGAAGTAGCTATTTTGACTTGAAAAACTATTGTTTCATAAGTAGTAGATCAAGCTGCAACAATCAACAGGTAAGCTAGCAACTCAAGATCAATCAAGTAGTGCACAATCTTTGGGCTACAATGGTGGGTCATCTTTAAAGGCCAACACTAAATATGCAAGAGCCATGTTAGTACTAAAAAGACCATTATTAAAGATGTAAGAGGTTGCTGCTCTCACATTTCTTAGTTTGGAAAAAGCACATCATTGCCAAAAGACATCATAAGCATGTTGTATTTTTTGTCTAAACAAAGAGTATTTGTAGTATGGCTACATGGAAACAAGAAAGCTCATCATGGACTCCCAGATTGACACATAACACTCATGTATTGGAGTTCTAAAATAGAATTTCAAGGGAATGTGCTAGATTGTGTCATTCGCATATTATAGGCCACACCACGTGCAAGATGCATTTGAAAAAGATTCCCCATATGTACATGGAATCTTACTGTATGCTCCTTGAAAAATGATGGTTGGTGGATTGGATGGGGCTTTATTATATTGTACATGATTTTTACATCATTTTCTCAATGTATTCTTGTACACTAAAACAGTCATGAAATTGCACCTACCTACTCTTTGTATTTAATGACATAGTTCTCATATGCGTTTATTTAGAAATATTTTTCATCTCACATAACCTATCACCAATATGAATATCCATATCAGTGTCTATAAGTGCTTTAGATTCATCTCCATGAATACCTCTATTAGCAATTAAATTGTATATGGCCAAGCATGAGCAAACTTCCTGTACACTAGAACAACATATGTAAATACAATGAAAAATGCACATTTTTATGCACACTCATGGACGTCTAGCTGGACAAAGATGACATGATGAATGAATAAAAAGAGCTCTCCCTCTCTCTTACCATTTAAAAAATCATGTTTTTTCTTCTATGCCATCTAGAAGACGGGTTAGAAGAAAAATATTATATAATAATAACTAAAGCACCATCATGTAGCTCTAACTTGATAGTGGGCAGCTGAAATACTTTTTCCTATGTGTTAGGGGCATCATCTAAGCATGGTTCGCACCTAGTTCTGATGTAGTAGGTCTCAGCTATTGATTTTCTTGATCTTGTGCAGCTCCACCTTGCTATTGAACGTTGTCAAGCAAACCCCAAACACGAGGCAAAATCCATGTGGAATTGGAGCTTGCAGGTAGTGGCAAAGACAATGCACTCGGAGGAAGTTGCATTATACAAAAAATATTATACGTGTTTGATGGCCGTATAATATGTTTGGCCCAAAAAAGGTCGTATAATTCGGTGACATGACTTTGAAATGGGCCTCCCGTATTATTTCTCTGATAGAAGAAAACTTAGATCAAAGTTTTTTTTATCGAAGAAAACTTTGATCGAGGGATTTCTAGTATATAAAGGGCTAGTGCGTGCTCTCCTAGCACCATTGACACAAACAATGTAATAATAAATTTTATATTTAAATTTTGTTGATTATAACTTGTAGTAGAATTTGTGTTTTGTTTAAAAATTTGAACTTTGCTCTTTTTGTGTTTGAGTTTTCTCACACTTAAAGAGAAGAAGATAAGGATTTCAAGCCATCTATCAATGTGTTGGAGTATATACTCACACTTGAAGATGGATATGTATCATAAATAGGCCTTCGTGCTAGAGTAAATGTGTTTACTCACACTGATAATAATCATTTGTTTTATGTTTATTTGAATGTTATTGCAAAAATGAAGCTAATACTTTTAATGTAAAAATTATAGGCTTACAGTTTTTGCTTGAGAGACTAGAAACTTTACTCGAGTATGCACTTGCACTGGATATAAATTAATTTAATGGTTTATAATTATCAAATTTAGAATTTAGGATTATACGACCGATTATATGTTTTATTTGGTATTATTTGAGAATTCAGTGTATAATATGTTTAATTTTCATTATAGTGCCATATAAATGCAACCTAGATGCCTAGCAATGTAATGTGTTACGGCTCTTCTTTGCTAGCATAAACAAAACTCGTTTGCATGGAGGCAAGGGTGTAGAGGGTGGTTGTTACTCTTGAAGGCTCCTTTTCTAAATATCGGACTCTAGGGGATGTGGCACACCCTAGAGTCCACCACATGTTTGTCTCAGCAACAAGTTATCAATAAAATTTCATACCTTAGAATTTTGCGAGGTAGCAAATGCTGAAACCAAAATGAGGTTGAACAAGCTAGGGTTTGAACCCAGGAACGCACACACATAAACACATGCTCAACCACAACGCCAAGCCTCCACGGTTCTCAGCCTCTGCTTGCTAATAGCTATATTTCTTAGTGTTTGAGCAGGGCTTTAAACTACTACACCCACGAGGGAGGAGGGGGGGGGGGGGGGGGGGGGGGGGGGGGGGGGGCTCTATGTATACGAATGCCCCAAATTACCGATAGCACCATGCACACACAAATTTTGATACCTAGATTGACACACAAGGTGCAGGGTTGGATGGTAAAAATAAATGGGTGGGCAGCAATCATAGCAGACAAGGGTGAGAGAGAGAGAGAGAGAGAGAGAGAGAGAGAGAGAGAGAGAGAGAGAGAGAGAGAGAGAGAGAGAGAGAGAGAGAGAGAGAGAGAGAGAGAGAGAGAGAGAGAGAGATTTGGATGCTAGCATGAGAACAAGAGGGAGAGGGAGAGAGAGAAACAATTAGATTGGTTGCATGCGCTCTTGTGGGTGAGTGTAGAGAGAGAGAGAGAGAGAGAGAGAGAGAGAGAGAGAGAGAGAGAGAGAGAGAGAGAGAGAGAGAGAGAGAGAGAGATTTGGATGCTAGCATGAGAACAAGAGGGAGAGGGAGAGAGAGAAACAATTAGATTGGTTGCATGCGCTCTTGTGGGTGAGTGTAGAGAGAGAGAGAGAGAGAGAGAGAGAGAGAGAGAGAGAGAGATTTGGACTGCGTGTCTGTGGGTGTGTGCATGTGTATGGTTATATTATGCCAAAGTGGCACCAAAAAGCAGTGTCAACGCAGTCGGCTTTGGTGGCTTCTAGAGAGAAAAAGGTAGAGAGACTGGTTCGGATAGCGCGTGTTGCATGAGGGTTTGATAATCTTGATGACATGTGGTGTTGGACTCCATGTGTGTGTGGTTGTGTTTTGGCGGCCCAAAATCTGCATGACTATTGTAAGTCCTTGGCACGGTCAGTGCTACTACAGCCACATGGTCACAACACCCACCTCGTTGATTCCAACTGATTGTGTCACGCTTGGCTATAAAGTCCCCATCATCCAACATGCTAACATGATAACGTATGCGCTCTTGTTTCCACCACCACCAATGAGGGCTACCATGGGCATGCTTATGGAGAGTGGCATTGGTTTTATGCTTTAGATCAAATTACGGTTTTGAAAATATGTAAATTTCACTACATTTGCTTGTGACTAGCCTTGCGTGTTACCATGAGTAGGAAACTCATTACTCACGCTGCATAAACTCTCATGCTACTCCGACTCTAGAGTGTGATTTGAGTGGTCCTAGCCTCTCTTTCTCTCGGATTAGTCAACAGTAAAATCTCTCCTCTATCCCTCTTCTTAGTCGCACATGGCAAGATACACTATTCCTTGAAACTTCCTCTTCTTCAGCTGATTTCTCAAGAGGATAAGATCGAGTCATCCACTATATGTTTCTAGGTAAACTAATTGGGGCCCCGTTTACAAGGGACGGATGAAAAAGTGAGTTTTTTTAAAAAATTCTCTGAGACTCTACCATTACTTTTATTCTACCTCATTTAAGTTGAAGAAGTATATTGCCAAATCTTCTCTTCTTCAACTCTCTATACACAAATCCCTACTATAAACTCATATACCCCTTCTATTATCTTTTTTTTGTTTTCAAAACTCACAATTGTGAGTGATTGTATTATAAAGTCACCAATAGGTATACAAATCATCCTCAAGCTTATGCCAAGGCTTTAGGGACAAATTGATACATCTGAGCTTGGTTACAAGTACCTAGCAACGTACTGATGTGAACATCCCAAACCTTTATACAACAGGGCTCGTTCGGATGGCGAGGGTTTCCCTAAGCCAATCATCCAAGTTATGCATTTTACTTACCACATATATTAACTCCTTGTTTTCTTGTACAATCTCTGAGTAGCTATCCACAAAGAGGTTGCAATAAAAACCACAACCGTTCTGGCCTTCCAAATATTATTGAAGAAATAGTATCTGACAATTTGAGTACAAATTAGGAGAGTAGAACTACAAAACTATTTTCCACCAATGCACAAATCTCTCTTGAAAAACCCTATCTTCCATGTCCTTTGTATCCATTTGCACATATTTCCTGCAAGGCCTCTAATAGCCAGGCATTCCATGAAAAGATGGCTGAGGTCTTCGTTGGCCAATTTGCACCCTGAACACCTCGAGATCATGTGCTTGAACCTTGACGCATGTTGGTAAGGCCCCCCAAAGTACCTTCCACAAAAACATCTTCATAAACTGAGGCCATTGTGGATTCTAAATGTTATGTGTGACCTCTACCCATTGACCCTCTGACCATTGCTTCTTCCACTGCTTATTTAAAGGGGTGAACCAATCAGTCTCATGGATTAACACTTTATAAATGCCCTTGATCTTCAACTTCGGGAGGGTCTCCAATAATTGGTTCAATTGGTGGCTCTCCTTTGTAGGGCTTAAGTAAGCTTACATGAAAGGCATTGTGTATAAGCCAATGGTTGGGCAACTTGAGTTGATAAGCCGTCTCATTGATAGGCTTCAAGATTTGGAAAGGACCATAGTATCTTTTTGCTAGTTTAGCATAATACTTTTGATGGCCCGTAGGATTTTTGCCCGTCGTTTGCCTTAATCGAGCCTTAGGAAACTTGAGTAAGACCCAATCATTTTCTTTGAACATTAAGGCTCTTCTGTGCTTATCAGCAGCAGCTTTTTGCCTTTGTTGAGAGATGGCTATAGCCTCCCTAATCTTTTGAAAAGATTCTTGTAGGTCACGGCTATACTCATCGGCGGCGAAGATCTTCCCATGTACTTTCAGTAGCAAGGGACTTTTAGGTCTTCCTTCTATGATCTCGAAAGGTGCTTTGCCCGTAGACAGTATTATTGTAGGCATACTCTACTAGCGGTAAATACTTTTCCCATTGTGAGCGTTGATCTACTTCGGTAACATAAGTCTTGAGTAGATCGAGTATCGTAAGATTGGCTATCTCACTTTGGCCATCCGTTTGTGGGTGATAGGCCGAAGAGAAATTCAATCTTGTTCCTAGATTTTCAAAGAGACCTTTCTAGAAATTACTGGTCATTCTAGGATCTCTATCTGACACGATGGATGTGGGTAATCCATAGTGTTTGAAAATCTGAGATATGAAGAGAGTTGCCATTTGATGTGCCTTAATAGTCTTTTTGACAGGAATAAAATGTGCTTGCTTGCTAAACCTGTCGACTATTGTCCATATTCCTGTATTCCCATGGATAGACTTGGGTAATCCAAAGATGAAATCCATGGATATACTCTCCCATGGTGAATTTGGAATAGGCAATGGCTGGAGTAATCCAGGTTGCTTCCCTCTATCATACTTGGTCTTTTGGCATACTACACATTTTGAAACATACTCTTGTATGTCCACTTTCATGGTAGGCCAATAGAAATACGTCTCTACTCCTCGGAGAGTAGGTTGAATACCTCTATGCCCTGCATATGGAGGAGCATGGGATTCATACATAACCTTCTCACGAAGGGAATGGGTAACACATAGCCTATTGCCGTGGAGAAGATAACCATCCTGCAAGGTGAATGGTTCCTCTTTCTTCCCCAAAGCAAGGGCTGACATTATGTCTCTAAAGTCAGGGTCAGTAGCATACTCATCTATCATAGAGGATAGATCATTGTGAGTAGCTATAGACACCGCATTAACTTTTGGTCGTCGTGAAAGTGCATCGGCAACTTGATTGTGCTTACCAGCTATGTGAGCAATATGGAAATTAAATTGCGAAAGAAAATTTGCCCACCTCATTTGTTTGTCGGAAAGCTTGGTTTGCGTCATGAAATACTTGAGACTTTGGTGGTCGGTTCGTAGGATAAATGGAGTCCCCAATAGGTAGTGCTTCCATGTGTCTAGGGCATGTAGAACAGCTAAAAGCTCTTTCTCATAAATGCCCAAGACTCGTTCATCACCATTGAGCCTTCGGCTCTCATATGCTATGGCATGCCCTTCTTGAAGCAAAACTGCTCCAAGGCAATCACCACAAGCATCACATTGGACCTCAAATGGCTTTGAGAGATCCGGAAGCACGAGGACTGGTTGGGAAGTAAGCTTCTCTTTGAGTTTTTGAAAAGCATTTTGCTCCTTAGCAGACCATACAAACTTAACGTTCTTCTTGGTTAAGTCGTGTAGTGGTCCTGCTACTTGAGAGAATTTTGCTATGAAGCGTCTATAGTATGCACACATACCAATAAAGCTTCTTAGCTCATGTAGATTCCTTGGGTTAGGCCATGATTTTATTACCTCTAACTTTGATGGATCCATACGAATACCATCGTGAGAGATAATATGGCCTAGATATTGAATCTCTTGAAGGAAGAATTCACTTTTCTTTTGGTTGAGAAAAAGTTTGTTCTCCCTCAAGGCTTGAAAAATCACTTGGAGATGTTGCTTATGTTCCTCCAAAGACTTGGAGTAGATGATGATATCATCGAAGAACACTCCAGTGAATTTTCGATATGGTCTAAAAATTTTCTCCATCAAACGATTGAACGTAGCTGGTGCATTAGTCAAGCCAAAAGGCATGACTAGATATTCATAAAGACCAAATGTTGTGCGAAACGCGGTCTTTAAGATATCCTCATCCACTATCCTTATTTGATGATAGCCACTCTTAAGGTCAATCCTACTGAAGTAGGTAGAGCCTTGTAGCTTATCAAACAGATCTTCTACCCGAGGTACGGGAAATCTGTTTTTGATAGTGATATGGTTTAGTGCTCGATAGTCCACACACATACGGTATGTACCATCTTTCTTTTGCACTAAAAGGACTGGAGAACAAAAGGGAGAGGAACTAGGCCTCACCATCCCTTTTGTCTACCAGCTCTTGTACTTGCCTCATGATCTCCTCTTGTTGAGCTTGTGAGACTCGATAAGGAGGTTTGTTAGGCGGTGAGCTTCCTGGAAGGAGCTCAATACGATGGTCATCATCCCCTCGTTTTGGAGGTAGGTCCATAGGGATATCATCGATGAACACATCTTGGAATCCTTTTAGAAAAGTAGACAAGTCTAACTCTTCTTGATTCCTATCATTTTCATTTGATGAAACATTATTAGCTTTTAGAGACTCTTTGACATAAATCATGTACGCAGAAACTGAGCTCTTCATTGATTTATCAAAAGAAAGAGGATTTACAAGTGGAATAGTGCGACCACGCTCACTAGCATCTATATACATGTTCTTTCCCCTGTAGGTGAAGTAAATTCTCCGTTCAGGGAACTTCATGTTGGCAGCCATGCGATCAAACCATGGTGCCCCTAGGATAACATCCTGATGTTGGAGGGGAGAGATGAAGAAGTCTTCTTTGTCGACATAGCTTTGGACATGAAGACTCAACTTCCCAATCAAGGGAGTAACGGAGGCTTGTTGTCCCTTGAAAGCTGCATCAGCTGTTACTATATCTCCCATCTCAAAAGCTTGAATGCCCAACTTGGTGGCCAACTCTATTGATATGAAGTTGAGAGTAGAGCCATGATCAAACAAGATGAAGGCATCATGCTCTCTTACCTTTCCCCAAGCATAGGAGAGTGATGATCCTTTGCAATGAGCATCCTCTTTTGGAGCTTCGATGGTGGAAGCCCTAGGAGTCTCATTGCGAGTATTCTTCTTGGGGCAAGAACGATAGCCATGTCCTTGCTCCCCACACTTGAAACACTTATGGTCCTTGCGAAAAGCTTCAAGCTCTTCAGGAGAGAGTTTGTTTTTACCTTTGTAAACTCCCTTCTCCTTGGACCGATTGTTGTTGTTGTTGTTGGAAGTGCCTTGGGAATTATTTTGAGCATTGGATTTCCCCTTTGCATCATTTTTATCTTTGTTTTCCATGGGCTTGACATTACGTCTAGCCCCTTGATGGAAATTGATGCGTGAAGCAACCATGGTGTGGTGGATTACTTCGGTAATAGTACCGGGCTGTTGAGAGTTGATATATTCGGCCATCTCTTCAGGTAATCCCGCACAGAATTGTTGTCTTTGCTCGGCAAAGTCTATCTTTTGAAAGACAGTAGCTTTGAGATGTAAATCCCAAAACTTATCTACATACTTGTTGATAGACTCATGAGAGAGGAGCTTCAAGCCGCGCCATTCGGTAAGAACTTTATCTTTAGTATCGCTTGGAAGAAATTGCTTCATGATGGAAACTCGTAGAGTTTTCCATGTCTTTGGGGCTTCTCCATTGCCACGAAGGCTAGCCCACCATTGGCGAGCTGATTTTTGGAAGTGCATAGCTACATGGCGTAGCTTGGAGGACTCTGTGAAGCCCTCGTCCCCAAAGGCTGCATCAAATTGCTGGATGAAGGCCAACACTTTGTCGGTAGCACCAAAGGTGCCATCGTAGGTGAGAAAAGAGATACTCTTTCCTCCTTCCTTGAACTTCTTTAGCTTTTGTGACCTTCGCCATGCAGGAAATGATTTGCGATGTCCTCCCCTCTTGTATTCTCTAGGAGAATAGCCATAACTTTCATCGGAAGAGAAGGAAGGTGAAGAAGAAGGAGAAGAGGGTGACCTCTTCCTAGCCCTTTTCTTCCTTTGTTTCCTCTCTTGCCTTTGAGAGTGATGAGGAGAAGGACTATGGGTTGCTCTTTTCCTCTTGGGAGGAGTAGGCGATCGTCTAGACCGCCTTCTTCGTGGAGCCACATCTTCAGAAGAACTTAGACTTTCATTGCTTTCTTTCTCTTTGGATTCCTAGTCGGGTCAGCTACGTCCTCGGATTGACAGTTTGTTGGTCTGTGTTCTCGCTATGCTCCATCGTCCGTCGCGGCGTACCCGCTAACATTGGCGCCGTTGCCGGGGATGAAGCGCCTAAACTAGCGTAGACCGCATCAGTCGTGTTTGATAGTATAGCGTTTCTCTAGAGTTTTCTAGAGTGTTGTCACCATTTGTGTAATGGAATTTGCCTATTCAATTTGAGAATAGCGGAATTTAATGAGAGTACTTTCAAGAAATGATTTTGTGAGCATAGCGGGTAGACATAATTGAAGATAGCAACATAATCATAGCAATTAGTTAACTTGGCATAGACAATACTTTTGCAAGAGAGAGAGTTTAGAGAACATGACAACAATTGAGGACCGGATTTATGTGGAGCCGGTCCCCCCTCCAATAGGCATTTGTATTATGATTTCTCCCATAAAGAGAGACTTGTTACAATACAGTCTTTGTGTTCCTTGTGACCTAGGTGATGCCATGAAGATGGAAGGCTTCATGCACCACAAACATAACATAAACTTGAAGAAAGCTTTAACTATCCCAAGCCTCAGTCCCAAGACCTCAAACACCTTCGAAGGTGGAGAGAGCTAGCAGGGAATGAGGGTAGGGAAGAGGAAGAAGAAACATTTCGTAGGAGAAAGAATTAGTTCCTCACTTATCATACTCTTGTTGCTAGCATACATAATAGCATAGTAATGAAGAAGAAGGAGATGGCAAGCTTAAGCATTGAAGCATGGCTCTTGGTTGGATTTGCACTCCATAGCCAAGAGTGTTGGTGTAGGCTCTCAACCTCTACTTGCTTGGAGAGGGAGCTCTTGCACTTTGCATAGCACACAATGAGAGTGATTGTGAGTGTGTGTGGGTGAGTATACCCCCTAGGCACCCCCCTAGCTTGCTTGGGTTGACCCCCCCTTGTAGCTCATGCCTGAAGCTCATTGGACCCCTCCAGGCCTAGCCAATCACAAGCAGGAGCCATTACAAGCAACATGGGTAGCCTTGGGACAAGTGTCCCCCTTTCCCCTTTGAGAGAGAGGACTTGATAAATGCTAAAACAATTAGATAATTCATGTAGTTTATCATTGGACCCCTTTGAAGCTTAGCCAATAGGCTTCAAGCAACACATGAAGGTAACATGGGTAGGGGCCTGACATGTGTCCTTGCTGCCTCTTCAAGTTGGGGCTTCCCTTGTGTGTGTGAGTGGGTGTTCTCTCTCTAGCTCCTAGGAAAAGGGCTCGCCCCCCCTCTTGTAGGAATGATTTTGACTTTAGGTGATCAAGCACCTTACTCATCAAGCATGAAAAAGCACTTGAACTAGGGGGTGTTCCCACAAGCATCTCAGGCAAGCTTCTCAAGGCACCTCAAGTACCTTAATCATGCAGCAAGTCAAGCACCTCAAGCATGGAGCCAGTCAAGCACCTCAAGCATCTTAATCAAGCACCTCAAGCATGACAAGCACCTCAAGCAGGACAAGCACCTCGAGCTTGGGCCGGGTTCCCACCTCAAGCTCAGCCCTAGCTTGCTTAAGGTCAAAAGGACTTTTACACACATTTATTGGAGGTCTTCAATGAAGCTAACCCTAAGGTCTTATGCTCCATTGGTTAGCCTTGCTCTTTGATAGACCATCTCCCTTTTGGGCCCCTTTACATTGGCCCCGTGTTGAGATAGATCTAAAAGCACATACCTATATCTTAACACTTGTTCCCGTTTATTCTCCCACATTAAGTGATCAATTTAATATGAGAAAATCATTTGGGTTAGTTAGATATTAGATTTTATGACATTACCTCTCTCTTGAAATCATAGTCGTCCTCGACTATGAGGTAGAAGAGATAAAGTCTTAGTCATTAGTCAATCGTACTTAGCGGGTAAAGGATTCCTTTTTACCCTACGACATCTTTCCAAGATGGATGACTAATCCATTTGGTGCTTGGGAGACATAGCTGCCACAAGCATGTCTGCTCTTTAGTCCATTTCATTCTCCCAAAGTAGAGTGACAAATTCTACTTGGTGTTTGAGAGACGTCGTCATCACAAACATGATTCTCAGCATGCATACTAGTTAAATTTGTGCACAATTAAAAAGAGGACTAGTCATATAAGACAAAAACATGAGTTATTTAAAAGAAATTTGTACATTTGCTTACTCTAATGTAGCATTGTAAGCATTGACAAGGTTCATACTATCCTTAAGTTGTACTCCTTGCATCCATTTAGCATCTTCAAAAGGATAATTTTTGAACTTAATAAGATACCGTCGGATAATCTTACCATGTCGTAGTACCTTGTCTTCATGCCGAAGGATAGCTTCGGGTTGTAGCACCTCTTCTTGGTCTTCAACTTCGGGAGGGTCTTCAATAATTGGTTCAATTGGTGGCTCTCCTTTGTAGGGCTTAAGTAAGCTTACATGAAAGGCATTGTGTATAAGCCAATGGTTGGGCAACTTGAGTTGATAAGCCGTCTCATTGATAGGCTTCAAGATTTGGAAAGGACCATAGTATCTTTTTGCTAGTTTAGCATAATACTTTTGATGGCCCGTAGGATTTTTGCCCGTCGTTTGCCTTAATCGAGCCTTAGGAAACTTGAGTAAGACCCAATCATTTTCTTTGAACATTAAGGCTCTTCTGTGCTTATCAGCAGCAGCTTTTTGCCTTTGTTGAGAGATGGCTATAGCCTCCCTAATCTTTTGAAAAGATTCTTGTAGGTCACGGCTATACTCATCGGCGGCGAAGATCTTCCCATGTACTTTCAGTAGCAAGGGACTTTTAGGTCTTCCTTCTATGATCTCGAAAGGTGCTTTGCCCGTAGACAGTATTATTGTAGGCATACTCTACTAGCGGTAAATACTTTTCCCATTGTGAGCGTTGATCTACTTCGGTAACATAAGTCTTGAGTAGATCGAGTATCATAAGATTGGCTATCTCACTTTGGCCATCCGTTTGTGGGTGATAGGCCGAAGAGAAATTCAATCTTGTTCCTAGATTTTCAAAGAGACCTTTCCAGAAATTACTGGTCATTCTAGGATCTCTATCTGACACGATGGATGTGGGTAATCCATAGTGTTTGAAAATCTGAGATATGAAGAGAGTTGCCATTTGATGTGCCTTAATAGTCTTTTTGACAGGAATAAAATGTGCTTGCTTGCTAAACCTGTCGACTATTGTCCATATTCCTGTATTCCCATGGATAGACTTGGGTAATCCAAAGATGAAATCCATGGATATACTCTCCCATGGTGAATTTGGAATAGGCAATGGCTGGAGTAATCTAGGTTGCTTCCCTCTATCATACTTGGTCTTTTGGCATACTACACATTTTGAAACATACTCTTGTATGTCCACTTTCATGGTAGGCCAATAGAAATACGTCTCTACTCCTCGGAGAGTAGGTTGAATACCTCTATGCCCTGCATATGGAGGAGCATGGGATTCATACATAACCTTCTCACGAAGGGAATGGGTAACACATAGCCTATTGCCGTGGAGAAGATAACCATCCTGCAAGGTGAATGGTTCCTCTTTCTTCCCCAAAGCAAGGGCTGACATTATGTCTCTAAAGTCAGGGTCAGTAGCATACTCATCTATCATAGAGGATAGATCATTGTGAGTAGCTATAGACACCGCATTAACTTTTGGTCGTCGTGAAACTACATCGGCAACTTGATTGTGCTTACCAGCTATGTGAGCAATATGGAAATTAAATTGCGAAAGAAAATTTGCCCACCTCATTTGTTTGTCGGAAAGCTTGGTTTGCGTCATGAAATACTTGAGACTTTGGTGGTCGGTTCGTAGGATAAATGGAGTCCCCAATAGGTAGTGCTTCCATGTGTCTAGGGCATGTAGAACAGCTAAAAGCTCTTTCTCATAAATGCCCAAGACTCGTTCATCACCATTGAGCCTTCGGCTCTCATATGCTATGGCATGCCCTTCTTGAAGCAAAACTGCTCCAAGGCAATCACCACAAGCATCACATTGGACCTCAAATGGCTTTGAGAGATCCGGAAGCACGAGGACTGGTTGGGAAGTAAGCTTCTCTTTGAGTTTTTGAAAAGCATTTTGCTCCTTAGCAGACCATACAAACTTAACGTTCTTCTTGGTTAAGTCGTGTAGTGGTCCTGCTACTTGAGAGAATTTTGCTATGAAGCGTCTATAGTATGCACACATACCAATAAAGCTTCTTAGCTCATGTAGATTCCTTGGGTTAGGCCATGATTTTATTACCTCTAACTTTGATGGATCCATACGAATACCATCGTGAGAGATAATATGGCCTAGATATTGAATCTCTTGAAGGAAGAATTCACTTTTCTTTTGGTTGAGAAAAAGTTTGTTCTCCCTCAAGGCTTGAAAAATCACTTGGAGATGTTGCTTATGTTCCTCCAAAGACTTGGAGTAGATGATGATATCATCGAAGAACACTCCAGTGAATTTTCGATATGGTCTAAAAATTTTCTCCATCAAACGATTGAACGTAGCTGGTGCATTAGTCAAGCCAAAAGGCATGACTAGATATTCATAAAGACCAAATGTTGTGCGAAACGCGGTCTTTAAGATATCCTCATCCACTATCCTTATTTGATGATAGCCACTCTTAAGGTCAATCCTACTGAAGTAGGTAGAGCCTTGTAGCTTATCAAACAGATCTTCTACCCGAGGTACGGGAAATCTGTTTTTGATAGTGATATGGTTTAGTGCTCGATAGTCCACACACATACGGTATGTACCATCTTTCTTTTGCACTAAAAGGACTGGAGAACAAAAGGGAGAGGAACTAGGCCTCACCATCCCTTTTGTCTACCAGCTCTTGTACTTGCCTCATGATCTCCTCTTGTTGAGCTTGTGAGACTCGATAAGGAGGTTTGTTAGGCGGTGAGCTTCCTGGAAGGAGCTCAATACGATGGTCATCATCCCCTCGTTTTGGAGGTAGGTCCATAGGGATATCATCGATGAACACATCTTGGAATCCTTTTAGAAAAGTAGACAAGTCTAACTCTTCTTGATTCCTATCATTTTCATTTGATGAAACATTATTAGCTTTTAGAGACTCTTTGACATAAATCATGTACGCAGAAACTGAGCTCTTCATTGATTTATCAAAAGAAAGAGGATTTACAAGTGGAATAGTGCGACCACGCTCACTAGCATCTATATACATGTTCTTTCCCCTGTAGGTGAAGTAAATTCTCCGTTCAGGGAACTTCATGTTGGCAGCCATGCGATCAAACCATGGTGCCCCTAGGATAACATCCTGATGTTGGAGGGGAGAGATGAAGAAGTCTTCTTTGTCGACATAGATTTGGACATGAAGCCTCAACTTCCCAATCAAGGGAGTAACGGAGGCTTGTTGTCCCTTGAAAGCTGCATCAGCTGTTACTATATCTCCCATCTCAAAAGCTTGAATGCCCAACTTGGTGGCCAACTCTATTGATATGAAGTTGAGAGTAGAGCCATGATCAAACAAGATGAAGGCATCATGCTCTCTTACCTTTCCCCAAGCATAGGAGAGTGATGATCCTTTGCAATGAGCATCCTCTTTTGGAGCTTCGATGGTGGAAGCCCTAGGAGTCTCATTGCGAGTATTCTTCTTGGGGCAAGAACGATAGCCATGTCCTTGCTCCCCACACTTGAAACACTTATGGTCCTTGCGAAAAGCTTCAAGCTCTTCAGGAGAGAGTTTGTTTTTACCTTTGTAAACTCCCTTCTCCTTGGACCGATTGTTGTTGTTGTTGTTGGAAGTGCCTTGGGAATTATTTTGAGCATTGGATTTCCCCTTTGCATCATTTTTATCTTTGTTTTCCATGGGCTTGACATTACGTCTAGCCCCTTGATGGAAATTGATGCGTGAAGCAACCATGGTGTGGTGGATTACTTCGGTAATAGTACCGGGCTGTTGAGAGTTGATATATTCGGCCATCTCTTCAGGTAATCCCGCACAGAATTGTTGTCTTTGCTCGGCAAAGTCTATCTTTTGAAAGACAGTAGCTTTGAGATGTAAATCCCAAAACTTATCTACATACTTGTTGATAGACTCATGAGAGAGGAGCTTCAAGCCGCGCCATTCGGTAAGAACTTTATCTTTAGTATCGCTTGGAAGAAATTGCTTCATGATGGAAACTCGTAGAGTTTTCCATGTCTTTGGGGCTTCTCCATTGCCACGAAGGCTAGCCCACCATTGACGAGCTGATTTTTGGAAGTGCATAGCTACATGGCGTAGCTTGGAGGACTCTGTGAAGCCCTCGTCCCCAAAGGCCGCATCAAATTGCTGGATGAAGGCCAACACTTTGTCGGTAGCACCAAAGGTGCCATCGTAGGTGAGAAAAGAGATACTCTTTCCTCCTTCCTTGAACTTCTTTAGCTTTTGTGACCTTCGCCATGCAGGAAATGATTTGCGATGTCCTCCCCTCTTGTATTCTCTAGGAGAATAGCCATAACTTTCATCGGAAGAGAAGGAAGGTGAAGAAGAAGGAGAAGAGGGTGACCTCTTCCTAGCCCTTTTCTTCCTTTGTTTCCTCTCTTGCCTTTGAGAGTGATGAGGAGAAGGACTATGGGTTGCTCTTTTCCTCTTGGGAGGAGTAGGCGATCGTCTAGACCGCCTTCTTCGTGGAGCCACATCTTCAGAAGAACTTAGACTTTCATTGCTTTCTTTCTCTTTGGATTCCTAGTCGGGTCAGCTACGTCCTCGGATTGACAGTTTGTTGGTCTGTGTTCTCGCTATGCTCCATCGTCCGTCGCGGCGTACCCGCTAACATTGGCGCCGTTGCCGGGGATGAAGCGCCTAAACTAGCGTAGACCGCATCAGTCGTGTTTGATAGTATAGCGTTTCTCTAGAGTTTTCTAGAGTGTTGTCACCATTTGTGTAATGGAATTTGCCTATTCAATTTGAGAATAGCGGAATTTAATGAGAGTACTTTCAAGAAATGATTTTGTGAGCATAGCGGGTAGACATAATTGAAGATAGCAACATAATCATAGCAATTAGTTAACTTGGCATAGACAATACTTTTGCAAGAGAGAGAGTTTAGAGAACATGACAACAATTGAGGACCGGATTTATGTGGAGCCGGTCCCCCCTCCAATAGGCATTTGTATTATGATTTCTCCCATAAAGAGAGACTTGTTACAATACAGTCTTTGTGTTCCTTGTGACCTAGGTGATGCCATGAAGATGGAAGGCTTCATGCACCACAAACATAACATAAACTTGAAGAAAGCTTTAACTATCCCAAGCCTCAGTCCCAAGACCTCAAACACCTTCGAAGGTGGAGAGAGCTAGCAGGGAATGAGGGTAGGGAAGAGGAAGAAGAAACATTTCGTAGGAGAAAGAATTAGTTCCTCACTTATCATACTCTTGTTGCTAGCATACATAATAGCATAGTAATGAAGAAGAAGGAGATGGCAAGCTTAAGCATTGAAGCATGGCTCTTGGTTGGATTTGCACTCCATAGCCAAGAGTGTTGGTGTAGGCTCTCAACCTCTACTTGCTTGGAGAGGGAGCTCTTGCACTTTGCATAGCACACAATGAGAGTGATTGTGAGTGTGTGTGGGTGAGTATACCCCCTAGGCACCCCCCTAGCTTGCTTGGGTTGACCCCCCCTTGTAGCTCATGCCTGAAGCTCATTGGACCCCTCCAGGCCTAGCCAATCACAAGCAGGAGCCATTACAAGCAACATGGGTAGCCTTGGGACAAGTGTCCCCCTTTCCCCTTTGAGAGAGAGGACTTGATAAATGCTAAAACAATTAGATAATTCATGTAGTTTATCATTGGACCCCTTTGAAGCTTAGCCAATAGGCTTCAAGCAACACATGAAGGTAACATGGGTAGGGGCCTGACATGTGTCCTTGCTGCCTCTTCAAGTTGGGGCTTCCCTTGTGTGTGTGAGTGGGTGTTCTCTCTCTAGCTCCTAGGAAAAGGGCTCGCCCCCCCTCTTGTAGGAATGATTTTGACTTTAGGTGATCAAGCACCTTACTCATCAAGCATGACAAAGCACTTGAACTAGGGGGTGTTCCCACAAGCATCTCAGGCAAGCTTCTCAAGGCACCTCAAGTACCTTAATCATGCAGCAAGTCAAGCACCTCAAGCATGGAGCCAGTCAAGCACCTCAAGCATCTTAATCAAGCACCTCAAGCATGAAAAACACCTCAAGCATGACAAGCACCTCAAGCAGGACAAGCACCTCGAGCTTGGGCCGGGTTCCCACCTCAAGCTCAGCCCTAGCTTGCTTAAGGTCAAAAGGACTTTTACACACATTTATTGGAGGTCTTCAATGAAGCTAACCCTAAGGTCTTATGCTCCATTGGTTAGCCTTGCTCTTTGATAGACCATCTCCCTTTTGGGCCCCTTTACATTGGCCCCGTGTTGAGATAGATCTAAAAGCACATACCTATATCTTAACACTTGTTCCCGTTTATTCTCCCACATTAAGTGATCAATTTAATATGAGAAAATCATTTGGGTTAGTTAGATATTAGATTTTATGACATTGCCTTCTTAGTGGGAAGTCAGAGAGCGGATCTCTTGACTAAGGGATAGCCAGGGAGCCTGCGTCTCGCCGAGGTGGTCCACCATGAGGTTGAGGTATGGTTATATTATTTTTGTGTGTGTTTAGATTAGGTTTTATGGTTTGTGTGTTTGGTTGTGACTTATGGTTGTGAAGAACTCAAAAGAAAAAAAAAAACGCAAAAGGTAAGCAGGAGGCTATTTCCTTGCCAGAAAGCAAAAAGCAACCATTCAACCATCCAAAGTACGACTTTAGGTAGTGTAGGACATCTGATGTTGATCTAGAGCAATTTTGACATGAAAATGTGCTTGAAAACACAAAAGGCGGAATTGTGCTGATTATGGTAAAAGTGCTCTAAAATGGTCGTTTGAAAGCCGATTTGAGTGCTTGTTTTTGCATTGGAGACCTTAAGGTAGGGGGAAAACACGGATTTGGTCCAATTCACAAAAAAAAAAACTCTAAAAAACCCAAAAAACAAAAATCTGAAACCAAATCTGCAATTTTCAAAAAAAAAATTGACCTCAAGACCTTGTTTTGCATATGCTCTAGAGCTTGTATGTGAAATTTCAAAGCATTTGCATCAGTGCTTGTGCTTCTAAGTGGGAATTTGCTTTTTTGAGTGTAAAGAAGTGAACTGTGAAATGCTTGAATCCAAAGGAAAAGAAGTCCAAATTGAATGAAACTTTGGGGATAGGCTTCTAAGGGCATTGGGAACCAAACTGTCCAAAAACAGAGAAAAAAATCACTTCCCAGTGGCTCTCTGCCCAGTCTATCGCGATAGACTGGTGAATTGGAGACAAACTCACAATCAGGCAAAATCCCTCATACCACAGGTAAAACACATCAATACAAGGTTGCTCCCAAAAATTGAGTGTACTTGGACACCTGCTTGACCACTAAACCTCAAGTCTGGTGTTTAGAGTCTAAGTTCAGAGACACACTGATAAAAAGACCTTGACCAATAGCCCAAACATTGCACAACTTTGTGTATTCACTATACAGAGGATAAGGAAACTAGTTGTGAAGAGAACTTTGTAAAAAGACCAAAACTAGGAAACTTTATGAGCCTATCGCGATAGGTTGGGGATATTTAGTTGTGGACCTTATTTTGCAAATCCCTCCTAGGGATAGCTTAAGCAGAGCCTACATAGCATACACACAGAATTTCAAGGTGTTTGGATCACTAGAAGTGAATCTAAAGCCCATATAGAGATTCAGGTTCTGACAAAAACACTAAAAATGGCCCAAAACACAAACCAAGTGTCCAAATTGCATGAAATTTGAGGGATAGACACAAGAGAGTAAGGGGAATCTAAAAGTGAAGTCACAATTTTGAGTTGACTTTTCTTGCACAATCTGCTGTGTCTATCGCGATAGACTCATGACATTTTGAGTGGGACAGTTTTTGGAAATTGTGACTAGATAGCTTGAATCCACTCCTCACCTAGACCGTAACCATCATTTCAAATTTGAAATTGGACATCAAGAAGACCACCAAACCTCAAGTCTGATGTTTAGAGTCAGACTTCATAGACAAATTGGGTAAAGGGACTTGACCAAATTTCCAAACCTTGTGAAACTTGGTATACATGATCTACAGAGGGTAGGGAACACATCTGTGAAGAGAAAATTTAAAAAAAGTGTCATTTTAGCATACTTGGTGAGTCTATCACGATAGACTAAGAACCCAGTGATAGAAACCAAATTTTTCAAAAACCTCTGTGGCATAGCTTGGAAAGGTGCTATCAAGGACACATAAAAATTTTGAAGTCATTTGGACATCAGAAAGTGGGTCTAAGACCATTTGAGAGGATTCGGCTTGTAGAAAACACCAGATCTGGTCTAACTGACAAAGTAAAGTCCAAACCACTTGAAAATTGGTAGGAGGACTAAGGACAGGTGTTGGAACACAGTGGTATAGTCAAAGTTCAAGTTTGACCTATAAAAGGGGTACTTGCTTAGTCTATCGTGATAGACTCAAAGCAGGGTCAAAGAAAATGAAATTTTCAAAACCCTCTGGAGCATAGCTTGTTTAGCCTCTCAGGAGGTTACACACAAAATTTGGTGGATTTTGGACAATTGGGAAGTCATCCTAAGTCTATTTCTAGTGATCAGATAGACTCAGAATTCTAGAGTTGGAGTTAGAGACCTAAGAAAAAGTCCAAAACAAGTGAAAATTGGTGAGCAAGGTGTACAGAGCATAGGGAACACAGTGGTAAAGAGAAATCTGGAAAATTTTCAAAATTGAAGAATCTGCTGAGTCTATTGCGATAGACTAGGGTTTTTTCACAAAAATTGAAATTTTTGAAAATTGACCATAGGGCCTTGTTCTACATGTTGTTGTGAGCCTATGGTTAAAATTTGAGTAAATTTGGAGTATTGTAAGTGCATCTAAGAAGATTACTTCATAAGATTAGAAAAGAGACTATTGTTTGATGCAAGTTACAAAGGAAAAGTATTCCAAATTGGTTGAAACTTGGTGAGTAGTATCTCAAGAGAAGGGGGAACTCAAATCTGTGAAAACAGTTGAAAAGTTGTATCCCAGTAACACTCTGGTGAGTCTATCGTGATAGAATCAAAAATTCACTGTAGAAAAATCAAAATTCAAATCTGACTTCATATTTGGGTTCAAAAGGTCCATTATACCCTGTACACAAAGTTTGAGTGCATTTGGACATCTGCAAGGGGTACTTGGTGAGTCTATCGTGATAGACAACTGAGGAAAAAATTTTGAGAAATTTTTTGAAACCAAGTATAACACTGGGTTTATCATTGCCTAAGGAGTTCACACACCAATTTTGGGCTCAAACTGACCACTTGGAAAAAACATCAGATAGAGCAACTTTCCAAATTACATCTCACTGTTTTGGTCATAACTTTCACATACGGACTCCGATTCCAAAACTTTTTTTATCAAAACGTAGCATGAGAGCAGCACTACAGATCTTAGAGTAAATTTTCAGTTTTGAAAATGCATCCGGAAGTCAGGGGTGTCTAAAACCGACAACTTGAGAGAATTGTGAGAAAACGCTCACGGTTTTAGACATAGTTTTGGATTTTCCCTGACCAAAACACTTGAACACACTGAGAGAGGTATTACTACAGCAAGCTAGAGCTGCTAAGCCTAGAAGTCATGTCTACATCAGACTCAGACTCAGCTTATACAAGCACATGGATTGCAAGGATAGATGAGCACCCGCCCAGAATAGATCTTCCAAACCTACAGTACATAAAGACCAATTTTGTGGAGAGAGTTTGGATGTATAACCATGAAAGTGAAGGACTATATAGGTATATTAATGGAGATCAATTCAACCTTTACAGTTGCTTAGAGCCTTACCCAGATGAGCTCACAGAATACAAGCTCTTATATGTCTATACATATGAGGTCGACCGACAATGGACATCTTTATTTGTTGACAAGTATGGACGAGAATATAGAGCTGTAGAAAGCACAAATCCGCGAACCAAATTAGAGATGAGTGGATATTTGGTCAATGAAGGACCTTAGATACATCCACCAAACACAAGAACATCTAAGAGAATTCCAAAGAGGGGACCACCACCTGGATTTCCTCCTAGAGAGATAACGAGAGATGAAACGATACCAGAGAGGAGTATGGTTCCATACTTTGCACCCCAAAGTATAAGACCATCTCAGCTAAAAAAATGGGTAAATAGCAAGTACAATGGCATAGGAGACCCATACGCCCATGTATCGACTTTCAAGCAAGTCCTACGAGCAGAACGAGTAGAGGAGTTCCACACGCAGTATGAGGGTTTTGGACTTACATTGGAGGACAATGCACAAGCATGGTTTGAACTATTGAACCGGAGAGATTTCACAACCATTGAGAAAATGTTGGATGAATTTGTTCAAGAATTCACCAAGAGAGGCATAAAACATAACACCCTTCCTAAGATTCAGGAATTTAAACAAGGCGAAACAGAAACATTGCGACATGCAATACTGCGTTTCAAGCAATATGTTGCTAGATGTCCTACCCAAGAGTTACCCACGCCAGAATGTCAGATCCTATGCTTCATCAGAGGGCTTAGGAATGAGAATCTCCAAAAGGACCTATACATGAAAAGATACCAAACCTTGGAAGAGGTGACCAAAGTGGCGGTTGACCTAGTTGACAATTTCGAATTCTATGAAGATGGTCAGAAGAAGATGAATGATGCGAGTGAGAAAAAGAAAACCGGTGATCTTGAGAATCAAAGAGGGAATCTAGGACAAAACCAAGTAAATGTTGAGGAGCAAATCATAGAGAATGTGATGCAACGCATCAACCACTCTGACAGAGTACCAGCCTATACAGTTCCTCAAAGACGAAGGTGCATGACACGTGGAGGGGACCATCCGACGCAACATTGTCCTGACTATAGACCTAAGACTCCACCAGGGTTTGAGCATGTTATGTCTCAACCGCCTAGATATCATCCTGTAGCGGAAAAAGTGTTCTTAAGTGAAAGACCCATAGCTGCTAGAAATGCATATGTGAGTCATGAGCTTCAAACAGAAAGATATGTGTTAAATTAGAGGCCACTTCAAGGTCAATATCAAGTATTGCCACAACAACCAATACGTCCATGTGACAGATGTGGTAGTAGTGATCACTTGATTAAGGATTGTCCACACCATGATATCATGATAAATGTATATTGTAATGAGTGTGAAATCACACATATGATTTTGGATTGTCCTAAGAATCCAAGAAAGAAAGGTAAAATGCAACCACATGTTACCTTTCCTTCTACCATCAAATTAGAGAAAGAATGAGCCGCAACAAAAGGAGAGACGACAACAACAACAGAGCAAGAAACCATTGCAAAAGAGCTGGTGCTTAAACAACAAGAAGATGAAAGGAAGCAAGTTGCTCCAGTAAACGTTGTCACAAGAGCACAAGCAAAAGTGCAAGAGCAGAAGCCTACAGATGGAGAGACTAGTAAGAGTTCCAAAAGTCGTAGAAACTCTAGACGAGCAAGAAGAACTTGAATGAAAGCGAGACTAGAAAGGGAAAAAGGAGAAGAAAAGGCTGTTACAGTTGAGTTGGAAACAACTCAAGAGCAACAGATACAACAAAGGGAAGCTGAAACCCTTAAACCAGCTGAAGCACCCAAGAGTGCTAGTTCAGGAGGATCTGTCCTAGTGGACAAAGTGAATGAGCCTTTAGACGCGATTTTATAGGCTTATGAGGCTAGATTGGCAAATAGGCAGACCTTAGAACAAAGATGGATGACTTATCCTTATCCTGAACTAGAGAAGCAGAGGCTAGAAATGTGTAAGCAACTCATTGAAACTGCTCAAGCATTGCTAGAACCACCTCCACCAGAAGTGAAGGATAGGATAGTCACCCCAGTGCACAAAGACGAGAGCTTTAAAGTAGACGAATTTCCTAGAGAAGAAGTGGATCATAGGGAAGAACCACTGCCAAGGTCGCAAGACTTGAGGGTAGTCCAAAATACAACAGATGAATCAATGAGGGATTTCCCACCCTATGTTTCTATAGTTGAGGAGCAGTGGCCAAAGGAGTTATGGAAGGTTGTCCGAGATGCCCAAAAAAGAGAAGAGGATGCTGGACCAGCACCATTTCCTGAAATCACATTAGATAGACCACAAATGAGTGTTGATGCGAGGTCATATTATGGTGACGTAGGATCAGTAGCCTCCGAAGACAGTAGACCTGCATCGTTAAGAACTTTGCCACAGTACATGGGAGATTTTGAGGCAAAGTCTGAGATTGTGAGAGTTCCATCACAAAGGCTAGGAGGGACAAAAGAATTGGACACAAAAATTTTGACTGACTTGCTATCCACGCCAGTGAAGTGCACAATTACACTGGCAGAACTTTTGAAAATCAGGCCAAGTATGTGGACGGATATAGGAAAATGATTGGAAAAAATTGGGATCAAAAGCCCGTTAAGGTTTCTGGAAAAAGAGCTAGATGAGATCGAGAAGCCTAGATCAAATGTAAGACCGGTACCTCTGAACAAAGTAGGAGTGTACTGTGAAGGAGAAGATGGTAATGCCACTTTGCCTGTCGAGTACAATGGGATTGAAACAAAAGCCATACTTGACAGCGGAGCAGGAATTGCCATAGCAACAAAACGAATATGGGAGAAATGGGGTAGGCCCGCCTTTAGAACAACCAGAATAAAATTAAAGTTAGTGGATGGGCATGTGGAAAGACCCATGGGATTGCTAGAAGCGATAGTGGTGTCTTCTTGTGGTATAGAGTATGCGCATACTTTTTCCATAGTTGACTTTGGCAAGAAAAATAACTATGAAATCATCCTTGGAAGACCATTCATGAGGCAACTCAAGATGGTACAAGATTGGGGTTATGATTATCTATACTTGAGACATGCTGAAACCACAACACGTGTAAATATGAGAAATCATAGTTACCAAGATGTAACTAGAACGCCCGTGGAAGATTTTGATTCTGCAACACAAAGTGGATCAATAGACCATCCGTGGATGGGCAAAAAGAAAGAAATCTGGATGTGCGGAGCATCGGAGTGTAGTGACTTTGGGAGAAATGAGATTTCTTTAGAGAGGGTCTTAGAAGATGATGCTTACATAAGAGAACCTTTCCCGGAAGAGGCGTTAGAACCGCTAGAGTGGACTCAGATATTGGCTACTTTGGATTTCTGTGTTAATGAGACCACACCAACAAAATTTTGCGATGAGAATGGGTATGACATAGTCCCCTACTACATGCTAACGGTTATGTGTGAGACAGATGAAGAATTTGAGTATGATGAACTCAAAGTCAAGACAAATGACTCTATGGGTGATCCTGCTTGTGATTCATATAATGAAGGGTCAGATAGGCAAGAAGTGAATACCTCCATGATGTCTACAATATCAATGGGTGGTATTGCTACACTTGCTACAACGGAGGGAGGTATGATCTATCCAAAGTGATAGATGCAAATCACCACCACATGATGCATCTCTCACCACTGGAACCTCAGACGATAAGGAGTCCAGGCCAAAGATTGCTCAAGTCAATCAAGAGAACACATGCAATCTAGTACCAAAGATGATCAACTTTTTGCTAAGTGCACAAGACGGAGTCAAGATGAATTTTATGGCAGAAATTGATACAAATTCCATGACTAATGTCATGTCATATGGCATGTGGTTACTTCTAGGTAAGCCAAAGCTTTATGATATTCAGATAAAGGTAAATCTCTCACCTGAAGTAGATGTTATAAGTATGGGGATTGCAGAAGCTACTCTCCAACTACACTCACAGAATGTCAAAGAAAAATTCTTGGTGGTAGATTCTCGACAAATGGGAACACACTTGATTTTGTCCAAGCCATGGGCACAAGTCTTTGAAGATGAGCGTGAATCTTCAACAATGGTCATCACGACAAGCAAGCCTACAACAGTTCAAAGATTCTTGGCTATTGAAAAAGGCAAAGCTAAAGTAAGCCCACAGTCTCTAGCCCAGCCAATGCAAGTGCAAGACAAAGCCTCTACATCAAAAGCCAAACCATCAACAAAACAATGAAAACCCAAGCAAAAAATCTATCAACCGAAGTTTCCATCGCCCAAAAGTCTCCAAAGGAAGTTAAAACAGGTCAACCAAGTGCTAGTATCCAAGGCACAGATTAAAGTTAATGATCCAATTTGGATACAATCACAGGAACAACCTCAACAAGCAAAGATAATAGGATGGATCACATCAAGCGAGTCAATTATTGCACAAGGCTACAAGAAAGGAAATTCAGATGTTTGGGTCAACAAGCCCAAGATAACAGCCTGGCGATATCCATCCCATGACAACCACTCAGTCAGGAATGAACAAAGCCGTCAACGTCAATCACATAACTCAACCAAGAGAAAGGACAGGTACAAAAACAAAAAGAGAAGGTCTTCCACTGGACAAACCATACGAAAAGTCTGGGTAATGAAATCAGAATTCTACCAGACTACCCAACAAAGTCAAGTGAAGATCACCTCCAAGCAAGTCCAAATATTCATTCCAGTCGAGTTACTCGAAGCACAAGGATTCTATGAGGGTAACTTTCAAATTTGGTTACCTAAGGTAGTAGCTTATCAAGGAATCACCCAGGAAAAGCAAGAAACATCAAGAAATCAAGAGCAGCCACCCGCTACACCCAAGAGTACTACAACCTATAGATGGATCCCTCGTCAATTACTACAAGAGCACGGATTTTACAAAAGTAACAGCCATATTTGGAAATTAAAGACAAGGTACCATCAAGTCAAAGAAGAAACAAGGCAAGTGGCAAAGGAGATCACACTAGGCCCAAGAACAATGTGGGTTCCAAAATCCACGATTGAGGCTCAACAACAAGAAAGATACACAACTTATTTACAGCCTCTTAACAACAAACAGAAAACAACGGTAAATGCGGAGGTCACAGTTTTGAAGAACACTATCTGGAAGAAGAAGACTTCATCAACCATTGCTTCAACATCAATACCTGTCTCATCAAGCGACCACAATTTGATACCAAGGAATGAAGAGCAGATATATGCCAATGTATTGGACAACATGGCATCTCAAACAGAAACTAACGAGAAAGGTCTAAACATCAAAAGCATATGGAATTGGATTTTAGGCCGCGATCAGGTAAGTCCAAGTTGCCATTAAACTTACATGGCATAAGAGTCTAGAGTCGGGCAGCTAAGCCACTAAATGAGCAAAGTGTCAGACCCAAGCTTCAAGTTAATATTTTTCTGTGGTCTATGACTCTAGCTAATCGGTATAAGCTCAAGCTGGAGAGTTGATCATACATAAATTCATGTCGCTCATGCTGGAAGAGGTGAGCATAAGAGTCAAAGTCCATATAATATATAAGGCAGAGAAGGCGGAGTAGTCAAAACAAAACACTCACGCACTTGACACAGTGAGGAAGAATGAAAAACCTCGACAACGAAAACCCTTCTTGTGAGTAGTGAAAGCTTTTGAAGCACTCATGCTATATGTTTTTCTTGCTACACTAACTCCATGAAGAACCCATCAATACTCTTCTCTCGCACCACATCTTGTTTAACATGCATAACTCTGTGCAAGCATATAGATGTCCCATCATTGGACATATGCATTAGGCACTCTTTTTTATTCCACCCATGCACTTACACAAACAAATGATGATGACCAAGCGGAAACAGTTTTTATGAGTCTTTGCTCAACAACAATGACTCTGACTTCAAGCTACTAACACTTATCCATGTATATCAAGCCCATACTAGTAGCCATATGGCCATATGTACTTTAACTCAGCATAACTCTATAACATCAGAACCTAAGTACATATAGCCTCACATTTAATTATGACTAAAGACATTTTTTCCCACTGGGTTTTTCCCTTTAGTCTTATCCAGGTATCCAAGACCTTCATTTTGTATATACGCTACACTTTACTTTTACTCTTTTATTTTTTATAACAAAAAAAACAAGCAGAACCACGATATCTCCACACTACTAATTGCAAATCTACTAACAAGTTAAAAGGGAGAGGCCAAAAAACAGCTTGACAAAGCTTCAAGTCAACTTACAGGTACAACTGCAAGATAACAACCACAGGAAAAGCAAACTAGAGCTACAATGACAACGAACTGCTGCACCAACAAGTCGATACAACCTCATGCAATTCAAGATACAACAACCAATCGGAGGGGGAGAGTTCCAGACTTCAGATACACTACAGATACAACTTCAAGGCAGCTTTAACATCACGCAAAGCAACCAACTGCAGAAGAAGCTGCCACAACAACTTCAACCAACACCAAGACATCAAGAACTCGTCAAGGCCAGCAAAGACATAGGGTCTTGTCGGGGACGACAAGAATTCGGAGGGGGAGAGTGTTGAAAGGATGCCCTTTCAACAACGTTTCCATAAAGATTCCATTATGATTCCTCAAAGATTCTATAAAGATTCCACATGAAGATGGTGATGAAGTAATGAAGATGAAGATGAAGATGGATGCTGCAACATGAAGATGCGAGTTCATGGACGTCATCAAATATCCCGTTATTATTATTTTGAGCCATTACGGCCACTTTTGTAATGTTTACGGGAACCTCATATTTTAAATCGGCACTTGTATTTTGGCTGCAGATGCTTGTATAATGAGTAAAGCCAACTCAGTTTCTTGTAATTAAGCTCTGTAGAAGCCTAGAGACAATTCAGGTCATTTGGCCGGACATTAGGTTTGAAGGCTTTGTATATAAGTTGAAACCTAAGGCTTTGTAAAAAACACATTACGTTATCTCAAATAATATACAGTCGTGGGTTCTGCAGCACACAGTAGTGAGCTTCATGCACACACACCGTCGCGCACACTAATCACATTGCAGATATGAGAGTAGGAGCGTGTTAGCATCGAAGAGCTCTCCGCGTCGACGCAAGCAATGCAAGCCGAGGACCACATCGCGAGCCCGCCTGCTACGAGCTATATTTGGTCGTAAGTACCTCAAACGACATCCGTTCTGAATGATCAAGTAGTCATTAGAATCAGGGCGACAAGCTCTTCGTATTGATGTCTTTGTAGATCAGTTCCGGACACTTTGGAAATTGCTGTTTTGGGTCTATCGCGACAGCGATTAGAGGTCTTACAGTTATGGTTTTCAGGGTTTAGGTGTTTGGCCATATAGGATATATCCTTGTGAGTCTTCCCTTCCGATTTCGAGTTATTCCGATACGATTTGAGACTGTTTCGAGCTTGTAGTGTTTCGTAGGATGCGTTATCCGTTTCTTTGCTTTATGGTAGTGTTGTGGTAGGATTAGTGACTGTAGAGTGTTGTTCGTATCTAGCTCAGGGTTGACAACCTAGAGATTGCCTCCATGCCCTAGTCGGGTCAGCTACGTCCTCGGATTGACAATTTGTTGGTCTGTGTTCTTGCTGTGCTCCATCGTCTGCCGCGGCGTACCCGCTAACAACAATGTATTCTCCTATTAGGTGCAATACAAGCGGCTGAAAAAGTAAAGAAGAGGATGACTCCGAAAGAGAAGCTGTAAGAATTTCCAACATACCAGTTGGAGCCAAGCTCTACGAAAATGGAAAAGACAACCTACCTATCCAAAGAACATCTTGAAGAAAACAACACTACAGTCTTCACCGGCAGGTTCAAGAGTGAAGATGGAAACCAGGTAGAGTTACAAATGCTACCCAAGGAAGTTTATGATGTAGCCGCAAAGCCAGACACTAAAGAAGCCAACAGAAGATTGGGACTTTGAGAATTCTACAACCAAGAGCCATGTGGAGTAGATTTTTAGCGGGCCTATGAACTATTATCCACTATCAAAGAGGATGGATCTGGTTAGATCACGGATCAGCAAGGCTAGAAAGTTGAAGTGGTTATCAACAAGGACATAGTGGCCGAGGCACTAAAGCTTCCAATGGAAGGTATGACAATGAGGGCCAGGGATAGGAGGACGGCTGGCACATTCACCAAGGATACAATCGTCACCACTTTCTCCGACCTCATTCTAAAGCAAGTGGAGGATCCCACCCGTATTTATCACCAACACTTCCCTTCCCTCTCAAAGAGACCACCAAGATACACAACTCCGAATCATGAAGTTGCAATTACTTTCACACAAGTGTTGAAGTCAACAACAAGGCAAGCAATAGATCACGTGCAGTACATGCTTACAACACTCACGAGCACAAAGAAGGAAGAAAAGATAAAATATTTGGGCACTCCAAAAGTTCTTACATGAATCGCATAGCATGCTGTTGGAATGGCCAATAACTTGCTGCCAGCCCTAGATCAGGATACATGGATAGTCTTAGCTTAACCCCTTTCCACGAACCACTAGTTCAAAGAATAAAAGGGTATATAAATCAGATGAGGAATCAACAGAAAGCTCGTTATGAATCCCACAACAGTGAAAACTCTGACAATGAAGAAAAGAGGGCAAGGAGAGAGGAAATGAAGAAGAAAGCAGTGGCAGCCCATCAGAAAGAACCTCAGTAGAAGAAAGCAAGGTTTGAGAGAGGGAAAAAGGGTCTTATAAAAGAAGCCACCAAGCTACAAGATAAAACCCAAAATCATGGAGTCCAAGGGAAATAAAGGGTCCAAGGACCAAGAACCCCACGAAGAAGGTCCCAAAAGATCCGAAGGATTTTCTTAGCGTATGTATGCAGAAGCCAAAGTCTTGAAGATACCAGAAGCTCTAGAAGCGCAAAGGAACGCAAAAGACATACCACGCTTCTACACTTGCACACTATGCAAGAACAAAAAACTTGCAATTTCTATATACAGTTAGTCCAAGCTGAATATCAAAAAATTGATGAGGAATTTGCAAAAAGTTTCTTTTGCAAAGTTGTATACCATGTCAAAACGGATGGGCATAGCAAGTAAAATATTCAGATCTATCTTCTACAAGGAGGAAAATGGAATCTGAAAACAATGCTCCTGTGCACACAGTTTTTAGGGTAGCACCTTCACTTACACACAATCTTCCACACTCCTTTTTGAGCTTCCACAAGAGCATATATCACTCTTAGTTGAGCTCACAATCTCCCATTGCATTCTTGCAAAGATTTCAAGTTTTCTTGATCTCTCCACCATCGAGAGGGAGCAAGCTATTGCCTCAATGCTCTCAAAGCAGTCGTGCTCCTTGCTATAGCCAAATCCATAGCTTTGATACCAATTGTGAGTGTGTGAATGCGGTACGTGTGTGGAGAGCAAGAAGGGGAGAGAGAGAACACAAGATGTGGGTGGAGCAACTCAATACTATGTGTATGAGAGAGCCCCTTATTCTTCTATCTAGTAAAGAATAAGGTGTGTACAAGTAGTGGGTGATCGAACGTCTTTGCGGTGTCCTACCAAGGTAAGAGTCACATTGCCTTTACCCTAGAAATTATGAATGATACTTTTGGTCAAAATGTTGGTTCAAAAAGTCATCATGAACACTAGACCTCTCCTCTAGTTATCTTCTAACTCCAAATGAGGGAAATAGGGGATTAGGTTTATATTCTAACAGACATAGAGTGGGAAAGATAGGTTTTGTCAAGCAATACTCGTTTTTTATTGGAGATGGAGCTCCATGGCATGTTTTATATAATAGGGATGTTCAAGGGGCATTACTACATTTTTATCAGGTTGGTCAAGTCTACGATTTGTACAAGAAGTTTTGAGTTTAGGGTTACAATACAAGATGATATCAACAGTAATAGAAATTCATATGGACAGAAACAAAGCTGTTTGTATCTAGATGCTCTTGAAATTGTTGGTCTAAATAAACAAATCAAAGGCTCTTTTAATTTTTGAAAGCAATAGCTATCACTTCAAGCTTAGAAGTGCGACACTTACAAACCCAACAAATAATTTCCATATTTAAACTTGAAAAAACCAATGAAATTGGTTGTCTTTCACAGGCTGAGGGAAGGGCCCAAAAGCTCATTTGTGAACAAATTTAGGAACCATAGTCACAACCCTCATCTTATATATAAGTGAATTGGAAGCACTATTTATATATTAATTAGAGTGGGGTAATCGAGAGAGGAGTGCAAAAGAGCGTTAGCTAGTGAGTGGGTATATTCTCTGTCACTACAATAAAATGGAGGCAATTGCTCCTCATTCATATTGTGGAGCGGCCACTAATTCAATTGCCATGGTGGTTAATGAAGTCATTGATCTCCATTGTCCCTTCGATTCTGTTTGTGTAGCCTCTCCCCTGGTATCTTCACGGTGGCTATGTCTTCACCAAAGTGCATGGTCGCAAATCCTTCTCTCTCATCCCACAATCATTAGCTTTCTCTCTCCTACTTCCAAGCTCGGTTGAGAAATATCATGTAGGAGAAACTAAGCAGGGTTTTTTTATATGAAGAGCTAATGTAAAGAGAGAAGTATTGAGTCTCTACCCACATGATGCAAACACCCGCTTTTCCCCAAGCAAAAATCTCTTATATCTAGAAGAGTATGTACCCTTGCCTTGTTCTTCTAGATATGGGAGAGCCTTTTGTGATTTTATTACCATCCTACAGGTTCCCATTTCTATCCCAATGTGAGGCACTCAAGGATACAACCTTTGTAGGAGAACTAACTAGTAAAATCGCTTTTCATGATTCAACTACCATGCTATAGGTTCCCATTTCTAGCTCATTATGAGGCACTCAAGGGTACAACCATTGTATAAGCATCGTGGTTTCTTGGAATTGTTCCTACAATGTAAAAATTTCACTTCTTGTTCTCCCTCTCTCTCTCTCTCTCTCTCTCTCTCTCTCTCTCTCTCTCTCTCTCTCTCTCTCTCTCTCTCTCTCTCTCTCTCTCTCTCTCTCTCTCTCTCAAACTCAAATTTGCATCGCCTTGACAAGTTTGTCAACTAGATGCATGATCACGCATTCCCATAAATACATTGGCACATATGTTGTGGATTGAGCAGTTGTCAAAATCTATGTGCATTGTTAAACGATGTCAAAAGTCACTTGAATTAATTTCAAAAGAGACGTTAAACAAAGGTGGAAGATGTTTTACTGGGTTCTTTTTAAAAAAAGGCAAATAATGGTTACCTTGGTTAGTGGAGAGATCAATAAGCAGAGAGGTTCTGTCTCATGGCCCAGCCTCTCAAACATTTTCACGTACTCCTCGCTCACCACATGTCTCTCAACGTCCCTGCTGGTAGGCCATTTGGAGCCCCGATCAACCTAATCATCCCCTTCTCCTTCCCAGCCTTGCACCCACCTACAATAGCCGCACCATTGTATGCTCAATGGTGATGAAGTTGACCATCCCATTGCAAGTACTCCTCGCTCGCTACACTACACTTGATGTCCACTAGCACGCAGCCATCTGGAATGCAGATTAGCCTAATCATCCTGTCCTCCTTTTCAGCCTAATCATGTGTCCGCTTGAAGTAGCCATCCTTGATGGTGATAAAGGTTACCGTCAATCCTTGTCCCGCTAACCACTTTGCTAGGTCAATCATGAGGTTTATGTGGCCCTGTGCATTTGGTAATGTTACTACAACCACATTTGGCATCCTTGGAAACTCCTCCGTCCATCTTGCTACTGGAGCCATTGCCATCAAGATCAAAGAGTAATGTGATGTGATGGCTATGGTGTTGGTGCAGTCAAAGTGTGTCGACCCTAGCAATGGGCACAAGTAGTGATGTATATGCTTATGGATTCACAGTGGAGGGCTAGATCATATGGGAAGAGTCTGGGTCGGCAAGTGGCAGAGGAGATGTATGCATTATGTGGTTTTATAGGCCAAAAATACTCTAGAGAGGGCCTGACACAATGGCAAGTGAAGGAGAGGGCCTGAAAGGGTAGCACGTGCAGGAGGTTCAAGGTGTTGGTTGTTGGCTTGAGTATGTAGAGCTTGAAGGGCTGGAGGAGCGGGTCCAGACGGCTTGTCAAACGGAGCTACAAGGCAAAAGATATGGCTGTTCAAAGTTGAAGTGCATTGCAGATCTCAGATGGAAAGGCCGGGTGATGCCAAGTGATCAAAGTGGATTTCAGCATATGGATGTGTAGTGCTTGATTTATGGAGCATGCAGGTCTTTTCAGATCCGCAATCTGAAAAGATATTAGCAGTTGAAGTTTCACTAGGGACCAATTTTGTGTCAATTTGGTCTCCTTGATTGGTGTGCCATCTGAGATTTTTGGAGCTTTGCCATGGATAGCATGCATTCTATGTGGTGTATGGAGCAGACAAAAAGTGATGGCGTCTCAAACAAAGTCCGGACCAAGAAGATGCAAACTATTGAAGTTGGTGACAATTGCCAGTAGGAGGGGGTCGGATGATTTTATTATCAATTTGGTGCCTCGATTAGCGAGCCCAGTGTAACCTGAAGGTAGGTAGAAGGAGTGGAGTTGTAGCCCCAGTAGTCAACTTTTGGCCATGCTTTATAGATCAAGAAATGGAGCTTCAAGCAATGCATGTCATGTAGTGAAAGTTGGAGGGGGGGGGGGGGGGGGATAAGAACAACAACACTTTTTTGAAAATTATTGGTGGTGGATTGGAAGGTTTGAGGAGTGATGCATGCAGTGCTGCCACATGGCAGGCATGAATGTCCCACATGCACTATCTGGCAACCACTGACCATGGTATAAGAAATGCATTGAGGGGCTATCCTTTTAGAAGGAGAGCTTTCGTGAGATCCTAGCGATGGCGGACTGCCTTCTGGCACAGCTTGCACCAGCGATCACGACGGTGTTGGTCTTGCAGAGCGACGACGCCAACGGTTTTTGGAGTTGGTGGTGATGATGCTAATAGGTGGGTGCCTGCGACGATTAGATGCTGACATGGCAGAACCCTTGGGCGGTGTTCACGCACCCTTGCCAGCCAAGTAGTTTTTTAAGAACACTGATGGAGCACCGACGACGCCGTCGGTGCCCAATGTAGAGGAGTACAAATTTGGTAGCTTGAAGCCCAAGCATCTGAGTTTAGGCAAGCAGCCTTCACGCGCCATAAAAAGAAAAAAAAACGTGATGTTGACGAGAATAGCAAAGTGGGCGGCTAAAAAAAGGCAAGCCTCACATGCCCTAGGGGCTCGATTTTTTGCATGTGGGGGAGTTTCCTTTTGGAGCCAAAGGAGAAGAAGACAGGGCTGCTGTTGGAGGAGATAAGGGAGCACTCTAGGAGGAGCTTGTTTTGGGAGAGGGTTGCTCTTGGAGAGGAGGAAGGAATCCTCGGGAAACGGTTTTTGGCAAGGTCAGAGAAGACGAAGCTTAGGAGGGAGTTTCCACAAGATCTTCGAGGAGTGTTTTGATCGAGTTCGGAGGAGCTTTGGAGAAAGAAGGTTGGCGCCAACGAGGCCGGTGTCGTCACCAGAATTTTTTGCCGTGGTTTCAATTAGGGGATCCGTACCGCGGTGAAGCCAAAGTTGCCCAAATTTTTATTCTCGAGGTTGTCATGCCAAGCCAGTTGTAGTCGAGGTTTCATGGATGTTTGTAGATGTTTTCTTGGCCGCGATTGCGTTTCTTCCTTTTCCCCCCTTCTTCTCTTTGCTCTGTTCCAACTGCATGGTGTTGGTGTTTGACATGTGTGTGCTTTCTCGGGCCTCTGTGTGTGTGAGAGAGAAAGAGAGAGCAGTGTGTGTGTTGCGGCATGGTCGTAAACGGGTAAAACTGGTGTGGATTGACGTCGATTATGTGACTTTCAAATGTGAACTCTAGTGGATTGGGGGTGCAATGATTATGTTGGGCTATAAAGAGGAATACTGTTTGGGTTCTAGGTGTGTTGCCCTTTCCCCCTATCCATCTTTTGGTGCCACCAGGAGGAGGGCGCTGATACTTCGATTTGAAAGTGAAAGCGGTGTTTGAAGTTGAAAATGATTGGTGAATGGTCGTAATATTTGGTGGTCGAGTTTGAAGCTAGCAGAGATAATGGATCCAAGATTTGGCCCCATATTTACAGGTGTTGAAGACCCTGAGGATTGGTTAGCTGATTTTGAATTTTGGATGTTATCCATGCATATGTTGACAGATGCGAAAAAGCTACAAACCGTGCCATTTTTGATGCGCAGACGAGCAAAGATTTGGTTTGAAAATTTGAAGTGTGATGATCAAAGTTCATGGCAGGAATTTTAGAGACATTTTTTGGAACGGTTTTGAGAAGTGATCACCCGGCAGAGACTGGTGCAAAGTTCAAAGCGGTACGCCAAGACGTAAGGATTTTTCCATTTTTCTTGAGAAATTTGAAACCTATTGGAAGCAGTTAGAGGTAGCCATCGGGGTGAAAGGCAATCAATTTTTTAAGTTGTCAAAGTTTCTTGAGTGCGTGCATTCGAGGATCACAGATAAGGTGGAATATGGTGCTGATACCTATGAAGACATGGTGTAGATGAAGAGCAAAAAGGTGAAGAAAGGTTGGAGTTGGGCTTGTTGAACCCTGTAGATTACGTGCTGGTTTCAAATATAGCAGAGAATTTTATGTTTCAACCAAAGGCAGTGCCGGTTGTGCAAAATGCAAAGCGTGTTGAGGTAAGGCCAACAATTAATTATGTTCCTTGGAGGTTTGGAGTTTATGATGTGCATGCGTCAGTGATGGATGAGCTCGTCCAAGAGGATAGGGCCTTTGTTGAAGTGAGCTAGTGTGCCAAAGAGGTAGAAGATGTTGGGTTTCCAGAGCATATTGAAGAGGTAGAGCATGTTCTCGTAGAAATCTTGCATGATAAGGTAACAGAGTGCAACTCAATTGCAGACGCCGATAGCTTGGAAGGAGATGAAAAAAGTGTGCAAAGCCTAGATTGAGGTCAAGTTTTTGTGGAGGAGCAAGCGGATGAAGATGATGATATCGAGTCAGTATATGATGCTAATGAAGATGAGGATACCGGCTTGATTTGTTGGGAGACAAGTGAGGAAGATAGAGCAGATGAGTCCACATCCTATGGCAGGGAAACAAAGTCTAATGAACCCTGAGGAACCTGAGCTAATAAAGGTAAAGCTACTTGATTATGTATTTAATGATATGGTGATAGCCAATGTGGAAGAAGAACATGTTGAAGTGCCAATGAAAATGAGAGAGGATATGTTGTCAAAGGGAGCATGAAGTGCTTTATTGATGGCCGTCTGGATGAAGGTTGCAGTGGAGAGTGCTATGGCGTTGCACGTGGTTTGAAGCTATGTGGAACAGGGTGAAACTGAGTCTATGGATAACCAGCCTGGTCTATAGAGTCAACAAGGAGATGATGATGAAGCAAAAATTGAGGGGGTTGGATATATTTCTAATGCTCATGATGTGATGGGTGTTGATCAAAGAGAAGAGCCGAGGGAGGTGCCTATGGATTGTACCAATGATGCTATGGATGCAGGTTTTCCGGACCAGCTATGCTTTGAGAGTGAAGCTGATTGGGGCTTTGATGATGTTGAGTATGCCATGGATGAAGGTGTACAAGTGCTTGTGGACAAGGCTTTGACCAGGATACATGGGATGCGAGGGTTAGGCCCTCAAGAGGTGGTGATTGCTTTGTGTGAACAGTGAGCCATGGTTATGCCAGTAGAGGAAGATGTGGAGGAGTGTTTGGGATCAATTGCAATATTTTTGGACGAAGTTTCTTACATGGAGGCCTCCAAATTTTTTGGATGGGAGGAAGGGTATGATATGTCAGATACAATTTTTTTGTGATGATGAGTTTGACACTGCTTGGTATGGAGTGGATGCTTGTTTTCCAATGGGTGCATGGAGTGCTGAAGGTAGGCCATGTGCGGTCTACAAGAATGATGGTCTATGCGCTGGGGAGCAGCACCATGGTATGCGGTTATATGACTCGAAGGCAGGGAGAAGGAGTGGAGTTGTAGCTTGGGTAGTCGACTTTTGGCCATGCTTTACAGATTTGGAAACAAAGCTTCAAGCAATGCATGGCATGTAGTTGGAGGGGGGGGGGGGGGGGGGGGGGGGGGGGGGGGAAGAACAACAACGTTTTTCTTTAAAATTGTTGGTGGTGGATTGGGAGGTTTGAGGAGGGATGCATGTAGTGCTACCACGTGGCAGGCACAAATGTCCCACTTGCACTGTTTGGTGGGTATTGACCACGGTATAAGTAATACATTGAGGGGCTCTCCTTTGGTAACAAGTACAAGGAGAGCTCTTGTGAGATTCTAGAGATGGCGGAACGCCTTCAAGTGCTGCTCGCAGTGGCGGTCATGGCAGTGTTGGCCTAGCAGGGTGACAATGTCAGTGGTTTTTGGACTTGGCGAAGGTAATGCAACAGGTGGGCACCCGGGATCAGATGCTAATGTGGCAGAACCCCTAGGTGGTGTTCACGCACCCTTGGTGGCCAAGCATTCTTGAGGAACACCATATGGAGCACTGACGGCATCGTCAGTGCCTGAGGTAGAGGAGTGTACACACGGTAACTTGAAGCCCAAGAATCTGGGTTTAGGCAGGCCGCCTTCACGTGCCATAAAAAGAAACAAAAATCTAGTGTCAGTGACGGAATAGCAAAGTGGGTGGCTAAAAAAAGGCAAGCCTCACACACCCTAGGGGCCTGATTTTTTGCATGTGGGGGAGTTTCCTTTTGAAGCCAAAGGAGAAGAAGATGGGGCTGTTGTTGGAGGAAATAAGGGAGCACTCTAGGAGGAGCTCCTAAGGGAGCTTTGACAGGATTTTAGAGGAGTGTTTTGCTCAAGCTCGGAGGAGCTTTGGAGGAAAAAGGTTGGCACCAACGAGGGTTCCATCAGTAGAATTTTTTTCCATGCTCTCAATGAGGGGAGCCGTACCACGGTGAAGCCGAAGGTGCCTTTGATTTTTGTGCTCAAGGTTGCCATGCCGAGCCAGTTGTAGTTGAGGTTTCAAGGATGTTTGTAAATGTTTTTTTGGCCGCAATTGAAGCAAACCATATCAGTTTTGGGTGCCGTTTTTATATTTTTCCCCTTCTTCTCTTTGCTCTGTTCCAACTGTATGGTGTCGTGTTTGACATGTGTGTGCCTCCCCATGCCTCTGTGTGTGTGAGAGAGAAAGAGAGAGCAGTTTGTGCTGCAGAACAGTCATAAATAGGAAAAATTGGTGTGGATTTCTATCAATTGTCTTAGTTTCAAATGTGAACTCTAGTGGATTGGGGTGCAGTGATTATCCTTGGCTATAGAGAGGCAGATTGTTTGGGTTCGAGGTGTGTTCCCCTTTCCCCTATCCAGCATGGAGAAGATGGAGTGGGAGCAAGCACATTGGATACTAACTTGTGCAGAGAGAGAAAGAGATAGGATGCTAAGATACGGTCTACATCTACAAAGCCGTTGCAAGATCATCCCCTCCTCCTCATCCCAATCCTCTTTCGCCTACCTCAGCCATGGAAACATGATTGATGGTGATGAAGGTGACCATCACCCTACACGTACTCCTTGCTCAACACACAATTCTTGATGTATGTTGGCAGGACATCTGAAACCCTGATTAGCCTGACTATCCCCTCCTTCTCAGCTTGCCGCCTGCAGTAGCGACACCACTGCATGCTCAATGGTCATGAAGGTGACCATGACCCTTGGCCCTCCAATTGCTAATTGGCTAACTCCATCATGGGGTTCATGTGGCCTTTCACACACTGTATATTGACGTTGTGCACTGAGAGAGAGAGAGAGAGAGAGAGAGAGAGAGAGAGAGAGAGAGAGAGAGAGAGAGAGAGAGAGAGAGAGAGAGAGAGAGAGAGAGATCATTATTTGATGAAACTTTCTCCTTAATCTCTCTGCATAGAGAAGGCATCGTGGCAGTTGCCATCACCATGGTAATGATATTATTGCTTGTATTTTTACCTTTAGCACCCAAAAATAGCACTTTCTAGGAAAGCGTCTCTCAATTACAATAGTTAGATATGTAAATTGTCTTTTGAAAGGTGGAGTCCAAATAACTTTCATACTTCATCACCAAATCACCCTTTTCTATCTGCTTCTTTGGCAAGTGTTGATTAAACTTCACCATCCTCTTTTCCCACTACTTCACATAAAAAGCCGATGCCACCTCTTGACCCATCTTCAAAGCTTCAAGACTCGTGATCTTATCCCACGAAACATCTTGGTGAGATTGGTCAACCCACCACATGCCTTTAAGAGCACCTAGTTGCACATGCATAGGCCGCCTCCTTGCCATAAACTAACTCGTAAGTAGTGAAGCTGGTAGCCACCATGTAAGAGGTCATGTACACCCATAAACATTTTTCCAGGTTAGCTTCCCATTCTTCCAACCTATTTGTATATATATTTGGTAAGCATCTTGATTATTTGTCCATTTTCACTTTCAACTAAACCATTGCATTGTGGATGATATGGAGATGAAAACCTATGTAGCGTGTTGAATACACAACTTTTCCACTAATGCTTGTACTAGCTTACTTTTAAACCCTTAACCCCAATCAGAGATAAGCACCCAATGTACATCAAAGTGGAAACATATGCAATCAGAAACAAACTGAGCAACTGTATAAGCATTTAGCTCCTTGACTGCTTTTGCTTCAACCCGCCTGGTAAGATAGTCAATAGCCAACACAATGTATTTCTTACCACTTTTCGACTTGGAAAATGGACCAATGGCATCCAAACCCCACTTTTCAAATGCATCCTAAGCTATGATGGCCCCTTACGGTTCTGCTACCAATCTTCTCTCACCCATTGTTTGGCATTGATGGCATGTTTTGCACCAGTAGTGCACATCTCGCACAATGAAAGGCCACCAAAAACGACCTTCTAAAATGCAAAACAATACTAGATCTTTTTCTTGATGTCCACTCTCCTCATGACATTGCTCCAACACCATGCTGATCTCCTCTTTGTAAAGAACTCTTCGCAACACTCTATCTTGGCCATATGTCATCAAATCCTCTCCGACTAGAGTGAACTTTGATGCCTTTTGAACAATCTGCCTCTTTTGCAGTTTTGATAGTCCCTCTGAACATTGTCCTCTGCTCAAGAAATCATTAACCTCTTTTAGAGTGTCCCTCTATGTAGTTGGTGCCACATAAAAACTCGACACTTGAGTTTGCACACGACTGCTAGCCAACCTATTAGCTTCTTGTTTTAGCTCCCTTCTAACATGTTTGAACTGTATTTCTTCAAAAAAAACTTCAACAAACTCTTTATGGAATAAACCAAATCTTTAAAAGAATCCCTTTCTACCTGCCACTGCCCCAAAAGTTGTTTTGAAACTAGGAGAGCATCACCTTTAACTACCAACCTAGAGATACCCATTGCTTGAGCCCCAAGTGAAGTGTCAAGTACTCCGCTTCATTATTCGTGTGAACACCCTCCAAATCATAGGCCTTTGAGAAAATTACCATACGTTGGGGATCCTAAATGATCACACCTCTGCCTGCTTTCTGCAGTACTCTCCTGTAATGAGCACCATTAGACCACATAGTAAAAGCTCCCTTTAAATCTGGCTCATTTGTAGCATCCTCTTTCGCCACCCATGGATAGATTGGTAGATCTGCTTCCTTGTTAACCAAGATGTCTGCCAAATGTGATAAACTCATGTGGTCAATCTTGAACTCAAACTCAAACTCCTTGAGCTCATGTACCCATTTCCTTATCCTCATCCCTGGCTTGAGATGAAGCACCACTTCATGCAACAAATTGTTAACACTGAGTAGATAAAACTTTCAAATAACTAAATGCACTTTAAACTTGCGGCAAGAAAATACTAAAGTCATCACCCACTGCTCAACCTCCGTATATGACCTCTCCCCTGGGCTAATCACCCTGCTATCAAAGTAGATTGGCTTGTAGCACTTACCCACCTTTTGCATCAATATTGCACCAATGGCAATCATACCCACAGTCATGGCCACATAAAAAGCATCCTCATTGTTAGGGGAACATACAATTGGCACTCGAGGGTGCACTATGTAATCATGTTATAATATAATGTGAGTTCGAAAGGAGGGGTTTTAAAATACAAAAATTTTAGGCAATTTAACAAAGACACATTAAAATAAGGGGGTGTTATATTCAATTTTGGAAAATTCTGTAAAATAAGGTGTTATTTTATTCATTCAAACATGTAAAAATAGGGGTTTCTTTAATACCCTATGAATGCATGTTATATAGGGGGGTATTGAAAGGTGAACCCCCCGAGAGCTGGCAATTGACATAAGATCTCCTTTACCCTCTCAAAAGCTACATGAGCATCTTTTGTCCATTGAAACCCATGAACCTGTTGGCTTAAATTCTGAAGGGGGTACACATACTGGGATAGCAGCCAAAAAAGCTTGGCCAAATACTTGAGTTTGTGCACAAAACAAATCAAACCTGTAGTGGTGGTAGCCTGGGTTCCATCAAAACCAAAGCTTTCACCTTTTTTGGATCAACTTCAATACCATTTTGTGAGACCATGTAACCCAAAAGATGGGCCCGTGGTTGAGCTAATTTGCATTTTTTCAGGTTCAACTATCCTTCTTCCTCGTCCAATTTTTGAAAACACGTCTTTAACTTGGACAAGTGCTCTACTATGGAGCTATAACAACCAATATCATCCATGAAAACTCTGATAACTTACCCAAGTATGGTCCAAACACCTTGTTCATCCAATCTTGAAATGTAGCAATGCATTCAACGATAAGCTAATCACCCCCATGGTGAAATGAATGTAGTCTTTAATTGATCCTCCAAAGCTATGCCAATCTGAAAATAACTTGAGAAGCCATCCATGATGGAGTAACACGTCTTTAACTTGGACAAGTGCTCTACTATGGAGCTATAACAACCAATATCATCCATGAAAACTCTGATAACTTACCCAAGTATGGTCCAAACACCTTGTTCATCCAATCTTGAAATGTAGCAATGCATTCAACGATAAGCTAATCACTCCCATGGTGAAATGAATGTAGTCTTTAATTGATCCTCCAAAGCTATGCCAATCTGAAAATAACTTGAGAAGCCATCCATGATGGAGTATCGCTCATGTCCTGCAACTTGGTTCAAAATTTCATCTTGGAATGGCAAAGGGTAATGGTTTTGGTTGGTAGCAGCATTTAACGGCTTATAATCTACACACACCCTCCACTTCCTGTTCTTCTTTGGTGTAATAACAACAAGGGAAACCCACTCAGTTTCTTTTACGGGATAGATAATACCTACCTCCAACAACTCGTTGATTTCCTGCCATAGAGCTTCCTCATGAATATCTCTCAACCTCCTCAACTTATGTGCCTTTGGCTTGCATCCAGCCTTGAGTAGAATTCGATGTTCCACCCATTTTTCTCCCTACAAATCTTTGTATTACATAGCAAACAACTTCAAATATAATGCACACAACTCCATATAGATTCCTTTCTCCTGCTTGGTTAGATCTTCACCCAACATATCCTCAACCTCTTTAATCTCTAGACCACAAATTGGAGCTTGCATAGTTTCACTGGACTTGGCTGAATCTACTGTGACTCCAGATAGATGTGTATCCAGTTTTAGCAGGCCTTCATCACTCTCTTCCTCTTATCAACACTGTAGATCCTTCATCATAAGTCGATCCCATCTCATACTTGTAGCTGGCACTAGAACATTCTCTATCACCTTCGGCCTCTAGATGAAAGTGGCTCTCCCTGGTCTTCAAAACGAGCACAATTTGCCGACCATTCTCTCGATCCGGCAAGGTAAAAACCCCTCTTTCCCAATCCTGTTTGGGCCCAATTGCCAACAACCATGGTCTCCCCAAGAATCGATTGGATAAGCATTCTCACCTTCTTTCATAACAAAGAAATCAATGAGGCATCAATACCCATAACTTTTACTTTCACATCCTGGGCCACTCCCAAACATCAAGCTTTGGCATGATTTTGCATCCTCATCTACACATTGGACCTTACCATGGACTTGATACCAATATCTTTCATAGCAGACTCTGTTATCACACACACTTGGGCACCATCATCAATATAGGCTTGCACTTGCTTCTTCCTTTCAACCAAAACCTCCACCACTAGAAGCACATCAATGAGACTCCCCACCCTTAAGGTTAGATTCTACACGACATGCATAGTACCTCTTGCACTGGGTAGCTTCGTGCTTACATTGGTTGACCATTGCCTCCTCCATTTGGGGTTGAGTGCAAGTTGCTGCCCAAAAGGACTATTAGCTTTGTGGCTTTGAACATCACTCACCAAATCATACTCTAGATGACCACGCCCTAATTGAAAGTTGGTCTGATTGATCTTTCTCCGCCGCCTTCTTTTGCTCAACTATGGCTTCTCTTTACTCTCATTCACTTTCTCTTTGCCTTTTGTAGCTCTAGTCTCATTCTATCTCGGTTTCCCTCTTGCCTTTGGCCCTTTTGCTGCCTGTCAACCCCAATAATGTTAACTCTTTGCACTTCATCATTACCAAGTGGAGTCAATGGGGCCTGATTTTCAATTGCATGTTGCTCCCTTTGACCATTAAATTGTGTGTCCTCGGACTCGACCAAATAGAGGGTACATGTGCCGCCTCGCTCCCTCGATGGATGGGGGCAATTTGGAGCATAATGGACCTCCTCTCTGCAATTATAACACCTACCAAGAAACTCTAGTCTTGCCTCTTCTAGCCCTTGGTTGTCCTTTTTCCATAGCACTTAAACGTAGTTCTTGCATTTTCTCACTCAATTCTTGAACAGTACGTACCCATTGTTGAGGAATTGCCGCCACCCCTTAATTTACCTAGTTCTCCGCTTGGACTTCTTCTCTCGAACTTGGAGCAAGATTAGGAGCCATCAACTCGTACCCTAATGCACCTTACTCGATTTTCTTCCTAATTTTCTTGCTCTTTGCCCGTGCAATACAAACCACCCCGTTGTAGTTCTCCAAGATCTTGAAATCCACCTTTTCCCAAACCTTTGGATGCAGGCATACCATGATTTTTCCCAATTTAAAATACTCACCACCGTTAGCCAATTGCATGGCTACTGCAAAGTCCCTCCATCATGCTTCAAAACGGTTGAGGAAAACTCCAAATTCCCTGCTTCAAATTCTTCAATCTCGCATCTAAATCAATGGGTGATACCTCTTTACAAAAGTCTTGCAAAAATCGAGTCTGCAAAACCGGCCACATGAACCTCATTTCGCCTTCCAAAGCATCGAACCATGTCTTTTCTCTCCCTCGCATCATTAGTGAAATCCTATGCATCTTGTTGTCCTCGAGGCATATGTAACAACAACATCTAAAGCTCAAAGTTGGCCATCCACTCTTTCTGGATCTTCTTCTTCGGTGAAAATCGGACCATAGTCTCTTGGTGCCATCACTCTCCCACCACTTCTTGATGAAAAACCACTTCTTGATCAAATCTAAAGAGCAATCAGATGCTCCCCAATGAGGGCACCAAAAGATGGAGCACAAGAATGGAAACACACCCATGTAAACACCATAGATGCCTCTCTATAGCCTAGGGCACACACTACACCCCACCCCTCTCAGATTGACCTTCAATACAACCCTATTTTCCAAATCCAAAATAGAGCACACCTTGCAAACAAGCATTGACATGACTTGAATAATTAAAACTTTCACCACACCGCTTCAATCTTGACCACACACAAAAAATCCACACAACTGATATATTTCCCTCTCCCCTTGCACCGCACCATACCCTATTCGAGACACCAAAATGCCACATCGGCACATGCACAACAAGTGTGCAACTGAGCATAGAAAAATACAAGAAAAAAGGGGGATGGGGGTGTCAACAACACTTGAAAAGAGCAGGTTTTTTATTATGAAAGCTTCAATTACAGGGTTTTCTTCCTCCTTCTTCACCGACTCATCAACACCAAACTCTCTTGAGCTTCTCTACCCCTTCACCCCTTGAGAACTCCCCCAAGAAACGAAAAAATGGTGGGTACTCCTAGGGCGTGTGCCACTGCCCCTTCTTTGTCGATTTTTTTCTATTTTTTTCTTGACCACTGCATGTCAATCCCCTGCTAATTATGGCACTCCACTTGATCTTCAAGTTATTGCATGTGTGTAACCCCTTATGTCCAAGGGAATAGTCACGGCCTCGTGACTATCCTGTGGAACTCCTCTTCAATAAAAAATTTTGGGAGCCTTTTTAGGCATGTAGGCACCCGCCCAATATGAATTTCCATGTCATCATCAGCATTGCACGAGCGCGCCACCCACGACCATCGACGGCCGCCTATAGACGCCCACATAGCATCACTGCGACAAACCGCCATTGCCCATGCTTCAAAAAAATTCTCTAGATCATGTGATACCAATGGGGGCGCTCCTTGTGGCTCTTATACAAGCTTGATTTCTCGTGGCCTCGCGTATGGGATAATGCACCTGGCCACATGGCAGTTCCCTGTGATCTTGACCCCAAGGCCCCCAAGACCACCAAAAACCCTTTTAAAAAATTTCAACAAATTTTTTTTTCCCACCATGCTTGCTCTGTATTCCATTCCCCGCACCGAGATCCAATCACCAAGCCGTTAAGTAGACCATTTACTAGAGCGTGGAGAATGGATTCACACCATCCAAATCAACGTCCATCTTAATGTGTCGTTGTTTTGTTTCAAACTCAGGCCATTTTGTATTGATATGTTTGAAAGCAAGGCAATCCAAGGGAATTCTCATAAGCCATCTGTACTTGCATTCTTTGCTCTTGAGTCCATAAGTCTTGCTAAATCTGGGGTTCAAAATATATGTTGTATACAAGGTGCCAATGGAAAATGTCGAAGCACCTTATGAGGGATATGTCCGCTCTGTTAACCCCAAATTAGATTGAGTATTTACTTTGCTCCAATGTTTGTAGTAATTGTGGTAAGAAATCAGGTCCTGAAGTGGAAGATGGACATAACTCTTCATGGGGATTTGAAAAGAGCCTTTGGCGGTTGTAGTTGGGGGTAGTCAATGAATGAAGAAGAAGAAGGATGTTTTTTGTGTGTAATGGTCTATTTTTGTGATTTCTCATCTTTTAGCAACTTGCATCTTCCCTGAACTCTGTTTTATTCCCTTAATCATGTAATGTTGGAGGTTTTTTCTTGTCTATGGGCAATGGGGCTCAGCACATGGCGATTCGTGGCTGGTTTTTGTCAAAAGTTGCAAATTAAGGAGTGGAAACCCTACTTCTATTCAGGGTGTTTTTGGTTTTCAGGCGTTTTCAAAAATCAGGCATTTTTCAACAATTAGGGTGTTGTCATATTGTTTTCAGGGTCTTTTTTGCAACTTGGTAGCATTTTTAAGCAATGAAGGGTATTTTCCTGACAATTTGCAAGAAATTCATGCAATTTTCAGGCAGATTCATACAGTTTCCTGACAGTTTACAGGAAATTCAAGCAGATTCAGGCAGTTTCCTAAAAATTTGCAAGAAATTTCAGTTTTATGCAGTGTCATACTGATTCTTGGATTATGGTGATACTATTTGTCTCTATTTCTTTAATGTCTACTTAATGGCAAAGAAGAAGAAGAAGAAGCAATGTCTTATTTGTCAAAAGCATGGCCATTATATCAAGAAATGTCCTTATATGTGTACGCTTTGTCAGAAGGAGGAGGTTTGTGTCAAGTATTGCATGTCAAAGTTGTGCAGGCAGTTGTATCATATTATGCAATGTTTTCAAGATGCATCATGTTATCAGGACATGTGTGATGCTCAAGAGGATCTAAATTGGTTTTTTGATGTTCTTGATGATGCACACAAGTGGCATAATAGTTGGGTGGGTAAGAAGAGGAAGTCATGCTCTACGGCTCGATGAATATCAAGGTTGCAAGAAGCATATGAATTTATTTTAGAGCAGTATGAAGATGAGTTTAATGATTATCTCAGTGATGATGATTCTCAATGGTGTTTTTGACAACCTGTTATTGTTTCCATTCCATAATGGAAAGAGAGCAGATTCTTCAATCCGGAGGTATGAGCCAATTCGCTTGCATTTTTGCCTTTGATTCAATACGATAAAGCAGGCATTAAAAAATCTACTCTCAGCTTCACTGCAAGCACACACTTACTTTGCAAAATTGGCAACGTAAAGTGTTGTGGCATGCGAGGGCTAGTAAAAGCATGCCTTTGAACTCATGATCTAAGTGCAACGAGGCATGCACCAAAACCATCTTTGTATTGCAGCTATATCATTACGATGAAGAGTGTTTTATTATTGGCAACTAGGCGTGCTCCAGTTGGGGGCCGCCACTATTCTGGCCATGTTACCTTACATGACACCGTGGCTGAGAGATACGCATCTAGATCAAACAAGCCCACTACAACATCAATCAAATGCATAGAAAACCCTGCAAGTACACAAATCATACCGCAAAACAAGTGAATGAATCAAATGTGAATACCTTGACAATGATGGCATCATGCAAGAAATAGTGAGACTAAGAGAGAACAACACGCGAGTGTGGGCATGCGCACCTTCTAGATCAAAGTGCTATGTATGCACACAAGCATAGAGGTGAACAGAGATATGAACATTGGTACAAAGAAACCCCAACCCCCGCCCCCCATGGGTCCCTCTATGCACATGCACATGCACATCCCATTTTCATTGATTGCAAGTACATGACCCCCTGGCTAAAAGATACACATTAGATCAAACATGCCCACTACAATAGCAATTGATAGCATACGAGACCCTGAAAATACACAAACCATAATGCAAAACAAGAGATATAATTAAATGTCAATACCTTGTCAATGATGGCATCATGCAAGAAATAGTGACACTTAGAGAGAATGCAAGAGCGTGGGCATGTGCACATTCTAGAGCAGAGTGCTATGTATGCATGCTAGCATAGAGGTGAAGAGAGATGTGAACACTGGGACAAAGACTTCTGTCCCCCCCAAACATGTGTCCCTCTCAATGCACATGCACATCCCATTTGCATTGATTGCAAGTACATGACAGCCTGGCTGAGAGATACACGCATCTAGATTGAACAAGCCCACTACAACAACACCCAATAGCATAGAGAACCTTGCAAATACACAAATCATAGCGCAAAACAAGAGATAGAATTAAATGTGATTACCTTGACAATGATGGCATCATGCAAGAAATAGTGAGACTGAGAGAGAACGCAAGATCGTTGGCATGCACACCTTCTACAGCAGAGTGTTATGTATGCACACGAGCAAAGAGGCAATGAGAGATCCGAACACTAGGGCAAAGACTCCCCCCCCCCCCCCCTTAACATGGGTCCCTCATTGAGCCCATATGAGTCTATTTATAAAAGTTGAAGTCTTACTGTGTGTGTGTGTGTGTGTGTGTGTGTGTGTGTGTGTGTGTGTGTGAGAGAGAGAGAGAGAGAGAGAGAGAGAGAGAGAGAGAGAGAGAGAGAGTTTATAAACAAACAAAATCACAAAGCCTTACGAGTGAGAATATGATATCATTCAAGAGATAATCCACCAATCCAGATTTTTTTTTCACCTATCAACCCTACAACAAATTTGTGTTAGTGTACCATAACTAAAAACCATTACTTTGCCTTTAAGAAAGCAATTTCCGCTATGTTATTAATCTACATGTCATAATTTGTCAAAAATAGAAGATAAATAACATATCATCGACATGATATTTCAACACAAAATCTTACAAACTTAAAGAATCTTTGCTTATGCCTTAAGTCACCCACACGCTGCAGATTCTAGTGTCCCCAAAGGATGTTCACTATATGGAAAAATACTATATCATGTGCATTCAAGGAGTATTATGAAAATCCCTTATCTGTGAATTTTCCAAGATTACAGCACACCCTTTTTTTCATTCAATCTATATTTATATTTTTTAAGTGCTTTAAATGATACCCCTCCATAAATAAATTACAAAAAGCAAAGAAGCAAGAGGACATGCCTATCTAATAGATCTCTTGAGAGGAATTGCACAGGTAAGTTAACACAAAATTTAGCTTTTTCCCATATGGTCCATTGCCAAAAGCAAAGAAGCAAGAGGACAGACGTATCTAATAGATCTATTGAGAGGAATTGCACTAACGGTCCATATTATACAAAGACTTAAACATAAAGTCCCACTCAATATTGTCAAAATCCACGTTAAAACCCTAAGTTATGTTGGAGAAGAAAGCTCCGACCCTCAGTGCTTCTTGCTAGACCTTCATGAAGGGATGAGCAAGTCTTGAAGGGTGATAAAAAACTCATTGGGAATTCCATCATGACTAAGGGATTTTTTCGTGACCTCCCCTTCTAAAATGGGCATATCTAGTTTCTTAGCTATCTGAGGATCAACAACTTGATTTTCACATGCTTGCCCATCCATTCAATAAAAAAAGAGGAATGAAAATCATTTTCTTTTTCAAACATTTGCTTATTAGGCTGGTCAATTTTGCCACCCAAAATTCTCTGGTCCAAGCAAGGCTGCACTGAGCGTCGAGGAGTTCCTCTAGTTTAAGGGAGGTTTTTAACCTGATCAACTCAGGGGAAGGGGAACCTAGATAGGCAGAGAAGACCTTCAAAACAAAGAATCTTCTCCCTATTCATCATCCTTTTGTTAGCCCTAAGCTCTTTAGCGTGGGTTTTAAAAAGGGACAAGGCTCTTTGATTGTTCTTAACAATAGAATCCCATGATCAGAGATGAGAATAGAAGAGTTAGTTTTGCAATTAATGTCCAATTGGTCCTGAAGCATATTAGCAAACATAAAACGCTTGTCAAGCCTGGCAGATCTAAAAAAAGAACCTGACTGCACCTTGTTCTGCCCATGTAAAACCCAAGTTTTCTAAGACATCTATCAAATTGAGATTTTATTGCAATAGAGACCATGCAATTTCTTTTGCACCACTGATGGCTCTTACGAGAGACTGGTACCTATCTTCAACTCTCTCAACCATGTTAAGTCTCTAGCAATAAGATTAGGGGAAGTACTTAAGAACACTCAGTGAAGGCCAAGTAGTTGTCATGTTAGAGAGTGAGTGAGGGGCAGAAATTGAAACTAATGTACAGTTAATATACAAGATATTTGACCTCTTTTAATTGCAAAGGTCAACTTACCTAAATTTTTGAAAATCTCCTTTTCACAAAAAGGAGTTGTGTAAGGTTCTGAAAATGATTTTCCCCTGGATATGGGCCTTCTTCATTTGGGTGAAAACTTTGGGAGAAAGGGTACTTAGGACAGGTAGGATAGTCATCTAAAGGCAAGTGTCTTTTTCCTTTAAAAAAGGACTGCAAAGAAAAGGCCATTGAAATTGGAGCAAAAAGGAAGTCGCACGCTCTCACGGGGTACTTGGCTCATGCAACTCAATTGCAAAAGGCAGTAAAGAAGATGGAAAAAAAAATTCACTTGTGCAAATTTAAAATTACTATTCTTTCATGGGGTTACACGAGTCAAACAAATGAGTGGTAAAATGAATATTCCAAGGATTCAAAGTATATCACAAGAAGTTTTGGATAAATTCTCACAATAATTCTCACATTGTGACTTACCTCAACATCATGAGCTTCTGCTCTAGAGGGCGGTGGTCCCCTGCCCCCAATCGTACCTAGCTAGGTATGCGGCAGTGTTAGAAAAAACCAGGGGTCCAGTGTATTTTAACCGGCTGAAATTGTAAAATCCCGGTTGAATTTGGAGCTTGCCTTTAAAAAAACCGGGAAATTTAGACAAGTTTTAGTGTAATTACCGGCAAAAGCTTCAGCTTTTGACCTAAAAACTGGGAAACTTTCAAGTTTTCCCTTATTTTCACCGGGTAGGAAAAATGTATTTTTCTAGCCCTGGTATGCGGTGCCTCTCAAGCAGAAGCTCATAGTGTTATGCATTATATGAAAAAGACTATGTTTTCCTGCATGAGAAAATTTCTAAATCTTCTTGTGATATATATATATATATATATATATATATATATATAGAGAGAGAGAGAGAGAGAGAGAGAGAGATGTGGATGTGCGAGGAGTCCCAGTGTTCGGGAAAAATGTGTTTCATCTTAATATTGTGTTGTTTTCAATTTCAAAAAATGCCGGTTGTTGAAGGCAAGGGGAAGAGGAGAAATTCCGACCCAAAATAGAGAAAGTTAGTGGAAAACCCCAAAAAATAAATCCAATTTTCTAAAATTTCCTCTTGAAAAATTCAAGAAAGGTATGTTTTGGTAAAATGAATTTTCCCGACAACACTGGCGAGGACACCAAGAAAATACTGTGTGTGTGTGTGTGTGTGTGTGTGTGAGAGAGAGAGAGAGAGAGAGGTTTCACCAAAACAAAAGGCGTGTGGGTGCGCGCGCGTGCGTGCGAGAGAGAGACGGAGAGAGAGAGAGAGAGAGACTAGAGAGCGGGACCATCATTGTGCATGGGCGTGGAGGTTGGCTGGCTTCCACCAAGAGAGGCTAAGCGCTCTCCTCAGGATAAGCGTCCATTGCTATTCACTGAGCTGTACTGCAACTCAACAAACAAGCGCCCCCCATCCCCTCTCTCTCTCTCTCTCTCTCTCTCTCTCTATTTCGCCAGCTACTTGACGTGAAAGACCCGTGCTCTCTCTCTCTCTCTCTCTCTCTCTCTCTGTGTGTGTGTGTGTGTGTATAAAAGGCAGGGTCCTTCCTCTGTTGAATGTAGTGAGGAGCTAAAATGGCGTCCATCTGCCCTCTTGTCATCTGCGTCCTCGCATTCTCAGCCCTGGCTTTTGCACCCCTTCGCTGCAAGGTTCAGCGCTAATTATATTCTTTTTTGCACTGCTGCATTGCATTTTCCAGAGCTTCAAGCTTTTTTCCCTCTCTCTTTTTTCTTGAGGCAATTTTCTTTGTAGGATTGGAGCTGTCAGGCCCAAGCTTCCGGACTCTTCGACACACAAAGCACGGTTAGTTGTTTAATACAAAATATTTAAATATCTTGTAGCTTAGTGAGCCCAACTTTTATTTTTGGAAACTGCAGGTTAATTTCTCTCGCAACTTACCTCCTCTTTTGGCACCACCCCCAATTTTGGCGGCACCTCCAACTCCATCCCCAATTGTTCCACCACCCCCTCCTATCAGTAAGTCACTACATTTACAAACAAGTGGTTTTTTCTCTTTTTTGGCATGTCAAAACATGCCTTAGAGTAGGAGCAACAAAAGGGCACAAATTAATTGTGTGCATTTGTTTTGTTAGAGATTTGATCCCTTCATTAAAGCACACAATTGACTTCCATTCTATGTTGTTTTAAATTGTCTACGTGAGGCTTCACCTTGTTTTCTTTTTTTCTCCTTTTTACTTTGGGTTGTGTCCCCCCACCCCTTCCAATGGTATTATGAAGCACAAGGCTCACCATTCAGAAAACAATCTTTTTCACTATTTTTCATACAATGCATAACATCATGAGCTTCTGCTCGAGAGGCACCGCATACCTAGCTAGGTATGCCGTGCCTCCCTCACAGAAGCTCATGATGTTACGGTAAGTCACAATGTGGGAATTGTTGTGAGAATTTGTCAAAAAACTTCTTGTGATTAGGAAAGACATGCTCAATGCAAAAGGCTCACATTCTATTCAACAAAACATTGGAATTGGTCACCTTATCTTTAGGGCTACCCTAAAGTCACATACCACTCTAACTACCTTGATTACATGACTATTTATGAGTCCTATATGCCAACCTAAATCATATGACCACTCTACTATCACCCGTGGTAGACTTCTTCTCAACAAAAAAGGAAGGTCACATTCCACATTGAATTATTTACTACTTTCAAGTAATGAGGTAACATATTACATACAAGCTCTCAACCACCTTAAGGGGTAAGTGCACAAACACCACATAGAGAATTTATTATGAGTACATTGGTACAATCTTCTTTTCATTTGTTATGTACATTCACATTGATACCAATGAAATTATGAATGTGTGCTGTGATAGCTAATTGAATTTTAAGACACGGAAAAGCATGAAGGGAGATTCAATCAAAGAAAGAAAAGTTCTTACTGTTTGGAAACAAAACATTAGAGCGCAAACTTTTGGTTAACCCTTGTTCAAGAAGCTAATAAGGAAAAAAATGCCTACTAAGCCCTTTTTAAGAATAATGTCTACACAATAAGGATTTAATTACATACCATTCAAAAAACAATGTGATTGAAAGCTTATATCATAACCAATGTTTGGGAAAGGTTTCATGGTAAAAATTGCGCCCCTAGTTCATCCGACCCACGTTGGCATGGCACATGGTCACACCCTAGTTTACCCGCCCCTAGTTCATTGGAGGTCCAATGGCTGAGATTAAAGAGCCCCCCCCCCCCAACAACCCAAATTTCGGCCCTAGATCCCCTCTGAGCCATGTGGTCGTGCCATAGAGTGAGGTGGGCTCTATACGGTTGCCAAAATGAATTTTCCCAAACGTTCCCAAACAAACATCAAGAGTAACACATTTTGTACTACATGATGACAACTAATGTTGATAGAGTAAATGAGAAGAAGGGGTTTTATATCCATATTTGTAGTAGGTCATAAAAGCTACAAAGTTGTGCATTTTCAACACAAAAGCTCTTCTGTGGATGAATCTACAAAAATCTTGACTACTATATTCAAAGCTTTATTGTTGTTGATGATGTTTCTAACAAATATTTGGTTTTGCAGATTGCACATCTGCATGTGCATTTAGGTGCCACTTAAATAGTCGACCCAAAATTTGTATAAGGGCATGTCAAACATGTTGTTATAGATGCAAATGTGTACCACCAGGAACTGCAGGCAACCATGGTATCTGTGGAACATGCTACGCCAATCAGCTTACTCATAATGGAAAGCAGAAATGTCCTTAAGTACTTATATATTATATAGCTTTCACCGTGCGGACAACACCTTCAACCTTTTAAAGCAATCATGCTTTCTTTCCAAGACTTTCAAGAATATCAAGTTAATAATATTTTCATTATAGGAAACCCAATTTGCAACAAAAAAACAAAAATTTGAGAAAGTAAGTCTTGACTACTCATAAAGGATTTCTTGTGCATCTTTGGATGGTTTCGCTTATGATCCGTAGCACATCTCTATCTTTGCAACCTATTGTGTCGAACGTAAACACTTTCTAGTTCCTTTCGAAGAAGGAATCCCGAGCTACAAAAGATCTTGATTTCTCATCAAGGAATAATAACTTATGCGCCTTTGGATGGTTCCACTCATGATGTGTAGCACATTATTATCTTTACTGTATTCTCCAACCTACCGTGTCGGATATAAATACTTTCTGGTCCCTTTCCAAGAAGAAATTATGAGCTATAAGAGTTGGTGTTTGCATGATTTCTTAGTGTCTATAATTGCAATGTTTACAAAAGAAAGCCATTCATTAAACACTTTCTGTACATCAACTATCACATACCACAAAGTTTTGGTTATTGGTATGCCAAGATAAATTGTACCAAAAGGAGCTGTGTGATCTTATAGACATTTATCTATGTCTATTTGCCCCGACTTTAAATCTTACCTTTGCTTTTGTTTGCAATTGCTCAAAACTAGCATATCAAATGCAATGGTTGCTTCTTAGTTTATTGAGAACAATTTATCAATGTTTTTAAATACACTGCGAAGGTTTTAAACCATAGCAAACTTTGTGAGATAACCGCCAAATAGAGCGAAAAGACATTTACACCATGTAGATAGCAAGTTGTCTATTTTTATACTGGACAACTTCAAAGCACAAGAAAGTGATCTGCTACTCCACACATCATGCAAATGACAAGAAAGAAGAGACCTTGATTGATTACAAGTGTCAAATGAATGACAAAGGAACCTAGATTATAATTAATGAAATGCACAGAGCATTCCCCTTTTTTATGATACAAGATAGTATAAGTCAACCTTGCACACACACTCCATTGCACAAGATCCAAAGCTAGGCCAATCTGATCGACATTAACCATCGACAATCTGATGGGAACAAGAAGCACCATGAAGGGAGCGCCTTTCTTGGGTGGCCTACCCAAGAAATTTCAATCAACTCTCTCAAATTATAGAAATCCAAACACAATGCAGGTGTGGATTTTCCTTCTCAAAACCAAGTGGATGAGAGACAAGCTGACAAGCAAATGGTTGTAACTCAACAAAAGTAGGAATCTCATAATGCAGAACTTTTGCAGGATGGAATTCCTTTTAAAACTGCTTCCGCTAAGAATAGGTTGTAATAGAACTGTTGCAAATATTGACAAAACATCAGTCAGCATTTGTGCCTTTCTCACTACGTTCATCAGTGAGCACTTTTAATCTTCCACACAGTGTATGACATAACCACTTGTGTTTGACGTGCCATGAGCGTGGGTCACATTCTATTCGAGATTTCCAATACCACCGTCAGACTTGCGAGCTTGCACATTAATTCTCAATCACAATGATAAGAAAACCAATGTTTCAAAACTGTTCCTTTTACCCAAACCATGGATTTGAATAGAAAATAATGCTGGTAAGTTGTGAATGCCTACGAACCTAAAGGATGAGAAGACAATAACTGTCTGAGCCCTGACAAAAGCTCTGCTGGCATTCAGATCCTTGATTCCATTTCTATATGAGCCACCTTATTTCTGTGCCTCGCAAGTAGTTCTTTCGGCCTACATAACATAAGGCCTTGGTGAAGCATGGAACTCTTGGGAGCAATTGTGAACAGTTGAATACAGCCTGTCGATTAGTGCCACATGACAAGTCAATGATGACCAACCTATTTCCTTCCTCTTTCTTGATCATATTCTTATGTTTATGTGGTCCACTATGAGATAGTTGACATTTGTTTTCCTAAATCTAGAAACGGGACATTGAGTAGTGGGTCACACTCTTTCTCATCCTCCTATGTAGGACGTTGTGACTTTTCACCTTGTTTTTCGGAGGTACAATTGAAATTTGAAAGATGCCCTCGAGTATCGAACCAGGGTCTTTACCCACCCATACATCTACCTTACCACTAGGTTACCTCCCCATTGGCATGCCTCTCCACTGTTGTGCGCCTCCATAGAACAAAAATGATGTGTCCTACAACTCTTCAAGAGACCTCATGAAAAAACAAACCAGGCGTGAGCATTTCGCTAAGGAAATGCTCGTTGGAGAAAAAACATTAAAGAGATGATTTCTCAACATTGAATTCTTAGAGATTCGTAAAGCATGTAACAATGTTCAATGCATGTCAACAGCACTCTCACCAGAATTACAGTTTAAGCCGTCTTGTCAAAAATATCAAAACAATTTATAACTCTGATTGTGTGGCTTCCTCATCACTCCCTCTTTTGCCATTGACTGCAACTAGCTCTGTGTCGAAAATGAGAGTCGCACCACCTGCATTCAATTCAATCTAACCTTTAATTATGTAGGTAAGTCATACTTGACGCAGTTCACACCAAATGCACTGGACCACAAGTACTATACAATCAATTTCAAGACTTCAAATCAAAATTTATATGCAATAGTTATGCATGAAGGAGCCGAGTATAGCAAAATGTATTTTCTGCTCTTGAAACTAGTTGGCATACAAGATCCTTCTTGCGACCTCTTGTTAAGATAATACTTTTGCACACAACTATGTCTTGGACCTTTCCGCAATTGTATACACCCCAAAATCCTTAGGCAACAGGAGTTCATAAAGCCTATCAAACTCAAGCAAACTGGGATATTTTTGGGTGATGACCTCACTCTAGCATAGGTAGCACACATGCAAGAGTTGATGCCAGAGATCAAGGCGGCAAGGGAGAAAGGGAAAATTGCTTTTTACAAGGGAGGGAGAGTAGTGGTGTTGGAAAAACACACCACATGACGGTGCGAGACCTATCGGACCAACCTTAAATTGGCAGCATGGAATTGTAACAGATCAATGAAGCTAGATGTAGGCGCGTTTGAGGATAGCTTTAAGGGAAGAGACATTATTTTTTACTTGGAAACGCATCAGATTCCTGGTGGCACATTACTTAAAGTGTCGGGATACCATTGGGAGACTACCTGTAGGCACGAAGTGAGATCAACGCATAGAGGACGGGGGTCAGGAGGTGTGGCAGTCCTATTCAGAGAGGAGCTGCAAACCCTCATTCGTATTGTTCAAAGGGATGAGCAGGCCAGATATATGTGGGTCAGAGTGAAAGCAGAGACAAGGAGGCCACTCTACATTGCAATATGCTATTTTGGCCCCATCACATCTCATTATACATCACCCAATGGGGGGTCACCCTACATGATAATGGATGAGAACATATGGGAGTTTTCTAGGGATGGAGATGTCATTCTTTTGGAGACTTCAATGCCAGGACGGGCCAATCTCACACAGCTTCCTACGATACCTCAGAGGAAATGTTGAGAGAATTGGATGTCAGTGATATGGGATTGGCCAGGTGTTCGCAGGACGAAGAGCACACTGGATATCTGACAGATTTGGGGACTGCACATGGATTGGCCATCTTGAATGGCCTCCAAAGATATCCCGCACTGAGTGGGTTCACTTGTTTTCCTCATAGACATGGGGCCAGCACAGTGAATTATGTTTTGGCTCAGCCCAGTTTTATACCCTCTATTCAAGACTTCACAGTCGGGCCCAGGCTTATTGGGGTAGCAGTAGATTATGCTCTCCTCACGTTTACCGTCTCATTCCAGTTCAGCACAACTTGACTAACACAGACACCTACACATACCCAATATACTTTTACTTCAGAGACTGATTCTGTCTACATAGATGGTATTTACAGACGCTTATGCACAGAAGATCCGGGGAGACCTTCAGGGGAGCTCACTTATATATTGACAGAGAGACTACAGGATGCAGCAACAGAAGCATTCCACACACTAAGCCTAGGCAGCGACAACGTTTTGGGAGCACACCCCAAAATAGCTGGTATGATGCGGAGTGCAGAGAGACCAGAGCCCGACCTTATTGGGAGACACTTCTAGGAGTCATTACTCACGGATTTCTTCTCGGTGTTTGGTACGACGGAAGAAGAGGGCGTTTGTAGCTCGGCTAGAGCGGGATTTATATTGGTTGTTTTTGAGCCAGGATTTAGGCGAGGCATGACGACTCTTCCATGAGCACTCCCCCCCACTTGGTCATCACTTTTACGTAGGTATGGGGTCAGTATGCGTCATATCTCTACACAGTCTCGGGGCAGCCACCTCTTTCAGATCTGCCAAAGCCATGCCCACACACGTGCTTTCTTTACCACCGAGATGGTAAAGAAAGCCATTGATAGGATGAAGACTAGGAGAGCATATGATCACGATGGCCTAGTAGCAGAGCATTTTATACATGCTACAGATTTGCTTGCAGAGTTGCTAGCGGTGATGTTCAACCGTGCCATGTGCAAGGGCCTACCTGATACTTGGAGTTCGTCCACAATCGTACCTATCTTCAAGTCAGGGGACCCTATGGAGCCTGGGAACTACTGCACTATCATGATTGGACACACATTGGCACGTTTGTATGCATCCATCCTTGAGCAGCAGTTGAGTAGATGGGCAGAGAGAGAGAGGGTGTACGGGTAGCAGGACAGGTGGGTTTCAGAAGAGGTTTCTCTACTCTTGATCATATTCTGACACTCAAAACCATTTATTGAGGAGGGGAGATCACGTGGGAGACGGCTCTATTGTTGCTTTGTGGACTTCAGCAAAGCCTTGGATACACTGCCCGAGCTAGATTGATGTGCAGACTGCAAGAGATGGGGGTACCCAAAGAGTTGATCTGGGGGATTATGGCTCTATACAAGTCAGTAGTGGGGCATGTGTCACAAGACGAGCACCACGTGCCAATAGAAAAGAACAAACTGAACAGACTTTTAGCACTTCAATAACAACTAAACTGAGAGAGAGAGAGAGAGAGAGAGAGAGAGACGACACGCGACACAGAGTGGCGAAGTTCCACCCAGAGAGTATTGGCTCCAAACCTTGGCGCCCCTTTCGGTATTTCTTTATATTGCATCAACTCAGTACAAGCCGGTACTCCGGACTCTGCACCTTCTCCAAGAAGCATGCCAGAGAATGAGCCCATGGCCTCATATTTAAAGGCCCTAGGCCCCAAAAATAATTTTACATGAAAAGCCTTCAAACTTAAAAGCATCTGGTCCAAAAGCGATGCCCAAAAGCCAACGTAAATCACGGAAATCCGTACAACTACCACGTAGAAATCAATGCAAAACACGGAAAAGTACAATCTGCCACGTCATCATGTCAACGCAAAATCCGGGTTTTCCGTACAGTTGCCACGTCATCAAACCACCGCAGATTGCGGAGATTCGTACAGTTGCTCCGTTCTTCAGTGGGTCGACACGTCAGCAGTTTGTGACATCCCCCCTTCGTGAAAGAGAGTAATCGTCCCCAATTACAGCATATCTACAAAACAACTCAAGTTAGCTCAAAAATTTCCAAGGGACAATCAGCTTGCTCTTTTTTTTTCTTAAGGAGTTGGCTTCTCCTTTCTACTCTTTAAATCAAGAGTTGGCTTCTCCTTTTGTCCAGATCAGAACTCTTGATATTCCGGCGTAGTAAAATTAGCCATCACACCCAAACCGCACTGATCTTCCACGGATGTCTTGATGCACTAAAATTACATACCCACGCAATCTCATCCAGTTAGGAATATTCACTAGTTGGCACATCACAATGCAACACAAATGCTCACATATGCATGTTACAGACACAACAAATAGCGCCACTGAGCACTCCCCTGAGACAAACGGTCTGTGGTATGAAGCTACTCAACCACTATTTGTCACTCCCCCCGCAAATAACCTAAAAAGGTCCGGGCCATGAGCTCAAAGAACTGTACAACCAAACGCTCCCCAGACCGCAGCCTGCGTCGCTTGGAGGTTCAAGAGTACAACCAAACGCTCCCCAGACATTCCGTCTATGTCGTTCGGAGCTTTTCTAGCGTACAACGAAACGCTCCGCAAACATCCCGTCTATGTCGTTCCGAGGTTCAAACAATACCAAAACAGCATTTCTCACTACTCCACCTGAATGTAAAATCAACAATCATTGAAACCGGTATTAAAACCAAAGTAAAACAATTCAAATCAGCACCAAGACAACATATACCATCCATTTCAAACAAATTTCAAACAAGATCACCAAACAAATTCTTAAACAGATTTCAAACTTGAAAAGCAATCTCGATATCAGCCGAGCTCGAAAAGTTGACTGACTTTCCATCCTGAAACTTACCCAAAAAAAATTACGGTTAGGTTCCTTCCATAAGGTCGTAGCTGACCGCACCATGGTCCATAAGCTCTTGGACAAACAATGTTCCTGTGGCGATGATGGTAGTCCCAAGACATAGCAGTCACATGGGACCTCCGAAGTTATCAACAAGAGACACTTGCTGAGAGATGTCTAGAAATTTCAAGTTATAATCTGCTAGGGTTTCCATGGCAAGCATTTCAAAATACTAGACTCAACCAGAAGTTGCATTCCAAAGGAAGATGTCAGAAACCATATAACTTCGGGCAAAATTTTCTTGAAAGCTTGCCAAGTCCTTGGAGTGTGCGGCTTGGTAGCTATAGACTTCAACATCTGCACGGCATTGCTTTTGAGAAAAACAGTGACTCGAAACAAATCTTGGATCCTTCTCTTGCGAGTGATCTTTTTGGCTTATGCCCTGTAAGACATGAGCAGTGAAGACGGGAGCGCGCCCGATGCGCGATGAAGTAAGGGTGGGAGTGGCTAATAAGTCCGGGGTCAGGACCCGAAGACACTTCACATAAAATTCCAATAGCTTGCTCTGTCTGCTCTTTTGTAGGACCAGTATGCTTTCAGGAAAGCACACGCTTGATGCTTTGATACCAGTATCACAAGAAAGCACCACGAGCCAATAGAAAAGAGTAGAATGAACAGACTTTTAGCACTTCAATAACAACTGAACTTAGAGAGAGAGAGAGAGAGAGATGACACGCGACACGGAGTGGGGGAATTCCACCCTAGAGAATATTGGCCCCAAACCTTAGCGCCCCTTTCGATATTTCTTTATATTGCATCAACTCAGTACAAGCCAATACTCCAAACTCTGCACCCTCTCTAGGAAGCATGCCAAAGAATGAGGCCATGGCCTCATATTTAAAGGCCCTAGGCCCCAAAAGCAGTTTTACATAAAAAGCCTTCAAACCCAAAAGCATCTGGTCCAAAAGCGATGCCCAAAAGCTGCCAACGTAAATCACGAAGATCCGTACAATTGCCACGTCAACAGTCATCGCAAAACGCGAAAATCCGTACAGTCTGCCACATCATCATGTCAACGCAAAATTCTGGTTTTCAGTACAGTTGCCACATCATCAGATCAATGCAGATTGCGAAGATCCGTACAGTTGCTCCGTTCTTCAATGGGTCGACATGTCAGCAATTTGTGACAGCATGTACGCACTCCAGAGGGAATTTTTGATTTGGTTCAATCCACCATTGGGGTGAAACAGGGTTGCCCGCCATCTCCTACACTATTTGGCATGTATGTGGATGAGGCTCCTGAATACATTGAGAGGGATGGTGATAGAGGAGCATAGTTGGCAGGGACATGGATCCCACTATTGTTATATGCTGATGATATTGTGTTGATTTCCGACTCCTCGGAGGGGATGCAACGTAATTTAGATGCTTTGTCCACATTTGCCCACCATAGTGGATTGTCTGTTAACCTTGAGAAAACCAAGGTCATGGTGTTTAACACCACACCACAATGGGTCAGGAGGTCAGCACCCACTTTTACATATGGCCAAGAGACGGTGGAGTATACATATGCATACACCTATTTTGGGGTAGTCTTCAATGGACCGACGTTTTCATTGAGAAGAGCAGTAGCTTCAGTTTCAAGAACCTTGAACAAAGCTGTGGCTTTTTGACATTCAAGTGGCTTCAGGCTTCAGCTATGCTCTATGGGGTTCAGATTTGGGGGCCCTCAGTGGACCACCAGGGCAGATCTTGTAGCACTGATGGATGGAGATGTATGGAGAGGCCTCTAGTCTCTATGATCTCGCCACATGAGATTGTTCGAGCTGAGCTAGCTGCCCCCCCCCCTCGTAGTTGAGGCCCTTACTAGATCAGTTTTCTTCATGCATACAAATATGCCCGGCTAGCCCTTGAGTGATCTCGACAGCTAGTGCTACAAGGGGACACAGCATGTTGGTATGGGCAGATGACATCATGGTTTTAGTCACATGGCTTCAGCATGGATAGACTACCTCCATTCCAGTACTCCTTGGATGCACCTTCCCTTTCTCTCACACGGACAGAGATCACTAGACTTATACGTCAGATTCAACTAGATACCATAAGCACATGGATACAGCCGGTACAAGAGCTAGACACGAAGATGGCTTTCTATAGAGAGCATCTCCTCCAACTAACAGAAGATGGATATGTGATTAGACCGGCCTATATGGACACTCATTTATCCTATAGGATACGATGTGCTATTGGTCAGATGCGCACATCATCCCATCAGCTAGAGATTGAGACTGAGACTGGCAGATTTAGGAGAGTACCAGCAGAAGCCAAGATATGCCAGTTGTGTCATATAGAGCCAAAGACAGAGTTAAATCACATTCGTCATTGTTCGGTATACTATGAGATACGAGGCCGCCACTGGCTATTCAAAGAGGACTTTGGACCGTTGGCTAGAGTCAAGAGATATCAAGATCAGAGATGCCTCATTGTTTTTGCTAGAGCTGCACAGACACAGGGAGAGTCCCTTTGAGAAGACCAAGCAATGGGAGACATTCACAGAGAGATATCACTGACTTCTTTAGAGCAAGGACTCAGCAGCCAGATGAGCATGCTTCACAGCAGACTTCAGAGCCCACTTCTACGAGAGGTATATTAGTAGACAGAGCCATTGAGCTCGGGAGAGTTAGACGCCCACTCTACGGGGGCGACCACGACATCGACGGAGGCTCCATCAGAGAATCGGGACTATTCTAGCACGACAGGGGAGACAACAGTACGACTACTTACAGAGGCGGACATTGACAAAGCTCTTCAACGACCAATGCAATACTTTCTCGGACAACACCCAATGCCGGGCATCCTCGAGCATGGATGATGATGATGATTTCAGTTTGACGATCTTAGTCTTTAAGTTTAGTCTTTCACTCTACTTCATTTTATTTTATTTTATTTTTGTAACCAGACATTCGATTAGATCCACAAAGATTGTATTAGTTTGGTGTCATAGGTCATTTGGCCTTTTGAAGACGTTTAATATAACATTATCTCTCTCTCTCTCTCTCTCTCTCTCTCTCTCTCTCTCTCTCTCTCTCTCTCTCTCTCTCTCTCTCTCTCTCTCTCAACAGCTCAGCTCAGCAGAAGCAGCAGCTCTCCTCTTCAAAGCCAGTCAAGTGAAGTCACTCGAAGCATCCAACACCATCGCCCCCTCCCACATTCTTGCCCGTTCAGAAACGTGGAGACTCGCTCAACCTTCTTCTAGATTTTTAAATACAGCAAGCAGTCAGATTTTCTGCACAGAAGCAGACTTTCAAATACTGCAGATTTTCAAAAAATAACAAATTTCAGAAACAACAAAATTCAGAAATTGCAGGATTTTAGAAAATTGCAGAAATTGAATACACCATGTACGCTTAATGTGGGAACATGTATACATAATGTGAAAGCCCGGGTCCGTATAGGTCTCCTTTCCGCTGCAAATTTCGTCTTGTTTGTTTAGCAACGACCAACCATGAGGAAGTAGAATGACAAGCCCGACCCCTTACAAGATGCAGTCCAAAAGTGCAAAGAAGAAACGGTCGAGACCATTAACAAGATCAACCGCCACCTATTAGGTACAATAAAACTACTCTAAGTTCGCGTTTTGGCCCAAGAAAGCAAGATCATTGCAATGGGAGATCGTGTGACGGCCCAAGACGAAGAGATTGCGTCACTCAGAAAGGAGCTCGCGGAGGCACGATCACGAAACACGCTTGAAGAGGGAGAATTGCAACCCTCAGTAATAGAAGAACTCGACACAATCAAAGAGCAAGTGCGAGCCATCAAAGAGGGGGAAGAGCAGCATAAAGAAATGATGACCTCTTGGGTGGACGTTATCACAAAGACTCAACAGAAATCAGATGAGGTTGAGAAATGGATTGAGGTTGCCAAGAAAGAGAAAAGTAGGGAAACAACACACACACCCACTATTATCAACTTGACACTAGAAGAGGAGCAAAGAAGAGTGTACGCTCTCTACATGTGAGAATTTGCGGCCTAAAAGACAAAGGTAATGTAGACGAAGAGGTAAAAGAACTCATGGCTTTGATAGGAGTTCATGAGCCGATGCACTCAAGAGCTTGGAGACTGGGCAAAAGAAAAAGTGGGAGCAAGGGGGAAATGTCACGAGGACGTAGCAACTGCTAACCTTCGTTGTTGGTTTCTTTCCAATGTATTTTGTTTAATTTTTGAGACCCTCTTTTTGAAGTTGCAAATGGTCGGACATTGTATGGCCAATGTGAACGGTAGTTTCACCCACAGACGGAAAGTTGGTCGGCACTGGAACTCGTAAAGTAAAAGGATGTCTAGGCTCAGTTCAAGATCATGTAGGTCCCCCCGTCGCACTTAGCAAGTTGGTGGATACTAGGAAGTGAACTCAATAAAGGCATAAAGTCAAGGTGGGATCACCAACAGAAAGTATCCGACAGTTGGGCCACATTGCACTTTTGGATACGGTCCCAATGAGGATAGATGGTCAGATGACCAATGGGAGCCCAACGAAAGCATCTCCTAAAAATTAGGGAACTGCTATTTTGGGCCATAAAATGTGTTCGTATCATTACCTTCGGAATGACAAGGGAAACATTTTATTACTCTGCTACAAGGTCAACTGATGCACCAGTTGAGAGATTTTTAAGCAGGAAGCCCAACGCGGGAAAATTGCATGTATGAGTGCCAACTGGCACTTTTTGGTCAATTTACCGAGTTTGGGAAAACAGAACTCGTAATTGACTTTTTGGAGCAGTTTTGGAGGCTGATAACTGTGATTTTCAGCCATTTCTCTCCATGTTTTAGCTTCCCATGACTTTATCTGGGACCAAGGAGCTCATTTTCAGCATTGAAAGGCATCAGATGCGTGTTTACAAGGCTGTTTTGTTGCGTTTTCAACGATACGCAGGTTTTGGCAGCCATGGAAATCTTCCCCTTTTGCATCTATTTGTTCACAGATGCATTACAGGTCAAGGGCAGAAGAGGGGGCACTCGATTTATGCTGGGGGGGATACTTCATTGAGAAACTGGTCACAGGTTAAGAGCTATGGAGTGCTTTCTTTCCCTCTTATGTACAGTACGATGCCAAGAGTGATGCCCTGCACGCTACGCACTGCTCTCTCTCTCCCCTATGAGCAGTATGTTATGCCCTACTAGTGGGCTTTTCATTTGAACAATGTACAGTTATGTGGATTCATGCTTTTGTGCTGAGGCAAGAGCCTCCTTGCGCAGGAACAGGGGTAGCTAGCTGCTACTCTAAAGCAAGCATCGGTGAGGGTCATAACCTCACCGTACAGGTGAAAATTCAGCACTGTGTATGCGCAGAAAATTGAATATTTTTCAGCCATATGGACGCTAGAACCCTTGGGAATCGTGCCCCACTGGCACAGGACAGCTTGGGGACTGTTTGGGACTGAAAACAGGGCAAAAACCAGTAAATACAATGTTAGGATTTGGGATCGTGCTAGCTATGGTGGATGAAAGAGAAACATGGTGCAAGTGTGTGAGTGTGTGTAAGCAAGGTTATCACTCAAGTGAATTAGGTTCCAAGATAGATTAGCTTGGACTCATAAACACAATCTTGAGTATTGACTTAGATTCGCACAAGCTCACCATAGACAAGCATGTGGTGCAACATGAGTTGTTGTTTATTGATTCAAGAAATGAGCTTTAAGTAGCTCTATAGCCTTGCTCCACAGTATGTGGGATAAATCCAGTCTCCTCTCCTTGACTCTCACCTTAGGACAAAGCTCACACTTTACAATCCTCCCCTTGAGGTTTGGACTAAGACAAGATACTGAAGATGCATGATCCACACAGGCTAACAAAATCCACACAGGATGGTGATATCCACACAGGAAAATAAAGTCCACAAAGGATAGTGATATCCACACAGGATGGTAAAATCCACACAAGAAAGATCCACAAAGGATGGTGATGTCCACACAGAATGATAAGCTGGTATCCACACAGGAAAAAGTCCTCCCCTACAAGTAGAGAGTCCGCATCTTCAAAATGGGTCTTCCCAAACACTACCTTCGTCTTCGTCCTTTTTGTCTTCTACTATGTGAGCTGATCCTCTGTCAGGTCTCTTGCCTTCGTTGCTTCTGTTGTTGCTTCTAACTGCTTCATGGTCTGACTTCGTATCCTCCCCTCGAACGAGTACTTCTGTCCCACTTTTTGTGGTACAATCGGGCTTTATTCCATGCGTCATAATGACATGCAACAATATGCTAAAATATCCTATGAAAAGGTTTATGCAAAAATTAATGCTCTCTTCCATCTTGGTTAGACTCCGAGAGCCCAAGCATGCGGTGTTTCTCATACACTTTGTCACAAAATCTTCAATTTGGAGACTCTCCAATGCCAATGTCTATCCCATCACAAAAGCACATAATGTCATCCATGTAGACAAATACAATTACATACATTGCAAGAAATTTGTTGTGCTTGGCTGCAAGATTTTAATTTGTACTTTCGATTTTTTCCCTTCAAATGTGAAGCTCCTCTTCACTATCGGTGAAGCCCCTCTTCACAATGAAGTAATGCTCCTTTGGATGCTTGGTAATGCCGCGGTCGGTGAGAATGGCCCCTTTGGATGCTCGATAAAATTTTGAAGTCTCACCCTCCCTTAAATTGGTTGGAAATGCCTTTTGAAGTGCGATGAGATCCGCCTTTGAATGCCTTTTGGAAGGCCTTGAAAACCTTGCTGCAGCTTTGTTGGACTGCCCCCTTGAGGGAGTTGGAGGTTATGGAGACACCTTCTTGATTATGCTTGTGGGAGCAAGGGCTTAAAAAGCTTGGAAGCCTTTGGGCTTCTTTTGGGATTTCTACTCCGTGGGAGCAAGCCCTTAAAGGGGTCTTTGGAGGTTGGAGGCAACGGGCCACTTAGTGGGAAAGGGGGCTTAAGAAGCTAGTGGCCTTTGAGGGTTTGGCATATGAGGCAGCCGCGGGAATCCAAGGTTCGGGCAGGCCTCGGTGGGCGTGGGAAGGGGGGGCCCAACAAGGCAAAGTAAGCCGGGCAATTGCTGCGGGATGGCCCGCTTTACAGGGAGCCGAAAAGAAGAAAAAGGCGCGTTGCCGTGGGCATGTGACTCTTCCCCAACGGACCAGCCAAGCTCAAAAGCCGTTTTGCGATGCTAAATGGCGTCCACGAGCACGAGGAAGATGCTTGGTAGAAACGGTCCCTAGCAGACCCGACCTTCTCCGAAAAGTTGGAGTTGAATCAAATTTCGGGTCCGCCCACTCTCCCCCCACAATATGCAAGGAATTGATCCCGAAACCTCAAGCCAATAATAGGCTATCTAAATTGGGCCAACAAGCCCACGAGCCTTGCTTGTGGGAGAGCTCCGAAAAGCAGGTTCTTAAGCCGGGCTTGGCAGGTTTACACACACACACACACCTATCTTTAGAAAGAGATTTGGACATAGAGATGAAGGGGCTCCCGAGTTCGGATTTGAGTGTTTAGGGACTCTATGGAGAGCTTGCGAGGAGAGCTTCGAGACGACGAGGGTGATGAAGCTTAATGGTGAAGCTAAAGAAATTAATTGCAAGTGCAAATTAGGGGGAAATGACACTTAATATACACAATTGAAGAGGTTTAACCTAAAGATCGCTTAATTGACCACCAAGATTAACTAGTGAGAGTAGTGGTTCATAGGGATCAAACCCATGAGCTTGCTCACAACTAATTAGTCTAGTGATTACTAAGTGATGATTATTAGAGGTGGAAGGAGAGAGGTGATGATAGATTAAGAACTCAAAAGAGATGATTAAGAAGTGCTAATCGGAGCTAATGGAGATGCTAATGACTAACACACACTAATGCATAATGAAAATCCTAGCTAGCACACCATGGCCCTGATACCAAATGTTAGGATTTGGGATCGTGCTAGCTATGGTGGATGAAAGAGAAACATGGTGCAAGTGTGTGAGTGTGTGTAAGCAAGGTTATCACTCAAGTGAATTAGGTTCCAAGATAGATTAGCTTGGACTCATAAACACAATCTTGAGTATTGACTTAGCTTAGCACAAGCTCACCATAGACAAGCATGTAGTGCAAAATGAGTTGTTGTTTATTGATTCAAGAAATGAGCTTTAAGTAGCTCTACAGCCTTGCTCCACAGTATGTGGGATAAATCCACTCTCCTCTCCTTGACTCTCATCTTAGGACAAAGCTCACACTTTACATACAGCGTGCTGAATTTACTGCTTTTTGGGCAGGAATCAGAGGGTATTCACAATAGAAGTGAGTTCTAGCAAGGGAATTGGTTTCGCGCAAGTTTTGGGGTTGTTATGTTGCCGAAATTTGGCCAAATCATATGGTATCTAGTTGGATACAGGTGAAGGATTCCCAGGACTCTTCTTTGTAATTTACCCTCCTAAAGAATAAAGAAATACCAAAAGGGGCGCCAATTTTGGGGCCTACAGGTTGTCGGCGTCTGCTCGGGGCATTCTAGCTTCCGAGCCGTGTGTGTATTCAAGTGTTAATTGTCACGAGGACGTGGCAGTTATTAACCATGTCACAGAGATGTGGCAACTGCTAACCTTGGTTGTTGGTTTCTTTCCAATGGGGTTTATTTTATTTATTTTGAGACCCTCTTTTTGAAGTAGCAAACGGTCGGACATTGTATGGCCAATGTGAACGGTAGATTCACCCGCAGACGGGAAGTGGTCGGCACTGGAATTCGTATGGTAAGAGGATGTCTAGGCTCAGAGCAAGATCATATAGGTCCCCCCGTCGCACTTAGCAAGTTGGTGGATACTAGGAAGTGAACTCAATTAAGGCGTAAAGTCAAGGTGGGACTACCAACAAAAGGTATCCGACAGTTGGGCCACATTGCATTTTTGGATGCGGTCCCAATGAGGATAGATGGTCAGAAGACCAGTGGGAGCCCAACGGAAGCATCTCCTAAAATTTAGGGAACTGCTATTTTGGGCCACGAAATGTGTTCGCGTCATTACCTTCGGTATGACTAGGGGAACACTTTACAACTCTGCCGCGAAGTCAACTGACGCACCAGTTGAGATATTTTTAGCAGGGAAAGCCCAAACTCGGAAACTGGGCGACGTGTCAGCTTGTGAGCGATTCTGCCACTCTGGGAGGCAAAAACGAGCTGCACATCATCAAAGGGGGCGCCATTTTCAGCCACAGGCGGATTGCAACAGGTACAGAAGCTATGGAATGCTTACCTTGCCCTCTATGTACAGTATGGTGACGGGAGTGATGCCCCGCACGCTACATACTGCTCTCTTTCTCCCCTACGTGCAGTTATGTGATGCCCCACAAGAGGGCTACTCATTTGACTGATGTACAGTTGTGTGGGTTCATGCTTTTGTGCTGAGGCAAGAGCCTCCTTGAGCAGGAACAGGGGTAGCTAACTGCTGCTCCAAAGCAGGCACTGGTGAGGGTCATAACCTCACCGTACAGGTGCAAAATCAGCGCTGTGTATGCGTTGTAATTTGACTGTTTTTCAGCCATACGGACGCCAGGATCATTGGGAATCGTGCCCCACTGGCAAAGGACAGTTAGGGGACTGTTTGGGGCTGAAAACAGGGCAAAAACCAGTAAATACAGCGTGCTGAATTTACTGTTTTTGGACAGGAATCAGAGGGTATACGACAGTGCAAGCGAGTTCCAGCAGGGGAATTGGTTTCGCGCAAGTTTTGGGGCTGTTATGCTGCCGAAATTTGGCCAAATCAAATGGTATCTAGGTGGATACACGTGAAGGATTCCCAGGACCTTACCTTGTAATTTACCCTCCTAAAGAATAAAGAAATACCGAAAGGGGCGCCAATTTTGGGGCCTTCAGGTTGTCGGCGTCTGCTCGGAGCATTCTAGCTTCCGAGCCGTGTGTGTATTCAAGTGTTAACTCCCGTCGCAGGTTCTCTTTGCAAAGTGCTCTGTGTGTGTGTTTAAAGTAAAGAATTTCGGGTGAAAGCCAACGCCTACCGCCCTACGGGCCGGTTTCATGGTTCCATTGCCGGGATATCAATCACTTTTTCCTCAAAGAGTGAGCCTGGATTGTTCAGGGTAAAGACACACAGTGCAAGAACACGGGAATTACACTATGGCCGACAAGGGGAAGGGAATTATGGAAGAGGGTTCCTCTCCAAAGGACAGGCAGGAGATTCCTATGGTTTTTGAGATTGGCGAGAGCTCACGGCCACGTCAGTCTGTACCTCCTGTCAACGTGAATGTCCCTCCAGTAGTACAGGGCTTTATGACAGGGCAACTTGAGGATGATGCGTTTAAGACTCAGTTAGTTGCCGCGGTGAATGTCTTTTCGCATCTGGTGCAGAATCCGAGGTTTATGGAATTCTTGCAAGCGCCACCAGTGCAACAGCAAAATAGGCAACCTACGCCGCGTACGGAGCTTGTTGAAGCTCAAGCCCAGGTACTTCATGAGGCGCACGAGGAAAGGGAACACTCGCATGTTGCGGAGTCGGGGGCTCCAAAGCAGATTCCTCTCGTGCTTGAACAGGTGGCTAGAACGCCTATTCCACAGGTTATGCCAGTTCAGCCCGCCACCTTTCAGAGCCAGCATGCTGTCTTGAATGGACAGGGAGCTGGATACCAGGCTATGCACTCAGTTTTTCCACCACCCACGGTACATCCTGGGTATTTCGGGGGTGGATCAGTGTTCCAAAGTATGGCTGGTTATGCGTCTGGAAGTCAGCCGTACATGCCAGGAACAGTGTTCGGGGGTATGCAAGGCATCATGCCAAACCCCATGTATGGTACTATCGGCATGCAGCAAGGTTTCCACGGCAACCAGGGCCAGTTTGGGGTGCCACAGGGTCATTTTGGCATGGCTGGTTTTTCTGGACAGCAGCCAGATATCGCACCTCTGACGCAAAATGTGAATGGCCAACACGTGCCGATCATGCCTAGTACAGTGCCCATGTTGCAGACCATTCCGTATGACAATTTGGGGGCACTAGAGAAGCCGAAGGCTTACAAAGAGGGTGGTGCAGCAGTAAAGTTCAGTACCTTCAGTGGTTTCGAGGACAAGACAAAGGCACTCACTTTCCTCCAACAGTTTGATACAGCTTATGCGGGAGGGAATTTTACAGAGGCCTCGAAGGTCAGAAAAGCTGCCACTTTCTTAAAGGACAATGCGCTTACATGGTGGACGACATTGTTAATGCAAGGACAGGCACCCGCCACTTGGGTTTACTTCAAGCAAATGTTTGCATCTGCTTGGCTATCAAATGAATTTGAAGCCGATGTCTTGACAGATTGGCACCAGCTTACGGCAACTTCGTGCAAGAGCTTGCTGGAGTACAATAGGAGGTTTTGTAAGCATTACTCTCAGTGACCTACAGATTTGTGCCATTGACAGAGCAGATAGAGAAGTATTGTTGTGGGCTGCCTAAAGGGCTTCGCGATTACTGTACAAAGAATAGAGTGGCTACCCTTACTCAGCTTATGGAAGTTGCGAACACTGGTCTTGCCCTGTTAAAAGGAGAGGACAGTGGATTTCCGAGCAGTGATAAAGGAGGGCAGCAAAAGAAAAATTCAGCGAAGAAGCCCTTTGTGAAAACGGCTCCTGATGCGTCACAGGGGTCTGAACAGGCCACCAAAGATAAGGATTCAGCTGGGACTTCTGGAGCGCAGGCAAAGAAACAGAAAAGGAAGCCTTTTGTGCGCAAGTCGCTCGAGGAAAAGAAGGTCCTAATGGCTGAGAACAAATGCTTTATATGCGAGCAGCCTGGTCATATTTCTATAAATTGTCCACAAAGGAAAAGGCCAGCTGACTCAAAGGATAAAGAAGACCAGAAAGGCAAGAAGCCAAAACCCACGGCAGGTTTAGTGCCAGACATGGTGGGTGACAGGCCCAGCACAGATGCCAGTGAGTTATGCAGGGCATGGGGTAAAGTTAGGGATCAGACGGCACTCATCTTCTTTGATCCAGGTGCCAAAGCCAACTTTATCTCACCAGAGTTAGCTATGAAGCTCGGCATCAAAGCTGAAGAGATGGGGTACACAGCAGAGGCAGGGTTGGCATGTCCTGGCCACTCAGAGTGTGTTACTCCCATCATTGGAAAACTGCGTCTGCATATTCAGTCGTATGTGGACACTGAAGAGTTTTACATCATGCCGCTGGAAGGTTGTGACGCCTTGTTGGGGATCCCGTGGATGTTCCGAGTGCATGGAGTCTTGGATGCCTACAACAAAAAGATCACTGTACAGCATAGGGACAAAACTCACATCTTGGATGTAAAGCTTAAAGGAGAGTCAGTCCCTATTGTATCTGCTTCTGCTATCACTTCTGTAATAAAGAATCATCTTTCTGTGTACTTGATTTTTGCACGTGATGTCTCAGATAAGGATCAGTCAAATTTATCTGTGTTAGATAAAGAAAGGTCAGCATTTTTGCAAAAGTTTAGTGACTGTTTTTCTGATTCATTACCGTCGCAATTGCCGCCAGAGAGACCTGAGGACCATCGGATAGATTTGGTGCCAGGGTGTAGCCCACCAAATAGACCTCCCTACAGCGTTAGTGCGGCGCAACAGAAAGAGATTATGGGCCAGGTTGAGGAGTTATTAGAGAAGGGGCTGATTCAGCCTAGTTCTTCACCCTTTTGCTCCCCAGTGCTCCTAGTGCAGAAGAAGGATGGCTCATGGCGCATGTGTATTGATTACCGTGCGTTGAATAAGAATACCATCAAGAATAGGTTTCCTATTCCTCGCATTGATGATATTCTCGATCGTTTAGAGGGTGCTGCAATTTTCAGCAGGATAGACCTGAAGAGTGGGTACCATCAGATTCGTATAAGCCCAGAGGATGTGCACAAGACTGCGTTTAGAACGACATTTGGTCTTTATGAGTTTCTAGTGATGCCGTTTGGGCTAACGAATGCTCCTGCCACGTTCAACAGAATGATGGACCGGATTTTCCGCTCGCATCAACAGTTTGTTGGAACATTCTTCGATGACATGATTGTGTATTCGAAGAATGAAGAGGAGCATAGGCGTCACTTGACCATTGTGTTCGAAGAGCTGCGCAGTCACAGGTTACTACATAGTCTCAAAGGATGGTGTTAGAATGGATCCCGCAAAGGTCGAAGCTATCAAGACATGGCCAGACTTGAAGACTGTGCACGATGTCAGAAGCTTCTTGGGATTGTGTTCCTACTATAGAAGGTTTATCAGAAATTTTGCAGAGATAGCATCGCCTCTTCACGCATTGCAAAAGAAAGAGGTCACTTTCAGATGGACCCAAAAAGAGATTTCAGCTTTTAGTCTCTTAAAGGAAAAGTTGACTTCAGATCCAGTTATTGTTTTGCCAGATCTCAGGAAGTCATTTGTGGTCCAATGTGACGCGTGTGGCAGTAGCATCGGAGCAGTGCTAATGCAAGATGGACGGGTAGTAGCATATGAAAGCCGAATTTTGCAAGGGCCAGAGAGGACTATGCAAGTCTATGAGAAAGAACTCTTGGCCGTGATTCATGCGCTTTCTAGCTGGAAGCACTACCTCTTAGGTGCTGATTTTGTTGTCCAAACAGATCATCAGACCTTGCGATACTTCTTGACACAGTCAAAGTTATCCGAAAAGCATATGCGATGGGCAAACATTCTTTCCATGTTCCACTTCCAGATTATGCATGTGGAAGGCAAGAAGAATGTTGTGGCTGATGCGTTATCAAGAAAGCCACAAATTTCAGCTGTGTCAATTCCTTATCATCATGAGTTAGATGACATGAAGGAACAGTATACTGCTGATGAAGATTTTGCAAGGATCTTTGAACAGTTACAAGAGGGGCAACATCACGAGCACTACCTCCTCAGAGACGGTTTTATGATGATGCATGGCAGACTTTGTGTCACTAGGCCACTGCGACATAAGGTCATGGAAGAGAGTCATGTCCCACCGTAAGCAGGGCATCGTGGCATTGATGCGACAGTTAAGGCGGTAGAGACATTCTTCTATTGGCCTACCTTGAGGAGAGATGTGGATGCCTTTGTGCGAGCATGCATAGTTTGCCAAAAGGTCAAGTTTGACAGGCAAAAGGCACCAGGGTTGTTACAACCACTGCCGATTCCGGATAAGCCATGGGAAAGCATTGCTATGGACTTTATCTTTGATCTTCCAAGGACGCCAACAGGGAATGATGGTATATGGACCATTATCTGCAGGTTCAGCAAGCAGGCCCATTTTATCCCTGTCAGGAAGAAGATAAAATCTGATCAGATGGCACGCTTGTTCATGTACAATGTGTTTAAGTACCATGGTATGCCACAATTGATTATCAGTGATCGTGATCCTCGCATGACCAGTTTGTTCTGGAGAGGATTGTTTGAGAACATCGGTACTACGCTCAAGTTCTCGTCTTCGTTTCATCCACAAACTGATGGACAGTCAGAAGAGGCCAATTCTACTGTCTTAGATCTGCTGAAATGCTATGTGTCAGATAATAAGGGCAAATGGGAACAGTATTTTCCTATGCTTGAGTATGCGTACAATAATACGGTGCATTCGTCTACTGGCAAAGCACCTTTTGAAATTGTTGAAGGCGGCAAAAAGGTTCCTCCCATTTTGCATACAAAGGACAAGATCTTTGAGGCAGATCGATATGTTGAGAACATGGATGAGATGTATAAGAAGATTAAAGTTGCCTTGGAGAAGACTCAGGCAAAACAAAAAAAGGCTACTGATCGTCACCGTCGTGAATTGCTACTATCACCTGGTGATTGGGTTCTTTTAAGGTTCGAAAAGGCAAGGTTAAAGAAGATGAAGGGTAAGGAACGGCTGTTTCCTAAGCTCAGCATGCGTTACTATGGGCCTTTTCAAGTGCTTGACAAGATCAGCGATGTGGCTTACAGGCTGAAATTGCTTGATGCGTGGAAGATTCATAATGCGTTTCACGTGAGTCTTCTAAGACCCTTCGTGGGTGATGTGCCAGAAGATATGCCAGTTGAGGATCAGCCAGAAGTTGAGGAACTTGATGAGATCCTGGTACCTGAGCAAGTTTTGGCACATAAGGACAGAAAAGTTAAAGGACAAGTTGCAAGACGCTATTTGGTGAAGTTCAAGAACTATCCGCCTATGGATGCAAAGTGGATGGAAGAGCATGAACTGTCAGAGTCACCAAATGTATTGCAGCTTTACCTTGAAGCCTTTGGGTTACAGCCTACTTATGCCCCAACCCAACGTGTGCAAAGGAGGGGTAATGATAGAGCTAGTACATCGAATGTACATATGAATTCAGTGCCATAGATGGAAATGGCAAAAGTATGAAGGCCTCATTAAGTCATTTGTATCTATGTATGTTACGACCTTTCTTGCGGATACATGCGATGATAAAAGAGTGTTGATAGCACAAGATCATCAGTGGCGTGTATTTATGGTATGCAATCGAGGACGTTTGCGATTTCAAGAGGGGGGTATGTCACGAGGACGTGGCAGTTATTAACCATGTCACAGAGATGTGGCAACTGCTAACCTTGGTTGTTGGTTTCTTTCCAATGGGGTTTATTTTATTTATTTTGAGACCCTCTTTTTGAAGTAGCAAACGGTCGGACATTGTATGGCCAATGTGAACGGTAGATTCACCCGCAGACGGGAAGTGGTCGGCACTGGAATTCGTATGGTAAGAGGATGTCTAGGCTCAGAGCAAGATCATATAGGTCCCCCCGTCGCACTTAGCAAGTTGGTGGATACTAGGAAGTGAACTCAATTAAGGCGTAAAGTCAAGGTGGGACTACCAACAAAAAGTATCCGACAGTTGGGCCACATTGCATTTTTGGATGCGGTCCCAATGAGGATAGATGGTCAGAAGACCAGTGGGAGCCCAACGGAAGCATCTCCTAAAATTTAGGGAACTGCTATTTTGGGCCACGAAATGTGTTCGCGTCATTACCTTCGGTATGACTAGGGGAACACTTTACAACTCTGCCGCGAAGTCAACTGACGCACCAGTTGAGATATTTTTAGCAGGGAAAGCCCAAACTCGGAAACTGGGCGACGTGTCAGCTTGTGAGCGATTCTGCCACTCTGGGAGGCAAAAACGAGCTGCACATCATCAAAGGGGGCGCCATTTTCAGCCACAGGCGGATTGCAACAGGTACAGAAGCTATGGAATGCTTACCTTGCCCTCTATGTACAGTATGGTGACGGGAGTGATGCCCCGCACGCTACATACTGCTCTCTTTCTCCCCTACGTGCAGTTATGTGATGCCCCACAAGAGGGCTACTCATTTGATTGATGTACAGTTGTGTGGGTTCATGCTTTTGTGCTGAGGCAAGAGCCTCCTTGAGCAGGAACAGGGGTAGCTAACTGCTGCTCCAAAGCAGGCACTGGTGAGGGTCATAACCTCACCGTACAGGTGCAAAATCAGCGCTGTGTATGCGCTGTAATTTGACTGTTTTTCAGCCATACGGACGCCAGGATCATTGGGAATCGTGCCCCACTGGCAAAGGACAGTTAGGGGACTGTTTGGGGCTGAAAACAGGGCAAAAACCAGTAAATACAGCGTGCTGAATTTACTGTTTTTGGACAGGAATCAGAGGGTATACGACAGTGCAAGCGAGTTCCAGCAGGGGAATTGGTTTCGCGCAAGTTTTGGGGCTATTATGCTGCCGAAATTTGGCCAAATCAAATGGTATCTAGGTGGATACACGTGAAGGATTCCCAGGACCTTACCTTGTAATTTACCCTCCTAAAGAATAAAGAAATACCGAAAGGGGCGCCAATTTTGGGGCCTACAGGTTGTCGGCGTCTGCTCGGAGCATTCTAGCTTCCGAGCCGTGTGTGTATTCAAGTGTTAACTCCCGTCGCAGGTTCTCTTTGCAAAGTGCTCTGTGTGTGTGTTTAAAGTAAAGAATTTCGGGTGAAAGCCAACGCCTACCGCCCTACGGGCCGGTTTCATAATCCCCGTCGCAGGCTCTCTTTGCAAAGTGCTCTGTGTGTGTGTCTCAAGTAAAGAATTTCGGGTGAAAGCCAACGACTACCGCCCCACGGGCCGGTTTCATGGTTCCATTGCCGGGATTTGAATCATTTTTTCCTCAAAGAGTGAGCCTCGGTTGCTTTGGGTAAAGGCACAGAGTACAGGAACGCTGGATTATACTGTGGCCAACAAATGTAAGGGCATTATGGAAGAGGGTTCCTCTTCACTAGACAAACGGGAATTTCCACATGTTCCCCCTACCAAAAAGTGATCAAATTAGGGCTGATTTTTTGCTGCGTTTTTAGAGTTTGCAAGTATGAACCAAGATGAGATAGGGAGAGGTCTCACGGTAGTAGATTGGCCACTAGATCTCATGCGGGAGTAATGTGGGTTTGCCAGGTGACACGCTGCTTGCTGATTCTCTGAGGCGATTGCTTGGATTCTTTGACGCATAGTTAAATCATCTTGAAATTTGAGCTTACTTGGTCATGGGTGGTATGTCACAATGTTGTGGAATTATGCTTGTTTGCGGAGGCAAGAGCCTTTTGCACAGGTAAAAAGTTAAGGGACACGTTGCAAGATGCTACGTGGTGAAGTTCAAGAACTATCCACCTATGGATGGAAAGTGGATGGAAGAGCAGAAACTGTGAGAGTCACCAAATGTATTGCAGCTTTAGCTTGAGGCCTTTGGGTTATAGCCTACTTATGCCCCAACCCAACATGTGTAAAGGAGGGGTAATGATAGGGCTAGCACATCAAATGTACATATGAATTCAGTGTAATAGATGGAAATGACAAAAGTATGAAGGTCTCATTAAGTCATTTGTATCTATGTGTTATAACCCTTTCTTGCCGATACATGCGAAGATAAAAGAGTGCTAACAACACAAGATCATCAGTGGCATGTATTTATGGTATGAAATCGAGGACATTTGCGATTTCCAGAGGGGGGTATGTCACGAGGACGTGGCAACTGCTAACCTTCGTTGTTGGTTTCTTTCCAATAAATTTTGTTTAATTTTTGAGACCCTCTTTTTGAAGTTGCAAATGGTCGGACATTGTATGGCCAATGTGAATGGTAGTTTCACCTGCAGACGGAAAGTTGGTCCGCATTGGAACTTGTAAAGTAAAAGGATGTCTAGGCTCAGTTCAAGATCATGTAGGTCCCCCCGTCGCACTTAGCAAGTTGGTGGATACTAGGAAGTGAACTCAATAAAGGCATAAAGTCAAGGTGGGATCACCAACAGAAAGTATCCGACAGTTGGGCCACATTGCACTTTTGGATGCGGTCCCAATGAGGATAGATGGTCAGATGACCAATGGGAGCCCAGCGAAAGCATCTCGTAAAAATTAGGGAACTGCTATTTTGGGCCATGAAATGTGTTCGCGTCATTACCTTCAGAATGACAAGGGGAACATTTTATTACTCTGCTACAAAGTCAACTGATGCACCAGTTGAGAGATTTTTAAGCAGGAAGCCCAATGTGGGGAAATTGCATGTATGAGTGCCAACTGGCACTTCTTGGTCAATTTACCAAGTTTGGGAAAACAGAACTCGTAATTGACTCTTTGGAGCAGTTCTGGAGGCTGATAACTGTGATTTACATCCATTTCTCTCCATTTTTGAGCTTCCCATGACTTTATCTAGGACCAAGGAGCTCATTTTCAGCATTGGAAGGCATCATATGCGTGTTTACAGGGCTGTTTTGCTGCGTTTTCAGCGATACGCAGGTTTTGGCAGCCATGGAAATCTTCCCCTTTTGCATCTATTTGTTCACAGATGCATTACAGGTCAAGGGCAAAAGAGGGGGCACTCGATTTATGCTTGGGGGGATACTTCATTGAGAAACTGGTCACAGGTTAAGAGCTATGGAGTGCTTTCTTTCCCTCTCATGTGCTAGGAGTGATGCCCTGCACGCTACACACTGCTCTCTCTCTCCTCTACGTGCAGTTATGTGATGCCCCACAAGAGGGCTCTTCATTTGATTGATGTACAGCTGTGTGGATTCATGCTTTTGTGCTGAGGCAAGAGCCTCCTTGAGAAGGAACACGGGTAGCTAGCTGCTACTCTAAAGCAGGCACCGGTGAGGGTCATAACCTCACCATACAGGTGCAAATTCAGCGCTGTGTATGCCCAAAAAATTGATTGTTTTTCAGCCATACGGACGTCAGAACCCTCGGGAATCGTGCCCCACTGGCAAAGGACAGTTAGGGGACTGTTTGGGGCTGAAAACAGGGCAAAAACCAGTAAATACAGAGTGCTGAATTTACTGTTTTTGGGCAGGAATTAGAGGGTATTCGCAATAGAAGTGATTTCTAGCAGGGGAATTGGTTTCGCGCAAGTGTTGGGGTTGTTATGCTGCCAAAATTTGGCCAAATCAGATGGTATCTAGCTAGATACAGGTGAAGGATTCTCATGACTCTTCTTTGTAATTTACCCTCCTAAAGAATAAAGAAATACCGAAAGGGGCGCCAATTTTGGGGCCTACAGGTTGTCGGCGTCTGCTCGGGGCATTCTAGCTTCCGAGCCGTGTGTGTATTCAAGTGTTAATCCCCGTCGCAGGTTCTCTTTGCAAAGTGCTCTGCGTGTGTGTCTAAAGTAAGGAATTTCAGGTGAAAGCCAACGACAACCGCCCCACGGGCCGGTTTCAGGAAACCTCGAAAGAAAGGGCACTTATCCTTCGTTTTCCCTCCATGGAAGCGAAGGAGGCCTTTTTGAAGAAGAGACCAACTCTTAAGAAGACGGGCATCTTTCTTGGGGATGACCTTACCCTCTCACAGGTCGCCCATATGCAAGAGGTAATGCCAGAGATTAGAGCGGCAAGGGAAAAAGGTAAGATTGCTTTTTACTGAGATGGAAGAGTGGTGATATTGGAACCACGCTCCACATGATGGTGTGAGACCTATGGGGCCACACTCAAAGTTGCTACCTGGAATTGTAAGGGATCTATGCGTCTTGATGTGGGTGCTTTTGAGGAGAGTTTTAGTGGGAGAGACATCATCTTCTACTCTGAGACACATGAGGCCCCTGGGCAGTCTATGCCTCACATTAGTGGATACAGATGGGAGACAGCCTGTAGACAAGAAACACGATCAGAGCACAGAGGGCAGGGTTGTAGACAAGAGACACTATCAGAGCACAGAGGGCGGGGCTCAGGAGGAGTGGCAGTGTTATCCAGGGAGGAGTTGCAGCCATTGATACATATAGCTCACAGGGATGAGCAAGCTAGGTACATGTGGGTGAGATTGAGAGCAAAGACTGGCAAATATCTTTACATTGCTATTTGCTACTTTCCCCCGAGTACGTCAGTATATGCACCACCCAGAGGACAGTCCCCCTTCTCTATTTTGGATGATGACATATGGGAATTCTCTAGAGATGGTGACATTATCATTCTAGGGGACTTCAATGCTAGGATTGCCCATCATCAGACAGTATTTTATGATACTTCACAGGAGATGCTGAGAGAGTTGGATGTTGCAGAGACGGGCCTATCTAGACTATCACAGGATGGGGAACATATTGAGTATGGACAACACTTGATAGACATGGGGACTGCACATGGATTGGCCATCTTGAATGGCCTACAAAGATCTCCCGATGCGGGAGGTTTCACATGATTTCCACACAGACACGGAGCCAGCACAGTGGATTATGTCATGGCACAACCAAGACTTATCTCTAGTATCCAAGATCTCATAGCTGGGCACAGACCTGTAGGGGTGGTAGTGGATCATACTATTGTGTCGTGACCATCTCTTTCCAGTTCAGTGTAGCACACAGTCCACGTGTAGCAGCCCCTACTCGCTACACCTTCACACGGGAGACCGGATTCTGTATACATAGACGGGATCTACAGACGCCTATGCACTGAGGAGCCAAGGCGAACTTTGGAGGAGCTTACTACTATACTGATACAGACATTATATGATGCAGCAGTAGAGGCATACCCACACACCTAGCCTAAGCATAACGCCGTTCTGGGAGCATGCCTTAGAAAGCTGGTATGATGAGGAATGCCGCCAGACTAGAGCTAGACTTCAGAGGGAAGTGCTTTTGGGGGACATCACTCAAAGACAGTCACAGATTGACTTCCGACGCCTAGTGCAGCGGAAGAAGAGGGCATTTTTGGCTTGACTAGAGCAAGGTTTCTACCAGCTGTTCTTGAGTCAGGACTCGCGAGGCATGACAGCTCTTTCATGAGTTGTCTTCCCCCCCCCCCGCCATTACCTCTACAGAGACTTGGGGTCAATACGCATCATCTTTACATCTACTCTTGACCATATCTAGACACTCAGGGCCATCATCGAGCAGGGCAGATCCCGTGGGAGACGGATCTATTGTATCTTTGTGGAGTTCCACAAAGCATTTGACACAGTATTGATGCACAGATTACAGGAGGTGAGAGTACCCACAGAGCTCATTTGGGGGATCATGGCATTGTACAGATCAGGAATAGGGCATGTACGCACCTCAAAGAGTCTATCTACACCGGTTCACTCCACTATTAGGGTGAAGCAGGGTTGTCCGCTTTCTCCTACTCTATTTGGTATGTTTGTGGATGAGGTTTCTGACTACATTGAGAGAGATGGGGATAGAGGTGCACCGCTGGCAGGGACATGGATTCCACTGTTGTTATATGTTGATGATATTGTGTTGATCTCAGACTCTCCGAAGGGGATGCAACGTCACTTGGATGCTTTACATAGGTTTGCCCATGAAAGTGGTCTGTCTGTCAACCTTGGTAAAACCAAGGTCATGGTATTTAATACCACCCCACAGTGGATCAGGAGGTCAGCGCCCGCATTCACATACGGTCAGGAGACAGTGGAGTATACAGAGTGGTTTTTAGTGGACCAGCATTTTCACTAAGGAGAGCAGCAGAGACTAGATTGACCAGAGCCCATTCGGCATTGGGTAGATTGGAGAGGATGTGTTCACAGGTTCAATTTTAGGAGCCTCGAACGAAGCTCTGGCTCTTTGACACTTTGGTGGCTCCTACATTGCTCTATGGAGCTGAGATCTGGGAGCCTTCATTGGATCATCACGGGAGGACAGGTCGCATTGATGGGTGGGGGGACATGGAGAAGCCCTTGGTCTCTATGATCTCGCGGCTCATTAGAGCCAAGGCTTCAGTACCACGTGCCATTATCCGAGCAGAGCTAGCTGCCCCCCCATTAGTGGTTGAGGCGCTCACCAGATCTGTCTCCTTTATACACCGCATGTGGGAACTTCCCAGAGACAAATACGCCCGCCTTGCACTTGAGTCCTCTCGACAGTTAGCCATGCAGGGAGATACAGCATGTTGGTATGGGGAGATGACATCATGGTTCCAGACGCATGGGTTCAGTATAGATAGATTGCCCCCCTTCCACTACTCACTAGATGCACCCTCCCTGATGCTTACACAGTCCAAGATCACCAGGCCCATTCGCCAGGACCTGACTCAGCTAGACACCAGGAGGACATGGGTACAACCAACACAAGCGCTGGGCACGAAGATGGCTTTCTACAGAGAGCATCTTCTCCAGCTTACGGCGGACGGTTTTGTGACGAGGCCCAAATACATGGGCACCCACTTGTCTCATGGGATACGGTGTGCTATTGGCCAGATACGCGCATCTTCACACCAGTTGCGGATCGAGACTGGGAGATACAGTGGAGTACAAGCAGAGGCCAGGACATGCCCCCTATGTGACAGAGAGCCTGAGATACGAGGCCGCTTCCATTGCTTGTTCAGAGAGGGCTTTGGACCACTCTCCACAGTCATGAGGTACAAGGATTAGAGATGCCTGGGTTTGTTTCTGCTCGAGCTGCGTAGACATAGAGAGAGCCTGATGAGAGGAGAGGCCAAACAGTCTCAGAGACACATCACAGACTTCTTTAGAGCAGACAATGGACACCCAGAGGAGATACTACCACAGCAGATCTTATCGCCTCACACCAGAGGCACATTGATCGACCGAGCGACTGAGTTGGGGAGATCCAAATGCCCATGACTACGGAGGAGTACACAGCATCGACATGCACGACGCCCGGTCAGGCTGCTGACCATGGAGGAGATTGATGAGATCTGCCAGTGACCAATGCTCGATCTCTTGTGACTTGTGATTTAGCTATCCTGGCTAGCTGCTTAGTTGACACCTACCAGCTTAGGATTTCATAGTATTTCATTTTGTCATTTCATTTTGTTACTCTGACTTTGTATCAGATCCACCACATTGTAACGCTCTGGTCTCATAGGTCAATTTGGCCTTTTGAAGACGTTAATATAACATTTCATTTCATCCCCTCTCTCTCTCTCTCTCTCTCTCTCTCTCTCTCTCTCTCTCTCTCTCTCTCTCTCTCTCTCTCTCTCTCTCTCTCTCTCGCACACACACACAAAAAAGAAGCAAGCCCTCCTCTCCCTAATTTAAGCTATGCAGTTCAGCCCTGACCTCTGACAGCCTTACTTAGCTGCTGTAACTCGCTGCTTTAGCAGCAAATCAGCCCCTGAAGCTTTCATTCTATCTTCCCTATTGATATTAAAGCAACACAGAGTTGTGTGCACCAAACCAGAGGTTTTCACTCTGATTTGCGGATTGGACTACTTGTAGAATCATTGATGCACAGCTATTTTTTATCCTCGTCAAGGTCGTGGAAAGGGGGGCCCCTCCATCCTGGCCATACATTAACTGCAGTTTACTGTGCAAAATTCAGTGGGCCCGTTGGATGGCCACGTAATGGGGATAATAAGGAGTAGTCAACCTCCTATGCGCATGATTCTTTTCATATGGATAACCCACAAGCTCCCTGGTGCCTCTTTTGATATTTCTTTTATATTGCTTCCAACTACTGGGGGACTCGGTCTCTACTTCCGTATATGCGTAAATGTCAGAGTGAGCTCCCAAGGCGCGTATATAAATACCCTTGACCTAAAAGCATTAGGCATGAAAAGCTTGGCCTCCCAAAGCATCATGTGCAAAAGCATGTGCCATTTGGGCTATTTCCATAATTCGCGGTATATTCATACAGTGGCACCAGGAGCCTGCACATCAATCCTTGCCTGACAGATCAGCATTCAGAACAGCTCATGCTGCTGCCAACTCAGCACTCAGAATCCCACAAAGCCGTGAAGTCTGCTGGAGCCAACTAGTCAGCATGGAGAATGGTAAACCCTGGAGTCTTGGCCCCCCTGCCCACAACACTAGACAGCCGGGAATGATCCACCAGTGACCATTCCCAGAATCTATGCTCCCAAGCTGGCTCTCGGCGCAGCCTTGGTTGCATAGATTCAGAGGAATGGTCACTAGCAGAAAATTCCCTATCCCCTAATCTCTCTTGATTGATACAAGTTTTTCGCATAAGTAGTGATCGATTAGTTTGTGTACGCTGATTTTTCAGCTTTTAAGTGGTACTTTATTCCTCTCTTCTGCACAGGGATGAAGAAAAATGCTTGTTAGCAACCTCACCTCTTTCTGCTTCAACTCACTAGACGGACAGAATACCAAGTTTTTATTTGCAGAAACAGAACTGGCTCTGTTGCTGTTCCATTCATATTTTCCTCCTTTTCTCTAATTTCTTAATAAAAGGTCAAAAATAAGAAATAAATGGCTACAAATGTCAGATCATAAATCCGAGCATATTTGAGGCACCCACGAGGAAAACTCTTCATCTTACAAGCATTGGCCAAGCCACATGGTTGGGAAGGGCCAGGTTGCACTAGGTATCACTTACGTACACCTTAAATAAGCACAACAGCTGCAATGTGCACACTATTGCTCAGATAAAACAACCCCCTTGCTATAATGCTCAGATAAAACAACCCCCTTGAACGAGGAAAAGGAGGCTAAACCAAAGCCTCCTGACTAAACCAAAGCCGTCTGCCCCTCACTCATTGCACTTGAAAGAAGAATGGGCTGCATTTTGCAGAACTTGGAAGCTGAAAAGCTGTCAGCCACCATGACTGACCCATAGTGAGTGCGTGTTTTGCAAAACGTTGTAGGTTTTTTACTTGTAAGTACATGAGTCTGAGAAACGGCAGCCTAGACACTTGTAAATATCGTTTTGCTTTCCTTTCATCAAACATCACCACATTCTATTTTTAGCGATTGAGAACTGAGCAAATTGATGCTCAATAGCATCAGAGGCCTGTTGTGTAGACTAAGAGAAGTGACTTGCCTGGAATTTTAGGAGGAGAACCTTGTGCGCCATACCCAAGTTTAGAAGGAATCTTCAATTTCCTCTTTTCACCCACACACATTCCAAGCAGACCTTGATCCCAACCTACAAATACAATTGCAAGAAAGAAATAATAATGAGTTCTATACATACTGATTACATCAGATCAAGTCCAAAAATCCATACCTTTAATCACATGACCAGCTCCAAGTTCAAACTCAATTGGATCACCCCTTGTATAGCTTGAGTCAAATTCTGTTCCATCAACTAAGGTTCCCTGCATATGGCATACAAATTCAATGCTAGCAACGAAAAGCATTCATGCAATCTCTCTCTCTCTCTCTCTCTCTCTCTCTCTCTCTCTCTCTCTCTCTCTCTCTCTCGTGCAGCCGTTTTTTGACCTGGTAGACAACAGTTCACTCTTTCGGTCATAACTTCTTCATCCGAACTCCGATTTGGGTGATCTATAGCCTTAATCAAAGAGCACGACGCCCTCTACGCATTAATGTAAAAACAGAAATTTTAAGAGTTATGGAAGGCTTTTCTGCAGCAGCATTTTTGAAGTGAGAAAGTTCGGGGAAGTTGACTCTCATCTCTTGTTTTACATACAATGTCTTCCAGCACTAACAAGGGTTCTTCTTCAACAAGGTCCACAACCATTGTAGAAAATGATCCAACGTCTCCTTAGTGTGGAGATAGCAACACAACCACTCAACCAATGACATTGGAAGCCATGATCATGGCATACTTGGTATCGTTGCAAGAGACCGTAAACAAACAAGTTGAAGACTTACGGGTACTTGCTGGAACACACTTGAACACCCAAATCGGGAAATTTGACACGACACACGAGAGAATCACTTACAAACACTTCACAAATATAATCACAATTCACTTGAGTCGACACGGCCCAGCATAGTTCCGTGCCCAAAGGTATTGGCCCCAAAATCTGGCGCTCCTTTCGGTATTTATTTTTATATTAATGCTTGAGCAAAGTTACAGAGTTCGAGGGTCCTCTCTGCTCGGTCGCTCGTCATCCAACTCAATCCAGGAGGCCCTCTCCATACATATTTAAAGGCCCCAAGGGCTCTCAAAAGTAGTACAAGAAAAGCTTAAACTCAAAAGCATCTTTCCCAAAAGCTGGCGCTGCCCTAAGGCTATGGCGCAAATCATGGAATTCCGTACAGTCGCCATGTCATCAGCCAACGCAAAACGCGGAGCGTCCGTACAATTGCCACGTCAGCATCTTCTACTCTCTCTCTCTCTCTCTCTCTCTCTCTCTCTCTCTCTCTCTCTCTCTCTCTCTCTCTCTCTCTCTCTTTTTATTACTCTAGTGTCCCCACGGTCCCATCGAACGGGACCCCTATAAGTTGGAACAACTTATAACTTTAAATTCTTGTCAAATTCTGGGCGGACATGCCACGTCAGTATTTTGTGACATATACCCCCCTCCCCCCCCCCGAAAGAATTGTAATCGCCCTCAATTACGCCTGCAAAAATAGACATAAGCCATAAACCAATTCAATAGACACTGAGGGTCTAAGTACCAACGCACTACACAACACAAATCCAGTACTTGCACAAAATCGATAGTCACTGAACATCATCAAATCACATTTAAATCAGAATCCATCGAGATCTAGGACCATGATTCCTAGCAACGTGTTTAGCAATCGCATCTATATCCACACCGGACTTCACTCATGACAGATTAACTAATTCTTATTGCAATCATCTCCATAGAATCTCAAGACCGAAATGTTGCAGTCATTTCGTCTTTCAAACCTTCACTCAAACAAAATCACATGAGAGAGTACACATAAATCAGATTCATTTTCGGGAATTCCCATTTCAAAGTTCTTCATTCATAAAGTCATAAAGCAGAATACTTTCAGCAAATCAATATCCTTGAATTCTTATTGCAATCATGTCCATAGAATCTCAAGACCGAAATGTTGCAGTCATTTCGTCTTTCAAACCTTCACTCAAACAAAATCACATGAGAGAGTAAACATAAATCAGATTCATTTTCGGGAATTCCCATTTCAAAGTTCTTCATTCATAAAGTCATAAATCAGAATATTTTTAGCACATCAGTATCCCTGAAATCCAATGGAAAATCAGTGACTTTATTCCATCTGGGTAATCTCTGACAAAGGAGCAAAGAAACTCCCCTCTCGTGCAGTCCCGTCTACACCACATTCAATCCTGTTGATCTGCGAGATCTCTCGGAATAGACGTAGCTAGACCGAAAGCCTCAAGGTAAAGTTCCAGTATTTAAGGAGTATCTGTTAGGTCCTCCTCCTCCATCCACTTCGCATTCAATGTCGGATACTTCTTGAATTTCACTACGAACTGCCGCATCACTTTACCTTTCACTTTTCTTCACTTGTGAGCTGGTATCTGTTCTGGAACGAGTATCTCCTCGCTCTCTTTTACTTCAGGTTGCTCATTAGGCTCCCTGTCGACTAACACGTCACCCTTAAAAAGTTTCAAGAGACTCACATGAAAAGCGGAAGATTTTGTATCAATTGTGAAAGATAACAAGCATAAACTGTGAGAGTGCGTGTGTGCGGAAGCGTAAGAGAGGAGAGGAGAGAGAGAAACACAAAACACTGATATGAGGAATAGGGGGCGATCAACCCCCCATGACTACCAGAGCAGAAGACCCGTACAATGATCAAATGATAATAACTGAGATATAGGTGCCCAAGGAGAGATAGGGCAATGCCAGAAAAAGCCCCCACGACCAAGCATGAAAAAAGATATATGAGGGTGTCCAGACCAAGTGGACGGCCAGCCCAGAAGTGGGCGGCCGAGCAATACAGTGGGTGGCCATCTCGGAGACATACTAGCCGTACATGTATGCCCTAGACCTAAGTGAAGCAACAGAGTAGTGTAAATCTAGCATAAATGAAAATTATAATACCAAAAAGAGCACCCATTTTTGTAGCCAGTTGCTATATTCCTCACCATGATTCCCCCTTTTATGCTTGCATGAATAGAGATTAACCATTTTTTAACTTAGAGGAGGATATTGCTTAATTTTAAGGCAAAGGTGATGTTATTGTCTTTAGAGATATGAATGCTCACACAAAAGCATTGCAACATGATACTCAACCATTTGATATGCCATACATTTTAAGGGTGTTGGAGAAAGTTAACATGCAAGATCGTATTTCAATGGATGAAAAAGAGCACGGATCACTATGGAAAGTTACTTTTACACATGTGTAATAGCATAGGTATGCTCATTGCCAATGGTGTATCTTTGTAAAGTGGAACGAATGGATATACATATAGACAACATAATGGGGATAGTGTGATTGACTATACGCTACTCTCTGAATCCATCATGTATTGCATAAAAAGTTTTACGATTAGCCAATGGACCCCGAAATCTGACCATCGGACCTTGTATTGAGCTTGTATGTGGAGAAGCAACTAAGCATGATAATCTCAGCGAAGGGAAGAGAAGTTATTACTATGTATGGATTTCAAACGGGCACCAATATACATTGAAATGGTTGATATGGATAACAAAGCTTCAACATGATGCACCATTGGAAACTCATTGGGAAGCTTTCAAGGAAGTTATTTGTTCTTGCGCCAAAGAATACTTTGCCATAAAGCATGTCCATGGAATCAACAAAGATAGATCACGCAAATGATAAAGAATGTCATGATACTCGAAGGTCCTTGATAAAGCTTGCTGCAACTGTGGACAAAGACAACTATCAAAGTTATTTGCATACATACAAGGCATTGATTCAAAAGAAGAGAAGAAGATGAGAAGTAAAGCATCAATTTTTTCCAGTCCAAGAAAAGACATGTGCATGTGGAAGATTTTGGAGAAACTTGAGGGACAAGCGGGTTGAGAGTTTTGGTAACTTAAGTCTTATGTACACACATTGTAGGCAACTATATGAGCAACCAAATGCTAGAAAAATATTATTTATTGGTTCACTTTTATATATGCCCTCTTTCTTTACTATTGAGGATGTGTACAGTGGGCTTGAAAAGTTGGCCACTCGCAAAGCGAGAGATCTTCAATATCAAGCCGGAAATGATTAAATGGACAGGAGATTTTACACATGAGTGGATGTGTGATATGTTCAACCTTGCATTTCAACGTGGTATGCCTTGTGATTGGAGTACTAATTGGGTCAAGCCTTTGTATAAAGGTGGGGATGTAAAGAATGTAAATAACTACCGAACTATAATGATTGGGTCTCTTATGGCAAAGTTGTTTGGGTGCATAATGGAGGTAAAATTGAGTGATTGGGCTAAAAAGAATGGCCAGCGTGTAAAAGGAACACCGGTTTTCGTCTACGCCATAGCACCATTGATCATCTTGTTACTCTTCGTGTTCTCATGGAGGAAAGTCGGTTGAAAGAAAAGCAATTGTATTGTTGCTTTGTGGACTTTAAGAAAGCCTTTGCTCTGATTCCACATAACAATTTGTGGAGAAGGATAGAAGAACTCCAAGTGCCAAGTGAGTTTGTGCTTGCGGTTTCTCTAATCTATGAGAAGGTGGTGTGTCAATTACGCATGGGAAGAGGAATTTCAAAAAAAATTGCAAGCACTATTGGGGTTAAACAAGGATGTCCATTGTTATCAACTCTCTTTGGTCTATCCATTGATCAATTGAAACAAATGGTACTTGACTTTATACAAGAAGGCATTGAAGAGGTCACTATATGCAATGCGATAATCATGCTTTTGTTGTATGCACATGATGTAGTGCTTCTAGCACACACTTTGGAGGATGCACAGAAGCTTATGGTTGTCCTTGAGAAAGTTTGCTTGCATAGTAGGCTGATTGTGAATGAATCCAAAACAAAGGTTATGCTTGTGAAAACCAACCATAAGGAGAAGCTATGCATTGTGTACAACAATGACACTTGAAGTTGTTGAGAGCTTTAAGTACCTTGGCCTTGAGGTTCCACTGTTCCGGCCAATAACAAGTGGCATGAATGTGTTATGTATCGTTTGGAAGGCGGAAAGAGAGCATATTATGCATTTGAGAACATGTGTAATGCGAGAAACATCACTGTTGGATTCTCAAGAAGTACCTTTTTGACACATTGGTGACACCAGTTCTTCTTTATGGAGTTGAAGTGTGGGGTGGGAGCATCTCAAAGTCTACTTGGAAAGAGTTTGAGAATGTCCAAAAGCATTTTCTTACAAACTTTCTCCGGAACACCATATATGCTCGTACTTCTTGAGTCACGATCTCTTCCAATTGAGGTTATGGGCATGGAAAGGGTTGTCGAGTACATGATAAAGATGCGTCAAAACCCCTACAATTGCATGGGAAGCAAGTAAAAAAGTTCAAAAGACGAATAAAAGCAAGATCTTGAACACGGGTTGGATGCAAGATATAAAGAAGTGGTTTGGAAGATGGGATGCATTACACTTGCTACATGATGCCTCAATAGACTACCGAGTGAATGAAGCTTTTCTACAACGCCAATGTATTACGGCTTGGGAGATATCCGATGGGTCACGCTTCATACATTACTCAAGCCATATTGCCCCCAACTATAAAACCATATACCAACATAAGTTCGAAAAAGTCTGAACTCACGAATTATAAGAGGGAAGGAACAAAGTACTCATAAAACTATGAAAGCAAGGGACACAAGAAAAAAAAACTATATCACTTTATTTGCTACGAAACAAAACTAGATAAAACAAAACATTATTAACTTAGAAATGTTTTTAGAAAAGGCATGCGCAAAATAAGTTGACACAGCTTACTTGGCTCAGGGGGTGCTCAGATGGCACTACTGTCCACCTGTGTGGCTCTTCCCTTCTCCCATCTCTTGATTTAGCCTCATTGTATATATGTTGCTTTTTCATTGGGAGAGTCTCCCCATCATGCTTGTTGTAGCCCTCTCTTGTAGAGGTGGATGTAGCCCTATGGGCAGTTTTCATTAACTAATAGAAGGATCTTTTTCTCGGTAAAAAAAAATAAAATAAGTTGACACAGCTTACTTGGCTAACTTAAAACAAGTACTCAACTTTAAATAAAAAAGGATAAGGCATCTTAAAAACTTAATCCTAGAAATCAAATTTCACACAACGACTTCTAAAAGAACAAATTCTTAATTCCTAACGCAAGCTAAATACGAAATCGAAAAATGAATACTACTACAAACCTACGAAGAAGGGGCTGCAAATAACCAAAGAAGTACAAAGGTCCAAACTTGACAACATGTGTCCTCAACTTCGCTACTTGTCTGAACAGGAAGAATAAGATTATGACCTTTATCATGCATAGCTTGGACAACAGCTATGACATCCTTACTCACGTCGTTAATGCCCAGAAGTAGGTGCACGTTTGTATAGAGGTCATTCATGCTTTAAGCGTACTCTACAAAACCAACGAGCTGAGTTTCTATCACCCTCCGAAGGTGATGGGCATACTCAGCCATGATAAAGGCTAGCATTTGTCAAGCTAGAGTAAAAATACTAGAAGCGCTAGAGATCAAAACAATAGTGTGTTACTAAGTCAAACAATAAGTGGGTTTTTAAGCTCTCCACTTTTATTGAAATTACTACTCATAATCTTGAACATTCCAAAAGAAGAAACATTAAAAATAAACTTACTACGATGCAAAATGAACGAATGTTTTTCATGATTCTTTTGAATGAGTATCCTTTCTCAACGAGTAAGGAAATAAGATGGCACGATTGAAGTTTAAAACAAAAGCTGATTTACTAGAACAAAGACGAGAAAATCTAAATAATTGAGAGCAAATGACACCGTACTTAGCTAAAAGAGAAATATTCGAAGAAATGTGAGGCATATGGATGATATTTAGATTATCATATTTTAGTTCGATGCGCTTATCATAGATATCTACTTCTAATCCCAAGGGAGTCTGAAAAATCTTAAGGTCTAAAAAGGCACAACAATCTACAATTAAGTTCACAGAACTCCTTAGGATAAATTCCTCCACCTACAAAACTCGAATTCAAATACATAAAATCTTGAAAATAAGGAACGTCGGGAACAAAAAGATAATCTACAAAGCTTCTTACATTGCATAACTTGTGCAAAAATATTAAGCAAGCGTTAGCAAGGACGAGACGCTCCATAAAATCAAACTCATAGGTAAAAAGATAGAAATTAGCAAGAAAAACAGCACAATTGGTGCCCATAGGGTTACCAATTGTTTGCTTGAAAAGAGAGTCACCGACGGTTATATATAAAATATCCAAAAGAAAATCTAAACAAGATATGATGTCAATGTCATCTACAATCCTAGTAAATCTCTTTCTTCCTTCGTCTACATCTTGTCACGTGCACATCTAACCCTATGTGTACGTGGACAAGCTACTTCATGACAAGGGTTCAGTTCACTTCAGTTAGCCTAAATTAGGAAGTGTTCTGGCACTTTTGTGAGTCTGTTCGCAGACCGTGCATGTCCAGACACTTAGAGTAGATACATATCCTCTAGTTGCACACAGCATGACCATCAGATTACCATCCGAACCCATCAAGAGCATTTTTACAGTGCATACGCCTATTTTCCCTATTTTAGCCAATTTTCACTTATTAGAACCTCAAGACTCCAGAACCTCAAGACTCAAGACCCTCAAGAAACTCAAGAAACTCAAGACTCAAGAACCAAGACTCACAAAAACCCAAGTTCCTCGTGAACTTATGAACCCAAGACTTCAGTGTATGGTCATTACCCGAAGCGGAATGGATACTTCGCATGGAGGTGATGAGCATGGCAGTGGCGAAGAAGAATTTTCCCCACCAGGAGGTTTTTTTTCCCCTCCCCCTTCCCCATCTACGCCAAGGATTGCACCAACTCCTATGGAAGCTTTGGTCAAGTCGATGATGGACATGATGGCACAACAAGAAGCGAATCGCGTTGCCGAGAAGCGTGAACGGCAAAAAAGACAAGAATCCTTGGATCGCGAAGTGCGCTTGGCGGCCGAGGAACGAAAAGAAAGAAAAGCAGAACGACAGGCAGCCATGGAGCAAGCGCGCTTGGCGGCCGAAGAAAGACAGGTAGAGCGTGAGGCACAGAGAGAACTACGCATGCAAGAGTTGGTTCGACAAGTTCTCACCTCGAAACCCGAGCCGGCCAATGATGATGGTAGTTCATCAAGTGGTGCAAGCCGAGATTCGGACTCCAACAACCCAATCACAGAGAAGGTCACGTTCAATAAATATGATGGTAAGATGGATGCTAGAGTTATTCATTCTTGGTTGCATTAATTTAATGCTTATTTTGCGACAACTAAGAAGACAGGGAATAACAAGGTTTTGACGGCAGCTATGTACCTTGCCGGTGATGCCATCAATTGGTACCATGCATGGCAAGAGGCACAATTGGCAATGCACCTAGAGGAAGCCGACGAAGACGCACCCCTTTCCTTCGATTGGGCCAACTTCCAAGACAAGCTCAAGGCGCGGTTTATGCCTCCTCAGTACCTAGCACGATTGAAAGAAGATTGGCGCAATCTCAAGCAGAATGGTATGCCGGTCATGTCTTTTTCTAACTGTGTTTTGCACCTCGGCACCCAATTACGCAAATCGAATGATGAGCGCAAAGAGGCTTTCCTTTTTGGGTTGGACGAATATATCAAGTTTGATGTAGAAGTCTTCGACCCAGCGGATCTCAACAAGGCGGTAGCTATTGCTCTCTCCCAAGAGATGAAGCACAACAAGGGCAAGCCTAAGGAGAACAAGTCGTCTCAAAGTACCTCCCAGGCTTCTCAGAACCCTCAGAATAGTAAGAGCGGTAAGAATGGTAAGAACAGTAACTCTTCTAACCAATCTTCCAATAGTCTCTCAGAAAAGAACTCTCCAAATGAACCTAAGGATAAAGCTAACACAATTGAATCTAAGCTCACTCCAGATGAAAAGGCAGAACAAGAAATTTTAGGAGGATACATCATGTCAGAAGAACAAAGCATTTATTCTAAGGAAGGTCGTTGTTTTCATTGTCACATCAAGAGTCACATAAAAAGTAACCTTGAATCTAATGAAACTAAAGAACCCACAGAACCCACTTCCTCTGTCAATGCAAAAAATGAGAACACGAGTGTGACCCATGTTTCTCATGATCCTCCCATTGATGAGTCTCTCATTAAGTGTTATGGTCATGTGAAGGGTCAACGCTTTGTCATATTGTTTGACCCAAGCAGTATGCATGATTTGATAAGTGACTCTCTTGTCGCAAGAGCCCGCTTGGAGGTTAGCAAGACATCTCCTCTCGAGGTGTCAGACTTCTCTCCCGGTAGAGTGCCTTGATGTTTTGTTCATTGTTCAACAAGTGTTCTGCCGCAGAAAATTTGTAGTCTCTCCTCTTTCAGGATGTGATATGCTTTTAGGCATTTGATGGTTTCGTGAGCATAACCCTCTCATTGATTGGGCAGAAAATACGTTCACTTTCAATGCCAGAAGTGACTCCCCCCTTATCATTCGTAGAGAGCAAGTTGTTCATTCTTCATCTCTCATTTCTAATGTGCAGGCGAAGATTGCAAAGAATCCGGAAAAGGAGACTCTTTCAGTCTCTTCTTTTCCAAAGCATGACACACATGATTTGCATGATAATGATAAGCATGATGATTTGCATGATCAAGTTGTGATTACTCACAAGCATGATGATTTGCAAGAAAAAGATGTGATTGTTCACAAGGATGACGGTTTAGTTGATGCTTTTTCTAGCGAAGCTAACCTCGTTACAGATTCGATCAATCACGAAGAATCGATCTTGGCTTTCGAGTCCAGGTCCACAGACCCCCACAGGAAGATTCAATCAATCACGAAGAACCGATTTTGACTCTCGAGTCGAGGTCCAAAGAACCCCACAGGAAGTATACTGTGTTCGAATGATTAGTCAGCACGCATTGTTCGAGTGTTTCATTCATGATGCTTTCCTGTATTTTAGTCACCGTCCTTATGTGATCTCTTTTCACAGGCATGACATATTGTACGATGAGCACGATTCACTCATGAATGAGCACGGATGTATGCGGATTACTCATGGAAAGATGAAATGTTTGCATTCAAAGAATTCACATTCCATGTCTCTTCCTTGGCATGATACAGTATCCGAAAGAGCACAAGAAGGATTGAGCATCAAGCATCGGCATTTCCATTGTGATTTGCCACAGTTGATTGATTTAGATCAAAAAGTCAAGATTCGACCCCATTGTTTGCGTGTGTTTGATGAACGGTTTGGCACTCCGTCTCTATGTTCATCTCCATTGCATGGACAATTTTTTCGAAGGAATAGAATTTTTCCAGTCACTTTACATGGAATGGGTATGTTCATGTTTTTCGTTGGAATTGATTTCAAGAATTTCATCCTCTGAGATTCTTGAAGAAGGTAGACGCATGACTATCGACGAAGTTGAAGCAACGAAGGAGCCACACAAGACTGTCGCTTTCGACGCGGCCCAAAGAAGCAAGCGTTGCAGACCTTTATGAAGTTCAAGTATCGCATGACCCACGCATCAGAGTGGGCCGCCGAAAAGTCCTTCCCAGGATTCCATACGCAATTCGGTACTAGTACCTCACTTTGAAAAGGAGGGACGAGCTACTTCATGACAAGGGTTCAATTCAGTTCAGTCAACCTAAATTAGGAAGTGTTTTGGTACTTTTGTGAGTCTGTTCGCAGACCGTGCATATCCAGACACTTAGAGTAGATGCATATCCTCTGGTTGCACACAGCATGACCATCAGATTACCATCAAAACGCATCAGGAGCATTTTTATAGTGCATAGACCTATTTTCCCTATTTTAGCCGATTTTCACTTATTATTTTTAAGTGACTTTTGTTGGGAAACTGGGTAGGGCAAAATGAGCAAGCATTTTATATAAGGGAACCTAGCACTAGCACTTTCTGGCAGAAGAGGGAGTAAGAACCAAGGTTCAACAGGCACCTTCTCAGCTAGACTCCCCCCCCATCAGCAAACCTAACGTTTTTCCCCTACAACAGCCCTGGCGTTTTTGCACGGCAGATCAATCTCGACAGTAGCAAAACAGCACAGCACCTACCGTTTTGGCATCAAATAGCAGAATCAGCCTAGCGTTTTTGCATCAGCATGAGCCCCTAGCATTTTGCAGATTCGTCCCGACAAGACCACAAGAGGCTTCAACGTTTTCAGTTTTCAGCAGTCAGACGCCGCAGTAGAAGTCCCGAACCCCGCAGATCTCACCTTCCCGCAGCACATTCTCGCGGCAGAGTCAGATCCAGTGTAGTTTACAAATTCAGCCTGGAAAACGCAGATTTCAGCATCTGCATTTTCAGCGCGTCGTCGTTGCATCGTCGTCATCGCCGCCGTCACCAACATAGAGTCAAAATTCAGCAGATAAAGATTTGTAGATTTCAGCCATTAGCGTTTTCAGATTTCAACCAATCTCGTCATCTACATTCTTACTTTTTAACCATAAGAAATCAAAGTTCAAAGCTTACATTTCTACTAGCAATGCTTTCTACCTATCCTTCTCAAGCTTGTACGCAAAAACTTTTCAAATAAGAGACTTGACTCTGAATTTAAGGTCCTCCAAATTTAGCTTCGTATATAGTGTTGTAAAATCAAAAGTTTGGAGACATAAAGGAGCAGATTTCTCCTTAAGGCTTCTTGAAAAGTTCAAAAACTTCATAACAGGAATCACATCTACTGAATCATTTAAAATCCAACTTGAACCGGTAGGTACGTCTGCTTCCTTTAGCAAATTTTTCACAATTCATTTACGCTAGGTAAAATACTAAAATGGCTTTGAAACAATAACGAAGCGATTTGGAAACCTCGGTCAAAGAGGTGTTACAAGAAGCAGCTATAAATCTAAGTTTTATCGGGTTCTTGTGGAACTTCCAAACAGTATATAAAAAAGGTAATTTAGGCTGGCACTTGAAACTCTCAGACTTACAAAAATCTTGATGTTTCAAGATAACCTCTTGCATTGAAAGATCACAACCATTGTAAGTCTGAGAGTTTACTTCACCTAACAAGCATTCTAAATAGAACTTTTTGCACGTAACAACAAAGTTATTAGAGCACTTATCTACGTAACAGATTACAAAATCACGATGAAATTTCCTAAGAGCATCACGATCAAAAGAAGATAAGCTATTCCTTCCTAAAGAAACGTTCCTAAAGCAAGATGCTTATTTCAAAGAAGCTTTCTTGAGGACTACAAACTTCCAATGAATAAAAACACCTTGAACTCCTAAAGACTCCTAAGACTTTACTACGAAACGAGAAATTCATTTCTCTATGGCTTTGAGAAGGCAAGAGTCATTCGAGGAAGGGAGCCTATATTTAGTACCTCTTGAGAAAAGGTCTTTTAAGAAATCCGAAAGAAGAATAGAACAATCGGCAGTAATTACATGACCCAAAGCTCCATTTATGTTTGAAGAAAAGGCAATTACAAGGGCAATCAATACTTGAAATAGCTAGCCTTTCTTGCTTTTTAAAATTACGTCCGATGTCACTATAGTTGAAAGCTTTTTGTCCTAAAGTTTTCACATAGTTTTCCCAACTACAAAACCATGTTCTTTGCTGAAAGAGAAAACCGTACTCACCCTTACATGCTTGAGCTTATCCCCTTGTCAGTGATACGCACTATCGCAGCCATTCGGCTTAGCTCCTACTCCCTACGATGCGAGACGGGGCGTTGAGGAAATGGAGAAGAGTCAAATCGAGTGTGCACATTATGCTCACTTCAAGTTCGAGAGTCTGAGTACCACACACTACTAGAGTACTCATCTTTTGGTCACATCTGAACTTGCTTTCCTCACATTTTCAACCATGACTTAGTGTCACGTGACACATCCAACCCTATGTGTACGTGGACAAGCTACAGCACGACAAGGGTTCAATCAGTCCAAACAATCTAGATTAGCCAGTGTTCTGGCACTTTTGTGAGTCTGTTCGCAGACCGTGCATGCCCAGGCACTTATTGTAGATGCATATCCTCTGGTTGCACATAGCATGATCATAAGCATTCCCATCAGAATCCTTCAGGGGAATTTTCCAGTGCATTTAGCCTATTTTCCCTATTTTTGACATTTTTCACTTATTATTTTTAAGTGACTTTTGTTGGAAAGTTAGGTAGGGCAAATTGAGTAAGTTTGTATATAAGCAAACCTAGACTAGCACTAAATGGCAGAAGAGGCAGCAGGAGCCCAAGCTCAACAGCAACTTCTCAAGCAAGAACCCCCACAGCATTGGTGTTTTTCCATCAAGCCTCATCGCCATCCAATCCCATCCCTAGAGTTTTGCATCAGGAGGTCATCGTCCTCATAGTCATCAGCCTCGCGTTTTTCATCATGAGGATTATCGCCCACACACTCCCAGCACCTAGCGTTTCCAGATTTCACCCCTAGCGTTTTTGGAGATTCTAGCGTTTGCAGATTTTCAGCCTTTCCAGCATTCCTAGGCGATTTTCAGCCCTAAAAGACCAGCACATTCAGCCAAAAGAACATCAGTTTTCAGCCCTAAGACCTGCAGAATTTCAGCGACAAAGATCAGTAGAATCAGCCCCAAAACCAGCGTTATGGATTTGCAGCAAATTTCAGTCCATAGCGTTTTTGGACAGCAGATAAAAGATTGCAGATTTCAGCCCTTAGGTCGGTTTCGCCATCCCCATCGTCATCGCCGATATAGCCTAGACTTGCATCAGTCACATGCATTCAGTTTGTGCAATCATAAGTAGATCACTCTCGCCGACGAGAGTGGGGCCTTCGGAGGAGGGTTTTACGTCTCTGGTGTCGTATCTCTCTTCTCTCTCTAGCTCTCAGTCTCATACACTTGCACGCACAGTGTCCATTCAATTTGTTTGTGACCATAGCACTCTCTCATTAAGAACGGAAGGCTCTCCCTTCCATAAGAACAAAAGGAACCTTGAGCACAATTCGGAGCACTCATCTTGAGCAAAGTTCAAACATTCATTCTGTTGCACCTTACATTGGTATCAAAGCTTTGACAGTGTTCTGTATCACTCAAGGAAAGAACCACAAGAACCACATAATTTTTTTTCCTTGTTGAGGTCGCACGAACCCAAGTTCACTTGGATGTGTCGATTCCTAATCGTGTTTTTGAAGAGTGAGAGGAAACCCAAGAACGAAGGGCTTGTCCGGCCTCCCCTTGTGCCTTTTTTCACTCATTGAGAGCGGACCGTGCACTTAGCGGCCGGCCAATCGACGTCAGGTGGGAAAAAGCAACCTTGGTGTGAGCGCAAGGCCGCCAAGGGGTGCGCCCGCGGAAAAGAGTAGAACTCGGGTGAACAGAAGATCCTTCTCAAACACAGATTGCAAGCGAAAGAAAACCTCAAGAACCTCAAGACCCTCAAGAACCCAAGACCCTCAAGAACCCAAGTTACTCGTGAACTTAAGAACCAAAGATCATAGTGCATGGTCATCACCCAAAGCGGAATGGATACTTCGCATACAAGTGATGAGCATGAGAGAGGCGACGAAGAGTTCTCCCCACCAAGAGATTTTTCCGACCCTCCCCCTTCTCCATCTACACCACGAGTTGTACCAACTTCCATGGAGGCGATGGTCAAGTCGATGTTGGACATGATGGCCCAACAACAAGAAGCGAATCGCGTGCGCGAAGAAGGAAACGAAAGAATTGCCATACAACAAGAAGCAAATCGCATTGCCTTGAAACGCGAGCACGGTGAACGAGAAGAAAGAAAAGCACAAAGACAAGAGGAAGCTGAAGTAAGACGAGCGGCCTTGGAGGCTGATCGGGAGGCTCAAAGAGAAGCAAGACGAGCGGCCTTGGAGGCCGAGCGTGAGGCTCAACGAGACCTCCGCACTCAAGAATTGGTTCGACAAGTACTTGTCTCAAAGTCCGAACCAGCCAAAGATCGTAAAAGTTCCTCAAGTGGCGCAAGCCACGAGGCAGATTCTAACAATCCAGGCACAGAGAAGTTGACCTTCAGTAAGTATGATGGTAAAATGGATGCTACGGTTATTCATTCTTGGTTGCATCAATTTAATGCTTATTTTGAGACAACTAAGAAGACACGGAATAGCAAGGCTTTGACGGCAACTATGTACCTTGCCAATGATGCCATCAATTGGTACCACGCATGGCAAGAGGCACAATTAGCTGCGCAGTTACAGGAAGCCAATGAATTCACGCCCCTTTCCTTCAATTGGGCTAATTTCCAAGACAAGCTCAAGGCGCGGTTTATGCCACCTCAGTACCTCGCACGATTGAAGGACGATTGGCACGCTCTCAAGCGAAATGGTATGCCGGTTATGTCTTTTGCTAATCATGTTTTGCAGCTAGGTACCCAATTACGCAAGTCAAATGATGAACGCATAGGGGCATTCCTTTATGGATTGGACGAGTATATCAAGTACGATGTCGAGGTGCTCGATCCAATCGATCTCAACAAGGTGGTAGCGATTGCTCTCACACAGGAGATGAAGCACAACAAGGGAAAGCCTAAGGAGAACAAGACTTCCACAAGTACCTCGCAGACTTCTCAGAACGGTAAGAATGGTAAGAACGGTAACTCTTCTAACCAATCTTCCAATAGTCTCTCAGAAAAGAATTCTTCCAATGAACCTAAGGGTGAGGCTAACACAATTGCTAAACCTAAGCTTACTCCATATGAAAAGGTAGCACAAGGAATTGTAGGACGATACATCACGTTGGTAGAGCAAAGCACTTATTCTAAGGAAGGTCGTTGTTTTCATTGTCACATTAAGGGTCACATAAAAAGAACATGTCCTAAGCTTGAATCGAATGAATCTAAGGAATCCACAGAACCCACTTCCTCTGTCAATGCAATTACTGATAACACGAGTGTGCCCCAAGTTTCTCTTGACCCTGCATTGATGATTCTCTCATAAAATGTTATGGTCATATGTCGGGGCAACGTTTTGTCATATTGTTTGACCCAGGTAGTATGCGAGATGTGATCAGTTCCTCTCTTGTTGAGAGAGCCCGCCTAGAAGTTAAGTCAGAAATCTCCTCTCGAGGTCTCTGGCTATTTTCCCGGTATGGACTCTCTCATCACGCAAGAGTGTCTTGGTGTGTTGTTTTCAATTCAACAAGCTACTTTCCGTAGAAGATGTTTTGTCTCTCCTCTCTCAAGATGTGATATGATTTTGGGCATTCGATGGTTTCGTGAGCTTAACCCTCTCATTGATTGGGAGGCTAACACTTTCACTCTCAATGCCAAAAGTGACTCTCCCATTGTCATTCATGGAGAGGAAGTTGTTCATTCTCCCTCTCTCATTGCTAATGTGCAAGACAAGATTGAACGGATTCAGGAGAAGGAGACTCTCTCAGTCTCTTCTTCTCCAAAGCATGACACACACGATTTGCATGATTATGAGAAGCATGATGATGATTTGATTGACAATGATGAGCATGATGATTTGGATGACAATGACAAGCATGATGATTTGCATGATCAAGATGTGATTTCTCACAAGCATGATGAGTTGCATGAAGAAGATGTGATTGTTCACAAGAAGGATGATGTATTAGTTGATGCTTTTTCTAGCGAAGCTAACCTCGTTGCAGATTCAATCAATCACAAAGGATCGATCTTGGCTCTCGAGCCTAGGTCCAAAGAACCCCCCCCCCCCAAGAAGTATTATGTGTTCGAATGATTAGTCAGCACGCATTGTACGAGTGTTTCATTCGTGATCGGTTCTTGTATTTTCGTCATCGTCTTTATGTGATCCCTTTTACTAGGCATGACATATTGTACGTTGAGCACGTTTCACTCATGAATGAGCACGAATGTATGCGGATTGTTCATGAAAAGCTGAAAAGTGTGCATTCAAGGAAGCCACATTCCATGTCTCTTCCTTGGCACGACACAGTTGTAGAAAGAGCACATGAAAGTATGAGCACCAAGCATGGGCATCTCCGTTGTGAATTGCCACAGTTGATTGCTTTAGATCAGAAGAGAAAGATTCAATCTCATTGTTTGCGTGTATGTGGTGAACGGTTTGGCACTCCGTCTATTGGTTCATCTACATTGCATGCACAGTCTAGTAGGACGACAAGATTTTTTCCACTCACTTTACATGGAATGGGTATGTTCATGTTTTTGTGTTGGAAGTGGTTTCAGGAATTTTCAGCCGTGGAGATTCTTGAAGAAGAAAGAAGCAGGACTCTAGACGAAGTTGAAGCATTGAAGGAGCCACAGAAGACTTTGCGTCGCTTTCAGCGCGGCCCAAAGAAGCAAGCATTGCAGACCTTTATGAAGTTCAAGTACCGCACGACCCACACATCAGAGTGGGCCAGCGAAGAGTCCCTTCCAAGATTCCGGATGCTATTGGCGATCTCCCTCGACACCATACAGTTCGGTATCAATACCTCACTTTGAAAAGGAGGGGATGTCACGTGACACATCCAACCCTATGTATCCATGGACAAGCTACAGCACGACAAGGGTTCAATCACTCCAGTCAGTCTAGATTAGCGAGTGTTCTGGTACTTTTGTGAGTCTGTTCGCAAACCGTGCATGCCCAGGCACTTATTGTAGATGCATATCCTCAGGCTGCACACAACGTGATCATAAGCATTCCCATCAGAATCCATCAGAATCCTTCAGGGGAATTTTCCAGTGCATTTAGTCTATTTTTCCTATTTTTGACATTTTTCACTTATTATTTTTAAGTGACTTTTGTTGGAAAGTAGGTAGGGCAAATTGAGTAAGTTTGTATATAAGAAAACCTAGACTAGCACTAAATGGCAGAAGAGGCAGTAGGAGCCCAAGCTCAATAGGCAACTTCTCAAGCAAGAACCCCCACAGCATTGGCGTTTTTCCATCAAGCCTCATCGCTATCCAATCCCATCCCTAGCGTTTTGCATCAGGAGGTCATCGTCCTCATCAGCATCAGCCTGGCGGTTTTCATCATGAGGATTATCGCCCACACATTCCCAGCACCTAGCGTTTCCAGATTGCACCCCTAGCGTTTTTGGAGATTCTAGCGTTTGCAGATTTTCAGCCATTACAGCTTTCAGCCTAGGCAATTTTCAGCCCTAAAAGACCAGCAGATTTAGCCAAAAGAACATCAGTTTTCAGTCCTAAGACCTGCAAAATTTCAACGACAAAGATCAGCAGAATTAGCCCCAAAACCAGCGTTTTGGATTTGCAGTAGATTTCAGCCCATAGCGTTTTTGGACAGCAGATAAAAGATTGCAGATTTCAACCCTTAGGTCGGTTTCGCCATCCCCGTCGTCATCGCCGACATAGCCTAGACTTGCATCAGTCACATGTATTCAGTTTGTACCAGTTTGTGCAATCATAAGTAGACCACTCTCGCCGATGAGAGTGTGGGGCCTTCGAAGGAGGGTTTTACGTCTCTAGTGTCGTATCTCTCTTCTCTCTCTATCTCTCAGTCTCATACACTTGCACGCACAGTGTCCATTCACTTTGTTTGTGATCATAGCACTCTCTCATTAAGAACAGAAGGCTCTCCCTTCCATAAGAACAAAAGGAACCTTGAGCACAATTCGGAGCACTCATCTTGAGCAAAGTTCAAACATTCATTCCGCTACACCTTACACTTAGACCTACACACTTTCCTCTCCCAGCCACAGTGTAGGCTCTTCATTGCGACTCTCATCACCACAATTTTGGAGTATCAAGAATCATTAATTAGCCACACACATACTACATCACATGTAACTTTGGTCCCATATGTCATATTTGACCTCCGAGCACAATAATAAAATCTATCTATAAAACCTCTCTCTCTCTCTCTCTCTCTCTCTCTCTCTCTCTCTCTCTCTCTCTCTCTCTCTCTCTCAAGAAAGAGGTTGATTCTATTACTTGAAAACCTCCCAGAACACCCAAATGGTGTCTATTCTTAGAGCAAGTACATCATTGTTTACATAGCAGGCCCGTAGGCATCAAATGGAAAACTGTAAAACGAAATACAACTATGCTCATGGCCAAACAGAAAAGATTGAAGTCCAGGCTCTCCTAAAGTGTCACGTGCACATCTAATCCTTGTGCATGTGGACAAGCTGCTTCACCTAGGATTCAGGTCAGCTTAGGAAGTGTTTTTGCACCTTTGTGAGCTTGTGAGCAAGCCGTGCATGTCCAGGCACTTAGAGTAGTTGCATATCCTTTGGTTGCACACAGCATGACATTCAGTACCCATCATGAGCATTTTACAATGCACAGAAACCATTTTCCCAATTTATCCATTTTTCACTTATTATTTAATGCGTGACTTTTGTGGAAAACTGGGTAGGGCAAATTTGCTAAGTCACTATATAAGAAGCCTAGCGCTAGCACTTTCTGGCAGAAGAGGCGGAAGAAGTTCCAGCAACTTGCAGTGCACCTTCTCAGCAAGACTGGCAGGAGACTTAGCATTTTCAGCCACAAGACAAACCTGGCGTTTTTGGACTTCCCACATCAGCCAGTGTTTCCAGATCCCAGCACTTGACGCTATAAGCGTGCAAATGACAAGGAAAACGAGTGCCTCTATAGCCTTGCACGAGTCACACCGTCGGAAGAAATTGCACCGCCGAAACCACCTGTGATAAGCACCTGTAAAGATTTATGAAGAACCCTTCTAGCATGAAGCACACTTGGAATTAGGAGAAACCAAGGAGATCACGACGTAGCTCGTCTCGAGTAGATGTCCGTAGAGTATCCATAGACTAAAAACAGAGGAAAAATCATTAATTAGCCACACACATACTACATCACACGTAACTTTGGTCCCATAGGTCATATTTGACCTCCGAGCACGATAATAAAATCTATCTATAAAACACCTCTCTCTCTCTCTCTCTCTCTCTCTCTCTCTCTCTCTCTCTCTCTCTCTCTCTCTCTCTCTCTCTCTCTCTCTCAAGAAAGAGGCTGATTCTATTACTTGAAAACCTCTCAGAACACCCAAATGGTGTCTATTCTTAGAGCAAGTACATCATTGTTTACATAGCAGGCCCGTAGGCATCAAATGGAAAACTGTAAAACGAAATACAACTATGCGCATGGCCAAACAGAAAAGACTGAAGTCCAGGCTCTCCTAAAGTGTCACGTGCACATCTAATCCTATGTACATGTGGACAAGCTGCTTCACCTAGGATTCAGGTTAGCTTAGGAAGTGTTTTGGCACCTTTGTGAGCCTGTGAGCAAGCCGTGCATGTCCAGGCACTTAGAGTAGTTTCATATCCTTTGGTTGCACACAGCATGACATTCAGTACCCATCATGAGCATTTTACAATGCACAGAAACCATTTTCCCAATTTATCCATTTTTCACTTGTTATTTAATGCGTGACTTTTGTTGGAAAACTGGGTAGGGCAAATTTGCTAAGTCACTATATAAGAAACCTAGCGCTAGCACTTTCTGGCAGAAGAGGCAGAAGAAGTTCTAGCAACTTGCAGTGCACCTTCTCAACAAGACTGGCAGGAGACTTAGCGTTTTCAACCACAAGACAAACCTGGCATTTTTGGACTTTCCAGATCAGCCAGTGTTTCCAGATCCTAGCACTTGACGCTATAAGCGTGCAAATGACAAGGAAAACGAGTGCCTCTATAGCCTTGCACGAGTCACACCGTCGGAAGAAATTGCACCGCCGAAACCACCTGTGATAAGCACCTGTAAAGATTTATGAAGAACCCTTCTAGCATGAAGCACACTTGGAATTAGGAGAAACCAAGGAGATCATGACGTAGCTCGTCTCGAGTAGATGTCCGTAGAGTATCCATAGACTAAAAACAGAGGAAAAATGAGAGAGATATGGCCATCTGAAGTTGCTCAAAAATGAGCTCTCTGGAAAGTGTGCAGGTGTTACAGCTATTAAAATGGGGCTCCTCTTATCCTCTTTAATCAAATCTTTCTTCTCTCTCTCCTCAGCTGACATGGCCTTTTGGGGTTTTCATTTCATTGGTTCATTTTGAGCCTTTTTTGGTAAAGCTTGGAGCCAAGTCGATGCCTTTGTGCTCAAGGGAAGGGGTAGGCACTTGTCCAGAGAACCAAACAGAGGAGGAAGCGCTTGGGTAGGCAGTGTGAACAGCTGGAAAAAGGCGCCCCGTCTCCTTTGAGTCTACAAGCTCTCTCCTCCAAGCTCCTCACCAAATGATTCAAACAAAGGGAGCTCCTCACTTGCCCTATATACCCACCCCCCATCCTCTCCTCACCCCTTCCCATGTGGGATAATTTCCATGCCACATGGCAACTTCCTCCACAATCCTCCTTACTCCCTCATGCCCAAGTTAATTTCCAGCTACTCCTCCAAGTGAGAGAACTTCCCAGTCAACTTTCCAAAAGCATAACTTGCTGCTCCGGTCACCAAATGACACACCGTAAATTACGCTTTGGAGCCCATCACCTCAGCTACTTCTAGAAATTTCAAATCTCAGCATTTCTAATTCTAAGTGTCACAATCGGGAGAGCATAACAATATAAAATATACTCGGATAAATAGAATTTATCACTTAATACTGAAGCCAAAGGATATAGAGAGAAATAGATAGAGAGAGAGATAGAGAGTGAGAAGATCGACATAGTATTGGGGACCAGAAGATGGGCTGGTCCCCCCCCCCCTAAAGAGTATTCTTTATTAGGGAGAATCTTTTTACAAGCACAAGAACCGGAGAAAACCCCTCCGTTCTAAATCTCTAACTTGATGGTCGTTCCTTCCCATAAGGGAAAATCCGAGAGACAAGCTCTCAATCCTTTTTCCGTCTGTACTCAGAGTTGAGACTCCGCAAACAATTTCCGAATGCCGTTTTCGGAATTCCCAAGCGTAGGCCGAAGCCTTCTCGCTTCTCCTTCGCGATGAAGTACCTGCAAACACACGACAACAATGCGTATGGCGAATCCACAATAGGTACATGTCGCTCTTGCGCGAGAAAAGCGACTTCCGTGCTTCGTACTCTCGCGATCTCTCGCGTCTTTTGGCGGCAGAGTCTTCTCTTGCTGGCGCTGGCAACCTCTCTTCAGTGAGGGCATGTGGTGCTTTTATAGCTCCTTCACCACGGCACGAATAGCTGCTCGCGGAGAGATCGCGGCCTTTTTTTTTTTTCTGTTCTACCCGAAATAGGGAGAGAGAATTCACTGGCTGGTTTTGTTGCTTTATTTTCTAAGTGGCTGCCCACTTATTAAGTGGACGGAACGCATATTTTTCAAATTGGTCTGAACCTGCCCAAAAACTCAATAAAACCTTATAAGTTAAAATCGATGCTTTCACAGCACTTCCCAGGCGTCCATGGATGCAACCACATGCACGAATGCAATGCAAACATAGATTCCTCGCGGAAAAGCGTCTGCTCTTCCCGAAAAACTCGTTAAAATATTCCGCTTTTTAAAAAAAAGCTTCTCAGAACCCATCTTTATTCTTGTGCTTGCGTCTTTACGCATATTCCTCTTTCCAGTTCGGATTTCCTCTCGACTATGGATATCCTCTTTCCGATGCACCTGTCACCCACCTTGTGACGCATCAGGAATACCCATCACCTAGTCCTTTCCTACCGAACTTACGGTACAATCCCCTTCACGATGCTCTATGTCACCCATCCTATGACGCATCAGAGATGTCCGTTCCCGGATGGTTGGATACTTCTTCCCGATGCTCCTTGTCACCCATCTGATGTGACGCATCAGAAGTACACGTTCTTGGTGGCCTTACAGATATTCCCGTTCACAATGCTCCCGTCATTACTCTGATGGACGCACTAGGAATATTCTGTACTCGGATATCTCCAGTGAGAAAAACCCTCTCACTTAAAATTCCAATATTCATTTAGAATTATTTTTCCTTGGTGTTCCAAGCGAGAAAACCCTCACTTATAAATCCAATAATTCATTTAGAATTATTTTTCTGTCAGATAAAGCCAATTTAGCAACATCCCTCTCACTTATAAACAGTTGTCCTCAACTGTAGAGGTCCAACTGAACTGCCGGGGAGAAACCGGAAAATTTCAAATCTTGCTCAATGGTGAGTTGAGCCAGTCCTTTCTCAAAAGAGAACTTAGAAATTAAATTAAACAAAAATTCAATAATTCAATACTTACCTTACCAGTTCATGTCCTTCCTCTAGTACCTCGAGGATATCCTTCACCAATCATCAAACTTACGAGCCGTGAAAGAACTCGTCATTCGCGTCTTTCCAACAGATCGAACGTTTCCTCATTCGAGAGTCTGTTAACTCAATTCCACCTTCTCAATCCGAAAAGAATAATCCTCCTAGAAATCAATCTAGGTATTTGTCTTTGCGCATAATGCTACGTTGTTAGTCCTTAGGATATTAAACCTCTTGTGTCCTCCCACATAGGAAATGCCCAAATCATAGAGTATTAAACCTCTTGTGTCCTCCCACATAGGAAATGCCCAAATCATAGAGTATTAATCTCGATGTCTTCCTTCACAAACAAAGTCTGGGATTACCTTAAAGAAGGTTCTTGTTTCAGGCCGTCGCTCAACGTAAGCGGACGGTTCCAATCCGAAGATTCCTTGTACACAGCGGCACTTTCTTCTAATCTTTTCCTCCTACGAGTTATTACCACCAGCAGTGTTTTCTCGACGCCCATTAGCGTCTCTTCCTTACAAAATCATCAAAAATGATTCACCTTGCAAGCATCAATGACGACTTGCAAAATCTCAGGCAGATAGGATTCTAGCCATAGCATTTTCTGAACGTACGTTCAAACCCGGTTCACAATAGAGCGAACCCTCTTTGATTCTCAGGGATGTTCTCCCATATGTAATTCTTACCATTTTGAAACGGTTGGCGAACTATATTCTTACGAACATAATAGTTCGAATTTATTCCAGCAGCGTGTAAATGCTACTTGACCTGCTCGTGGAGAAACATATACCGCAACCAAAAGTTGCTACTGTAATGGTAAAAGCACATAGCGTACTCAATGATCAACGACCATCAGAAAACCTCTTCTCCGTAGAGAAACTCAAATTCCTTCTACCAAACACATCTCAAATAGAGATTCTTGTGTCGGAATATTCTTGCGCGCAAAAAGGCGCTCAAGAGAGTATAACAAACTCTCGTCCAGTTCCTTGGCATAGGTCTGCATCTTCGTGTGTTATCCATGTACTCAAAAGTGTACATAATTCTTAAGCTGTGTTAAAGTTTCGGTGAACCTGGGAAATTACCTTCCCTTCGTAAGATCCTTAGAGCGAAGACGCTCAACTTGATGATCACTTGGCTCGATCTTAGAGCAAAACCCGCTCATCAAATAATCTAGGATTTTAATCCTTGGATTGCTCAAGCACAGGCCGTAGTCGTCGCTTGTTCCTTCCCTCCTAAAGAGAGTGTTCATTCACTTGTGCAAAAAGCACTACCATATCTTCCCTTACCGTGTAGGGGGTGTGGGCTTAAAGAGTACTCAAGCTTTATGAAAGCTTTTCTTTGCTTGAAATCTCAGAATGGTTCCTTTATAATTTCCTACCCGCAGTAGCAGGTAATCTGTTCGAGAATTACCGGATACCAGATCAATAGTTGACCTTCCGGCTAGTTAAGCAAACCAATTCATCTCAGAAACAATGTTTCAGTTTGATCCTGCTCTCATAAACACTCGAGAGTGGTAGTCCCGGTTAGACATAACCGTATCTTGTGCAAAAGAGCAAACAAGCACAATGCACTTTATGATTTCCTCAAAGATGTAACTTTGATCAGACCTGCCCTCTCACTTGAAGTTTGAGGGTCTTCTATTCAAAAAACTCAGGAGTTAGATTGAATTCCCTTACTCCAAACTTTCTCCGGATAGCAACGTATCCTTCGAGGAGAGGTAACAAAAATTCATTGTTTCTGTGTTCAATGGTTCCCATCCCACTGTGGGGATTAAATTCTATGTACACTGAGGTGTACACTTTCAGCTTGTATTGCTGTCTCCACCATCTACTGCAAAGTATTTTGCAGATGGGTTTACAAAATTTGGGCAAAAGTCTCATTAAATTTGTTCATCTTTCCTTCCTTAGAGAGGATCAAGAATGGAGCTACCTTGGCAAGAGTGAACAAGTGCTTGCTTTGACTAGCTCGTGTTCCTATTGGGCAAACCGATCCCAATCTTCTTAGATGCCTTCCTCAAGTGTAGAGGAAAAAAATTTTGTTCGAAAATTCAGCCTTGAATTGAATCCAAGTCTTGTTGTAAGTTCCTTACAGAGCTTTGGTATACCACCAAGTACTTGCAATCCCCTTGAGGTGTTTGGTCACATGCCTCACCTTCGATGCTTTTTTTTCAGAAATTGCCGTTTACAAAGGCAACTTCAAACTTGTCGAATCAAAGCGGTAGCTTTCGGGGCATCTTCCCTTCCGTCAAAAGTATCAAACTTGACTGGAAGTGTTCTTAGGTCTAGAGACCTTCTTCATATCCTTCCCAAAATGGCGGGATTTCATGGCTATAGTTCTGGATTGACGTTCATGGATATTTTCTGGATTCTGAAGGATCTCAAGCATTCCGCTCCTTGCATTCTCTAGGTTCTTGAGCATCATGCTCTTGTCGCCTTCTCAGAGAATCCCGAGTCTTGTGTCGACTTCTTGCAGAGAGAAAAAAAAAATTCCAACTCTACGAGCTTTTCCTTGCAGGACTTAGGGTTCCGCCTGCTTACTTCTCTCTTGGCTTGTCATGGCTTCTTCCCGTATCTTCCCAGAGTCGTCCTCCTTTACAGAGAAAGAGAGGAGACAATGCTTTGATACCACTGTCACAAACGGGAGCGCATAACAATATAAAATATACTCGGATAAATAGAATTTCTCACTTAATACTGAAGCCAAAGGATATAGAGAGAAATAGAGAGAGAGAGAGAGAGAGAGAGAGATAAAGAGTGAGAAGATCGACACAGTACTGGGGACCAAAAGATGGGCTAGTCCCCCTCCTTAAAGAGTATTCTTTATTAGGGAGAATCTTTTCACAAGCACAAGAACCGGAGAAAACCCCTCCGTTCTAAATCTCTGACTCGATGGTCGTTCCTTCCCGTAAGGGAAAATCCGAGAGACAAGCTCTCAATCCTTTTTCCGTCTGTACTCGGAGTTGAGACTCCGCAAACAATTTCCGAATTTCGTTTTCGGAATTCCCAAGCGTAGGCCGAAGCCTTCTCGCTTCTCCTTCGCGATGAAGTACCTGCAAACACACACGCAAACACATGACAACAATTCGTATGGCTAATCCAAAATAGGTACATGTCGCTCTTGCGCGAGAAAAGCGACTTCCGTGCTTCGTAGTCTCGCGATCTCTCGCGTCTTCTGACGGTAGAGTCTTCTCTTGCTGGCGCTGGCAACCTCTCTTCAATGAGGGCATGTGATGCTTTTATAGCTCCTTCACCACGGCACGAATAGCTGCTCGAGGAGAGATCGCGGCAGTTTTTTTTTCTTTTTTTTTTTCTGTCCTACCCGAAATAGGGAGAGAGAATTCGCTGGCTGGTTTTGTTGCTTTACTTTCTAAGTGGCTGCCCACTTATTAAGTGGACGGCTGGTATATTTTTAAAATTGGTCTGAACCTGCCCAAAAACTCAATAAAACCTTATAAGTTAAAATCAATGCTTTCACAACACTTCCCAGGCATCCCTGGATGCAACCACATGCACGAATGCAATGCAAACATAGATTCCTCGCGGAAAAGCGTCTGCTCTTCCCGAAAAACTCGTTAAAATATTCCGCTTTTTAAAAAAGGCTTCTCAGAACCTATCTTTATTCTTGTGCTTGCGTCTTTACGCGTATTTCTCTTTCCAGTTCGGATTTCCTCTTGACTATGGATATTGTCACAAAACGGGAGCGTACACGAGCACTTAAAAATCTGAAAAATATAATACTTTGCAAACATGAGAGAAGGGAGAAGATCGACACAGTATTGGGGACCAGAAGATGGGCTGGTCCCCCCCCCCCCCGTTAAGAGTATTCTTTATTCAGGGAGAATTCTTATACAAGCATGAGAACCCGAGGAAACCCCTCCGTTCTGTAATCTTAGACCCGAAGGTCGTGCTTTCCCGTAAAGGGCTTGGGCGCAAGGCCGTTCCTTCCCGTAAGGGACTTAGGCGCGAAGCCGTACTTTCCCGTAAGGGACTTAGGCATAAAGCCGTACTTCCCGTGAAGGGCTTTCCCGTAAGACGGGAGGTTCCTGCAAAACAAACCACACAAAGCAATAATTCTCAATGCGTATCAACACCTTATACCTGTCGCTCCTTGCTCGGAAAAGCGACCTCCGTACTCAATCGTCACACGAACACTTGCCGTTTCCGTCGCCAACCTCTGCTCCAGAATCCCAGCGCTAGCACTTTCTGCTGCTCCCGGCCTCCCCAAAAACTGAACGCTTGCTGCCCTTTTATAGGCCCTGGCACCCGGCGGGAATAGCAGACGAAAAAGCAGAGCCCTGGCGCCCTAGAGAGAGGAGAGAGAAGAATCGCTGATTCTGGCGCTTTCTAGAGAGAGGAGAGAGAGAGAGAGAGAGATCGCAGATTTCAGCCCATGCGTAGGTTTTTAGCGCTGGATTTTTAGAGCCTTGCTTTATTTTATTAATAAAAAGGCTGGTCACTTAAAAGTGACCGGCCACTTAATAAAATAAAGTGTGAACCTGTTCAAACTTTAAAAAATCACTCAGTTAGTGAAAACCATGCTACACGAACACATTCCAGGCGTCCCCGGGTGCAGGACACGGCACAGATGCAATGCAGACACAGACTCCTCGCGGGAAAACATCTACCCTCCCGCGAATGTTCCTGCTTTTCGTAAAAAGCTTCATTGAACCCATCTTTATTCTTGTGCTTGCGTTCTTAGGCGTATTTTCTTACTAAGTTCGGATTTCCTCCTTAGCCTACGGGATGCCCCCTTACTAATGCACCTGTCACCCATCATGTGACGCATCAAGGGCACTCATAACCCGGCCCTTTCCACCGAACTTACGGAAACTCCTTCGCGATGTTTACCGTCACCCATCAAATGACACATCAGAGTTGTCCGTTCTTGATGGCAGTTCCTGTAGCTACAATCTTTTAACAGTTCTTAGTGCACACAATAAAATATCCTAAAAATGAGATTAATCATTAAAAATAAGAAAATAGTCCAATTAGCAACATCCCTCTGGCCTCTAAACAGTTGACCTCAACTGTAGTGCTTGGACATATACCTCCAGTATCTCGGGATAAGCTGCTAATTCCTCCTGCGTCATCCACTGAGCATCTAGATGCGAATAGTTCTTAAACTTAACCAAATACTTCCGTGTTATCTTTCCGGATTTGAGAGGCCGCTCCTGATGACTTACTATGTGCTCCGGTTGGAGTATTTCTTCTGTTTCCTCAACCTCAGGAGGTTCCTCAGCACTAGGCTGGCTTGGAGGCAGTCCCACATACGGCCGGAGTAAACTGACATGGAAAGCATTATGGATCCTCCAATTAGGCGGTAGCTCTAATCGAAAAGTGACATCATTCACTCGCTCCGTGATCTTAAACGGCCCATAATAACGCGTAGAAAGTTTTACCACTTTTCCCTTATGAGACGCTTGTTTCTTAAGTTTTGCCTGCTCAAACTTGAGTAAGACTAACTGTCCGTCTGTTAAGTCTAGATTCCTCCTATGCTTGTCTGCAGCTTTCTTATGCTTTTCCTGAGAGCGTAGAATAGCTCTCCTAACTTGCCCGTAGGCTGTGTCCAAATCCCGAACAAATTCATCTGCTGCAAAGATCTTATCCTTAGTTAAAAGGATCGGTGGAAGCAAAGGCTTGCCATAGAGAATCTCAAAAGGTGCTTTCCCCGTCGATGAGTGTATGGTATTGTTATACGCATACTTGACAAGAGGCAAATATTTCTCCCAGTCAGATTGCCGGTCTGACACATAAGCTTTTAACATATCCAATATTGTCGAATTGGCTATCTCACTTTGCCCGTCCGTTTGAGGATGGTAGGCAGATGAAAAATTCAGCTTCGTACCAAGATTATCCATCAAGGCACGCCAAAAATTTCCTGTCATGCGAGGATCTCAATCACTCACAATAGACTTAGGCATTCCATGATACTTAAAGATCTGTGCCAGGAAGACCCTAGCCATATGTTCTGCTTTGATCGTTTTCTTGACTGGTATAAAGTGTGCTTGCTTGCTAAACCTGTCCACAATGGTCCAGATCGCGTCATTCCCAGTCTGAGTTCTAGGGAGGTCCATGATGAAGTCCATGGCAATACTTTCCCAAGGTTCATTAGGCACAGGCAATGGTTGTAATAACCCAGGCGTCTTATGCCGATCATACTTCACTTTTTGGCAAACCAAGCATTCCCTGACATACTTATCAATGTCAGCTTTCAGGCTAGGCCAAAAGAAATATCTTTCCATTGCTAAGGTCGTAGGGAGAATACCCCGATAACCCGCATAAGGCGAAGCGTGTGCTTCATCCATGATCTTCTTTCTTAATGGTTCCGCCACACATATGGCCTGATGGTGGTAGAGATAACCGTCCCGGATGGAATAGGGAAACTCATTCTCTCCACGATGTAGCTTTCCCCAAATGGTGGAGAAGTCTGGGTCATTCGGATACAAATCCGGTAGTGCTTCTAATTCTTGGTGATACACCGAAGTGATAGCGTTCACCCTTGGCCGTCTAGACAATGCGTCTGCGACCACATTCTTACTCTCAGCCGTGTGAAGGATCTGAAAGTGAAACATAGACAAAAAGTTGGCCCATCTCATCTGCTTCTAAGATAGTTTCCTTTGCGTAAGAAAATACCGCAAACTCTCGTGATCAGTTTTGATCACAAAATCCGCTCCTAGAAGATAGTGCTTCCAGTTGGATAAGGCGTGAATCACAGCCGTGAGTTTCTTTTCGTAGATTGATGCATGCAACTCTGCATCCTTAAGCCGTCTGCTTTCGTAGGCCACTGCATGGCCTTCTTGGTTTAACACTGCTCCGATGCAATCGCCTGAAGCATCGCAATGAACCTCAAATGGTTTCCTTAAGTCAGGCACTATCAAAATAGGTCCATGGCTTAGCAAGTACTTGAGCCGATCAAAAGCTCCTTGTTGTCTCGATCCCCATTTGAAAGGAATCTTCTTCTTTGTCAAATCATGAAGTGGTCTTGCTACATGAGCAAATCCTCGGATAAACCTTCGATAATACGAACATAATCCCAGGAAGCTACGTACATCATGTACCGTAGTGGGAATAGGCCAATCTTCTACCACTCGGATCTTGGCAGGATCCATACTCACTTGATTGTGAGAGACTATATGGCCGAGATAGTGTATCTCTGAGAGAAAGAACTCGCTCTTCTTTGCATTCACATGCAACTCATGCTTTCGCAATTCTTGAAACACTAAGTCCAAGTGCTTCCGATGTTCCCCTTCTGACTTAGAGAAGATGAGTATGTCGTCAAAGAATACTCCCGTAAAAGCTCGATACTGGCTGAAAATGCGGTCCATCATGCGATTGAACGTCGCAGGAGCATTGGTCAAGCCGAAAGGCATTACCAAAAATTCATATAGTCCAAAGGTTGTGCGGAAAGCAGTCTTATGGACATCCTCAGGGGCGATCCGTATCTGATGATACCCACTCTTTAAGTCTATGCGACTAAAGACACTTGCACCCTGCAACTTATCAAGTATATCATCAATCCGAGGGATCGGAAAGCGATTCTTGACCGTGATCTTGTTTAAAGACCTATAGTCTATGCAGATTTGAAACGTGCCATCTTTCTTCTGCACCAGTAAAACTGGAGAGCAGTAGGGTGAAGCACTGGGCCGTACTAACCCTTTCTCTAGAAGCTCATCAACTTGCTTCAAAATTTCCTCTTGTTGAGCAAGACTCACCCGATAAGGGGGTTGATTGGGAGGCGAGCTACCCGGTATGAGATCTATGCGGTGATCTTCCGGGCGTACCGGAGGGAGTTCATCAGGAAGTGTTTCCGTGAAACAATCTTTGTACTTTTCAATAAATTGAAGACGCTTCATTTCCAGACTAGAGAGAGAGTCCCTACTAGTTTTATCCTTCTCTCGTGCAAAAATCAAGTAAGCAGAAACACACTTCTTCATTTCTTTCTTAATGGAGATATGGCTTACCATTGGGAACTGCCAATCTCCTACATCAGCATGAATCTTTATTTTCTTACCCCCATGTTCAAAAGTGAGGGTCTTTTCCACATAATCGGGAATAGGTGTTATGTGGAAGTGCCATGGCATACCCAAGATGATATCACATCCCTCAATGGGTGCCATCAAAAATGATTCGCGGTCCTTGTACTCGCCAATCCGAAGATTGAGCTGTCCTTGCACGGGAGTTGCATTGGTTGTCAACCCCTCGAATGCCGATCCGGATGTAACCGGTGTGCCAAGCTGAGCCGGTGTGAGGCACAAACGTTCCGCAATATCCAGGGAGATGAAGTTATCTGTGGATCCTGGATCATAAAGAATCAGTACTCGTTGGTTGTTCAAAGACCCCTAGCCCTTCAGAAGTTGACGCTTCCCTTTCTCCGTTTCCGTGTTTCCTTGAACATCAGGAATTGAGTTCGAGCTTGGCGGTGCGGGCTCCTTCCTTGCTTTCTCTTGCCTTGAAGAGGCTTGTTCTTGCCGTTGCTGCTTTAGCGGGCAATCCAGTTTCATATGCCCTTTCTCGCCACAGTAGAAGCATCTTCCTTCCTCTCTGAAAGTTTGAAGTTGAGTAGGAGAAAGATACTTAGTTCGCTTGCCATTGCCCTCTGGCTTCTTAGAGTGATCATCGTCCCTAGATGGAGGACGTTTTCTTCCTTGGCCTCCTTGGTCATCATAGACCCCTCTTTGTCTTGCACGATAAGTGCTATGCTCCATTTTTCTGGGCGTCCCAGTTGAGTGCAAATCCTCAGCAATGATTGCTGACTCCATCATCCTCTGAAGAGTATCATGCGGATACACCTTCATACTCTTTCGAAGCTGTGGTTGGAGACCCGCTTCGAACTTTCGTTTCTTTTCCTCGTCGGCAATCTTCATGAAGGGAGTGACCTTCAGAAGAACCGACCAATACTTGTCCACATAAGTCGTTACTCTTTCATGTTCCTTCTGGGCAAGCCAGTCCCATTCCTTCCGTATGTCCTGCTCGAAGTCAGGTGGAAGAAATTGTTCATAAAATTCAGATTTGAAGCTCTCCCAAGTTCTGGCCTGAGAACCTTCCAGAATCTTGGCTAACCACCAATTACTTGCCGTTTCCTTGAGGTGCATCCCCACATGGCGTAATTTGGATCTTTCTGTGAAGTGCCCATTGGTAAAGGCGACTTCAAACTGCCTGATGAAGGACAGTGCTTTGGAGATGTCTCTCCGTCCGTTGTAGGTTTCGAACTTGATGTCCTTGTCGCCCGATTTGAAGACTCTCATACAATGTTGAGATTTGCGACCATGCTTCTTGAATCGAGGCTTATCTTTAGGTTAATGTAGGGTAGTAGTAGTAGCAGCTTCCTTCTTCTGTCGAGATGATCGAGAAGTAGAAGTATAATCAGGAGAGTAGGATGGAGATGAGATAGAGATGTCCTTGCTCTCGTCTAGCAAAGAGAGCGCTTTTTCCTGGCCTTTCCTTGGAGTAGGCCGTTCATTCCAATCCGAAGATCCTTTGTGCACCTCGGCACGTTCTTCTTCTCTTTCCTCCTGTGGTCTCACGCCAACAGTGTTGTCTTGATGCCTGGCTGCATCGGTTCCAATCGTTTTCTTCATTCCGCCCAAGAGCTTTTGGACATCTGGCAACAGTAAGATTTGTTGCAAATCCGTAAGCTGAGCTTGCACTTGTTGAAGCTCCTCTTCAACGCTTCTCCCTTGGCCCGGCATGGTTCTTCCCGGAATCGTCCTTCTTTGCAAAGAAAGAGAGGAGTCCAAGCTCTGATACCACTGTCACAAAACGGGAGCGTACACGAGCACTTAAAAATCTGAAAAATATAATACTTTGCAAACATGAGAGAAGGGAGAAGATCGACACAGTATTGGGGACCAGAAGATGGGCTGGTCCCCCCCCCCCGTTAAGAGTATTCTTTATTCAGGGAGAATTCTTATACAAGCACAAGAACCCGAGGAAACCCCTCTGTTTTGTAATCTTAGACCCGAAGGTCGTGCTTTCCCATAAAGGGCTTGGACGCAAGGCCGTTCCTTCCCGTAAGGGACTTCGGCGCGAAGCCGTACTTTCCCGTAAGGGACTTAGGCATAAAGCCGTACTTCCCGTGAAGGGCTTTCCCGTAAGACGGGAGGTTCCTGCAAAACAAACCACACAAAGCAATAATTCTCAATGCGTATCAACACCTTATACCTGTCGCTCCTTGCTCGGAAAAGCAACCTCCGTTCTCAGTTGTCACACGAACACTTGCCGTTTCCGTCGCCAACCTCTGCTCCAGAATCCCAGCGCTAGCACTTTCTGCTACTCCCGACCTCCCCAAAAACTGAACGCTTGCTACCCTTTTATAGGCCCTGGCACCCGGCGGGAATAGCAGCCGAAAAAGCAGAGCCCTAGCGCCCTAGAGAGAGGAGAGAGAAGAATCGCTGATTCTGGCGCTTTCTAGAGAGAGGAGAGAGAGAGAGAGAGAGAGATCGCAGATTTCAGCCCATGCGTAGGTTTTTAGCGCTGGATTTTTAAAGCCTTGCTTTATTTTATTAATAAAAAGGCTGGTCACTTCAAAGTGACGGCCACTTAATAAAATAAAGTGTGAACCTGTTCAAACTTTAAAAACTCACTCAGTTAGTGAAAACCATGCTACACGAACACATTCCAGGCGTCCCCGGGTGCAGGACACGGCACAGATGCAATGCAGACACAGACTCCTCGCGGGAAAACATCTGCCCTCCCGCGAATGGTCCTGCTTTTCGTAAAAAGCTTCATTGAACCCATCTTTATTCTTGTGCTTGCGTTCTTACGTGTATTTTCTTACTCAGTTCGGATTTCCTCCTTAGCCTACGGGATGCCCCCTTACTGATGCACCCGTCACCCATCATGTGACGCATCAGGGGCACTCGTAACCCGGCCCTTTCCACCGAACTTACGGAAACTCCTTCGCGATGTTTACCGTCACCCATCAAATGACACATCAGAGTTGTCCGTTCTTGATGGCAGTTCTTGTAGCTACAATCTTTTAACAGTTCTTAGTGCACACAATAAAATATCCTAAAAAAGAGATTAATCATTAAAAATAAGAAAATAGTCCAATTAGCAACAGATATCCCCTTTCCGATGCACCCGTCACCCACCTTGTGACGCATCAGGAATACCCATCACCTAGTCCTTTCCTACCGAACTTACGGTACAATCCCCTTCACGATGCTCTATGTCACCCATCCTATGACGCATCAGAGATGTCCGTTCCCGGATGGTCGAATACTTCTTCTTGATGCTCCCTGTCACCCATCCGATGTGACGCATCAGAAGTACCAGTTCTTGGTGGCCTTACAGATATTCCCGTTCACAATGCTCCCGTCATTACTCTGAATGACGCACTAGGAATATTCTGTACTCGGATGTCTCCAGTGAGAAAAACCCTCTGACTTAAAATTCCAATAATTCATTTAGAATTATTTTTCCTTGGTGTTCCAAGCGAGAAAACCCTCTCACTTATAAATCCAATAATTCATTTAGAATTATTTTTCTGTCAGATAAAGCCAATTTAGCAACACTAAGCATCAAGTTGGCCCAGTTGTCTTTGTCGCATGCATCTGCAATTACTTTCTAAGTCGAAAATACCCACTTCGCACGCACATAACTTATGATGTACAAGTTTGATTCACGAGCTATAAAGCACGGCTGAAAATATTTATTGGAAACCATGTCCTGGGGACTCGAACAACCCAAAACCCTAGTACACAAGCTCGGCAAAACCAAACCTTTGTACATGAAATTTTACACGGTCACTCCCAAGACTTGCAGGACTATGTACACATATATACATGAGGCTAGTTAGCAAGCTTTTTGGCACAATCTACTGGCTTTATGCTCATCCAAAAAATGCCTAACATAACTTGCTAGCCCCCCCTTAGCTTGCTTGATCATTCATGACAAGCAGAGGTTTCTAGGGTGAACAATTGCTACAGCTCATTCCCAGAAACCTCATTTACATCCTCGGATGTCTTCACACTGTCTTTCTCCATTGATAACATCATCTGTCACAATTGTCATCAAACGTGCCAGATATTTCTTCAATCTGTAACCATTAACACGGTATTTATGATGTGCACCACCCAAATCTGCCAACTAATATGTCCCATTGTCAAACTTGTTCACAACAGTAAAAGGACCTTCCCATTTGATTTGAATTTTTTTCTGGAAAGTACTGTCCAGCTTACTATTGTATCGCAACACAAGATCACCCTTTTCAATTCCCTTATCCTTCACACATTCATTAGCCTTTATCTGAGCTTTCTTTGATACTTCCTCATAGTAGCTTAAAGCCAAAACTCTATCCAATTGCAAACATTGTAAATCCAATAACCTTTTCTGCCAAGTATCTTTTTGCTCTTCATCTCCCAATGACCACAATTTGAGTGCAAGAATTTCCACTTCAATTGGCAACTATGCTTCTTTGCCATAGACCGAGTGGTAAGGAGAAAACCCTGTGCTCGTTTTGATAACAGTTCTATACACCCATAATGCACAAGGCAACTTTGAATTCCAAGTTTTCCCATGTGTCTGGGTCATCTTTATCAAGATTTTCACCAACTCTCCATTAAACCTCTCATTGAGACCATTCCATTGTGAATAATAAGGAAAATTGTGCCTATGTTGAGTATTGAGCTTTTCGCATAGGAAATCAAACAGCTCTCCTCTAAATCCCGGTCCTCTATCAGAAAGTAGTTCTAGTGGCACACCAAATTTGCAACATATATGCTCATATACAAACATTTCCATTTCCTTACTTGTAATTTGTTTAACAGCTTTGGCTTCTGTCCAACGCGACAAATAATCCATTGCTGTCAGAATGTAAGCATTTCTTTTGCTAGTCATAGGCAAGGGTCCAATAGCATCAAGACTCCATTTTTCAATACATCAAAAGCTAGAATTGTCTTTCATAATTCAGGCTTCAAAATTATTTTCCCCATTTTCTAACAAGATAAACATTGCACCAATGGTTAACATCCCGCTAGATACTTGGCCACACATAGCCTTCTTGCAGAATCTTATGTAATGTAATGCTCATGGCAAAATGGCCTCAACAAGATCCCTCATGATTTTCTTCCAAAATCTTGTAGATTTCCTCTTTCCAAGGCACACGACGTAATACTAAATCACTTCCTTTCATGTAAAGCACATCCTCAAGCATTTTGTACTTTCTAGCTTTTCTTATAAAAGAATATACCTTCATAAGTTCAGAATAGTCTGAACTCACGAATGATTAGAGGGAATAAAGCACTCATAAAACTATAAAAGCACGGGACCAAGAAAAGAAAAGAAAAAGAAAAACAAACAAACAAAACAAACTAAATCACTTTGTTTGCTACGAAACAAAACTAGATACAACAAAACATTATTAACTTAAATATGTTTTTAGAAAAGGTATGTGTAAAATAAGTTGACGCAACTTACTTGGCTTAAAACAGGTACTCAACTTTAAGCAAAAAAGGATAAGACATCTTAAAAACTTAATCCTAAAAATCAAACTTCACACAACAACTTCTAACGGAACACATTCTTAAGTCCTCAGGTAAGCTAAATACGAAATAGAAAAATGAATACTACTACAAACCTACGAAGAGTAAAGAACCAAACTTGACAATATGTGATCTCAACTTCACTGCTTGTCCAAACAGGAAGAATAAGATTACTTTTTGGAGGATGGTGGATCTTCACGTAAAACACCTGTCAACAGAAAATCCGCCTCCTTTGATAACACTTCCCTTCCATGATATAAAGGGACATTAGCCTTCAGCACAAACACACTAGTGATCATTTCTTGGGCAACATCATGAGCTTCTTCATTTTGAGATCTCTCAATATACTGCAAACTCCATGCTTCAAACGTTTTGAGTAACGATTTCACCTTGAAGCATAAATTTTCCAATTAAGGATTCTTATTCTTTCATACTCCCAATACTTGCTTCACAACCAACAAGGCATCTCCTTTGATTTGTATGCGTCTAATTCCAGTCGTAAACAGATGTACAAGCCACCTTCAAGAGCCATGTACTCTGCTTCATTGTTACTTTTTGCATCGAGTTTGAGCCCTTATTTCCTTGCAAGTTTTCCTTATGCATCATAAATAACAATTCCTCCCGAAGCAACATCATGACTTCTTCGATAAGAGCCATCAAAATATAACAGTGAAGCATTGGATATGGCAAGAGTTTCGACCTTCTTCCTTTGCACCACCTCTTCCTTAACCAAAATAGGAATCTCCGAATAAGTTAGTAAATCTGTCAGGGTAGCCCGAGTACTCTCTTCTACCAAAAAGGTTAACTGAAACTCCTGAAGTTCAATAACCCATTTCATTACTGTTTTTGATATACTCGAATTATTAAGCAACTAAGGAAGCAATGAATAACTGGTGAGAAAAGCGAACAACTTTTGCAACAAGTAATGTTTGAATCGTCTGCAAGCATAAACCATGCTGGTCATCACCAATTCAATTTCAGAGTAATCTCTTTCATGAGGAGTCTTCACTCTGCTAGTATAATGAACATGCTTCATATACTCAGATTCCTTCCCCCTTTGCAACAACATGGCCCCAATAGCATCATCTCCCACTGATGGGTTAACATAAAACTCCTTTTCCCAAACACGAGCTTGCATAATGGGTAGTGTACTCAAAACTTCGTTGACTTTGTCAAAAACATCTTCACAGTGACGTGTCCACTCCAATGGATCATTCTTAACCGCTTGTTGCAATGGATACAATAATTGTGATGCCAAAGGTATGAATCAAAACAGATATTTAACCTTCTGTATGAAAGTGACCAAATGTCTTATATTCTTTGGAGATGACAACAATAACAAAGCTTCCACTTTCTCTAGATCTGCTTCTATCCCATTTCCTGAAATCACATGTCCAAGAAGCTTCACCCTTGGCTGCGCCAAATGACACTTCTTAAGGTTCAACTGACCCCCACATTCATCATACCTTGCAAAAGTCATTTCAAGCTTCTGAACGTGCTCTTTCCTTGAGCTGTATACACAGAAATCATCTATGAATTCTTTGACAAACTTCCCAAGAAACGAGGTAAGGACCCAATCCACTTTTCTTTCAAAAGCTCCAGGCCTATTTGTTAACCCAAAAGGAAGGCAACAAAAGCAAAAACAACCCCATGGAGTGATAAAAGTAGTTTTTTTCCGGTCTTCAGGAGCAAGGATAACCTGAAAATATCATGAATAACCATCACAGACACTGTATCTTTCAAAGTAAGCCACTGCATCTAAAAGTTGATCAATGAAAAGTAAAGGATAAGGATCTTTCTTGGTCACTGTATTTAATGGCTTATAATCAACGCAAACTCTCCAATGACCACTACAAGGCTCACCCATTCAGCATTATCAACTGGCAAAATAAACCCCGCATCCAAAAGTTTATCCACTTCTTCCTTTAAAGCATTCATTTGCTCCTTACCCATCCTTCTTAATTTCTATCTTATTGACTTTGCCCCTTCAACTAATTCGATCTTCACAAGATCTCCAACAAAACCCCTTATTTCTTGATATGAAGTGATGAAAAGATTTGGAAACGTGTCCAACATCGTTAAGTATACCTTCATAAGTTCAAAATAGTCTGAACTCACGAATTATAAGAGGGAATAAAGCACTCATAAAACTATAAAAGCAAGGGACACAAGAAAAGAAAAGAAAAACAAAAACAAACAAACTAACTAACTAAATCACTTTGATTGCTTCGAAACAAAACTAGATAAAACAAAACATTATTAACTTAAAAATGTTTTCAAAAAAGGTATGTGTAAAATAAGTTGACGCAACTTACTTGGCTTAAAACAAGTACTCAACTTTAAGCCAAAAAAAAAAAAAAAAGGATAAGACATCTTAAAAACTTAATCCTCGAAATCAAACTTCACACAACAACCTATAACGGAACACATTCTTAAGTCCTCCGGTAAGCTAAATATGAAATCGAAAAATGAATACTACTACAAACCTACGAAGAGCAAAGAACCAAACTTGACAATATGTGATCTCAACTTCACTGCTTGTCCAACATTGTTAAGTACTCCCTTCTTTCTCTGTGTGTCAAATCAGTACTGAACATATTTTGAATCAACTCCTTCTTCACTGGCAATTCTTGTTTAGGTTGCATCAACTCTTCAAGTTGCTCTAAACAACTCGAGCATTTATATTCCCTGACACTTGCAATACTTCACCAATTTCTCTCTTCTCCTCGTCCAACAACAAGAATGACACTTCACCCTCATCACTAGAATTGGAAGCAGTGCTACTTTCCGAATCTCCAAAATTGTCTTCACTGGTAACTTCGGATTCATCATTTTCACTCACATCTTCTAGCATCAAATGCTTGGTAATTGTATCAAACACCCTCTTTTCACCCTTCTTGCCATACACACAAATTGTGCCCTTGTCCCAATCTTGCACAGCACCAATAGCTCTCAACCAAGGTCGTCCCAAAATGAGAGGAAAAGCTCCCAGGCCAGCTGGCATAACATGAAAGTTTACTATAATCTTCACGTTAAAGACTTCAACTTCCAAATTCTTAATCAGCCCCAAACGCTTCACTTTGGCATGATTTGCTAGTCGAAACCTAAACCCATAGCTTCCACATGTAATGAGACCCAGTCTCTCGACACATGACTGTGTGATCACACAAACTTGAGCACCTCCATCAATGTAAGCCTCTCCCATGCCCACACCTTTGTGCCAAGCGTTCACCACAGGACAAATGTCGGGTAACTCTCCCATAGTCAACACTCTGACTTGTCCATGCTTCGGCTCTTTCTCTAGATTCACTAATAACTTCCACTGCCTCTTAAGTTTGGGCACCATATTCATCAACTGTCCAAAAGTACAATCTACTTTCCTCCCAATCAAGTCTTCCTTTAAATTGTAAGTTGTTTGTCTTTCTCCCAAAGGTAAATCTGCTACTTCAAACCGTCTACGAGGTCTTCTCTTCCTCTTAACTTTCGCATCTTCACCCTCTTTCTCTTTCCCTTTCTTCTTACTGGGACCTAGAGCAGCATAGCCTTCCCTCTCTCTTTTGCCTACGGGCATTATATCTGCTTCTTTCTTTTCAACCCGCACAATACTCACATGACCACCAGAGGTTGAGGCCTGATTTTCCTGTTCAGTACCTTGATCTCCCCGTATATCCAATGCATAATCATTAGCCCTGTTAGGAATCTGTTGAGGAAGTGGAAAGATATCACCTCCCATCCTTGTTGGCTTTGGATAATAAGTGCTGATATGACCGAGTTCACCACAATTATAACAGGTAGGGATGAACCCCCTTTGCGGCTCAAAGACACCTTGTCCACAACCCACATTAGCATTAGGCTAAGCTTCGCACGGCTGGACCATTCCTCTACCACGACGACGACCACAACCACCTCCAAGAACACTGAGCCACAATTCTTGCATCATGGTCATTATGTCTTGCATATTTCACTGTAATTGTTCAGTGTTCGCAACCCTTTGAGCAGGTTGGGCTCCAGCCTCTGCCTGATTTCCCTCATTTTGACCACCATTACCTTGCACATGGACCGCTTTCCAATACTCATTGAGTCTTTGAGCCTTCCATTCTTTCTCCCTGGCGATAGTGACTACTTCCTTGAAGGTAGCAAGCCTTTTCAACTCAGCTTTGACCTTCAGACTTCCCTTTAAGTTTGCCACAAAACGGACCTTCTTTAACATGGCTGGAGGGATTTCATTTCCCAAAGCTCGGGCCCATTTATCCCATAAACGGGTGAACTGCATGACAAAATCATCAACACTTTGATTAACCTTCTGGGTGTACCCCAAAATTTCATACCAAACTTCATCAAGTACATCGATGCTCCTGTATTGTGCCAGAAAAGCCTACTTCACACGATTGTAGTCCAAAACCACACCTGGAGTTTGTGTCTGCACCAGCTCTTCATAATGTTGTAACCAAACTTTTGCCTCGTATGTAACTGTGTTGCAGCAACCGCAACAATATAGCTTGATCTAGTATATTTCGCAATAAGCAATTGACTTCCAATTTCTCAATAAAAGTCCGTGCATTCTCATTAGGCAATCCATGAAACAGTGGAAACTCGTCCACCATGTTTGATTGCCACAAAAACACTTACATGTGACATCGAAAGTTCAAGGCATGTCGATGGATCGCTCCAGTACAGAATTCACCTCACACTGGGTAACCCGGCGCCCCAGTGCTTGGCTTCATAAAACCTCACGACCCTCCAAAGACTGCAATCCAATTACACGACCGCCTCAAGTGTTGTCCACAATTTGCACATACATAGGCGGTTGTCCATAAGGACCCACATCCCCTTTACATTCTATGCTTGCAGAATAGACATATTTCACAAAAATTGGAGCATGGGAGCACTTGCTCCTCAGTGAGGGCACCAAAATGATGTTAGCGTGCAAACGACAAGGAAAACGAGTGCCTCTATAGCCTTGCACAAGTCACACCGTCTGAAGGAAGAACTATTGCACCACCGAAACCACCTATGATAAGCACCTGTAAAGATTTATGAAGAACCCTTCTAGCATGAAGCACACTTGGAATTAAGAAGAAACCAAGGACATCATGACATAGCTCGTCTCGAGTAGATATCGGTAGAGTATCCATAGACTAAAAACAGAGGAAAAATGAGAGAGATATGGCCATCCGAAGTTGGAAGGTACTCTCTCTTGCTCAAAAATGAGCTCTATGGAAAGTATGCAGGTGTTGCAGCTATTAAAATGGGGCTCCTCTTATCCTCTTTACTCAAATCTTTCTTCTCTCTCTCCTCAGCCGACATGGCCTTTGAGGTTTTCATTTCATTGGTTCATTTTGAGCCTTTTTTGGTAAAGCCTAGATAGAGCCAAGTCGGTGCCTTTGTGCTCAAGGGAAGGGGTGGGCACTTGTCCAAAAGACCAAAAAGGGGAGGAAGTGCTTGGGCAGGCAGTGTGAAAAGCTGGAAAAAGGCACCTCCATCTCCTTTTGAGTCCACGAGCTCTCTCCCCCAAGCTCCTTCCACCACAAAGGCAGCTCCTAACTTGCCCTATATACCCCCCATCCTCTCCTTACCCCTTCCCATGTGGGATGAATCCCATGCCACATGGCAACTTCCTCCACAATCCTCCCAACTCCTCATGCCCAAGTTAATTTCCAGCTCCTCCTCCAAGTGAGAGAACTTCCCAGACAACTTTCCTGAAGCATAACTTGCTGCTCCGGTCACCAAATGACACCATAAAGTACGGCTGGAGCCCATCACCTCGGCTACTTCTAGAAATTTCAAATCTAAGCATTTCTAATTCAAATCATCAAGTTGGCCTAGTTGCCTTTGTCGCATGCATCTGCAATCACTTTCTAAGTCGAGACCGCGCACTTTGGACGCACATAACTCATGATGTACAAGTCCAATTCACAAGCTATAAAGCACGGCTGAAAATATTTATTGGAAACCATGGCTTGGTGTTAGGTGCAGCGGAATGATTGTTTGCGCTTTGCTCAAGATGAGTGCTCCGAACTGTGCTCAAGGCTCCTTTTAGTTATTATGGAAGGGAGAGCCTTCCGTTCTTAGTGGAAAGTGCTATGATCACAAACAAAGTGAATGGACACTGTGCGTGCAAGTGTATGAGACTGAGAGATAGAGAGAGAAGAGAGATACGACACCAGAGACGTTGTAAAACCCTCCTCCGAAGGCCCCACTCTCGTCGACGAGAGTGATCTACTTTTGATTGCACAAAGTGGTACAATGCATATGCAATGAACTGATGCAACTTGGACTATGCCGATGAGGACGACGGTGATGACGTCGACGACTTGATGGCTGAAACCTGTGGTCTTCTAACTGCTGATTTTCGGGGCTGTTTCGGTGGCTGAAATGACTGTTTTGGCTGCGTTTTATGGGCTGAATATGGGGGTTCTTCTGCATCCAATTGGGGCTGATTCTACTACTGTCCCATAGGCTGAAAACGCTGCCTCTCTGCTGTCGCTAAGGCTGAAATTGAAAACGCTGGTCTGGCATGTGTCCTTAGCAAAAACGCTAGGTTTGATGGAGTCCAAAAACGCTGATGGGCTGAAATGTAAAACGCTAGCACTTGGAGGTGCTGGTGATGGGAGGAATCTGCAAACGCTAGCGTGCTGGTGGTGATGAAGATCCAGGCAATGCGGAAAACGCCAGATCTTGGAGGGTCACTGCTGGAACCAAAAACGCTAGCCAATGGAGAAGGTAGCGCCAAGGTTGAGGGGGGTTCTGCGGTTCTGCTGAGAAGTTGCCTGTTGAGCGGGGAGCTCCTGCTGCCTCTTCTGGCAGAAAGTGCTAACTTGGGTTTGCTTGTATATTAACTTAGCAAAATTGCCCTACCTACTTTTGTTGGAAAGTCACTTAAAAATAATAAGTGAAAATACCAAAAATAGGGAAAATAGGCTAAATACACTCGAAAATTCCCCTGACTGAATCTGATGGATCTTGAAGGGAATACTCATGATCATGCTGTGTGCAACTAGAGGATATGCATCTATGCTAAGTAACTGGGGATGCACGGTCTATGAATAGACTCACAAAAGTGTCAGATCACTTCTAATCTAGACTTGACTCGACTGACTGAACCCTGATCATGCTGTAGCTTTTGTCCACAGACACATAGGGTTGGATGTGTCACATGACATCCCCTCCTTTTTAAAGTGAGGTACTGGTACCGAACTGTATGGCGTCGAGGAAGATCACCAATAGCATCCGGAATCCTGGAAGGGACTCTTCGTCGGACCACTCTGATGTCTGTTCATCAAACACATGCAAACAATGAGATCGAATCTTTTCTGTTTGATCAAAATCGATGAATTGTGGCAAATCAGTGTCATGCCAAGGAAGAAACATGGAATGTGACTTCCTGACATACATACTTTTCAGCTTTTCACGAAAAATCCGCATACATTCGTGCTCATCCATGAGAGAAACGTGCTCAACATACAATATGTCATGCCTAGGAAAAAGGATCACATAACGATGTTGACTAAAATACAGGAAAGGATCACGAATGAAACACTCTCGAACAATGCGTGCGTATCAATCATGCGAACACATAATACTTCATGTAAGGGTTCTTTGGACCAAGGCTCGAGAGCCAAGATCGGTTCTTCCTGAATGATCGAATCGTCCTATGGGGATTCTTTGGGATCTATCGAATCTTCTTGTGGGGGTTCTTTGGACCTCGACTCGAAAGTCAAGATCGATCCTTCCTGATTGATCGAATCTACAACGAGGTTAGCTTCGCTAGAAAAAGCATCCACTAACACATCATCCTGGTGAACAATCACATCTTCTTCATACAACTCATCATGCTTGTGAGAAATCACATCGTGATCATGCAAATCATCATGCTTGTCATTGTCATCCAAATCATCATGCTTATCAATATCATTCAAACCAGCATGCTTATCATCATCATTTAAATCATCATGCTTCACACAATCCTGTAAATCCTGTGTATCATGCTTTGGAGAAGAAGAGACTGAGAGAGTCTCCTTCTCCTGAATCCTTTCAATCTTGTCCTGCATATTAGCAATGAGAGCTGGAGAATGAGCAATGTCCTCTTCATGAATGACAGCAGGAGAATCACTTTTGGCATTGAGAGTTAAAGTGTTAGCCTCAAAATCAATGAGAGCGTTAGTATCACGAAACCATCAAATGCCCAAAATCATATCACATCCTAAGAGAGGAGAAACAACAAATCTTCTAGTGAAGGCAGTCTGTTTAATTGCAAATAACAGATCAAGGCACTCCTTCGTGATGAGAGCGTCCATACCGGGACGAAAGCCAGAGACCTCGATAGGAGATCTCGGACTAACTTCGAGGCAGGCTCTCTCAACAAGAGAGGAACTGATCACATCATGCATACTACCTGGGTCAAACAATATGACAAAACGGTGCCCCGACGTATGACCATAACATTTAATGAGAGAATCATCAATGGGAGGGTCCTGAGAAACTTGGGGCACACTCGTGTTATCATTCATTGCATTGACAGAGGAAGTGGGTGCTGTGGGTTCTTTAGATTCAATCAATTCAAGCTTAGGACATGTTCTTTTTATGTGACCCTTATTGTGACAATGAAAACAACGACCTTCTTTAGAATACGTGCTTTGTTCTTCCGACGTGATGTATCCTCCTACAATTCCTTGTGCTACCTTTTCATCTGGAGTAAGCTTAGGTTTAGCAATTGTGTTAGCCTTACCCTTAGATTCATTGGAAGAATTCTTTGATGAGAGAGTGTTGGAAGATTGGTTAGAAGAGTTATCATTCTTACCGTTCTTACCATTCTGCGGGTTCTGAGAAGTCTGCGAGGTACTTGTGGAAGTCTTGTTCTCCTTAGGCTTTCCCTTGTTGTGCTTCATTTCCTGTGCGAGAGCAATCGCTATCGCCTTGTTGAGATCGATTGGATCAAGTACCTCGACATCGTACTTGATATACTTGTCCAATCCAAAGAGAGAAGCCTCTTTGCGCTCATCATCCGATTTTGGTAATTGAGTACCTAGCTGTAAAACACGATTAGAAAAAGACATAACCGACATACCAATTTGCTTAAGAGAGCGCCAATCGTCCTTCAATCGTGCGAGGTACTAAGGTGGCATAAACCGCGCCTTGAGCTTGTCTTGGAATTCAGCCCAATCGAAGGAAAGGGACGTGAATCCGTCGGTTGCCTCTAGGTGCACGGCTAGCTGTGCCTCTTGCCATGCGTGGTACCAATTGATGGCATCACCGGCAAGGTACATAGCTACCGTAAACTTTGCTATTTCCTGTCTTCTTAGTTGTCGCAAAATAAGCATTAAATTGATGCAACCAAGAATGAATAACCGTAGCATCCATCTTACCGTCATACTTACTGAAAGTCAACTTCTCTGTGACTGGATGGTTGGAATCCGCGTCGTGGCTTGCGCCACTTGATAAACTCCCACGATCTTTGGGTGGTTCGGTCTTCGAGGCTAGCACTTGGGAAATAAATTCTTGAGTGCGTAGCTCCCTTTGAGCTTCACGCTCGGCCTCCCTTTCTGCTTTTCGTTCATTTCGTTCATCGCGCTCACGCTCGAAAGCAACGCGATTGGTTTCTTGTTGTGCCAACGCAACGCGATTCGCTTCTAAAGTGACGCGAGTCGCTTCTTGTTGTGCCAGCATCATGTCCATCATTGACTTGACCATCATCTCCATAGGAGTTAGAACAACTCGTGGTGTAGATGGCGAAGGGGGAGGGTTGGAAAAATCTCCTGGTGGGGAGAAATCTTCGTCACCTCTCTCATGCTCATCACCTGTATGCGAAGTATCCATTCCGCTTCGGGTGACGACCATGCACTACGATCTTTGGTTCTTAAGTTCACGAGGTACTTGGGTTCTTGAGGGTCTTGGTTCTTGGGTTCTTGAGGATCTTGAAGTTCTTGAGGTTTTCTTTCGCTTGCAAATCGCGTTGGAGAAGAATCTTCTCTTCACTCGAGTTCTACTCTTTTCTACGGGCGCACCCCTTGGCGGCCTTGTGCTCACACCAAGCTTGCTTTCCCCCCCCTCACGTCGATTGGCCGGCCGCTAAGTGCACGGTCCGCTCTCAATGAGTGAAAAGAGACACAAGGGGAGGTTGGATAAGCCCTTCTTTCTTGGGATTCCTGTCACTCTTCAACAAAACACGATTAGGAATCGACACGCCCAAGCGAGCTTGGGTTCATGCGACCTCAACAAGCAAAAAAAAAATCTTGTGGTTCTTGTGATTCTTTCCTTGAGTGATACAGAACACTGCCAAAGCTCTGATACTAATGTTAGGTGCAACGGAATGATTGTTTGCGCTTTGCTCAAGATGAGTGCTCCGAACTGTGCTCAAGGTTCCTTTTAGTTCTTATGGAAGGGAGAGCCTTCCGTTCTTAGTGGAAAGTGTTATGATCACAAACAAAGTGAATGGACATTGTGCGTGCAAGTGTATGAGACTAAGAGATAGAGAGAGAAGAGAGATACGACACCAGAGACGTTGTAAAACCCTCCTCCGAAGGCCCCACTCTCGTACTGCGTAGTGCAATAGATTGATGCAACTTGGACTATGCCGATGACGATGACGGTGATGACGACGACGACTTGATGGCTGAAACATGTGGTCTTCGAACTGACGGGGCTGTTTCGGTGGCTGAAAATGACTGTTTTGGCTGCGTTTTATGGGCTGAATATGGGGGTTCTTCTGCATCCAATTGGGGCTGATTCTACTGCTGTCCCATAGGCTGAAAACGCTGCCTCTCTGCTGTCGCTAAGGCTGAAATTGAAAACGCTGGTCTGGCATGTGTCCTTAGCAAAAACGCTAGGTTTGATGGAGTCCAAAAATGCTGATGGGCTGAAATGTAAAACGCTAGCAATTGGAAGTGCTGGTGATGGGAGGAATCTGCAAACGGCGAACGCTAGGGTGTTGGTGGTGATGACGATCCAGGCAATGCTGAAAACGCCAGATCTTGGAGGGTCACTGCTGGAACCAAAAACGCTAGCCAATAGAGAAGGTAGCGCCAAGGTTGGGGGGGGTTCTGCGGTTCTGCTGAGAAGTTGCCTGTTGAGCGGGGAGCTCCTGCTGCCTCTTCTGGCAGAAAGTGCTAACTTGGGTTTGCTTATATATTAACTTAGCAAAATTGCCCTACCTACTTTTGTTGGAAAGTCACTTAAAAATAATAAGTGAAAATACCAAAAATAGGGAAAATAGGGTGCTGGTGGTGATGACAATCCAGGCAATGCGGAAAACGCCAGATCTTGGAGGGTCACTGCTGGAACCAAAAACGCTAGCCAATGGAGAAGGTAGCGCCAAGTTTGGGGGGGGGGGTTCTGCGGTTCTACTGAGAAGTTGCCTGTTGAGCAGGGAGCTCTTGCTGCCTCTTCTGGCAGAAAGTGCTAACTTGGGTTTGCTTATATATTAACTTAGCAAAATTGCCCTACCTACTTTTGTTGGAAAGTCACTTAAAAATAATAAGTGAAAATACCAAAAATAGGGAAAATAGGCTAAATACACTCGAAAATTCCCCTGACTCAATCTGATGGATCTTGAAGGGAATACTCATGATCATGCTATGTGCAACCAGAGGATATGCATCTATGCTAAGTAACTGGGGATGCACGGTCTATGAATAGACTCACAAAAGTGTCAGATCACTTCTAATCTAGACTTGACTGGACTGACTGAACCCTGATCATGTTGTAGCTTTTGTCCACAGACACATAGGGTTGGATGTGTCACGTGACATCCCCTCCTTTTTAAAGTGAGGTACTGGTACCGAACTGTATGGCGTCGAGGAAGATCGCCAATAGCATCCGGAATCCTGGAAGGGACTCTTCGTCGGACCACTCTGATGTCTGTTCATCAAACACATGCAAACAATGAGATCGAATCTTTTCTGTTTGATCAAAATCGATGAATTGTGGCAAATCAGTGTCATGCCAAGGAAGAAACATGGAATGTGACTTTTCTTGACATACATACTTTTCAGCTTTTCACGAAAAATCCGCATACATTTGTGCTCATCCATGAGAGAAACGTGCTCAACATACAATATGTCATGCCTAGGAAAAAGGATCACATAACGATGTTGACTAAAATACAGGAAAGGATCACGAATGAAACACTCTCGAACAATGCGTGCGTATCAATCATGCGAACACATAATACTTCCTGTAAGGGTTCTTTGGACCAAGGCTCGAGAGCCAAGATCGGTTCTTCCTGAATGATCGAATCGTCCTATGGGGATTCTTTGGGATCTATCGAATCTTCTTGTGGGGGTTCTTTGGACCTCGACTCGAAAGTCAAGATCGATCCTTCCTGATTGATCGAATCTACAACGAGGTTAGCTTCGCTAGAGAACATCCACTAACACATCATCCTGGTGAACAATCACATCTTCTTCATACAACTCATCGTGCTTGTGAGAAATCACATCGTGATCATGCAAATCATCATGCTTGTCATTGTCATCCAAATCATCATGCTTATCAATATCATTCAAACCAGCATGCTTATCATCATCATTCAAATCATCATGCTTCACACAATCCTGTAAATCCCGTGTATCATGCTTTGGAGAAGAAGAGACTGAGAGAGTCTCCTTCTCCTGAATCCTTTCAATCTTGTCCTGCATATTAGCAATGAGAGCTGGAGAATGAGCAATGTCCTCTTCATGAATGACAGTAGGAGAATCACTTTTGGCATTGAGAGTTAAAGTGTTAGCCTCAAAATCAATGAGAGCGTTAGTATCACGAAACCATCGAATGCCCAAAATCATCTCACATCCTAAGAGAGGAGAAACAACAAATTTTCTAGTGAAGGCAGTCTGTTTAATTGCAAATAACACATCAAGGCACTCCTCCGTGATGAGAGCGTCCATACCGGGACGAAAGCCAGCGACCTCGATAGGAGATCTCGGACTAACTTCGAGGCAGGCTCTCTCAACAAGAGAGGAACTGATCACATCATGCATACTACCTGGGTCAAACAATATGACAAAACGGTGCCCCGACGTACAACCATAACATTTAATGAGAGAATCATCAATGGGATGAAATGTAAAACGCTAGCAATTGGAGGTGCTGGCGATGGGAGGAATCTGCAAACGCTAGGGTGCTGGTGGTGATGACGATCTAGGCAATGCTGAAAACGCCAGATCTTGGAGGGTCACTGGCTGGAACCAAAAACGCTAGCCAATGGAGAAGGTAGCGCCAAGGGTGGGGGGGGTTCTGCGGTTCTGCTGAGAAGTTGCCTGTTGAGCGGGGAGCTCCTGCTGCCTCTTCTGGCAGAAAGTGCTAACTTGGGTTTGCTTATATATTAACTTAGCAAAATTGCCCTACCTACTTTTGTTGGAAAGTCACTTAAAAATAATAAGTGAAAATACCAAAAATAAGGAAAATAGGCTAAATGCACTGGAAAATTCCCCTGACTAAATCTGATGGATCTTGAAGGGAATACTCATGATCATGCTATGTGCAACCAGAGGATATGCATCTATGCTAAGTGACTAGGCATGCACGGTCTACGAATAGACTCACAAAAGTGCCAGATCACTTCTAATCTAGACTTGATTGGACTGACTGAACCCTGATCATGCTGTAGCTTGTCCACGGACACATAGGGTTGGATGTGTCACGTGACACTTGGGCCTTGGGAACTCGAACAACCCAAAACACTAGTACACAAGCCCGGAAAAACCAAACCTTTGTACATGAATTTTTACATGGTCACTCCCAAGACTTGCAGGACTATGTACACATATATACATGAGGCTAGTTAGCAAGCTTTTTGGCACAACCTACTAACTTTATGCTCATCCAAAAAATGCCTAACATCGCCAACAGATTGCAGATTGCCTAGCGTTTTTGCACCTTGCAGATTGCCTAGCGTTTTGCAGTTTCTGGCTCAAATCAGCCCCGGTGCATCAGCGTTTTCAGTTTTCAACACTTACGCACAACAGACTCAGTCCTTAGCCTCGCATATCTCACCTACCCGCAGCAGATCCTCGCCATGCCGTCAGATCAGCCAGTGTTTTCAGATTCAGCCCGCTCGTTGTCTGCAGATTTCAACATCTGTGTCTTCAGCGCATCGTCGTCGCGTCATCGCCATCACTGTCCTCGCCGACACAGTGTCAAAATTCAGCAAAAGTCATTGTTTTGCAGATTTCAGCCCTAGTGTTTTCAGATTTCAGCCCGTCATTGTCGTCGTCGTCGACATTGTCGGCAAGTCCATTGCATCTAGACCATTGTACCAAATTTGTGTAATCAATAGCATAGACCTCTCTCGCCATAGAGAGGGGGGCCCTTAAAGGAGAGTTTGAGAACCATCTGGTGTTGTATTCTTCTCTCTCTCTCTCTCTCTCTCTCTCTCTCTCTCTCTCTCTCTCTCTCTCTCTCTCTCTCTCTCTCTCAATCTCAATCTCAATCTCAATCTCAATCTCAATCTCAATCTCAGCACCTTCATTCACAGTGTCATTCACTTTGTTTGTGATTATTGCACTCTCGCTAAAGGAACGGAAGGCTCTCCCTTCCGTAAGTAAAAGGAACCCTTGAGCACAGTTCGGAGCACTCATCTTGAGCAAAGTGCAACATTCACTTCCGCTGCACCTTACATTGGTATCAAAGCTTTGGCACTGTTCTGTATCACTCAAGGAAAGAACCACAAGAAATTTTTTGCTTCTTGTGATCGCACGTAGCCCAAGTTCACTTGAGCGTGTCGATTTCTAATAGTGTTTTTGAAGAGTGACAAGTAACCCAAGAAAGAAGGGCTTGTCCAACCTCCCCTAGTTCCTCTTTTCACTCATTGAGAGCAGACCGTGCACTTAGCCGCAGGCCAATCGACGTGAGGTGGAAAAAAGCAACTTTGGTGTGAGCGCAAGGCCACCAACGGGTGCGCCCGCGGGAAGAGTCGAGCCCGGGTAAGATAAAAGCCTTCTCCAACACAGATTGCAAGCTAAAGAAAGAACTCAAGAACATCAAGCACCCAAGTTCCTCGCGAACCTAAGTACCCAAGATCTCAGTGTATGGTTATCACCCGAAGCGGAATGGATACTTTGCGTGAAGGTGATGAGCATGGAGGTGGTGAAGAAGAATTTTCCCCACCAGGAGGATTTTCCGACCCTCCCCCTTCCCCATCTACGCCACGGGTCAAGTCGATGCTGGACATGATACAGTCAGCATCAGTAGTACAAAAGAGTCCAAGATAGGAGTTCGGCAAAGTGTGCCTCACCTTTAACAGGGGGGGATGTTCCGCTAAAGTCTAGCATGTGTCTTAGCTTAGGACTAGCCAGGCACATTTGTGAGCCTCTAGCAGGATGTGCATGTCCAGGCCGGTCATAGTTGCATACCCTCTCTTGCACAGTACAGTCATTTCAGCATGAGCATTTTCTACCGCATGAAACACCTCTTATAGGTCATTTATTTATAAGTGACTTTTGGAATTCTTTTTAGAAATTGTGGGTTTGTTGGAAAGCTTGCCCAACCCAGCATATAATTCCTGTAAATGAAGACCTAGCGCTTGCAGAATCAGGCAGAGAAGCAGAGCCCACCCAGCCGCAGAACGAGTCTCTCAAGTACCCTAACGTTTTCAGTCTTCAGCACCAGCGTTTTTGCACCAACATTCAGCCCATCCCGTCGCAGCAGATCCTCGCAGCAAAATGGCCATACAATGGTCTAGGGCAACTAGAAGCCCTAAAGTAATGACGTGGCACCTATAATGGCCCCTACAATGGCCTAGGGCCACTAGAAGCCTTAAAAATAAAGCAAAACCTAAATCTGACGAAGATAAAAAGTAGGTGGCAGCTTCCACCAATCACGTCGCAATTTAAGGGATGCAACATGGTATATCCTTACGGCCCAAATTGGAGGTCTTTCCGCGTGCAACTTTTTGAAAATTGTTTCTGGCTTGAGTAGCTTTTGGGGACGCCCCATTTTTCGACCCCCTTGTGAACCTTTATAAGCAGAGCGAGGGCCTCTCTCCAAGCAAATTAGCTTGGGAGCACTGCAGAAAGGGGCCCTCAAACATTCAACCTTGTGAAGCATCAATAAGAAAGAAATACTGAAAGGGGTGTCAATCTTTGGGGCTAGTGCATCTGGAAGCACAACTCCGCCACTCCAATTGTTTTAAAGTACATTTCAACAATTTTCCCGTTGGCACATAGTTTAGGACGATCACATTGTTAACAAAGAAATCATTGAAACAAACTTTAAGGCAATTAAAAATAGTTGAAAACCCCTAACACTTCACATGCCAATGGGAGAATTATTGAAAGACTTTAATAAAACTAGAAAATAACTAAGAACACTTTATACTTAAATGATGAGTCAACACAAAAAAAGGTCGAGTTCCCCTTCGAAGAGTCGGCACCCTAAACTAGGTGACTTGGCGGTATTTCTTTATTATAATGATGTGTTGTTGCAATTACAATTGTTTTATGCGAGTCCCCTCACACAATCTGAGAACTAACAACATTCCCAACCTCTTTGTATAGGCACAAAGCACCAAAGTACTAAAAGCATATGATATATACGATAGTGTGCAAAAGCACCTGCAACGTCTGCTATTTACCAAAAAAAAACAGCCCAAAAGTATGCGTAGGGATTTTCCATGTCAACAGCCCCTTCATAATTGCCACATCATTAGTATAGATGGCCAAGATTTGCACCGCACAAAAAGCCACGATTTTCGAGCCTATGTAGATGCCTTGATAGGGTAACTACAACTTTGGATAAGTGCCGCGGGCATCTACCGCGTAACCATTCTGTGGCAATTGAAAAGATCAAGCCTTTGAAGAAGTCTACCCCACTCGTTTCATGAATCCTATAATCCTATCTCATTTCTCTGGATAAACAGGAACTATCTATCATGTTTTCTTATCATATAACGCAATGCCTTCTAATGAATCATACTTTTAGCATCCACCTTGATTCTTTCTCAAGGTCGTTGACCTCCACGTTGAATTTTGAATGAATGGTCCAACACAAATAAAAAAGCCTCTAGGAGTGAAACCCTCTTGCATAAATGGTTTGTGCGTGCGTTTTGATGAATGTTAGTACACTAAAATGGACATCTAGCATGACATGCATGTAGTTTTAGGTTATAGGAATCCAAGAAGGCATTCCCCGTGTCATTCGGATTCCCGGCTGGGCAAATTTGCGACAGTTGTACCCGAAAATTAGCCCAGGTCAAAAACTTATAAAATACACCATTTTTATAATTTATTTGTTGGGTTTGGTGAACAATTTACCCTACCTAAGCCTAAAGGAGTTTATAACCCATAATTCAGCACCCATTGACCTCCATCAGAATTCCTAGCGCTAGCTTGAGAGCAGATCAGCCTTGGCGTTTTGCTCCCATGTCAGCAGCCAGCGTTTTCAGCAACCATCATCAACCATAGCGTTTTTGCATAAAAACGCCAAATCAGCCCACGTGCTAGCTCTAGCAGCAGATCAATCCTAGCATTTTCGATTTTTAACCCTTCCCTCGCCGGAAGGGCGTGGATCTGCACTCAGTAGTCCTTCCCGTTGCGGTCCGGTACTTCAGCAGCCCATCAAGCCTCCCCTTGGCCATTCTCTCGCCGGCATTGAGTGCTCCATCGTTGTCCATTATCAAGATTTGCATTTTCATCCCTTCATTTCTCTCACATCGGGAGAGCAATTCAGCCCCAAATCTACCCATTGGTGGCCATCCGCAACCCACATCAAGAAATTCCTCAAAGAACAAAACAATGTGCTAAAATGAAAAAAGACAAGCTCACACCCAAAGAGCAACAGGCCCAAGAGAAGAGGAGGAAAAAGTACAAAAACGACCCTCCCCAATGGGCCAGACAGACAGCTCCTCCACCAACGCCAACAACGCAAAAGCAACGGCCATGGAAGCCAGGCACGGTTTCTTTACGTGAGATCCGAAAATATCAGAAGAGCACCGAGCCAATAATACCAAAAGCAACCTTTTCTCAGGTGGTGAGAGAAATGGATCAATATTCAGATTCGGTTACACGTATACAACGTGCAGCTCTATGGGCCTTACAGGATGCCACCGAGGACATTTTGGTGCAGCTGTTCCAAGATGGCGTTTCATGTATGGTGCATGCTAAGCGAGCTACACTAAAAAAATGCAGATCTAGCTCTAGCGATCAATCTGAGAAATGAAGGGTGCCTCCATAAGAATTAGTTTACCCCATGTAACCTCTGTTTATAAGATTTGTAGACTTTTCATATAATATGAGTGAGTCAAATTTCTACCATTCGGTGCAACTGTAATAAGTAATTGTGTACTTTGTGTTCTTGAAGTATTTGATCAAAACTGGTCCCTGCACCTTTTTTTGGCTCGTGCGGCGCAAGATGCATCAAATCAGTCCCAGAGGTGCTCGTCTCGAGGAGTTACCGCAGCGACAGTCACCATTCGAGTTAATAGAGCCTGCACTTGAGGTATTGCATATGTGTGCATTCTATTTACGCAATCTAAAGCAAATACCACATCAGCAACGGTGTAGGGGACCTTTGAGAGGGCTGGTTGGGACCCCATCGGGTGTCATTCGCTCTCTCTCTCAAGCTAAAAGGAATCACTAAAGTAAGGAAAAGAAGTAAAGGATTGTGGAAGTGTAAAATCTAGATCTTCACCATTTCAATTCCACTGCACCTGACAAATCATTTGTGTACTAAGTGTTTTTTTGTTCTTGATCTGGTTCACAATCCCATTATACACCTCCACCGTTCCCATTTTCCCATTCCATGTTTCTATGGTTTGATAATCAGTTTACTAAGATTGTTTACCCATTCTCATGAAAGCAAGAAATAGAAAAATGAAAATCTTTCTTGATTAAACATGTCAAAGAACTCCTTGCAAATTTATATCAAAATTCAAGATTTGACACGCATCGAAGGCATGTAGGCTAAAAGCTTAGCCTCCAACATAGATCTTATGTAACAATGAGTTACTCTAGAAAAAGCTAGACCTTCATAATAATAGAAGCCTAGCCACTTGAGTCCTCTTTACAATGATCCCCACGTGCCTGAACCTCGATCTATAGATGTTATCGCTATATTTTCAAACACAAATACGTACATGTGGATACAATGTATGTACAGAGAGAAAGAGAGCCAGACAGAATTCAAAAGATTTTGAGCATAACTCACCCTGTAATGAACTTTGATTGTGTCTCCCTTGTGAGCTTGAATCTCACATGTTTTAGGCTTGAACTGAAAGATCAAAAAACCAACAAGACCTTAGTTTGCGCTACCAGATTTGACCACAAAAGACTACGTGTTCATACAAGCATGGAATCATACAGAATACCTTCACTCCAATCTGCAGCTCTTTGACTTCACTGTCCTTCTTAGCACTTACTGAGAATTCACAAATCAAAAATGGGCACTTACTCTCTCTCTCTCTCTCTCTCTCTCTCTCTCTCTCTCTCACAAATCAAAAATGGGCACTTACTCTCTCTCTCTCTCTCTCTCTCTCTCTCTCTCTCTCTCTCTCTCTCTCTCTCTCTCTCTCTCTCTCTCGTGTGCCAACCTGAAAATGCCATGCAGCTCGAGTACAGCACGAGCAGAGCAAGCAAGGGGAGGGGACTCGCCATGTTTCGATCGTCCAGACGAAGCAAGGCCAAAGTTTAACTCTTAGGCTGATTTAAGGCTCGGTTCAGACGGCCCTGCGGAAGAAGAATCCTGGCTGTCGTCGGCAATTTTATCAAAAGGTAGAAATTGTCGGGTCCACCGTTTCTCTGGGTCTGTTTCGATCGTCCAGACGAAGCAAGGCCAAAGTTTAACTCTTAGGCTGATTTAAGGCTCGGTTCAGACGGCCCTGCGGAAGACGAATCCTGGCTGTCGTCGGCAATTTTATCAAAAGGTAGAAATTGTCGGGTCCACCGTTTCAGTGGGTCCAGCCACGAGGGATCTAGGGTCCAAATTTGGATGCGCTGAGTGGCTTTGATCTCAACCGTCCAATTGCGCGGTGAACTAGGGGGTGAACTCAAGGCAAAAATGATGCCCCGAGTTCACCTTGAGTTCTCGGTTTCCACACGAATGCCCTACCATCACGCTAGTGTGTGTCGCTACCCATATTGTCATGGCACATGATCACACCCTAGTTTACCCGCCCCTAGTTCACCCCTAGTTCACTCCATGATCCGACGACTGATATTAAAGCCGCCTCGCCCCTCCAAATTTGGGCCCTAGATCCCCTCTGAGCCATATGGCCATGCCACATAGTGACAAGGCCACTCCCCCCCCCCCCCCCCTTCCCCGCCTGCCCCCAAAAAAATTCCTCGACACTATTTCAGAGCATATAAAATGAAGTCCAAGTGATGGAATTGATAGTATTGAAGTGAAGCACAATTCTCGCAAAGCGTGGACAACGTCCTTTTTTTTAATTTACTTTTAGGCTAGTGGGACAAGAAATGCATGCGGGCATTTGGTTAGAGCGGCAAGCAGCCAAGCGTGAGGTCATGAATTCAAAGTGAGGTTGTAGGTCACCTCATTGAAAATTTTTTTAGCCGCTCAGTAGCCTCAAAATATGTAGGGTCCAACTAGACATCCTATTACTATGGGGTCATTAAAACCCCGTGGTATATAGTGTCATGTCCCCCCCCTTCCCAGCAGAAGAAAAGGCTTTGCTACGTAGAAAATGCTTCATTGGACACGAGTATGATGTGCAGAGCTTGAACTTAGGATATCACAAAGTTGAGCCATCAGTTAGTCACATACGTTATCTCGTTTGGCATTATTTTGCAAACCATGTAGATAAAATGAGCGCTATCGCTAGCTTGTGTGAACATGGCATGAAAAAAGGTTTTTTAGAAAAAAAAATCTTCTGAATGCCACCTGAACCCATCCTAATTTAGGAACTTGAAGAAGAATTTAGAAGGTTCTAGAAACATCCTAAACAATCTAGAAGGTTCTGGAACATTCTAGATATATATACAATCCAAAATGACCTAGAAGGTTCTAGAACTAAAAGACTCTAGAAGGATCTAGTTATAGAAGGTTCTAGAAGCGTGGAGAAGAAACTAGAAGGTTCAAGAAGAATCCTGAAGAAACTGGAAGGTTCTAGAAGAACTCGAAGACTCTAGAAGAACTAAAAGGTTCTAAAAGAAAGAACCTTGAGAGTTCTTAACCTCTGGAGACTCTAGTATAAATAGAGGCCTTAGGCTACAAGTCCCCTAGATTGCCAGCAAGAATTGTGAAGATCCTACGAGGAAAGTCCTCTTCCTCGATTTTGTCTTGTGAATTCGAGTTTTGTTCTAGTAATCAAGTCTTCCCAACTTGTTATTATCGCATCTCAAGCTAGAAGAGAGTGAGAGGAAGAGCTCAAATTAACAAGAGCTTGAGCCTTGATTATAACTTAATCTTGATTGGAAGACTTAATGCTTGACTAGCAAACTTGGATTACAAGGCTTGACTTACACTTGAGAGGTACCATCAAGGTAGCACCCAATCTGCATGTGTATGAGCAGCTTCACTTGTTGGAGAAAGCCTCTAAACTTTGATCTTGCCCCATCAAACTTTTCAAGTAGTCTAACCTAGGGCTCCTTTCTATTTTGTAGTAGATGGGTTGAAGGTATGGTTTAATTATGACCATGGTTAGCTTTGCATAGCTCTTGGATTTGGCGTTGAGGTTCTTGCACCACCAAATTTAAGGAGTTCATTGCTCCGCTTGTAATCACTCATGTAGCTCTTAAGGAGTGCATTGCTCCGCTTGTAATCGCTCATGTAGCTCTTAAATTTGTTGCTGCAATTTTTGCAAGGTGGATGCTACACCTTCCAATATAGACTCCATATCTAGGTAAGATTAAGGAGTGGAGTCTCCCCAAACTATTATGAGCACACATCTTGAGCTATAAGAGAATGAGAGGAGGCATTCACAATTAACAAAAACGGTTATAAACTTAATCTTGATTAAAAGACTTAATGTTTAATTAACAACTTGTGTTACAAAATTTAGATTACAAGGCTTGACGTACAAAACAAGGTTTCATTACAAGACATGGTTGGATAACAATACAAGAACTAGAAGAGGACTTACCTCGCAGAAGCCTTACGACTGGTGTTGGCAAAGCTGAGGAGCTTGTAGCCCAAGACCTCTATTTATACTAGAGTGTAGGGAGGCTAAGAACTCTCTAGGGTCTTCCTTTTAGAACCTTCTAGTTCTTCTTGAGTCTTTTAGTTCTTTTAAAACTTTCAAGTTTCTTCAAGATGCTTCTTGGATCTTCTAAATTCTTCTTCAAGCTGTTAGAACCTTCTAGAACAAGATCCTTCTAGATGCTTCTAGGAACCTTATAGGTCCTTTTGAATTTTAGATGTCTCTTGAATGTTCCAAAACCTTATAGACTGTTCTGGATGTTTGTAGAACCTTCTAGATTCTTCTTTAAGTTTCTTCTGAGAGCCCGCATCTATGACATGTCGTAGGGTAAAGGAGTCAAGTTAATGATTCTCAAAACGTAGGCGCCATTAAAGGGAAATTCAAACTTGGGTGATTCAATCTTCCACTTGAAGTAATGATTTTAGGTGAAATTGACATGAGCCAAAAGATTTGTCAACTCTTTATATACAATGCTAACCCCATCATGACACTTAAATATTTTTAAAGAAGAGTAGAGTCAAAAGGTGTCCTTGTTCTAGAGCATGTCCTTCTAGTGTCACTTTTTGAGGAGCTAATATTTTTACCTAAACCCAAAATGATGATGTTTTTTTGTTATGAGTGGAGAAATAATGATCACTTTGATATGAATCATATGTTTTCTCTTGACGCCCTAAAAAGAAGCATGGGGATTTCTTTGAGGTTTCTTTTGCAATACTTTTAAGCACTTAAGTTGGAAATGTTTCTTTTTCATTCTATTTTTAAGAGTTCATGAATTTAACCTCATTCAATATGACTTGATTTATTTGATTCATTTATTTTATATGGCTATATATTCAAATACATAAAGATTTTGTTATATTTATGATTTTAGTTCCCTTTCTCTCTATATATGTATTTGTTATAAGTAATGTAAAGGCATACTTTAATTTTTAATCAGCTTGTTGACTTAATTAACGCTCTTAAATTTCAATGCCGTTGGTAGACAAATCAAAGTTTCATTAATAAATCTACTTCCTCAAAAGTTTTAGTTTTTGTCTCTCTCTCTCTCTCTCTCTCTCTCTCTCTCTCTCTCTCTCTCTCTCTCTCTCTCACACACACACACACACACACACACACACCTTTGCAAGTGTGATGATTCTTAGAATTGACGACTTAGGCTCATGTGTAATTGATAAGGGATAGTTGTCTCTAACTGTGGCTATCTTGTAGATAAACTCTACCTCTTTAAGCTTATCTATCTCTTCTTTGATTTTCTTTGCAAACATTTCATTATACATATAGGGACGTTGTCTGTGTGGCTTAACATCTCTCTTTAGGGGTATCGTATGTCCACTCCCTTGAGATCTTTGTACGACCAAGCAAACACATCTCTATATTGATTGAGAGTAGCTATCAGTAGTTTCTCTTCCTCTTCCGTGAGATCCGTGGCTATGTAAGCAGTCTCGATTCTTCCCCTGGTTTAGCTAGGTCAATTCACTTCGCAATCTCAAGCCCATCATAAAATGTACCAGTTCTTTAAGTTTTCTCATCAGTTGGTGAATCACTATGCATCAGTCCTGGATGGTGTACTTTTTGTAGTGAGAGGGTGCGTCAAAACTTTTCTATGTTAGACTCCTCCTCACTTTCTATCTTAGTTGTTCAAACCTCCTTTAGTGTCCTTTTCAACTTTTAGTATTCGCTTTTTTGTTCAGTTTTGGGCATTTTGGTTGATGTTTTGGTTGTGTCCTTGGGTTTCTTTTTGTTTTGCTTCTTTGGAGGTTCTCGTAAAGTTGTCAATTTCAATGGTTTTTTGGTGATTTTGTCTCGAACACAGTCATCTGCTCCCACAAGCATGAGATATTGCATTTTGGTCATCATTCTAGGCATTGGTTTCTCAAATCGGTTTTGTTGCTTTCTCGTTCGTCTCATTTGATATCTCTTTTGCCTCCGCAATTTTTGGGTAGGAAACTTGTAGAGGATTGGCTCATCTTTTTTGGTGCGTCATCGTTTTCAGAGCCACTCAATAGCTTGTCTTTTGGCATCGTTCCCTAGTTCCCTAAGTCCTCATTCCGTGAATCATGGAAGTTGTCATCGTCATTGTCACTAAGATCTCGAACAAAAACTTCGTCCACTACTCATTTGCAATCAATGGTTTCGTTAGTTTTTGTGGATTAGGTCTTCTCGTCTGGTTTCAAGATAGCATTTACGATCTAGAAGGGCATTATGCCGTAACCATCTTTGTCGCAAAATCTTATGGGGGTTACATTTTCGACGCCGATTTAGGAGTACATTCCGACGCATGTTCCGACACTGATTTTGACGCCTGCTTACATGCATATTCCGACGTTGCTATCAATGCCTGTACCGATGCAACTTGAAAAAACAGAACGCGCAGGTTCTCCCTACGCATTTTTGTCTCATTTTTCATCTCCTCCCTTGCTCTCCTCCTCCTCACTTGCTGCAAATTTGGTATTGTAGGGCTTGTCGTACTCGAGATCTCCACTCACACGCTCTTCCCCATCAACAAAGTAAGGTTCTTTTCAAGATTTATGGTAGATTTCTTCACTTTTGTGTGTGTGTGAGTAACATAGTGTGTGTGTGTGTGTGTGTATGTGTTTTTTTTTTTTTTTGCAAGCTTGGTGACATTTCAGCTTCAAGCGCTTCTTGCTCAAATAGGCCGCATGTGAATGTTCTATCATTCTCTTCTCTTGCATACACAAACACACATACCCACATGCATATAAACATGCACACAAATAAATAAAAATGAACATTAGTTTGTCAACAATCTAAACACACTATATGTGGGCACACACACACACACACATTTTCAAACAAAGAAAAAATAGATTTTTTTTTGCTATGTGATAGATTTTATTAATTAAAAATCATCATTAACAAAGAAAGATAATGAAATATGATCATTGAAAAAAGGAGTTATTTTGATATAGGTTATTTTATAATTAGTTTTTTTCTTTTTATGCAAATTAATTATTGTAGGTGTTGTAAATGTTAACTAGAATGTTTTTAGTTAAGTTTTAATGTTAGGTTCTAATTACCTTTGATTGACTTCATGCGTTTTGCAAATCGTCCATCGACATTATTACGGCGATTGCTTATGGCAAAGTCGTTGTTATGTCAATCGGATGTAGTTGGCCGTTTTGGGCTAGCCGCTTAGGGCTAGTCGCTTAATTAGGGTTAGCCACTTAGGTATTCATCCGCTTAAATTTAGGCCATTGAAGGCTAGACGCTTAGAGCTAGCCGCTTAGTGTTAGCCACCTCTGGCTAACTGCTTAGTTATTTAGCGCTTAGCCACGCCGCTTAGACCTACCCGCTTCGTTATTTAGCCACTTAGTCGCTTAAGATTAATCGCTTAGGGCTAATCGGTATTTAGACCGCTTAGGGCTAGCCGGTTAGGTATTAAACCGCTTAGCCGCGTCGCTTAGTCCTACCTACTTTGTTATATAGCCGCTTAGCCGCTTAGGACTAGCCTCTTGCTAATAAGGGCTAGTCAATATTCAAGCCACGTAAGGGTTTAGGTCTTAGCTAGGGCTAGTCAATTATGTGTTAGGTCTTTGCAATATGTCTATTTCAGGCTGCTTATATAAAGTGACGTTTACTCTGCCCAAATTAAAATTCAATAATATGATTGTTGTGTTCACTTGTTGATGTATTGACAGGTTGCTCAACGAGCAAATCTTGTCAGAACGGAGTCACATACCCCCTATCCGTCCTGTCGCTAAAAATCTTCTAACTAACTTGGGCATGGATTACCACAAAATACATGCATGCCCTAATGATTGTATACTCTTTCATAATGAGTATGAAAATTTGGAACAATGTTCCAAATGTAGATCAAGCAGGTATAGAGAGGACACACAAGGAAAATTTGTCCCTGCAAAGATCCTTCGACACTTTCCTATCATTCCAAGAATAAAGAGCATGTTCAGGCGCAAGTCTATAGTCGCTTGGATGACATGGCATACAAATACTAGATCCATAGATGATGTGATGCGGGTGCCTACTAACTCTTGTGCATGGAAGCACATAGAGGAAAGATGGCCTACATTCAAGGATGAGCCTCATTGTATCCGTTTTGGTCTGGTAATGGATGGAGTAGACCCATTTGGATTATGGAGTTTGTCATGGAGCACATGGCCTATTTGCTTGGTTAATTATAATCTTCCACCATGGCTAGCTATGAAGAAGGGCCATCTACTATTGTCACTGATTGTCACAGGAAAGTACAAGGAAAAGAATGTGGATGTCTATCTGGCACCACTTATAAAAGAGCTCCAAATCTTGTGGACATAAATCAATGTGGTTGACATGTCCTAACCAATCGGACGACAAAATGCCCATGTGCAAGGCATTTTCAGGTGGACCATGCACAATTGGCCAGGTTTTGGTGATTGTTCAGTTAAGTATCTTTGAAACCCTCACCTATATGCAATCCCTGGCCGTGCCAATGTTTTTATTTCATTTTTATGAATTTTCAAACTTGAGTTACTGATCGGGCAATCATGCATGTACAAAATGTGGTCCTCGACTTGGCTTTTGCCGCTCTGATCATTTGAGTAAGACAATTTATAAAGAGCATGGTAGATTTTTGCATGAAGGACATGAGCTATGTGGACCAAACATATGCAAACACGACATGCATCCACTAAAACCGATTGATTGGAATAACATGTTGTTAGAAAGGGGAGATTTTAAGCCACCTGGCATGAAGAGACTCTCTATTTTGCATGAACTCCCATATTGGAGTGACCTGCTTATTAATCATCTGCTTGACCCAATGCACATTTTTAAGAATGTGGGGGAGATTTTATGGAAGACCATCATTGGGAAAAGGTGAAGCAAGGCTCAAAGAGATGACTTATAGGCTGCGGGACAAATGCGTGAGATATGGCCTTGACTTAAATCCAATGAAAAGTTTTCTATACCAAAAGGTCCATGGGTTTTGAGTCGTGTAGAGGAGCAACAAGTGAAGAAGACCTTATCTTCATTCAAGACTCATGTTGGGTGCATGCAATGTTTGAAAACGGCTTTTACTAGAGATGAAAATCCTAGTGGTCTTAAGTCCCACGATTGGCACAAATTTTTACAATTTATCTTACCAATTGCCATAAAAGATTTGCTGACATATGACATTAGAAGCACAATCTATAAAATTAGTGAGTTAGTACGTTGGATCTCATCATAAGAGATAAGAAAAGACAGCATAGAGGCAGCTTGGTTAAATGCTATTGAAGCAGTGTGTATGGTGCAGAAGTACTTCCCAATAAACATTCTTACCATCCAAATGCATCTACCTGTACATCTGGTCGATAAAGTTGCAATTGTTGGGGTAGTCCATAGTAGGTGGATGTTCTTCTTGGTGGAGAGATTCATGAAAACTTTAAAAGGGTTTGTTTGTCAAATGGCTCGCCCTAACGATAGCGTGGCTAAAGGATGGCTTGTGCAGGAGTCTCTTGTTCTCATCAATGAGTTTTTGGGTTCAATTGATCAAGAGTTGCCCCGAATATGGACTATTGAGGTCAACGTCAAGGTGACAAGGGATGAGCCGCAAGGACAAGGCATAATGAGAAAGATGGAAATCACAATTAATGTGGGAAAAGGTTATGAGATTTTGTTTTCTCAACTCAGAAGTCATGAAAAAGTGGCTAGAGAGATATGAAGAGGAAAAGCAACACCGCATGACATCTCGCTTGCAATTCAAGTGCAATCATGCCACTAGAAACCTTCCTTTTCCAGATCATCTAAAAAAATTGCTAGACTTTCCTATTGGTCGATGGCAACAATCTCAAAGGCAAAGAGGAACGGAGTTCAGATTACTGAAGAAGAAGAGGAGATGTTGAGGGGTTGCGACTGGTATGTAATATTTTTCACAACTTACTTTGCAAGTCCATATGACCACATTACTTTAGTAATATTAATATTGTTTAATTTTTGTGCTTGGGTATCACACATACGGAGCTTTGTGTCGTGCGGGAGACACTTTAGAGTGCAACGGATAGACGAACAAAGGGTCACCTTCGACAGTGGGGTTAGGGTAAGCTCCGTCCAAGAAAGTTGGAGTAGTGTCAGTGATGAGAACACTGAGACTCGTTAGCTTGAATACTTTGGCTACATCCAAGACATCTTGAAGATTAGCTTTAGGAAATTTAATATTTTTCACTTTGATGTAAGTGGTTCAAAGTTATTATTAGTGGGCCTAATGCAAGTGTGCACAAAGATAAGAGTGGACTAATTCAAGTGAACTTTGGATAGGTGTGGATAGATGGTCGGGATACCTTTGTACTTCTACAACATTGTGAACAAGTTGTGTTCACAATAGATCCACTATGGGATGAAAAGGATGAAAAAGATTTTTCTAAACCGCGCTGACTCTTTGTTGTTCAAGTTTCTCCACGGAGCAAACAAGTGTGTGAAGGATTGGAGGTTGAGGTTGAAGAGCTTCATGACCAAAGTGCACGACCGACGGATAATGTAATTGCGGATTTCGAGCTAGAGGTCAATGGTGAGTAAATGCCTGAACCTAGAGATGAGCTCTCAAATACGCAGATAGATGCGGAGAGCGATGTAGAAGTGGAGTTTGATGACAAAGATGTAGAATTACAAATTGAGATAGATATCTTTGGTGCATCAGCTCTCATGGAAGATAAGAGATTGACTACTGCTTTTTACTGCGAGCTCTTTTGTAAAACTCTTTTAATTATTCTACAACATTGGATAGATAAAATGAGTTGTGTTGCAGCTTCGTTTTTTTATTATTTGCATTGCTTAAGTTGCTCCTTTATGGATATGTGAACTAATGTATTGTATCTGTGTTATTTGTGTATATGTAGCCATGGACGATGATGACAAGACATATTCTCCTAGCTTTAGTTTTTAGTCACTCCGATCGGTATATCACCCGAGCAGATGGGTTCCTTTTTGTCACATTTTACACCAGAGCAAGTTGCTTATGCACAGAACCTCTGGGGAGTTGGTCTCTCTAGACCTAGTACAGCCGGCCCTACGCCTAGGACGAGTATGCCAGGATTTGGCAGCTCTGTACAATTTAGTTTGGCCACTCTATGATGGAGATTTGGGATGATCAAGATGATGAGATAAAGAATTACATCATCAAGGCCATTCACAAAGACTAAGGCCAACAGAGGGGTACGATCCAGTCTCGAATGATTGGATCTTGAGCATGGCGATTGCCACAATGTCACACCGTCGGTCAGAGGTGAGAGACAGGTACAAGGCCGATAGTCCAAAGCCGGCATGGTTGGACGTAGAGGAGTGGGTGGGGATTGCATGAGAGACACAAGACAATCCTAGAGATTTCAGCAGCAGAGAGATGTAGCTAGAGCACGTTTGGACTCTATTGGAGCGTCACATCTTGGGAGTGGGGGCTACGACACTCTTTGACATGAGTTTGTAAGTATTTTATGTACGCTTTAAATTGTCAGATATGTATATGCTATTTTAATATTTATCTTATGGTGTTTATTTTGTAGGAAGTTGCCATGAAGCACCCTCCGACATGTTGAGAGGAGAAGTATGGGTACAAGCATGGACTTGTGGCTCTTTTGACCCAGCTTCAGGAGGAGGGAGAGGCCGTTGACTGGGAGGCATTACCATGAGGGTGACATCCTCCATCTATGATTTTTTGTAGTTATGGTCATCCTGATGACCATATTCATTGTATACATGTACATTTTGACGTTTATGCTTATGGTTTTGCATTTCATTTACGATTATGGTTATGGTATGGCAATCATGATTATGGTTATGGTTTTGCAATTACGTTGTGAATATGGTACATTTATGGTTTGAGAATCTTCTTCTCGTTATGGTTATTGTTTTCATGGTACAATTCTTGGTTAAAGTGAATGGTCGTCTTCTCAAGAACCAGGTGAATGGTGTGCATCTCAAGCTTTATTTTTCAAGAGAGTTGATGCTAGCCGTGCATCAAGTTTCACTAGAAGGGGTTGGGAAACTGACCTAAGCAGGATCCATATATGCCTTGAATAAGACTTTGTACATACAATAGACTTTTTTGTTTGCTCACAATATTTATCAGTTTTGCAGTTTCTCAGTTTCTTTAGTCATATTTTTTGGTTGAACATTGAGTGTTCAACAAAGGGGTTGGGGAATGATGGTGCAACCAAAGTTGGTCGGTGCTACAAAGAGTGCAAAGCAGGGTTGTACAGGCTTTTAAGGGCTTGCCAAAGTGGTGGGCAACTGAAAGGGTGAAGAGCAAGTAAGAGGCAGTGGATGTGTACGCTCTATGTGGCATTCAAGACAAAAATACTATGTTATGGTGCGTGTTAGAGGTGCATGGTCAAAGGGTCCAAAGTGCAAGAAAGAGAATTTCATAAGTGGCCCTCAGTATGATCTACAAACTAGTCTAGACGGCTCCTCAAATGGAGCTGTAGGATGAAATATATGACATATCAAAGTTGGAGCGGTTTGCAGATTCTCGATAGACAGGGCAGTTGTGGATGGAGCATCAAAGTTAAAATGAATGCATGGGCATGAAGTGCTCATCTTGTGGAGCATGTCGATCTTTTTAGATCGCCAATCGGAGTCATGGAGGTCAACTTATTGCCATATAAAATTTTGTCAGGGGTCGATTTTGGGTCGGATGAACTACCTTGGGAAGCGTGTCACCTGAATGTTTTTGAATCTTGATTGGGTTTTGGATTGTGCTATGCAATGTATGGAGCTAATAGGAAGAAACGGCTCATCAATCGAGCATCGAATAAGAAAGATATGGTGGGTCGAAGAAGTCGACAGTTGGGCAGTGACCACAGGGTGCCATATGATTTTTTCTAATTTTGAACGGCTCTGTTTACAAGCGTGGGAACGCCAAAATGCATCGGGGCTTGTATGAGTTGTGGTCAAGAACGGGTCTGTAAGCATGGCTTTACAGCTCGATGATTGGATCCCGGGTGCAGGGAATGGCATACATAGCAAGCATGGTGAAAAAAGAAACTTTTTGTTGAAATTTTTCAAAAGGGTTTTTGGTGGTCTTGGGGCCTTGGGGTCAAGATCACAGGGAGCCGCCATGTGGCCAAGAGAATTATCCCATATGGGAGGCCGCGAGCAGGCAAGTGGGGTAGAAGAGCCACAAGGGGTGCCCCCATTGGGTATCACATGAGCTAGAGAAGTTTTTTGAAGCGTGGGCTATGGCGGTTTGCTATAGCGGCACTGTGTGGGCGGCCGTTGGTGGTCGGGGGTGGCGCTTGCGCAATGTTGATGATGACATGGCAGTTTGTAATGGGTGAATGACTACATGCCTAAAAAGGCTCCCAAAACTGTTTATTGAAGAGGAGTCCCACGGGACAGTCATGACGCCGTGACTATTCCCTTGGGCATAAGGGGTTGCACACATGCAATAACTTGGAGATCAAGTGGAGTGCCGAAATTAGAAGGGGACTCACATGCAGTGGTTAAGAAAAAAATAGAAAAAATTAGCAAAGAGGGGGCAATGGCACACACCCTAGGAGGACCCACCATTTTGCCGTTTTAAATTTTTGGAGAAGTTCTGAACAGGTGAAGGGGAGAGAAGCTCAAGAGAGTTTGGTGTTGATGAGTCGGTGAAGAAGGACGAAGAAAACCCTGTAATTGAAGCTTGTGTAATAAAAAACCCGCCCTTTTCAAGTGTGTCAACACCCCCATCCCCCTTTTTTCTTCTATTTTTCTCTGCTCAATTGCGTACTTGTGGTTGCCCGTAGGCTATGTCGGTTTGGCGTTGTGGTGCCCCGAACAACGTATGGTGTGGTGCAAGGGGAGAGGGTCTGGAAATAGATCGGTTGTGTGGATGTTCTATGTGTAGTCGAGATTGAAGTAGTGTGGTGCACGTTTTAATTATTCGAGTCATGTCAGTGCTTGTTTGCAAGGTGTGCTCTATTTTGGATTCGGAAAATAGGATTGTATTGAAGGTGAATTTGAGAGGGGTGGGGTGCGGTGCAGTGCAGTGTGTGCCTTGGGCTATAGAGAGGCATCTGTGGTGTGTACTTGGGTGTGTTCCCATTCCCCTGCTCCACTGCTTGCAATAGAGAAATAGAGTATGTACAATAGGAAACACAATGTTAAAGGATACATATGTATTGGATTAGACCCTTGACATAATTGCTGAGCTCACATTTATCTTGTTGTAAATATGAATCGCCTACATAAATGAGAGCACTTATTAATATCTTGTTCTTCTTCATGCTATATCTTGGTGTTTTTGAACATCATCCTCATTTGAGATCCCCTAGATACAAAAATTTCTTAAGTGACGGTGAGAGGTCCCCAATCCGCCGACACTAAAGTTGAGATGGGGACCCCGGTCCTTGCCAGGTCTCTAGGCCTAATAAAAATAAGAATCTCTAAGCAAGAAAATATAGGTAATAGGCCCTTACCATTGGAAATGGCTTGAGACTATAGCCCTAGAAAAGACCTAGTCCTGTCTCACAATTGAAAACGGGACAAAACTTAAGATGTAATATTTTTTTGGCTCTATAACCTCCGCAAATGGGCTAAGGAATCCTCTTCCAATGCTTTTTTTCTCTATGTGAGTGAGAGCACATCCGTTGGTGAACTCCTCTTCCACTGAAGAAGTTTACTAGACGTTAATATGCGAGGATGGATAGCTATCCAACTAATCGGGTCCACCCGTTCATGATCGACAACCTTAGTCGATCCCCACTTACCACCCCCCGTGGGAAAAAGTAAATAATATGTACTATTACAATATACAAATAGCTTAAGGTTTTATTGTTTCAAGTGGTTCAGCTAATTGCCTAATGTGGTTGAGCTCTACGATTGCTAACTGTGGCCAAACGAGTGGCTCTTTCATCTTTTTCATTTATTAAGATTGGCTCTCCCGTGGGTGCGTAAGCTCTTGCTCCTCTCCGTTTGGCACGTCCTCCATTTCTACCTCCTCCTGGATTGTCCCTTTATTTATCTGAGGTTGAGAAATGGTTCTTGCGGTAAGTATAGGGTTTTTCTCTTGTGAACAATTATTTCTATAGTGTCCCATTTGATGGCATCCATAACAGTTGATGTTTGGGAAGGTCTGCTCTAAGTTTACTGTAGCACCTACTCCACATTGTTGATGTCCTTGGTTGAAGGTTCCCCTATCTCTTCCCCTAAAGTTGTGAAAACTATTATAGTTCCTTATAGGGGTAATTCCTTCTATCAGAGAGGTTTGGCTCTGAAAAGGACATCCCGAATCAGTGTAGGCCTCATAGCTTCAAGATGTATGCTTAAGAGTTTGTTAAGCAAGCAACATGTTGCTCCATTATCATCTAGGGAGCATAGCGTCGTAAAGACACATACTTGGTGTAGTACTCCTCCAGTGAAAGCCCTAGTTGGCATATGCCAAAAAACTCATTCATCTTAATAGCTTGGTGTATAGGAGGGAGGTAACATTCTTTAACTGCTTGCTTCATCTTGTTCCAAGATGGGCTATTGGTTGGAAAGTCTCTACAATGCTGTTTCCACCATAGTTTAGCATCTCCATTGAGATAAAATATACCTACATCGCTTGATTCTCCTAGGCAATCCTTATTGCCAAAAAGTAGTCATCCATAGCCTCGAGCCATGCTTTTAGCATCACACTCGAGGTTGGGATTTTCTTCCTTGAAAGTGGGGAGCTGGACTTGCTTTAGTAATAGTTTCTTTTCTTGCGTTATTGTGTAAAGGCTATTCATGTGAGTACTATCCTTGGATTGAATAGTGAAATTTAGTACCAATTGAAGATTTACCTTGTTTAGGCTTTCAAACTTATCTCATACTCAAAAAAGTTTGAACACTAAATAAAAATAACGGCCAAACCGTAAACAAAACAACTTATAACATACAAATGAAAACCATAGTATGTACTCAGTATGCACAAGAGCTGATACCATCCATGAAGATCTTACTATATGCAAGAGTGACAATAGCCCTATACTAGAATCCTATGGACTATGGGTGGGTTAGACATAGGATAAAAAAATAAAACCTCTTTTGGATCTCTAATACTAGGGCCTACACCCATGGGTCTAACACTACAAGAGGTTATTCATATTAGCAACGCTCACACAGCGACGCTCAAAAAAAAAATTTCCCGGCGTCGCTATGAGTGTCGCTATGAGCGTCGCTATGAGCGTCGCAAATTTACAAAGAAATTTGCGATGCTCATAGCGACGCCGGCTGGGCTAAAAAAATAACCGAGCGCGCCCAAAAACTCAGATCTCAGATTTGAGTTTTTCGACGCCCTCAAGCAAGGAGCAGGTAACGCTCTCCCTCTCTCTCTCTCTCTCTCTCTCTCTCTCTTTTTATTCTCCACACACACACACACACACACACACACACACACACACACACACACACACACACGAGGAGAGGAAGGAGAGCCAGGTATGCTCCTTCCGTCTCCTCATTCTCATGTTCCCTTCCCCTCTTTCTCTCTCCCTCTCTCTCTCTCTCACACACACACATACACACACACACATAGTGTTTTTGAGAGAGAGAGAGAGAGAGAGAGTACAAACAAAAACAAAAACGCACACACACATACATAAACAAAGAATGCACACACACATTGAGAGAGGAAAAGAGAGAGAGAGCATGCATAAACAAAAAACGCACGCATTGAGAGAGGAAAAGAGAGAGAGAACATGCATAAACAAAAAACGCACACATTGAGAAAGGAAAAGAGAGAGAAAACATGCATACGATCCAAAAAAACGCACACACATTGAGAGAGAAAGAGAGAGAAACTAATTTAACGTCGTAGGAAACTAATTAAAATTAAAAGACCTAAAGATCTAGCCGACGAGGAGTTGAACTCAAGACCTATTATTCAAGAGGGAAATGGCATAATCAATCTATCATACTTGGCATGGGTGATAGAAAGGTTATACCATTTATCTCTTTTTATTGGCACACACATCCACACACGCGCACACACACAAGAAGAAGAGAGTTATAACGTCGTAGGAAACTATCTTAAAAGACGTTAAAGATTAGGTTATATGTAGACTTACATTAAATTAGATTTAGGTTTATTTTTAACTAGATTTACGTTTATTTACGCTAGATTTAGATTTACGTTATATTAGATTAGATTTAGGTCTCCATAGACTGCGATGCCTGCATGAAGCGGGTGAAGAAAGCCCTCAATGGAATATAGGGTATTGCTGCCTTCACTCATGGTGGGCTCCGTCGATCCAAAAGTACTGGTGAAATGTCTTCAGAAGATAGGGAAGAAGGTGGATCTTCAGGGCGGCAAGAGTCACTACATCCCCGACACAATGACCATCTAGACAACCTCTAGTCATTCAACAGCAACTTCAAAGTTAGTAACAAGAGCAAGAACGGTCTAAAGGGCCAATTGCTGTCGTCAGATGTGGATAGAGATGAGGCAGCGTCACCGCCGGAAGTTAACTCTCACATCTTTAGTGATGAGAATGCCAACTCTTGCCGAGTTATGTGAAAAATTATGTGTTAAATCAATTTTAAGGTTCTTATAATCCCTGTTAGTTTAGTTCTTTGTTTTTAATATAACATAATTTACGTTAGATTTAGATTTATGTTATATTAGATTAGACTTAGGTTTATTTAGGTTTACCCACACACACACACACACACACACACACACACACACACACACACACACACACACACACACACACACACAAGAAGAAGAGAGTTTTAACGTCGTAGGAAACTATCCCAAAAGACGTTAAAGATTAGGTTAGATGTAGACTTACGTTAAATTAGATTTATGTTTATTTTTAGTTAGATTTATGTTTATTTAGATTTACGCTTATTTACGTTAGATCGAGTCCACGCAAGAATTACTTACGGTTTAGGGTTTAGAGTTAGACGAACAGTGAAAAGATCTACTGTGAAAAGATGTTAAGATGCTGTGAAGTGCTACAGCTAGAGAAGAGGCAAAGGGGTTTTGTCCACTACATGCAGTATCATGTAGACGTGGGTGTGTAGATTTCTTGTACCCACAAATATAGGTATTGACCAATAAAGACGAGATTATAACCCGGTGGTTCTGATCTCCGTGCACCTCTAGACCGAGGTGTGCGGGGATTGGACATGACTAGAGAATGTGAGGAAGAGAGAGAGAGAGAGAGAGAGAGAGAGAGAGAGAGAGAGAGAGAGAGAGAGAGAGAGAGAGAGAGAGAGAGAGAGAAGACGAAGAATGCCAATAGAATATTAAATTTGTTGTCCAGGTTATAAGTTTTTTATCCTCATTATGAGTAGCGACGAGGATGTGGGACCGTCCAACCGAAACACCTATCTCTCAACGAGGGTCTTATGTCCTTGTAATCAATGCAAGCATGCTGTGCGACGGACAAGACGTGTTTCTTTGCAGCACGTTCGCGAATTTGGCGAGTTCGATCCATCTATTATAGATCGAGTTGTTGCCAATTATAACTCGTCGGACTCTGACGCTGGCCAACAAGCAGCAATCTTGCAACCCAATAGACGTGTTCGCAGGCGCTTTGGTCAAGCAGCATATGTGAGGCCACAAGATGTAGCCTCTGACAGCTCGGGGGATGATCATGCATAGCACATTCCCAACGAGGCAATGTTTGAGCCCGAGATTGATGAAATGATTGAGACGATCATTGATTCAGAAAGGCTTATCTATGATGATATGAAAAGTGAAGCCGATACGCCATTGTATAATGGAGCACATATGTCTAGATTGAAAGCACTCCTGGTTCTTCTCAACATGCAGGCAAAGTTTGGATGGAGTGACACTAGCGTCACAACGCTTTTCAGGTGATCTATTACAATTAGTTTACTTTAATAGAACTCTAAATGTATAATGATCTGATAGATTTTTACACGATTGTATCATATTTTTATGTTGTATAGATTGCTGAAAGAGCACATACTGCCAACTGACAATGTGATGCCAGATTCCCGAGATGAAGCAAGAAAGATTTTGCGAAACTTGGGGATGGATTACAATTCTATCCACGCTTGTCCTAATGACTGCATTCTTTTCATAGGGGAATACATAGACATGGAGAAGTGTCCGAAATGTGATTCCGAAAGATATCGAGTAGATCTCCACGGGACAAAAATTCCACAAAAGGTTTTGCGACATTTCCCTCTGCTTCCTCGCATCAAGCATTTCTTCGAATGTAAGTCCATGGCCGCCCTAGCATCATGGCATGAGGAGAATAAATCTTCGGATGGTGTGCTACGAATTCCTACAGATTGCGTAGCCTGGAAACATATAGATGGAACATGGTCGGATTTTGCCAGGGAAGCTCGAAATTTGCGCTTAGGCCTGGCTATGGATGGCGTAAATCCATTTGGTCAAAGATCAACATCTTACAGTGTATGGCCCGTTGTCATCGTCAACTACAACATTCCCCCGTGGTTGACTACGAAGAAGGGGCACCTATGGCTAAGCTTGATTGTGCCACGGCGATATAAAGTGGGGAATATGGATGTGTATCTTCGTCCACTATTGGAAGAGCTACAACAATTGTGGATTGGCATAGAGGTGGTGGATATGAGCCGACACACAGGACGACGGAATGCTTTCATCAGAGGCATTCTAATGTGGACCATGCATGACTATCCCGGGCTAACAGAATGCTTAGGTGATCTACTGACACTCCTCACTCAGACACTGTAAATCTTGTTTTTTCCCATAGTTGATCTATTATCATGTGTATACATGCAGGGCTTCAAACAAGCGGATACAGAGCACGTGTCACATGTGGTGTCATAAAATCTAATATCTAACTAACCCAAATGATTTTCTCATATTAAATTGATCACTTAATGTGGGAGAATAAACGGGAACAAGTGTTAAGATATAGGTATGTGCTTATAGATCTATCTCAACACGGGGTCAATGGTAAAGGGGCCCAAAAGGGAGATGGTCTATCAAAGAGCAAGGCTAAACAATGGAGCATAAGACCTTAGGGTTAGCTTCATTGAAGACCTCCAATAAATGTGTGTAAAAGTCCTTTGACCTTAAGTAAGCTAGGGCTGAGCTTGAGGTGGGAACCCGGCCCAAGCTCGAGGTGCTTGTCATGCTTGAGGTGCTTGTCATGCTTGAGGTGTTTTTCATGCTTGAGGTTCTTGATTAAGATGCTTGAGGTGCTTGACTGGCTCCATGCTTGAGGTGCTTGACTTGCTGCATGATTAAAGTACTTGAGGTGCCTTGAGAAGCTTGCCTGAGATGCTTGTGGGAACATCCCCTAGTTCAAGTGCTTTGTCATGCTTGATGAGTAAGGTGCTTGATCACCTAAAGTCAAAATCATTCCTACAAGAGGGGGGGCGAGCCCTTTTCCTAGGAGCTAGAGAGAGAACACCCACTCACACACACAAGGGAAGCCCCAACTTGAAGAGGCAGCAAGGACACATGTCAAGCCCCTACCCATGTTACCTTCATGTGTTGCTTGAAGCCTATTGGCTAAGCTTCAAAGGGGTCCAATGATAAATTACTTGAATTATCTAATTGATTTTTCATTTATCAAGTCCTCTCTCTCAAAGGGGAAAGGGGGACACTTGTCCCAAGGCTACCCATGTTGCTTGTAATGGCCCTTGCTTGTGATTGGCTAGGCCTGGAAGGGTCCAATGAGCTTCAGGCATGAGCTACAAGGGGGGGTCGACCCAAGCAAGCTAGGGGGGTGCCTAGGGGGTATACTCACCCACACACACTCACAATCACTCTCATTGTGTGCTATGCAAAGTGCAAGAGCTCCCTCTCCAAGCAAGTAGAGGTTGAGAGCCTACACCAACACTCTTGGCTATGGAGTGCAAATCCAACCAAGAGCCATGCTTCAATGCTTAAGCTTGCCATCTCCTTCTTCTTCATTACTATGCTATTATGTATGCTAGCAACAAGAGTATGATAAGTGAGGAACTAATTCTTTCTCCTACGAAATGTTTCTTCTTCCTCTTCCCTACCCTCATTCCCTGCTAGCTCTCTCCACCTTCGAAGGTGTTTGAGGTCTTGGGACTGAGGCTTGGGATAGTTAAAGCTTTCTTCAAGTTTATGTTATGTTTGTGGTGCATGAAGCCTTCCATCTTCATGGCATCACCTAGGTCACAAGGAACACAAAGACTGTATTGTAACAAGTCTCTCTTTATGGGAGAAATCATAATACAAATGCCTATTGGAGGGGGGACCGGCTCCACATAAATCCGGTCCTCAATTGTTGTCATGTTCTCTAAACTCTCTCTCTTGCAAAAGTATTGTCTATGCCAAGTTAACTAATTGCTATGATTATGTTGCTATCTTCAATTATGTCTACCGCTATGCTCACAAAATCATTTCTTGAAAGTACTCTCATTAAATTCCGCTATTCTCAAATTGAATAGGCAAATTCCATTACATTGGTATCATAGCATTTGGTTTTTCTTTTCTTGCTTAAGAAGAGAGGTCCTTAAGTAGCCTATAAATGGTTGATGTTGTTAATTATAATAGAGTAAGTGGAACTGGGATCTAATACCGGTTTTGTTAAGCCCACTATGTGGGGGATGGTGCACACCTCAGGAGCTTTGGACTTAATAATGGAGTCTTTTTAGACTTGCCTACGGCTTTACCATTATTGAGCCATAAGAAGTCCGAAAGGAGCTAGCCCTTGGCAACTCTGCTATGTTAGACCTACTCCTCTACTCTCTATAATTAACCACTTTGAGCCGTGGGTGTAGATACTTAAGAGCCGATTTTCAAAGGCTAAGAGGAGTGGCAACTAAGGTTTTGAATTGCCAAAGCATACACTAAGTACATACATAAAATTTTGTTAACATGGCTGACAATAATCAAGAGAGTAGAATGAACATTGATAGCTTTGACTTTGCACATGAAGGTGCTAATGATGATGCTCCCATGTTTGTGAATTATCTTGTGACTAGGTTGCAACAAGCTATGGGAAACCCTACCTTGCAAGCCGAAGTTACTCAACAACTTCGTGCCTATGGAATTTCCCTTCCTCTCCAAGAGGAGAGAGAGCTTAGGAGGCCTCTTGAAGAGGACCCCAAAAGAAGACTCTCTCCCATTCGAGAGGAGGAATCCAAAGAGAAAGAAAGCAATGAAAGTCTAAGTTCTTCTGAAGATGTGGCTCCACGAAGAAGGCGGTCTAGACGATCGCCTACTCCTCCCAAGAGGAAAAGAGCAACCCATAGTCCTTCTCCTCATCACTCTCAAAGGCAAGAGAGGAAACAAAGGAAGAAAAGGGCTAGGAAGAGGTCACCCTCTTCTCCTTCTTCTTCACCTTCCTTCTCTTCCGATGAAAGTTATGGCTATTCTCCTAGAGAATACAAGAGGGGAGGACATCGCAAATCATTTCCTGCATGGCGAAGGTCACAAAAGCTAAAGAAGTTCAAGGAGGGAGGAAAGAGTATCTCTTTTCTCACCTACGATGGCACCTTTGGTGCTACCGACAAAGTGTTGGCCTTCATCCAGCAATTTGATGCGGCCTTTGGGGACGAGGGCTTCACAGAGTCCTCCAAGCTACGCCATGTAGCTATGCACTTCCAAAAATCAGCTCGTCAATGGTGGGCTAGCCTTCGTGGCAATGGAGAAGCCCCAAAGACATGGAAAACTCTACGAGTTTCCATCATGAAGCAATTTCTTCCAAGCGATACTAAAGATAAAGTTCTTACCGAATGGCGCGGCTTGAAGCTCCTCTCTCATGAGTCTATCAACAAATATGTAGATAAGTTTTGGGATTTACATCTCAAAGCTACTGTCTTTCAAAAGATAGACTTTGCCGAGCAAAGACAGCAATTCTGTGCGGGATTACCTGAAGAGATGGCCGAATATATCAATTCTCAACGGCCCGGTACTATTACCGAAGTAATCCACCACACCATGGTTGCTTCACGCATCAATTTCCATCAAGGGGCTAGACGTAATGTCAAGCCCATGGAAAACAAAGATAAAAATGATGCAAAGGGGAAATCCAATGCTCAAAATAATTCCCAAGGCACTTCCAACAACAACAACAACAATCGGTCCAAGGAGAAGGGAGTTTACAAAGGTAAAAACAAACTCTCTCCTGAAGAGCTTGAAGCTTTTCGCAAGGACCATAAGTGTTTCAAGTGTGGGGAGCAAGGACATGGCTATCGTTCTTGCCCCAAGAAGAATACTCGCAATGAGACTCCTAGGGCTTCCACCATCGAAGCTCCAAAAGAGGATGCTCATTGCAAAGGATCATCACTCTCCTATGCTTGGGGAAAGGTAAGAGAGCATGATGCCTTCATCTTGTTTGACCCTGGCTCTACTCTCAACTTCATATCAATAGAGTTGGCCACCAAGTTGGGCATTCAAGCTTTTGAGATGGGAGATATAGTAACAGCTGATGCAGCTTTCAAGGGACAACAAGCCTCCGTTACTCCCTTGATTGGGAAGTTGAGGCTTCATGTCCAAAGCTATGTCGACAAAGAAGACTTCTTCATCTCTCCCCTCCAACATCAGGATGTTATCCTAGGGGCACCATGGTTTGATCGCATGGCTGCCAACATGAAGTTCCCTGAAAGGAGAATTTACTTCACCTACAGGGGAAAGAACATGTATATAGATGCTAGTGAGCGTGGTCGCACTATTCCACTTGTAAATCCTCTTTCTTTTGATAAATCAATGAAGAGCTCAGTTTCTGCGTACATGATTTATGTCAAAGAGTCTCTAAAAGCTAATAATGTTTCATCAAATGAAAATGATAGGAATCAAGAAGAGTTAGACTTGTCTACTTTTCTAAAAGGATTCCAAGATGTGTTCATCGATGATATCCCTATGGACCTACCTCCAAAACGAGGGGATGATGACCATCGTATTGAGCTCCTTCCAGGAAGCTCACCGCCTAACAAACCTCCTTATCGAGTCTCACAAGCTCAACAAGAGGAGATCATGAGGCAAGTACAAGAGCTGGTAGACAAAGGGATGGTGAGGCCTAGTTCCTCTCCCTTTTGTTCTCCAGTCCTTTTAGTGCAAAAGAAAGATGGTACATACCGTATGTGTGTGGACTATCGAGCACTAAACCACATCACTATTAAAAACAGATTTCCCGTACCTCGGGTAGAAGATCTGTTTGATAAGCTACAAGGCTCTACCTACTTCAGTAGGATTGACCTTAAGAGTGGCTATCATCAAATAAGGATAGTGGATGAGGATATCTTAAAGACCGCGTTTCGCACAACATTTGGTCTTTATGAATATCTAGTCATGCCTTTTGGCTTGACTAATGCACCAGCTACGTTCAATCGTTTGATGGAGAAAATTTTTAGACCATATCGAAAATTCAATGGAGTTTTCTTCGATGATATTATCATCTACTCCAAGTCTTTGGAGGAACATAAGCAACATCTCCAAGTGATTTTTCAAGCCTTGAGGGAGAACAAACTTTTTCTCAACCAAAAGAAAAGTGAATTCTTCCTTCAAGAGATTCAATACCTAGGCCATATTATCTCTCACGATGGTATTCGTATGGATCCATCAAAGTTAGAGGTAATAAAATCATGGCCTAACCCAAGGAATCTACATGAGCTAAGAAGCTTTATTGGTATGTGTGCATACTATAGACGCTTCATAGCAAAATTCTCTCAAGTAGCAGGACCACTACACGACTTAACCAAGAAGAACGTTAAGTTTGTATGGACTGCTAAGGAGCAAAATGCTTTTGAAAAACTCAAAGAGAAGCTTACTTCCCAACCAGTCCTCGTGCTTCCGGATCTCTCAAAGCCATTTGAGGTCCAATGTGATGCTTGTGGTGATTGCCTTGGAGCGGTTTTGCTTCAAGAAGGGCATGCCATAGCATATGAGAGCCGAAGGCTCAATGGTGATGAACGAGTCTTGGGCATTTATGAGAAAGAGCTTTTAGCTGTTCTACATGCCCTAGACACATGGAAGCACTACCTATTGGGGACTCCATTTATCCTACGAACCGACCACCAAAGTCTCAAGTATTTCATGACGCAAACCAAGCTTTCCGACAAACAAATGAGGTGGGAAAATTTTCTTTCGCAATTTAATTTCCATATTGCTCACATAGCTGGTAAGCACAATCAAGTTGCCGATGCACTTTCACGATGACCAAAAGTTAATGCGGTGTCTATAGCTACTCACAATGATCTATCCTCTATGATAGATGAGTATGCTACTGACCCTGACTTTAGAGACATAATGTCAGCCCTTGCTTTGGGGAAGAAAGAGGAACCATTCACCTTGCAGGATGGTTATCTTCTCCACGGCAATAGGCTATGTGTTACCCATTCCCTTCGTGAAAAGGTTATGTATGAATCCCATGCTCCCCCATATGCAGGGCATAGAGGTATTCAACCTACTCTCCGAGGAGTAGAGACGTATTTCTATTGGCCTACCATGAAAGTGGACATACAAGAGTATGTTTCAAAATGTGTAGTATGCCAAAAGACCAAGTATGATAGAGGGAAGCAACCTGGATTACTCCAGCCATTGCCTATTCCAAATTCACCATGGGAGAGTATATCCATGGATTTCATCTTTGGATTACCCAAGTCTATCCATGGGAATACAGGAATATGGACAATAGTCGACAGGTTTAGCAAGCAAACACATTTTATTCCTGTCAAAAAGACTATTAAGGCACATCAAATGGCAACTCTCTTCATATCTCAGATTTTCAAACACCATGGATTACCCACATCCATCGGTCAGATAGAGATCCTAGAATGACCAGTAATTTCTGGAAAGGTCTCTTTGAAAATCTAGGAACAAGATTGAATTTCTCTTCGGCCTATCACCCACAAACGGATGGCCAGAGTGAGATAGCCAATCTTACGATCCTCGATCTACTCAAGACTTATGTTACCAAAGTAGATCAACGATCACAATGGGAAAAGTATTTACCGCTAGTAGAGTATGCCTACAATAATACTGTACATACTTCTACGGGCAAAGCACCTTTCGAGATCATAGAAGGAAGACCTAAAAGTCCCTTGCTACTGAAAGTACATGGGAAGATCTTCGCCGCCGATGAGTATAGCCGTGACCTACAAGAATCTTTTCAAAAGATTAGGGAGGCTATAGCCATCTCTCAACAAAGGCAAAAAGCTACTGCTGATAAGCACAGAAGAGCCTTAATGTTCAAAGAAAATGATTGGGTCTTACTCAAGTTTCCTACGGCTCGATTAAGGCAAACGACGGGCAAAAATCCTACGGGCCATCAAAAGTATTATGCTAAACTAGCAAAAAGATACTATAGTCCTTTCCAAATCTTGAAGCCTATCAATGAGACGGCTTATCAACTCAAGTTGCCCAACCATTGGCTTATACACAATGCCTTTTATGTAAGCTTACTTAAGCCCTACAAAGGAGAGCCACCAATTGAACCAATTATTGAAGACCCTCCCGAAGTTGAAGACCAAGAAGAGGTGCTACAACCCGAAGCTATCCTTCGGCATGAAGACAAAGTACTATGACATGGTAAGATTATCCGACGGTATCTTATTAAGTTCAAAAATTATCCTTTTGAAGATGCTAAATGGATGCAAGGAGTACAACTTAAGGATAGTATGAACCTTGTCAATGCTTACAATGCTACATTAGAGTAAGCAAATGTACAAATTTCTTTTAAATAACTCATGTTTTTGTCTTATATGACTAGTCCTCTTTTTAATTGTGCACAAATTTAACTAGTATGCATGCTTAGAATCATGTTTGTGATGACGACGTCTCTCAAACACCAAGTAGAATTTGTCACTCTACTATGGGAGAATGAAATGGACTAAAAGAGCAGACATGCTTGCGGCAGCTATGTCTCCCAAGCACCAAATGGATTAGTCATCCATCTTGGAAAGATGTCGTAGGGTAAAAAGGGATCCTTTACCCGCTAAGTACGATTGACTAATGACTAAGACTTTATCTATTCTACCTCATAGTCGAGGACGACTATGAATTCAAGAGAGAGGTAATGTCATAAAATCTAATATCTAACTAACCCAAATGATTTTCTCATATTAAATTGATCACTTAATGTGGGAGAATAAACGGGAACAAGTGTTAAGATATAGGTATGTGCTTATAGATCTATCTCAACACGGGGCCAATGGTAAAGGGGCCCAAAAGGGAGATGGTCTATCAAAGAGCAAGGCTAACCAATGGAGCATAAGACCTTAGGGTTAGCTTCATTGAAGACCTCCAATAAATGTGTGTAAAAGTCCTTTGACCTTAAGTAAGCTAGGGCTGAGCTCGAGGTGGGAACCCGGCCCAAGCTCGAGGTGCTTGTCATGCTTGAGGTGCTTGTCATGCTTGAGGTGTTTTTCATGCTTGAGGTGCTTAATTAAGATGCTTGAGGTGCTTGACTGGCTCCATGCTTGAGGTGCTTGACTTGCTGCATGATTAAAGTACTTGAGGTGCCTTGAGAAGCTTGCCTGAGATGCTTGTGGGAACATCCCCTAGTTCAAGTGCTTTGTCATGCTTGATGAGTAAGGTGCTTGATCACCTAAAGTCAAAATCATTCCTACAAGAGGGGGGGCGAGCTCTTTTCCTAGGAGCTAGAGAGAGAACACCCACTCACACACACAAGGGAAGCCCCAACTTGAAGAGGCAGCAAGGACACATGTCAGGCCCCTACCCATGTTACCTTCATGTGTTGCTTGAAGCCTATTGGCTAAGCTTCAAAGGGGTCCAATGATAAATTACTTGAATTATCTAATTGATTTTTCATTTATCAAGTCCTCTCTCTCAAAGGGGAAAGGGGGACACTTGTCCCAAGGCTACCCATGTTGCTTGTAATGGCCCTTGCTTGTGATTGGCTAGTAGGCCTGGAAGGGTCCAATGAGCTTCAGGCATGAGCTACAAGGGGGGGTCGACCCAAGCAAGCTAGGGGGGTGCCTAGGGGGTATACTCACCCACACACACTCACAATCACTCTCATTGTGTGCTATGCAAAGTGCAAGAGCTCCCTCTCCAAGCAAGTAGAGGTTGAGAGCCTACACCAACACTCTTGGCTATGGAGTGCAAATCCAACCAAGAGCCATGCTTCAATGCTTAAGCTTGCCATCTCCTTCTTCTTCATTACTATGCTATTATGTATGCTAGCAACAAGAGTATGATAAGTGAGGAACTAATTCTTTCTCCTACGAAATGTTTCTTCTTCCTCTTCCCTACCCTCATTCCCTGCTAGCTCTCTCCACCTTCGAAGGTGTTTGAGGTCTTGGGACTGAGGCTTGGGATAGTTAAAGCTTTCTTCAAGTTTATGTTATGTTTGTGGTGCATGAAGCCTTCCATCTTCATGGCATCACCTAGGTCACAAGGAACACAAAGACTGTATTGTAACAAGTCTCTCTTTATGGGAGAAATCATAATACAAATGCCTATTGGAGGGGGGACCGGCTCCACATAAATCCGGTCCTCAATTGTTGTCATGTTCTCTAAACTCTCTCTCTTGCAAAAGTATTGTCTATGCCAAGTTAACTAATTGCTATGATTATGTTGCTATCTTCAATTATGTCTACCGCTATGCTCACAAAATCATTTCTTGAAAGTACTCTCATTAAATTCCGCTATTCTCAAATTGAATAGGCAAATTCCATTACATTGGTATCATAGCATTTGGTTTCTCTTTTCTTGCTTAAGAAGAGAGGTCCTTAAGTAGCCTATAAATGGTTGATGTTGTTAATTATAATAGAGTAAGTGGAACTGGGATCTAATACCGGTTTTGTTAAGCCCACTATGTGGGGGATGGTGCACACCTCGGGAGCTTTGGACTTAATAATGGAGTCTTTTTAGACTTGCCTACGGCTTTACCATTATTGAGCCATAAGAAGTCCGAAAGGAGCTAGCCCTTGGCAACTCTGCTATGTTAGACCTACTCCTCTACTCTCTATAATTAACCACTTTGAGCCGTGGGTGTAGATACTTAAGAGCCGATTTTCAAAGGCTAAGAGGAGTGGCAACTAAGGTTTTGAATTGCCAAAGCATACACTAAGTACATACATAAAATTTTGTTAACATGGCTGACAATAATCAAGAGAGTAGAATGAACATTGATAGCTTTGACTTTGCACATGAAGGTGCTAATGATGATGCTCCCATGTTTGTGAATTATCTTGTGACTAGGTTGCAACAAGCTATGGGAAACCCTACCTTGCAAGCCGAAGTTACTCAACAACTTCGTGCCTATGGAATTTCCCTTCCTCTCCAAGAGGAGAGAGAGCTTAGGAGGCCTCTTGAAGAGACCCCCAAAAGAAAACTCTCTCCCATTCGAGAGGAGGAATCCAAAGAGAAAGAAAGCAATGAAAGTCTAAGTTCTTCTGAAGATGTGGCTCCACGAAGAAGGCGGTCTAGACGATCGCCTACTCCTCCCAAGAGGAAAAGAGCAACCCATAGTCCTTCTCCTCATCACTCTCAAAGGCAAGAGAGGAAACAAAGGAAGAAAAGGGCTAGGAAGAGGTCACCCTCTTCTCCTTCTTCTTCACCTTCCTTCTCTTCCGATGAAAGTTATGGCTATTCTCCTAGAGAATACAAGAGGGGAGGACATCGCAAATCATTTCCTGCATGGCGAAGGTCACAAAAGCTAAAGAAGTTCAAGGAGGGAGGAAAGAGTATCTCTTTTCTCACCTACGATGGCACCTTTGGTGCTACCGACAAAGTGTTGGCCTTCATCCAGCAATTTGATGCGGCCTTTGGGGACGAGGGCTTCACAGAGTCCTCCAAGCTACGCCATGTAGCTATGCACTTCCAAAAATCAGCTCGTCAATGGTGGGCTAGCCTTCGTGGCAATGGAGAAGCCCCAAAGACATGGAAAACTCTACGAGTTTCCATCATGAAGCAATTTCTTCCAAGCGATACTAAAGATAAAGTTCTTACCGAATGGCGCGGCTTGAAGCTCCTCTCTCATGAGTCTATCAACAAATATGTAGATAAGTTTTGGGATTTACATCTCAAAGCTACTGTCTTTCAAAAGATAGACTTTGCCGAGCAAAGACAGCAATTCTGTGCGGGATTACCTGAAGAGATGGCCGAATATATCAATTCTCAACGGCCCGGTACTATTACCGAAGTAATCCACCACACCATGGTTGCTTCACGCATCAATTTCCATCAAGGGGCTAGACGTAATGTCAAGCCCATGGAAAACAAAGATAAAAATGATGCAAAGGGGAAATCCAATGCTCAAAATAATTCCCAAGGCACTTCCAACAACAACAACAACAATCGGTCCAAGGAGAAGGGAGTTTACAAAGGTAAAAACAAACTCTCTCCTGAAGAGCTTGAAGCTTTTCGCAAGGACCATAAGTGTTTCAAGTGTGGGGAGCAAGGACATGGCTATCGTTCTTGCCCCAAGAAGAATACTCGCAATGAGACTCCTAGGGCTTCCACCATCGAAGCTCCAAAAGAGGATGCTCATTGCAAAGTATCATCACTCTCCTATGCTTGGGGAAAGGTAAGAGAGCATGATGCCTTCATCTTGTTTGACCCTGGCTCTACTCTCAACTTCATATCAATAGAGTTGGCCACCAAGTTGGGCATTCAAGCTTTTGAGATGGGAGAGATAGTAACAGCTGATGCAGCTTTCAAGGGACAACAAGCCTCCGTTACTCCCTTGATTGGGAAGTTGAGGCTTCATGTCCAAAGCTATGTCGACAAAGAAGACTTCTTCATCTCTCCCCTCCAACATCAGGATGTTATCCTAGGGGCACCATGGTTTGATCGCATGGCTGCCAACATGAAGTTCCCTGAAAGGAGAATTTACTTCACCTACAGGGGAAAGAACATGTATATAGATGCTAGTGAGCGTGGTCGCACTATTCCACTTGTAAATCCTCTTTCTTTTGATAAATCAATGAAGAGCTCAGTTTCTGCGTACATGATTTATGTCAAAGAGTCTCTAAAAGCTAATAATGTTTCATCAAATGAAAATGATAGGAATCAAGAAGAGTTAGACTTGTCTACTTTTCTAAAAGGATTCCAAGATGTGTTCATCGATGATATCCCTATGGACCTACCTCCAAAACGAGGGGATGATGACCATCGTATTGAGCTCCTTCCAGGAAGCTCACCGCCTAACAAACCTCCTTATCGAGTCTCACAAGCTCAACAAGAGGAGATCATGAGGCAAGTACAAGAGCTGGTAGACAAAGGGATGGTGAGGCCTAGTTCCTCTCCCTTTTGTTCTCCAGTCCTTTTAGTGCAAAAGAAAGATGGTACATACCGTATGTGTGTGGACTATCGAGCACTAAACCACATCACTATTAAAAACAGATTTCCCGTACCTCGGGTAGAAGATCTGTTTGATAAGCTACAAGGCTCTACCTACTTCAGTAGGATTGACCTTAAGAGTGGCTATCATCAAATAAGGATAGTGGATGAGGATATCTTAAAGACCGCGTTTCGCACAACATTTGGTCTTTATGAATATCTAGTCATGCCTTTTGGCTTGACTAATGCACCAGCTACGTTCAATCGTTTGATGGAGAAAATTTTTAGACCATATCGAAAATTCAATGGAGTTTTCTTCGATGATATTATCATCTACTCCAAGTCTTTGGAGGAACATAAGCAACATCTCCAAGTGATTTTTCAAGCCTTGAGGGAGAACAAACTTTTTCTCAACCAAAAGAAAAGTGAATTCTTCCTTCAAGAGATTCAATACCTATGCCATATTATCTCTCACGATGGTATTCGTATGGATCCATCAAAGTTAGAGGTAATAAAATCATGGCCTAACCCAAGGAATCTACATGAGCTAAGAAGCTTTATTGGTATGTGTGCATACTATAGACGCTTCATAGCAAAATTCTCTCAAGTAGCAGGACCACTACACGACTTAACCAAGAAGAAGGTTAAGTTTGTATGGACTGCTAAGGAGCAAAATGCTTTTGAAAAACTCAAAGAGAAGCTTACTTCCCAACCAGTCCTCGTGCTTCCGGATCTCTCAAAGCCATTTGAGGTCCAATGTGATGCTTGTGGTGATTGCCTTGGAGCGGTTTTGCTTCAAGAAGGGCATGCCATAGCATATGAGAGCCGAAGGCTCAATGGTGATGAACGAGTCTTGGGCATTTATGAGAAAGAGCTTTTAGCTGTTCTACATGCCCTAGACACATGGAAGCACTACCTATTGGGGACTCCATTTATCCTACGAACCGACCACCAAAGTCTCAAGTATTTCATGACGCAAACCAAGCTTTCCGACAAACAAATGAGGTGGGAAAATTTTCTTTCGCAATTTAATTTCCATATTGCTCACATAGCTGGTAAGCACAATCAAGTTGCCGATGCACTTTCACGATGACCAAAAGTTAATGCGGTGTCTATAGCTACTCACAATGATCTATCCTCTATGATAGATGAGTATGCTACTGACCCTGACTTTAGAGACATAATGTCAGCCCTTGCTTTGGGGAAGAAAGAGGAACCATTCACCTTGCAGGATGGTTATCTTCTCCACGGCAATAGGCTATGTGTTACCCATTCCCTTCGTGAAAAGGTTATGTATGAATCCCATGCTCCCCCATATGCAGGGCATAGAGGTATTCAACCTACTCTCCGAGGAGTAGAGACGTATTTCTATTGGCCTACCATGAAAGTGGACATACAAGAGTATGTTTCAAAATGTGTAGTATGCCAAAAGACCAAGTATGATAGAGGGAAGCAACCTGGATTACTCCAGCCATTGCCTATTCCAAATTCACCATGGGAGAGTATATCCATGGATTTCATCTTTGGATTACCCAAGTCTATCCATGGGAATATAGGAATATGGACAATAGTCGACAGGTTTAGCAAGCAAACACATTTTATTCCTGTCAAAAAGACTAAACAAATGGAGTGAAGTACTAAGTGATTTAAAAAACAGAGTCATCAGCATACTTCATGATGAGTTTCCCGTTCCAACACGGGATCAGCGCTTCAATGAAGACCTGATGAAGATTCGAATGCGCGAATACTGCAAACACAAGCGTTCCAAAGTGCAAAAAGCAATCAAGAATGGGTGGAACAGGCCAGATTGGCTGGCCAAAGAAGATTGGAAGAATGCGAAGAAAGCAGCGCGCGAGAATCCCGACAAGTGGAAGCAACAAAAGGATGCAGCCAGAGCGCGAGTAGAGGCAGGGAGCTCGCACCACTTGGGGAGCGGTGGATGGGCATCATTTGAGGCCGATTTTGTAAGTGTTTTCACATTGCTCTTTATGTTCGATAGTTTAGGGTTTATGAGTTTGTTAGTTCTAACATAATGAAATCATTGTATGTTTTGACAGTGGTCGATGACAGGACGTGATCCCACACCGTACGAGCGCGAGTACGCAGGCAGGAAGGGCTTAAACGCCCTGATGGACATTCTTAGTTCTCGCGACGGCATGGTTAGTATTAGGGTTTACTCTTTTTTATTTTTTGTATTGTTTTATAAATGTCGTTATATGTTTATACTTACTGAAAGCTGTCTTATTGTCTTTTTTTGCAGAATCCGACAGATACGCCGATGGACGCGATGAAATGTCTGACTAGACGACGTCAGTTTAGCTGTAGCTAGATAGCATTAGTTTAGGGTTTCTCATAGCTTATGTATCATGAGACGGATTTTATACGTCTTTTTGAACCATGTATATTATTCAATTTGTCACCGCAGTTCCTTTTGCCAATCAATTCGTTCCTTTTGCCAATCAATTCTTTATGCCTATGATGTTGTACAATTGTCATTATTACATTTGCCAATCAATTCATTTGTCCTATGATGTGTACAATTGTCAATTTTGCAAACAATGCGTCTTGTGGGTGACTATTTTGGGTCTATTATCTACCCTTGCACTTTTTTTAAAAAGTGAATCAAGTACAATATGGTTGATGGGTGGCAGGGCATTCAATGCCCTGCCACCAAAAAAAAATTCTCTCGGGCGTCGCTATAACCGTCGCTATTTATGGCTCTGTAGCGTCGCTATGAGCGTCGCTATAGTCTTCAGTGTAAACGTCGCTATAACCGTCGCTATGAGCGTCTCTATATAGAGACGCTCATAGCGACGGTTATAGCGACGCTCTCGTAGTGACGCTCTTAGCGACGGTTTTAGCGACGCCGGGGGTTATAAAAACCCAGTGTATTTCCGTCGCTAACAGCGTCACAAAGAGCACACAACCTCTTGTAGTGTAATCCTACATGGGTATATAACTTTAGACACTTGATCAAACACCCAGTGATTCTAAGATACTTGAACACCATCTACTGTAATGGTTTCATTTGGCCTCTCTATTCCAATGAAGAAGTAGACTTCAATAACCTGGAGTGCTTTAGCCCACTTGAGTTTCGTCAATTTACCTTCTAACTGTCACATATCAATGAGGAAAATTCCACCAGATCTTGACCAGCTAATCCTCCAAGTGGGAGGAGAAAACCTCCTGTCTAACAAATATTTATCACACTTTTTTGTATTGAATAGTGTTGAGATATGCATGCCCTCATGAACATAATGTTGAAAACCATGAACCTGCGGGATAGGCCTGATGGAAGTCTTCCTGCATTGATATATAGGGAAATTATTTTTTCTTTCAATTATATACATCACAATGGAAATTTTCCAAGAAAACTTATTTCTCCCCAATACCTTAAACTTTGCTTAAATTCACGATCTCAATTAACACATGCTCTGATATCAAGTGAGAGGTCCCTAATCTGTCGACACTAAAGTTAAGATGGGGTCCTTGCCAGGTCTCTAGGCCTAATAAAAAGCAGAGTCTCTAAGCAAGAAAAATCCAAGGAACAGACCCTTGCATCCATTGGTAATGGCTTGGGACTACAACCCTAGAAAAAGACCTAGTCTTGTCTCGCAAGCAAAAATGGTACAAAACTTAAAAGATGCAATACTTTTTTGGCTCTATAATTTTTGCAAATGGGCTAAGGAATCCTCTTCCAATACAACGCTTTTTTTCCTCTATGTGACTGAGAGCACAACCGTTGGTGGACTCCTCTTCCACTAAAGAAGTGTACTAGATGTTAATGTGTAAGCATGGATAGCTACTCGGCTAATCGTCGAGTCCATTCGTCCATGATCGACAAGCTTAGTCGATCCCCACTTACCACTGTGTACTCACATATGCTTCTTATTTTTAATTACTATCGCAATCTTTGAACACTTAAAATAATGGCTCCTTTTAATTTTCAGTAATAGAGATTTCTTAAAACAAGTATTGAAAACAACATTGAAAACATTCTTTATCAAACAACATCTTTAAACTTAAGGCAAGCTACGATCACTTAGAAAATAATCCTTGAAAAAAGTGACCAATACTCAACTTGTCTCAAGATTGCCTAAGGGTGAAAAAAGGCACCCATTCTTGATCATATAAATTTCGGGTGAAAAATATCACCAAATAGTTCAGGCTGCCCATACACCTAACCAATTGTCCATACAACCGGGCGTCTCCCCTAGCTAGGATAAGAAAATGGTATCCTAACTTATATAGAAACATCAAGACATGACGGAGTGGAGACTTATAGTTCATGGGGGTGGCCGACCTAAAAGTGGCCTTATAGCCATCCTTATTCATCAAAATATTCCAAGGAATTGGAAGTGTCTTGTGGCAAGATCTCTTAAGAATAAACAATCATATCTTTTCTAGCTCAACTAAGCTAACCCAAGCATTTCTTTGCTAGTTTACAAACAAATGCATGATGTTTCTTGAAAGCTATCCTTCCGTTCTTAGCCAGTTTAATAATTTTTGCGTACCTTTCCTCTCCTTAATGGATGCAGTGTTATAACTTTAAAAAGATTTATGCTACTTATAAACTTAATTTATAACCAAGATCCACCTGTGACTGATTCGAAATCTGATGAGGCTCAGAGACACACACACTCTCATCTGTCAGCGTGCTACTCGGACCAGCCTCATGGTCATTAGTGGCCCCGATTCTCTTTGAATTGACGTCATCATATGGGATACTAATTTGTTCTGGTTCTTTTGGGAGTCATAGTCTTTATCCTTATAAAAAGATGCTTAACCATTAAGTAAAGTATCAAAACTTAAAACTTACCATAAGAATTTCTACGACGTATTTTTATAAATTGTCTTAATTCCACTTTTTTAAGAGCCTAAAGCTATTCGTTGGATTATAGTATTATAACTAGTTTCTTTTGGTGTGGTATCATTATCAGGGGTTCTCGATACCTTAAGTTAGCTATATGAATGCACGCCTAATTTTGAAAATTTAATATGCTAATTTTTCTTTTTAATTTGTAGTAAAAAATAATAACTTTTCAACATAGTAATTTCTTAACTACATATATGAGCAATAAATTTTTAACCTAACTTCCTTCTAATGTTCAAGCTCTAGTAATTATCGTATAATTTTTTGAGTTAACTTTCAAATTTTCTCCTTTATAATAAAAAATAGTATATTTTAAATTAATAATTATTTAAGTGATTATCTAACAAAGACATATTTATTCCAATTTTTTAACATGGTATTATACCTCAAGAAATTATCTTAGAAATTTCTAAGCGGTCTGCTAATTATTCCCTCTACTCTTTTTCCAAAAGTAGAGAATTTAAGAAATATGAATAAGAAAAAATAATTATATAATATGAGATAACTATCACAAGTTTTCAACTCTGTAAGCTACCATTGAAAATTATCTCACTTACTTTTAAGCTGATTTACTTATTATCTTACTTAATTTTGTACTAAAATCGAAGAACTAACGTAGTAGTAATTAGCAAAACTAGTTAGCCAATTATGATATAATTATTATGGTTTCCTAAGGCTGTAATCTACCTTTAAAAATTATACCATTAACTTCTAAGCTGATTTACTAATTATCTTACTTGATTTATAGCTAAAATAAAGATTTAAAGCAAAACTAATTAACTAAATATAACATAATTATCACAAGTTTCCAACACTATAGTATTTCTCTAAAAAATATCTCACTAAGATCTAAGTTAATTTTCTAATTGTCTTGCTTAATTTTCAACTAAAAGTAGAAATTTTGAGAAAAGGTAACCAAAAAATTTATTAACTAATTATGAGATAATTATTATGGGTTTCTAATATTATAATCTTCTTGTGAGCATTATCTCACTAACTTCTAAGCTAGTTGACTAATTATGTTTCTTAATTTTTAGCTAAAAACAAAGAATCTAAGCAAAAGTAATGAGCAAAACTAGTTAACTAATTATGAGATAATTTCAATGGATCTTTAGCATTGTAAAATTTCCTTGAAAATTATCTCACTAACTTCTAAGCATCTTTACTAATTATCTTGCTTAATTTTAGCTAAAAAAATAGAATTTAAGTAAAAGTAATTAGCAAAACTAATTAGCTAACTATGAGATGATTTTAATGGGTTTTTAACATTGTAATATTCCTCTAAAAGCTATCTTACTAACTTTTAAGCTAAGTTATTTATTATCTCGCTTATCATCTAAAAATAGAGAATTTAAGAAATAATAATTATCAAAACTAATCTAATAATAATGATATAATTATCATGGATTCCAAACACTCTTATCTACCTGTGAAAATTATCACATGATTTATTAAGCTATATTCTTAAATCTTCCATTACTTTTAGGTTAAAAATATATAATTTTTTTATTGAATACTAGAATTAGTTAGAAGATTTGATATAATCTCTATAGCTTTTCAACAGTGTTTTTAAGCTTTGAATCAACTCATAAATATCTATGTTTAATTGGTATATTTTCCCTGAATTAAGACCAAAATTAAGAAATTTTAGTCCTAATATAGATTAATAATTAAGTAGATTACTAATCATAATTAGAGCTTAAATACTGAACAATATTATAAAAATAAGATTGTAATTAATAGTAAAGAGAGGTTTAATCTTTCTTAATCAATAAGATAATTAGAAATTTAGACATAAATTAATATGCCTTTCACTAATCTAACATGATTAGTGGTAACTACCTTGGTTAATCAACTAGAGTTCTTGCTTTCCAATGATTTTTGAGTAGAGTCTCTCTATGCTAGAGAGAATAGGCCAAGGTCTCTTAGTCTATGTAAAAATGTGAAGCCTAGGGGTCAATTTATAGGTTTTTGGCAACAAGGGCCTACATTTAGCAGTTTCTAGCTCTCCAAGACATCCCCACCCCAACTTCCCCTAGCAACCCGTGTTGCTTTTTTTATCTATAGCAGGTCCATAATATCAGCCCCTACCAACTTGGTTGGTCAAAATTGCCAGCTTTAATTTACTTTAATGATTTAACTGAGAATATATGGCCCATGTGCTTAGAATATCTACTAGGCCATGTGAAAGCCCATGTACTTTAATAATTATAAAGGTCTCTACTTATTTTATTTAATTAAAGTGATCGTGAAAACTTTTTGCAAGGATTTGCGGGTCAATTTTTATCAGCATTTGATTCAAAAAAATTCTAGTTGAAGTAAATCTATACTTAAGATTGTAAAAATACCAATTTTAAGCTATGCTCAGGATAAGGGTTTACTAATTTGGATGTCCAATGTTCTCAAATAAAGCTTAGGGTTCATTTTCCTACTTCCAGAAAGGTGAAAACCTTACAGAGGGTTTGTGAACAAGTCCATTTTTTGCTTATTTGTTATCCTATTGTTTCTTAACACTACAATCCTTGATGATGCTTTCGACTCCAGTAGCCTTTTCTTAAAATGTCTTGAATTTGTAGACATTATATTGTTTTAATTAGCACAATATCTCATGGAAGAGCTATTCATAAAAAGTAGCTCTTCTATATCAACAATCACTACAAGAGGTTGTGTGCTCTTGTGACGCTGTTAGCGACGGAAATACACTGGGTTTTTATAACCCCCGGCGTCGCTAAAACCGTCGCTACGAGCGTCGCTATATGCGTCGCTATAGGAGTCGATATATGCGTCGCTATACGCGTCGCTATATAGCGACGCTCATAGCGACGCAAATAGCGACGCCTATAGCGACGCATATAGCGACGTTTACACAGAAGACTATAGCGACACTCATAGCGACGCTACAGAGCCATAAATAGCGACGCTTATAGCGACGCCCGAGAGAATTTTTTTTTGGTGGCAGGGCATTGAATGCCCTGCCACCCATCAACCATATTGTACTTGATTCACTTTTTTAAAAAAGTGCAAGGGTAGATAATAGACCCAAAATAGTCACCCACAAGACGCATTGTTTGCAAAATTGACAATTGTACACATCATAGGCAAAATGAATTGATTGGCAAATGTAATAATGACAATTGTACAACATCATAGGCATAAAGAATTGATTGGCAAAAGGAACTGCGGTGACAAATGTAATAATATACATGGTTCAAAAAGACGTATAAAATCCGTCTCATGATACATAAGCTATGAGAAACCCTAAACTAATGCTATCTAGCTACGGCTAAACTGACGTCGTCTAGTCAGACGTCTCATCGCGTCCAAGCGGCGTATCTGTCGGATTCTGCAAAAAAGACAATAAGACAGCTTTCAGTAAGTATAAACATATAACGACATTTATAAAACAATACAAAAAATAAAAAAGAGTAAACCCTAATACTAACCATGCCGCCGCGAGAACTGAGAATGTCCATCAGGGCGTTTAAGCCCTTCCTGCCTGCGTACTCGCGCTCGTACGGTGTGGGATCACGTCCTGTCATCGACCACTGTCAAAACATACAAAGATTTCATTATGTTAGAACTAAAAAACTCATAAACCCTAAACTATCGAACATAAAGAGCAATGTGAAAACACTTACAAAATTGGCCTCAAATGATGCCCATCCACCGCTCCCCAAGTGGTGCGAGCTCCCTGCCTCTACTCGCGCTCTGGCTGCATCCTTTTGTTGCTTCCACTTGTCGGGATTCTCGCGCGCTGCTTTCTTCGCATTCTTCCAATCTTCTTTGGCCAGCCAATCTGGCCTGTTCCACCCATTCTTGATTGCTTTTTGCACTTCGGAACGCTTGTGTTTGCAGTATTCACGCATTCGAATCTTCATCAGGTCTTCATTGAAGCGCTGATCTCGTGTTGGAACGGGAAACTCATCATGAAGTATGCTGATGACTCTGTTTTTTAAATCACTTGGTACTTCACTCCATTTGTTTAGTATGTAGTGTCTAAACAGCTGAGAGCAAAGACCACGCATGCGCGAGATCACCTTCTTGCCGTCATCATCCATGATGATGCCGCCGCTGATGTCGATGGAGTAAGGCAAGCCCTCTGGCCGGTGACGCGTGAACCTGGGTGTCCCGGCAGGGGTCTCTAGCGGCGTGTCGATGGGGGTACGGACGTCAGGTGTCTCCACCGGCGTCTGGGCCCCAAAGCGAGGAGTGTCGAGTGGGGTGGCTCCTGGCGGAGTAGGTAGAGGTGTGTAGCTTCTAGGAACAGTCAGTCGTGCAAAACCTGGCGTAGATGGCGATGCTGTGGCTGGTGTGGGGGCGGGCAAAGAAGGGGAGGGTAAAGAGCCTCGTCGAACACGAGGCGGTGTGGAGGCATCGGTGGCGGAATCCCCACAACAACCGCCACCGCCACCACTAGAGCGCCGGTGTCTAGACGAGTGTGAAGCTCGTCTCGTCGACGCCGAAGCTTCGGAGCGCGCCGAATGCTCCGAAAGAGAGGGAGATGCGGATGGAGTAGGAACGCGCGATGATGCGCCAGAGCGATGACGCTCCATGTACCACTGTCTCTGCTGCGGTGACAAAGAAGAAAGAAACTCCTCATCATCCATACCTGCATTAAGCACACGAATATTTAAACTTAATATTGAATGAATAGAGTAGACAATGACGCAAAGACCATTAAATACAATGACGTAATGCCTTGACCATTGCACGTCGAACAAGTCGACAAAAAATCCTCTGTAATCGATCCTCAAAATCTCTTGCAGCGTGCCGAAGTAAGTGAGTTCCGCCACCACAGGATCTGCATCAGAGGAACGTCGTCGACTAGACTGTTCAAATTTTGCCATGATTCCACAATCTTGAGTAAAACGCTTTTTGTCGATTCGTTCCACCCTAAAATGTCGACCTTTACACCATGCTGCTGTGTATGACTTATACTACAATGAACAAAGATTATGAGTGGCCGTTCAAACGTTTATAAATAAAGTCACTTGCTAGTCGTACATTGCAAACTTACCTTGGTCGCGCAACCCCGAGAGTACTCCCACTCTTCTTCAGTCACTTCGTCACCACATTGTTGTGTGCTTTTCAATTGGTTGTGCAACCATCTTAAGCTCATGAAGGTTGGTAGGCTCTCCAGAACCGCTTGATAGTGCATCGGTGGTTGTCTTCCCCGTCTCCACTCGATTCGTGCCCTTTGTCGCTCTTGCTTTGCATCCTCATATTGTGAAATCCACTTTTGCATCACTGGATTGTGAAGCATGCAAAATCGGTTGATTTTAGCCTCTAGATCTTCCATCATCTTCTTCTCAGCATCGAGATTGCACATGACAATCCCAGATATGCGCTCATCATCTATGGTTCGCCATAGCGTGTCCCGGGATTTATCAAATCCGTCTAGCCACTCTCCAATGTACACTAGGGACTCTGATACCAACCAACCTTCTGCCATGCTACCCTCCGGACGTGCCTTTTGACGCACATATCCCTAAAGCGTTTTCATGAAACGCTCTAAGAAGAACATCCATCTGGAATGAACTGTGCCAGCTATTTCCACCTCATCAACTATGTGAACAAGAAGATGCACCTGAATGGTTAGCATTGTAGTAGGAAAATGTTTCTCAAACATGCACACAAGCTCCGCAGCATTTAGTTTGGCGAATGGTATGGAGTCTACGTTGATCTCCTTTTGTGAGATCCATTGCACTAGCTTTGCAAGTTTGTAGATTGTGTTACGGATGTCGAGGGACAAACATCCCTCAATGGAAACCGATAAAATAAACTGTAAAGTATGTGCAGCAATGATATTAAAGTCCACATTTTATGCAATGATATTAAAGTCCACTATGAATGTACCTGACACATTTTATGCCAATCGTGTGACTTCAAACCGGTAAGCTTTCCTTCTTTAGTAAAACACGTTCGGAGCGAGTGCATTACGCCAGTGGGGGTCCGCAAAGATCGAATGGTCTCTTTTACTTTGCGTTCTTGGGCTCCTGTGAAAATCCATGGTGCTTTAGGGAGTTTTATCGATCCATCAGACGCTGTTTGCGGCCAATATTGCTCCATACGATCCACATTTCTAAGGTCAACTCTGTCTCCCAAAGTATCTTTCTTGCCGGTCAAATGGTCCCATAGTAGATTACCCACATTCTTGAATATGTGCATTGGATCGAGCAAGTGATTGATCATGAGTCGGGGCTAGTATGGTAACTCGTACCATAGAGATAGTCTCTTCATCCCTGGAGGCAATCCGTCATCGCACATCTCCTTCTGCTCTAACCATGCTTGTGTAGACATCCTTGGTGGCTCTCTTCCCAAAAAGCCATCGCGTAACACATGATTCTCTGGAAGATACGCTTGATGACCTTCGTAGATTTGCTTCTTCAGTGAGGGTGCCCTACGTGCATTCAGTCTAGGTCCACATGTGACACATGCTCTGTATCCGCTTGTTTGAAGCCCTGCATGTATACACATGATAATAGATCAACTATGGGAAAAAACAAGATTTACAGTGTCTGAGTGAGGAGTGTCAATAGATCACCTGAGCATTCTGTTAGCCCGGGATAGTCATGCATGGTCCACATTAGAATGCCTCTGATCGAAGCATTCCGTCGTCCTGTGTGTCGGCTCATATCCACCACCTCTATGCCAATCCACAATTGTTGTAGCTCTTCCAATAGCTCTTCCAATAGCCCTGGCACAATCAAGCTTAGCCATAGGTGCCCCTTCTTCGTAGTCAACCACGGGGGAATGTTGTAGTTGACGATGACAACGGGCCATACACTGTAAGATGTTGATCTTTGACCAAATGGATTTACGCCATCCATAGCCAGGCCTAAGCGCAAATTTCGAGCTTCCCTGGCAAAATCCGACCATGTTCCATCTATATGTTTCCAGGCTACGCAATCTGCAGGAATTCGTAGCACACCATCCGAAGATTTATTCTCCTCATGCCATGATGCTAGGGCAGCCATGGACTTACATTCGAAGAAATGCTTGATGCGAGGAAGCAGAGGGAAATGTCGCAAAACCTTTTGTGGAATTTTTGTCCCGTGGAGATCTACTCGATATCTTTTGGAATCACATTTCGGACACTTCTCCATGTCTATGTATTCCCCTCTGAAAAGAATGCAGTCATTAGGACAAGCGTGGATAGAATTGTAATCCATCCCCAAGTTTCGCAAAATCTTTCTTGCTTCATCTCGGGAATCTGGCATCACATTGTCAGCTGGTACTATGTGCTCTTTCAGCAATCTACACAACATAAAAATATGATACAGTCGTGTAAAAATCTATCAGATCATTATACATTTAGAGTTCTATTAAAGTAAACTAATTGTAATAGATCACCTGAAAAGCGCTGTGACGCTAGTGTCACTCCATCCAAACTTTGCCTGCATGTTGAGAAGAACCAGGAGTGCTTTCAATCTAGACATACGTGCTCCATTATACAATGGCGTATCGGCTTCACTTTTCATATCATCATAGATAAGCCTTTCTGAATCAATGATCGTCTCGATCATTTCATCAATCTCGGGCTCAAACATTGCCTCGTTGGGAATGTGCTCTGCATGATCATCCCCCGAGCTGTCAGAGGCTACATCTTGTGGCCTCACATATGCTGCTTGACCAAAGCGCCTACGAACACGTCTATTGGGTTGCAAGATTGCTGCTTGTTGGCCAGCGTCAGAGTCCGATGAGTTATAATTGGCAACAACTCGATCTATAATAGATGGATCGAACTCGCCAAATTCGCGAACGTGCTGCAAAGAAACACGTCTTGTCCGTCGCACATCATGCTTGCATTGATTACAAGGACATAAGACCCTCGTTGAGAGATAGGTGTTTCGGTTGGACGGTCCCACATCCTCGTCGCTACTCATAATGAGGATAAAAAACTTATAACCTGGACAACAAATTTAATATTCTATTGGCATTCTTCATCTTCTCTCTCTCTCTCTCTCTCTCTTTACCTCACATTCTCTACTCATGTCCAATCCCCGCACACCTCGGTCTAGAGGTGCACGGAGATCAGAACCACCGGGTTATAATCTCGTCTTTATTGGTCAATACCTATATTTGTGGGTACAAGAAATCTACACACCCACGTCTACATGATACTGCATGTAGTGGACAAAACCCCTTTGCCTCTTCTCTAGCTGTAGCACTTCACAGCATCTTAACATCTTTTCATAGTAGATCTTTTCACTGTTCGTCTAACTCTAAACCCTAAACCGTAAGTAATTCTTGCGTGGACTCGATCTAACGTAAATAAGCGTAAATCTAAATAAACGTAAATCTAACTAAAAATAAAGCTAAATCTAATTTAACGTAAGTCTAATGACTAGAGGTTGTCTAGATGGTCATTGTGTCGGGGATGTAGTGACTCTTGCCGCCCTGAAGATCCACCTTCTTCCCTATCTTCTGAAGACATTTCACCAGTACTTTTGGATCGACGGAGCCCACCATGAGTGAAGGCAGCAATACCCTATATTCCATTGAGGGCTTTCTTCACCCGCTTCATGCAAGCATCGCAGTCTATGGAGACCTAAATCTAATCTAATATAACGTAAATCTAAATCTAGCTTAAATAAACGTAAATCTAGTTAAAAATAGACCTAAATCTAATTTAATGTAAGTCTACATATAACCTAATCTTTAACGTCTTTTAAGATAGTTTCCTACGACGTTATAACTCTCTTCTTCTTGTGTGTGTGCGCGTGTGTGGATGTGTGTGCCAATAAAAAGAGATAAATGGTATAACCTTTCTATCACCCATGCCAAGTATGTTAGATTGATTATGCCATTTTCCTCTTGAATAATAGGTCTTGAGTTCAACTCCTCGTCGGCTAGATCTTTAGGTCTTTTAATTTTAATTAGTTTCCTACGACGTTAAATTAGTTTCTCTCTCTTTCTCTCTCAATGTGTGTGCGTTTTTTTGGATCGTATGCATGTTTTCTCTCTCTTTTCCTCTCTCAATGTGTGCGTTTTTTGTTTATGCATGTTCTCTCTCTCTCTTTTCCTCTCTCAATGCGTGCGTTTTTTGTTTATGCATGCTCTCTCTCTCTTTTTCTCTTTCAATGTGTGTGTGCATTCTTTGTTTATGTATGTGTGTGTGCGTTTTTGTTTTTGTTTGTACTCTCTCTCTCTCTCTCTCTCTCTCTCTCTCTCAAAAACACTATGTGTGTGTGTGTGTATGTGTGTGTGTGAGAGACAGAGAGAGGGAGAGAGAAAGAGGGGAAGGGAACATGAGAATGAGGAGAGGGAAGGAGCATACCTGGCTCTCCTTCCTCTCCTCGTGTGTGTGTGTGTGTGTGTGGAGAAGAAAAAGAGAGAGAGAGAGAGAGAGAGAGAGAGAGAGAGAGAGTGAGAGAGAGCGTTACCTGCTCTTTGCTTGAGGGCGCCGAAAAACTCAGATCTGAGATCTGAGTTTTTGGGCGCGCTCGGTTGTTTTTTTACCCCAGCTGGCGTCGCTATGAGCGTCGCAAATTTCTTTGTAAATTTGCGACGCTCATAGCGACGTCGGGAATTTTTTTTTGAGCGTCACTGTGTGAGCGTCTCTAATATGAATAGCCTCTTGTAGTGAATGTTAAACCATGACCCCAAAATTTTCATTGTATATACCCAAATACAAAAATATAGCCATGTGTTGAGCCTATGTCTATATGTGTTAAGACTAAGTTTATGATATTAGGCTCTAGTCACTAATAACGACTTTCAAGTGAGCAACATATGAGGCTCAAGATTGTATTCTATCTTCAGCTTAGTGTCCCAAGTAGGACCAACAATTAAGGATTGGACATAATTAGTTTGAGTCTCCCATCCATGACACTGTCTTATTTCTATATGGCACCAAACAAGACAGACATCTGCATCTAGAAATAAGTATGAGACTCATGCTTATTTGTTAGTTCATGAGAGGCATCCTAAGTAGCACCACCAACAAGTGAGAGAAAAACTTAAATATGAGACTCACATACTAATAAAACCAACATGTGTGCCTTGAACTAAGTTTGAGTCTCATGTCCACTTGCTAGTTTAGGTGAGGCATGTGAGGCAATTATGCTCAACCCTCATCTTATTATCCTACATAGCAACAACAAGTAAAGCATTAACTTATGTTTGAGCCCCACATCCATGTGCTAGTGCTTTGAAATAAGTTTGAGCATGTCGGCCACTTGCTAGTTTAAGTGAGGCATATGAGGATCAAAGTTGACTTCAATCCTCTTCTTGATTTCTCACACAACAAAAGTGAGGCTTGAACTTAAGTTTGAGCCTCCTAGTCATTTGATAAGGCCTCATTTCTATATGCATTGGCACAACATGTCCCCCCCAAACAATCATAAGGTAAAACTATACAGAAATACTTTAATCTTAAGTCTCATCTAAAAAAATGGGGCTTGAATAACTCCCAAAACTCCTACATATGTCTTCAAGCCATAGAGTGCATGGCACTAGTTTAACATGACGGTTGAAAGCCCTAATCTACATGAAGACTTTTCTCTTTTTGGCATTGGAATGTATTTAAAAGTTCTTAACACCATTATTTGACCTTTGGGAGGTTGAAGTAGTTGATTTGCAAAAAGATCACCCTTTATTTTCAAACTTGCTACTCCCGAGTCAAAGCAACAAACATGTTCGTAATCTCAAAACTATAAGTGTACAAATCTATGTTTTTGAATTCTTAAATGTTTTTTGGGACTTATGTTTTAACCTAATGCAAGTGATGTGTAGGGTGACATAATCTCCATTCCATCAATATATGCTAAACAAAGAAATGAAAGCTTCATGGGTTGCACTATGGTAAACATAAGAGAAACTTCTTTGAATTTGGATTTTTGTAAGATCATTATATGTTATCATCATATTCCATTGATTTCACACATATAGGATAAAGAAATATATCTATCTCCATACCGTGACAACTCATTGGATGCATTTGAATGTACCTCTAGGGTTGATTTTTTGAAGGGGAAAATTGGAGACAAGATTTCATATGAGGGTATAAATATGCATGCATGCTAAGGATTTGAGTTTCTCTTTGTTGAACTAATCAATGAATAATTTAAGACAAATTATTGGTTTATGTCTTTCATACATAGCTGTACCCAATCATGAGATGAACATCCTTTATCAGAAACAAGTGGAAGGGGAGGTGTCAAATGATATTTGTAGGCCTCCATATATCTTACAACCAAAGGAAGATGCTTCCATTGATTTAGAGGGCACCCATGGAACATTGGTAATCTCTCTCTCTCTCTCTTTTACATTCTCCATCTCCAACTAAATGAAAGAATGATTCTGTTTTAGAACATGGCAACTCATGATTGTTATATTTTCTCTTGAGTGTTTATTTCCTACAACATGCTCAACTTCATTGATTAATTAGTCTATATTGACTTGTGTTCTTTTAAAGGTAGGATAAGAGCCTTGGCAATCACATAGACTTTGCATCTAAACATCAAGGAGATCGTGGAGAGACTACGAAAGATTCTTTGGATGAGCTATATGTCTTTTAGGCACAAGAGGAGGATGAAGTAGGAGAGAATTCCTTGAAGGAGTCACGTATCTCAATGAATTTGAATGAGCCTAAATCTCATGTTAGATTTTCCGGATCCACCATATGTTTGATTACTTTTGTAGGTTTTTTTTCAATAAATTGGAAATCTCAAGATGATAGATTTGATAAAAATTTCATGTGGGAGATAACCTCTTTTCTAGAACACTAGAAAACTTCAACAGTCACTAGCATTGATTGGAGTCTTCAACCAACAAGTGAGATTAGTTAAGTTTATCACCTGAAACCTTTTCATGAAGTTTAAAGAGGACTTAAGCCAAGAGTTGCTAGTCTGATAGTGAAAATCAACATATTCATGTCCATTCATTTCTTTATTGATTTCTTGGTGACTAGTGAGACCATAAGATTGAAGAATACCATGCTGATTTGCAATAATATCAGGTATGAAATTGTTTTGGAGTTTTTGGATAAGGGATAAGAATGAAAAATCAAGGAAGGAATTCAATGCAAAGTAGATTTTCAATTTGTAAATGTTAAATATATGACTGAATCTCAAAATTTTATTTTATCATTTTATTATCATCGAGCTCATAGAGTGAGAGGTGCTTGGATACCACTTGATCAAGATCTCAAAATCATGCATGAAAGTCAATTGAAGCAAGTGGATATTTTGATGGATTTGCAACTTCAAACAACCATATCAATTGGTCATTGAGACACTCTCTCATAACTTAGACAGAAGCTAATTACAAAGAATGAAGTAGACCTTCCTGAGAACTTGATCTTTCAAATCAATGGATGAAGGATAAGTTATTTTTGTATGTTCAATTTTATTTGAAGAACATTTTGAACAACTTTTCAATGCACATTTCTAAAAGAGATGTGAAAGTCTTTAACATGACTTGATTCACATAGTTTTAATAAAATGAAGTATTTGATACAAAACAATTGATGTTAAAAATCCACAAATTGAACTTAAGCTAGTTTTTTTGATGTTCAATATACATTGTCATCTTGTCTTCTCTTCACTTTGATATTCTATTTCAAAGATCTTCAAAATTGTAGGGACAGAATCATCCTAAGGTTGGGAGAATCAGTAGACATTGATTGCACCATACACTCCATTGAACTCAAGTTACTCACCTTCCCCTTCATTAGCTTCCTTTATATCCTCTCAATCCTCAAAATCCCCCCCCCCCTTCAAAAAAAAAAAAAAAAAAACCAACATTGCTAGGCACAAACATCTCTAAACTAGCAACCTCTGTTGCTCCAAACTAGATTTCCCCATACATTTTAAAGGAAAGGGCTAAGAGATTGCATGCAGAGGGGAGAGAAAAATAGAGGGAGGAAGATATTTTTTCTATCTGCTGTATGATACATCAAGCCAAGCCATAGTGAGAGACACAAATTTTCTTGCTCTGCTTCCATCGTGTCAACAAGCAACTAGGCACCAACAGATGCATGATGACATTATTTTGCACCACCTTGGTTCATTGTATACAGACCTTATACCTTACTCGAAGAGGAGATAAGACAATATGCCTGAAGAATGCACCCGTGGAAGGAGTGCAAGAAATGCAGTTGTATGGACCTCAAGACCAACATGGACCTGGTTGTGTAGATGTATACAAGGTGCAAAAATGGCGAGGCCTATAGACCTTTTTTTGGGGGGCAATAGGGGGTGGAAAGTAGGGGGTGCCAACGATAGCAAGCCATGCTTTCCTTGTAGATTGGTAGATTCACATCGAATCTGGTGGACACATTAACTTACGGATGCGAGTGTAGACCTGATAGGTGGGTTTAATGTTGTTTTGTTTCCATTGGAGGGTATCTATGGAGATGCCAAGGAGATAGATAAGCACAGGAAAACAAACAAGGAGTTTGTTGTCTCTCTCTCATTGTGAACTATGTAGTCTCTCTCTCTCTCTCTCTCTCTCTCTCTCTACAATTGAATGCGTGTAATCTCTCTTTGTGAATGCACGTCGCTCTTGTGCGAATTGGTGTGCCCTTCTCTTTCACAAAGGCAAGGGATCTTTGAGCATTATGAAGCTCTCTCTCTCTCTCTCTCTCTCTCTCTCTCCTTTGATTAAATTGACGGGAGATTTTACACATGAGTGGATGTGTAATTTGTTCAACCTTGCACTTCAACATGGTATGCTTTGTGATTGGAGTACTAATTGGGTCAAGCCTTTGCATAAAGGAGCGGATGTAAAGAATGTAAATAACTATTGGACTATAATGATTAGGTCTCTTATGGCAAAGGTGTTCGGGTACATAATAGAGAGAAATCGAGTGATTTGGCTGAAGAGAATGACAAGAATTGTTGTGTTGTGGCACAATTATAATGTGAAATTAAAATGCTCACCTTAGTTTTAATGCTTTTTTTTATATGAGAAACCAAATGCCACAATGTACATAATGTCAGATGTGTAAGAACGGTTTCCACGGATGCTCAAGGGGTTCACTAAAAAATATGTAGAATAGCACAAGTTCAATAGAACGTATTAACTTCTCTTATGAACTTACACAAACCATATATACAATTGAACTGAAAAAGTGAAAATTTTGCTACATAGGCAGTCTTTTTGATTGAGTAAAGTGGTACATAAGGGGTCTCTCACTAGGGAAAATTTGGCCCCTCAAAGGGGCCCTATAAGAATGTTTGACATTGTCTCTCTTATCCAAAGTGGGCAACCCGACGAAGTCCATGATCGCTTTTCCAAAACCCTATCAACCAATATATCATTGGAAAGATCTTAGAAAGTAGGTTCATGATCCCCAAACTCCGACAAATTTGGAGTTGATTTGTGAAATTTATGGCCTTCCCATTGAAACTGAAATGTGGGAGAGATTCCACTTATAAGACGGAGTTGTCACATCAAAAAATAGAATCTTCTAGAATATAAGGAATATGATGGCATGCTATATATCAATGGATAGATCTCAATGAGTACATTCTAATTCCCAAAGGTCTGACCAGTTTTGATTTCATTTGTAAAAATTTTACTGTGCGCTCGTTTCGAACAAGAGAGAGAAAGTCAAAGTCCTTACAAGGCGCCTTTGAGAGTCCCTTTTTTCCCTAATGAATGATATACCTCAAAAAATGCAAAATATGGGGTTTTATAAATACCTCTCGAAAGCATGTGTTATATAAGATCTCTATATAGTGACCTCACACATTAAAACATATCTAATTTAGTTTAAAAATGTACATATGTCAAGTGCATCCAGATGGTACACTTGTTTCACCTAAAAAGTTCAGTGTCGATGGTCTCGACAAAAAATAACAAGTTTCGTATGTGGCCATAAACGATGCATACAAAGTGATTTCCAAGTGAAAAAAAAACTCTACATGAAATTTGAGCCCAAAGGATTTCTCCACAAATTTAGGGATTTTTCCTAGCTCGTTTGGGCTTTTGACGAGCAAAAGAGAGCATTTTAGGCTAAAATGGCAAAAAATAGTCATAATATGATAAAAAGTGACAAAATGGTAAATAAAAGCTCAAAATGCCACATCACTCACGATTCCATGAATATTAGTCGATTTGGGGGAGAGTTTTTGAAGAAAACATCAGCACTTTAAGCTTCTCTGTGAAGGGATACACAGGCTTCTTCCATGGTGTGCTAGTGTAGTCCTACACTATTTCAACCGCATGTTTAAGCATGTGAGGGTTCCAATAAGGGTTTTATCCCTTCAAAAAGGTGTGAAATCTTGTCTATGGAAGTCCTCAAGCTTCCGTGAAAGGGCCTTGACAAAGAATTTAAGAGCGAAGAAAGTGTTTTTGTTGGGGCAAATAGGCATTGCAACTATGCTATTGGGGTCATTAAGGCCACAACAAATCCTCAAACACACAAGAGTTTTGAGTTGATATTGGTTATTGTTTAGAGTGAAGCTCTCATGTCTTGAGTTTTTTTTTTTCATTTTAAGTTTGTTTTTTCCTTTGAACCATTTGCGACTCGCTTGATTTTTTTGCAAACTCTCACAATTAGAGACCCGGAACTTTCCTAGTCGCACTGAGCACGTCTCGACACAAATTTGGTGAAACCGATGCAAATAGGCTAGGGTGAGGGTTCAAAAGCTAATTTCTAAGGTAGAGAGAGAGAGAGAGAGAGAGAGAGAGAGAGAGAGAGAGAGATTGGACGAGTCGTTCAACTAATTTATTTTATCTCCCAGGTACCCCCTACTGGCTCTTTTGAAATCAAAAAATAAATTAGCTGAAAGATTCGTCCAATCTCTCTCTCTCTCTCTCTCTCTCATCATATGGACTCTCTCTTGTTGCTAGATGGTAGTCATGACGGATTTGGTGATGTGGGTGACTACTACAACATGAGAGGTCGGGAGTGCAACTGAGAAGCACCAATGTGCAAGCGTTTGGAGAAGGGCAAGTCAAGGGCTTTTTTGAAGTTACAGACGTTGCATTGCAGGCAACATTCTCATAGTGCTAGTATGATTAGCACAAAGGTATGGTTATGGTCGTGAGGTTTCGAGTTCATGTCCCGCTCGTACACAATAGGTTTTAGTCACTAGCCTCAACAGTGGATAACATCACGAGGCAATGTGCTGAGATTCTAAGTAGTAAAACAAGAAGGATCCAGCAAGGGTACCAGCTGCTGGAAAAAAAAAAAGAATCAAGGGAGATGCGAACGAAGCGCAATATGCTAGAAGAGAAGGACAAATGTAGAGATTGAGGGCGGTGGTCGAACCAGGAGGGGACGTGCAAAAACAATCAAGGCGGCATACTCATGGGTGCAGGTGCAGAGATGGCCATAGAGCTGAAGCACACAGGCGGTTGCGAGGGTGGTTGTGAAGGAGGTTGAGGTGCAGGCACGCAACCTTTCTTTATTATTGCATGGGTTTCGAGTGAGAGCATCTCAAGGCAGCTGCTTCAGTGGTTACAGGAGACCATTGGAAGTCCATGTCAGTCCATTTGTGTGAGTTCTAATTCCCCTTGCATTAATTATAAGGGTTTCATAGAAATTCCCTCGAGAGACAAGAATGTGATTTAAGAAAGGAAATCACGATGAATCTCATAGATAAATTATATAGATAAGGAGGAGCACTATAGTATGAGCAGTGTTAGAAAAAAACCGGGGTCCTATGTATTTTATCCGGCTGAAATCCTAAAATCTCGGTTAGATTTTGAGCTTGCCTTTAATAAAACCGGAAAATTTTCACAAGTTTTAGTGTAATTACTGGCAAAAGCTTCTAATTTTGACCTAAAAACCGGGAGAGTTTCAAGTTTGCCCTTATTTTCTTCGGTTAGGAACAATGTTTTTTTCTAGCCCTGACTGTATGAGTATGGGGTAGAACTATGTCACGAGCATTAAAGAGTGCTTTTTTTTCAGAGAAATGGCTAATTATGTCACGAACATAATACATTAAAGAGAGCTATTTTTTCAGAGAAATGGCTACTTTCTTTTTATGAGAATTTGGGCCAGGAACGAGGTCGGCTGAAAGGCGCACCACCTTCAAAGGGCCAGGCTAGCCACAATATTGACACTCGGTACTCAGCGTGCGATTGCCCACTAAGTACTGCGGCAATTCAATCTCTCTCTCTCTCTCTCTCTCTCTCTCTCTCTCTCTCTCTCTTCAAGCTCCAAGCAGCCGGAATTTCCATGGCAACTCCTGCAGAGGAGCGTTTTACATCTGAACGACGTGCAGCGGAGTACTACGAGGAGAACGCAAAAAGTCTTTCACAAGAAGAGAAAACAGTGGTGCTGGAGAGGGTCGACGACGTTGCTGCGGAAACGCGTGAGGTCATGGAAGAAATGCTCGTGTTTGCTGCTAAGGCCAGCAGCATTAATGGAGATTCTCTCCTCTGTGAGGGTTATGATTACATTAAATTAGCCGACTCCGGTGATCTTCAACATGCAGAGAATGACGTCACCAGTACTAGTAATGATGCGCCATCTGCAGGCAATATCAACAGTGAGAATTATGCCACTTCAGGTAACTCTAGCTCTTGTCCTATTGACAGTGTTCATGATCATGGCAGTTCAGGTAGCTCTAGCTGGTTCTCAAGTGTTGAGAGCATTGATGCTGCTCAGCATCACATGCATTCAGTTAAAACTGAGGAATCATTCTGCTACTACATGGAGCAACTTGTCATACACCATGTTCTCATGAATAGCTTCAATAATATTGAGAGGACGCTATGTCACTTCGCCATTAATTCCGCTTTTGAGAGGCCGATGCGCAACTTCGCGCCCATTAATCCTGCTTGTGAGATATTATTTGTCGACGACTCTGATCAAGAGCAAGCGCTTCCATGTAGCTCTAATTGGTTGCAAATAGGCTCTATCCTTATGCCCTTTCTGCAGCCACCACCAGCAGGCCGCCAAACAGATTCGGTGATAATTGTAGAAGCAGAATCTCAGGGTAATGACCATAAGCTTATGAATGCTGATCGGGTCGAGGCCACAATTGAGAAAAACGCTAGTTTGGAATTCAAGGAAGTGGAGACAGATGCAGGCAGCGGGCGCAACCCAGACGAATATAGTGTCCACGTAGTAGAAAAAGCCAGCTTTAAACTAGGCGTTGAGCCCAGTGAGCTTATATACGGAGATGAAGAGATTGAAGAAAGTACAGATGCAGCTACAGGTCCAGAGAGTGGTCAGCTAATTGATGTCAAAGAGGCCGGGAACACATCAATAACTCCTCTGGCACATATGTCCGCAGAAGTGTTGATGTCTCAAAACATGGGAATGCATATTGAAACTGTAAATGATGGGCCCCAGCGCCCCTTGCGATCGTCATCCTTGGATTCAACCTCAAGCAATACATCATTCAAAGGGGTACTCGCAAGAAACGGGGATGACGACGAGATTGGGATTTTTGAAGAGCAAAGATTGGCTGGGTTTAAATGTGTTGAGATAGGAGAGGAGTCATGTGCTGTGAAGAAAGTACAGACAGAAGAAGCTGCAGAGGCTCAAATTAGTTTGGTACCAGACAAGAGAAGCAATATTGATGTGGAGTCCATGAAGGAAGCTATAACACCAAGTTATACTGATTATCAACCAATGAAGGAATATGGCTGGCAGACAGTGACAAGGAGAAAGGGCAGGAAACAGGTTAAGGGGTCATCTGATGCGTCCTTCATCAGCCCTAATTCGACACACGTTATTAATGAGAGAGAGAAAATCATGGGAGAAGAAGTACCAGCTCCAGTGAAACCAATTGATTCAGCAGCTAAAACAACCGGTAAGAACATCATGGACATTCCTCGCTTGATTGACAACGGCCCAGAAGAGATGCCCCACATCGAAGAGATGCAGAAGGAAGCCCAAAAGAGAGATGATGATGATCATGCCAAGAGTGGCAGCATTATTAAGAAGAAGGCAAAGAAGAGAACAAGGTCTAAGAAGAAGAAGCTGCAAGCAGGAGCCCGGCATGATGCTGAAGAGATTATGGAAACAATAGATGCAGATTTAGGTCCAAAAGATGGTCAGATTGATGTCAAAGAGGCAGGTAATTATGCATCGGTAACAAACTGTTTAGAGCCCTCGACACCAGCGCTTGTGTCTGCTGAAGCGGTAATGGCTCAAAACATGGGAATGGATAGTGAAAATAGTGGGTCTGATATTCAACATGCTGAGTTCCCGGGCAGTACTGTGGCGCCCTTGGATTCAACCTCCAGCAAGATATCATGCACAGGGGATGCAATAAACATGAGTGATGACAACGAGGTCGGTATCACTGGAGAGCAACGATTAGCTGAGTCTAAATGTGTCGAAGAGGTGTGCGCTGTGAAGAAAGTAGAGGCAGAAGAAGAAGCTTCAGAAGCTCGAATTAGTTTGGTTTCAGACAAAAAGAGCAATGATGTGGAGTCAATGAAGGAATCCACACCTAGTACTCATCAGCCAATTATGAGTACTCAGCATGATGAGCACCATGAAACCTTGGCACCCTTGGAATATTCAACCTTGACTGCCGGTACATCAATATGCACAGGGGTTGCAAGAATCGGTGATGATGAAGAGGTCGGGACCGAGATCGGGATCATTGAAGAACAAGGATTGGCCAAATCTAAGTGTTTTGAGATACTAGAAGAGGGTTGTGAGAAGATATTAGCAACAGAGGCAGCTGCAGAGGCTCAAATTAGTTTGGTATCAGATGAGAAGAGCGATGTGGAGCCAATAAAGGAAGCTACACCAACTTATATTAATGAGGCAATGAAGGATGGGTGGGAGACCGTGAAAAGGAAGAAGGGGAAGAAGAAGGTTAAGGGGTCATTTGATGAGTCATCCTTGAGTTCTAATTCTGCAAGACAAGTAAAACCAATTGCTGCAGCAGGTAAATCAATCTTTTATGGAGCTGGTATCATGAGCATCATGGACATTAATACCAGCACAGATCAAGATCAGAGCCCCGAGATTGAAGAGGTGCAGGACAAAGCACAAAAGACAGATGATGATGCAAATGATGCCAAGAGTGGTAGCATTATGAAGAAGACGGCAAAGAAGAGAAAGTCAAGGTCTAAGAAGAAGAAGCAAGCAGGATCGGCCCAGCGTGATGATGGTGGGTTGATGATGCAGGATCAGAAGAGGGCAATTAGGACTCGATTTGAGAGTGCATTTGAAAAGCTAAGGAGCATAAGGTGGGAAGGAGTCATCTGCAACATTCCCCTCATTGGTAGCTGGCTTACACGTCGAATAAGAAGCAGCAGCTAGTTATTAGCATTAGCTCTGACAATAGACGAGCAATAAATATATACAACCTTGGTCCAATTCTATAATCTGTTCTAGTACATGACAAAGATATATGTCCATGTTCTGCACTTTGTCTTCGCTCAGTACAAGCTACAAATTCCTTGGGTCTTCTCAGTACAAGCTACAAATTCCTTGGGTCTTCTGTAAAATCTAGCCATGTATTATCAATGTGTTATATATCTGCAGAGATTTTATGCATGCCATCAATTGTTCTTGCATCAAAAGGAATGTTTGATGTGATGCACAATTGAAAACTGCCTTAACATCCACTACAACAAAAAAGGGGACCTTCGACGCATCCCGTCAAAAAGCTCGTCGATATACGCGTCCCTATAAAACCGTCGTTATATACGTCGATATATGCGCCGAAAGGTAATATTATTGACGAGTATTTCGACGGGTTTAACGACGCACATAGCGACGATCATAACATTTTTTTTTTTTTTGGGACAGAGGATAAGCAGCTTGGCATGTGCCCAGTGAAAAGATGGACACAGCCATAGCCAGATTGCCTGTCCTCTGTCCATCTTTTCACTGGGCACATGTCAGGCTGCTTGTCCTCTGCCCAAAAAAACGAGTAGCACCAAAATCAACCGTGCTCTCGCAAAAATTTCGACAGAGTTTTCTTTGTTTTTACATAAACTTAAAAAAAAAACCATATCATGTATACGCCTTCTATATGCTATCCATGTAGGATCTCACATGAGATTTAAGGCCAATGAAAAAAATGAAATGAACTTTGTGCAAAACCATAACCGTACCAACTTAAAACCATAACCATAACGAACTTAATTTGTGAAAAACCATAACCAAATTAAAACCATAACCAGTCATAACCACTTTGATCAAAACCATAATGCAGATAACCATAACCATAAACAAAATTAACAATAATCATAAGCATAACCAAAAAGTTAAACATAACCATAAACAAAACAAGAACCATAACTATGTTTACAAGAATAAGAAAAATAACCATGTCTATATTATGACAATGACAATAACCATAACCATAAGAAAAACAATAACTGTCTGAACAATAACCATAACCATATATGTTTATACAAAAAAGAGACACAGAAGCGTGTCTGTGTCTCACAAAGCATATATATGAAATCCACTAATGACTACGCGTCACAACCTGCACATAGAACAAGTCACAAAATTAGTATTGATATTACTTCACATATACTTATTTAATTAAATGAACTCACACATATTAACGTTTCACCTCAAGCGATCAGCGAAACTCTAAGGCCTCCCAGTCTACAGGCTCTCCTGAAGCATCAAGATCATTCAATACTTCATAGATACCTCTGCGATAGCCGTCTGTCTTCTGGCGTGTCGGGGTTCGATACATCGCAAGATTCTGCGTTTATACAAAAATCAAAGTAATAAGAATACATGATTCATCACGTTTTAAAAAACGCCATAGTTAGGATTGGATTAGAAACTCACAAACTCATAGCGAAAGCTGTCCAAGCCTTCGCTGTCAAGATGAGATGTCCCCCTGGTCATCTGTCGTATCTGCGCGGCCTGACGCTGCTGTCTGAACCACGTGTCCGCTCATCCTCCTTGATCTGCTGTCACGTCTCGTGTGGGATGCCCGAAGGCTTCGGTGAGCCGGTCCTGAAAGCTTGCCGAGCTGCATCTCGTCGATGTTTCACGGTGTCTCGTGCAACACCCTTGATTTACCTCCTTGGAATAGCCTTTGAACCCGAAGCAGACTGGTACTCTTTTATGATGGTCTCCACTATATAACTGACTTTGTCCTCATTCTGCTCAAGCAAAGGCGTCAGAATAATGGTCGAAAACTGCAGCTCCACGAGCTAGCGAATCCGCTGTCTCATCTTAGTCCCGACTCTATCCATGTCAACAGAACCATCTGTCTGTACAGTATAGAGCTTGGAGGCATTAGGATCGTGTGCCTCCCAAGGTGTCCGAGGTGTGCCAAGAGGTGTGTCGAGAGGTATGCGTGGGTAGGACGGGGGTCGTGAGCGAGGAGGGGTTGAAGCATCTGTGGACCCTCCTCCACAGTAACCACCACCTCCACTTGACGATCGCCGAGACCAGCGAGTGCGCCTGTGTTGCGGAGATGAGGACGTACCCGCCTCTGCCGCACCCCTAGGTGTCGAAGCGACCGTGATGGGAGACCTCGCAGGCATCGTATCCGTAGGCGTCCCCCTCCCCATAGGCGTCCCCCCCATAGGCGTTGGACCCTCGGGTGTGATGCCCGGAGGCGTAGTACCCGTGCCTCTGGCTACCCAGTACTGAGAAGCCTCTGTCATTTGACTGGGCGTCATCCGTGTGACGAAGCCCATGAATGCATCTGCACTCATAGAAGCGGGATTTGGAAACTGGTTTGCATACTAAAGTCCTGCACAAAGAAAGTAAAATAAAGCGTCAGAACACCTTTGTTTAAATTAACTTTAACCTTAATTTTAAATCAACGTCTTCACACAAACACTTACAGGCCTAGGCCTCTACGAGTGAGGCATCATCGATAAGATCTTGCAACGTATCATCATCTATCTTTAATAACTCTGCCCCAACTCGTTCTGGTAGATTGTCTTCATCCATTGCATCTTCATCTACAAGTGTCAATTCTGCCTCGTCTGTGTCATCCCTCGTATATCTGTCAGCTTCCTCTGCCATACCTTAGTCCATCTTATCTAATGTCACAGTAGTATGGACGTCGTCTGACCAACTTTCCTCAAGGAGCTCTTGCCCTTCAAATACTTGTTTATTGTTTGGAGCAATCTGAACCACAAACCACCATTGTCGCTCTCGAGGGTCCGGTACAAAGACCACTTGCTCGCAATGTTCGGGGAGAGCAAATGTGTCGCTCGCATCTGTCCAAACCTTTGTAGAATCTATTTGCACAAGCTTCTTTCCATCTCTGCGTACCGTTGCATTGCGACCAGAAGTAATCACCTTGAACCACTTCACATCCAACAAAAACATCTCAAACCGCCTGAAGCTAACTTTCAGGATATTTGACACCAGACCACAGTAATCCAGGTTGCTAGTGCTCTCATTCGTGTCTCTGGCACTGGCCCTGCTCTTTTGCATGAAACTAACCATTACCCCACTGTTAAACGTGTTTCTTCTGCTTTCAATTTGTTGTGTTTTGAAATGCTTTCCATGCGACCACAGTGCCATGTATGTATGATACTTCCAGTCACATCCAATAGCCAGCTCTTCCTCTTCTAGAGATATGGGTTCTCCGATCTGTCCAGCTGCTCTCACTGTCTTGTCCAACTATGCCATTGTAGGGAATTCAGGTAGAGGAGCGAGATAGTCTGGCAAGGGTAAGCCTCTAGTCGTTTGGCTTCGCCTGAAATCGTGTCGCTCCCTATTGCGTCTCTGTTTGTCTTCTTCGTACCTTTCAAGCCATTTTTGCATCGGCGCTGAATTTAGTATACAGAACTTCATGATCTTTTCTCGCATGGCGTCGTTCATTTTCTTCGGCACCCCTTGCCCTTGCCGCTCCTCTCCCACCAGTCTTGCATCCTCCTCATCGCTCCACAGTCGAGGCATTTCTGGGTCAGAAACAGATAGAAATTCGGTCGTCAATACAAGAGACTCTTGCACCAGCCATCCTTCCCTTTGGACGTGCTTTTTGGCGAACAAAACCCTTAAGTGTTTTCATGAACCGCTCTAGAAAGAACATCCAATGGCTGTGGACTGTAGTTGCCGCTGCAACCTCATCTACTACATGGACGAGCAAGTGCATTTGGATATTTAGGCAGCTCATGGGTAGATACTTCTCAATCATGCAAACTGCCTCAATGGAGTTAGCCCTTGCGACTACAATAGATTCCTCCCGTATCTCCTTGGAAGAGATCCACCGCACTAGCTCTGAAATCTTGTATATGCAGGTCTGCACTTCCTCCGTTAAACACCCCTTGATCGCAATTGGAAGAATGAATTGCAAGAACTTATGCCAGTCGTGCGATTTCAGTCTTCATGGTTGATCGTCATGGGTGAATGCTATCTTGAGACGTCGCATATATCCTGTTGGCGTCTTGAACTTTGAAATCACCCTTTTAACTTGTCGCTCTTCGCTTTTTAGCAATACCCATGGCGCTCTTGGAAGTTTTGTTTGACGAGCTGCATTGGTGAAAGGCCACAGCTCTGGCATCTTTCCAACTGACAACAAATCATCTCGTGAAGCTCGATTGTCTTTCATTCCCATGATTGTCTTCCAGAGGAGCTCTCCCACATTCTTGAATATATGCATTGTATCCAGCAAATGGTTAATGAGTAGATCACCCCAGTACGGCAACATATGGAGAATGGACAAATGTTTCAATCTTGGAAGAGGTTGCCCCTCATGTTGCTCCCATCGGCAACGCCACTCTTGTACATGCATAGGACGACATTCGACACAACCAAGCTGACCTTCGCGCAAGTGATGGCCATCTGGAAGATAACGGTGGTGGCCTTGATAAGTTGCCTTTCGAAGAGAGGCAGAATAGCGCACATCCAAAGACTGTCCACAAATTCGACATGCATTGTATCTCGAAGTTGTGAGCCCTGCATATATTAAAGCATGAATCAGGCTAGGGTAAAGTGCTTGCGAATAGCTAGAATTTTATAAATCAAGAACCATTACCAGAAGCTTCTCCGTATCCTGACCAATCATGCATAGTCCACATAAGAAGTCTATGGATCCTTGCATGCTGTTCTCCTGCTGGTTCAACCGCATCTGCTATGTCGATCCCATGCCATAACTCCTGGGGCTCGTCAACTAGTGGAGCTAGATAAACATCCATGTTTTTTGCTTTGAACTTACCAGGTACAATCAAGCTTAATATCAAATGACCCTTCTTGATGGCAAGCCACGGCGGGAGGTTGTAATTGATAAGGCACACAGGCCAAGTGCTCCATGACGAGCTTCTCAAGACAAATGGATTGACTCCATCCATTGCCATGCCCAATTGCAAATTGCGTGGTTCACTCTTAAAATGTGGCCAGGTATCTTCAATGTGCCTCCAGGCCTTTGAATCAGTGGGCACCCTAAATGTTGCGTCAGTGTATCCATTCGTAGAATGCCACCGCATCAACTTTGCAATGGAACCACAACGAAACATGCTTTTTATCCTATGAATAATAGGGAAATGCCGCAACACTTTAGCTGGCACTGTCTCGCCAACTGCATCTTGTTTGTAGCGAATTGCTCCGCACTTAGGACACGACAGACAATCTGCGAATTCATTATGAAAAAGAATGCAATCATTTGGACATGCATGAATCTTGTTGTAGTCCAAGCCAACTGAGGTCAATAGTTGCTTTGCATCTGGCCTGGAGGGGGGCATTTCATTGCCAGCAAGGAGAAGTTGCTCTCGCAAAAACCTATTTAAGCCACATTAAATTAAAAAGCTCTCCAAGCACGTCACCGTTGCAATCGGAAAATCTCTTTTGTAAATTATGTACCTAAACAAAGCAGTGATGCTTGCATCTGACCACCCGTACACTGACTGAAGATTCAAAAACTCCAGACAAGTACGAAGCACATATATTTTAGCGCCTTCATAGATTGGTTGATGTGCCAACTTCCTCAACATGTCTTGGGGAGATAGGCGCACGATTCCTGGTGTTGCTTTGTTAACGTTCTCCTCGCTTGTCTGGAAGAAGGCATCCAGCATCTCCTCCATGCCGTCGCCTTGTGTCTGTAAGCCCTTTTCTGATTCCATCCTTGGCTCTATATTGGTCGGACCTTCACGCATAGTCCTTTCTCTCTCTCTCTCTCTCTCTCTCTCTCTCTCTCTCTCTCTCTCTCTCTCTCTCTCTCTCTCTCTCTCTCTCTCTCTCTCTCAGATGTAGTGGTATGTCGCGAAAATCAATGCCAGTTTCGTAGGAGTCGTATCGTAGATTCTGTATGGTTTCTCTAGCAAACTCTCTGTACTTGTGCACATGCTCATTACATATCCTACGCTTGTGCAGGATTTGATACTTGCAGAGCATGCACGAGCATGAAATATTTTCCTCCATGTTAGTTGATGACGTTGCCATCTACAATGATTATGAATGTTGTTTTAATATTATACTCCTCACAATGTAAACTACCTCGCATTCTCTAGTCTTGCCCAATTTCCGTACACCTCGGTCGAGAGGTATACGGAGATCAGGACCACCGGGTCAAAATCTCGTCTTTATCGGTCAAATCCTATATGGGTAGACACAAACGTGCACTCCCAGGTGTACATGGCAATGAATGTAGCGGGCAAAACCCCTTTGCCTCTTTTAGTTCCATAGTTTCTTCTAGAGGGAGAGAGAGAGAGATAGAGAGAGTTTTTGTCCTTTTCACACAATTGGTCAGCCAACCTAACTCTTTCTCTATCTACTCTCTCTCTCTACCTTGTAGCTATCTCTAGTTAATTCTCTCTCTCTCTCTCTCTCTCTCTCTCTATATATATATATATATATATCACTCTCTATCTCTTTATTTCTCTCTCTCTCTCTCTCTCTCTCTCTCTCTCTCTCTGTGTCTACGTACCCTATCTCTCGATCTCGCTCTCACTATCTCCCTTTCTCTCTCTCTCTCTCTCTCGCTCTCTCTCTCTCTCTCTCTCTCTCTCTCTCTCTCGCTATCTCTCTTTCTCTCTCTATTTCCCTATTTTCCTATCTCTCTCTCTGTCTCGCTCTCCACTCTCTCTCTCTCTCTCTCTCTCTCTCTCTCTCTCTCTCTCTCTCTCTCTATATATATATATATATATATATATATATACTCTCTTTCTCTCTCTCTCTCTCTCTATTCCCTATCTCTCTCTCTCTCTCTCTCTCTCTCTATATATATATATATATATATATCACTCTCTTTCTCTCTCTCTCTCTCTCTCTCTCTTCCCTATCTTTTTCTCTCTCCCTATTTTCCTATCTCTCTCTTTGTCTCGCTCTCCACTTCCCTATCTCTCTCTCTCTCTCTCTCTCTCTCTTTCATATATATATATATATATATATATATATATCACTCTCTTTCTCTCTCTCTCTCTCTCTCTCTCTCTATTTCCTATCTCTTTCTCTCTCTCTCTCTCTCTCTATTTTCCTATATATATCTCTCTCTCTACTTTCCCCTCTCTCTCTCTCTCTCTCTCTCTCTCTCTCTCTCTCTCTCTCTCTACTGATCGAACGAGCGATTGAGCTAGGGAGATCTAGACGCCCACGACTGTGGAGGCCAGACTACACAACATTGACAGAGGCTGCATCAGAGGATCCAGGTCACTTTGGCTCGACATGCACAACGCCCGGTCAGACTACTGACCATGGAGGAAATTGATGAGGTCTGCCAGCGAGACAGATGTTGGATCTCCTATGATCTACCTATCCCAACTAGCTGTTTTAGCTGCTTAGTCCACACCCAGCAGTTTAGGATTCCATATAATAGTTTATTTTGTCATTTTGTCATCTTGTTATTCTGACTTTGTATCAGATCCACCACATTGTAACTTTCTGGTCTCATAGGTCACTTTGACCTTTTGAAGACGTTAATATAACATTTCATTTCATTTCTTTCTTTAATTTTTATTTCCTACGCATACATTAATTCTCTCTCTCTCTCTCTCTCTCTCTCTCTCTCTCTCTCTCTCTTTAGTTTTAATTTCCTATGCATACATTTCTCTCTCTCTCTCTCTCTATCTAATTTCCTACACGCACACACACTGCTCTCTCTCTCTCTCTCTCTCTCTCTCTCTCTTTCCTACACACACACACACCGCTCTCTCTCTCTCTCTCTCTCTCTCTCTCTCTCTCTCTCTCTCTCTTTCCTACACACACACACCACTCTCTCTCTCTCTCTTTCCTACACACCACTATGAGCCGGGATGTATGTGACATGAAAAATGTATGCACAAACAAGTCTTGGGCTGATGTATGTGGTAGCAATGTGGTTTCTAATTCCTCACTCATGCAAGCTATGGTTCAAACAAAGAATGTTGAGAATGTAGATGTGGAGGAGTTGAAGGAACGGGAGCGACGTTCCAAGAACATTGTTATTCGTGGAATTCCCGAAGAGAAGTTAGAGACACCTCCTTCTCTTGCCATTGTTATTGAAAATTTCTTCAAAACCCACTTTGGCATGTCCGGAGTTATGGTCTATGGAGCACATAGAGTGGGGAAGCAAGGAGCTCCTCGCTCGGGAGAACAGCCAATTGTATGCACCATGCCGGATGAGACCAAGCGAAAGATTATCCTTGATAATAGTTGGATCTATTTGAGGAATACAAAATGTTTTGTATGTGAAGATCGCACTATTAAGCAACAAAATATGCGTCGCAAGGCATATGAGGAAAAGAATAATAAAAACAAGGAAATCTCTCATGAAGAAAATGTGCCCAAGGAGGAGGCAAGTCTCTCAAGCAAATAGGGATGCGTGACCTATGAGACCGAGTTACAATTGAAAATATGCTTTTGGAATTGTAATGGATACCCATGGAATGCGGGGGTTGGCATTGATGAACTAACAAGCAAAGCCGATGTTGTACTTCTTGTTGAAACTTGGGAGCATGATACACAAAGGATTAACGGCTTGGAGGATTACAATGTACATTCATTGATGTGGTCAAAGAATCTCAAGCAACGAAGAGGACAAGGAGGGTTAGCATGTATGGTTAAGAAAGGATTGGAAGATTTTGTATCAATTGTGAAAGATGACAAGTACAAACGTTATGTATGGCTGAAAATTATGACACCAAAAAGAGCACCCATTTTTGTAGCCGGTTGCTACATTCCTCATCATGATTCTCCCTTTTATGCTTGCATGGATAGAGATCAACCATTTTCTGATTTGGAAGAGGACATTGCTTATTTCAAAGGTGAAGGTGATGTTATTGTATTTGGGGATATGAATGCTCGCACAAAAACATTGCAACATGATACTCAACAATTTGATATGCCATACATTTCAAGGGAGTTGGAGGAAGTTCACTTGTATGATCGTACTTCAATGGATGAGAAAGAGCCGGATCACTATGGAAAGTTACTTTTACACATGTGTAATAGCACGGGTATGCTCATTGCCAATGGTGTATCTTTGTGGAGTGGAACCAATGGATTTACATGTAGAAGACATAATGGGGATAGTGTGATTGACTATATGCTACTCTCTGAAGCCATCATGTATCGCATAAAGAGTTTTATGTTTGGTCAATGGACCCCGGAATCCGACCATCGCACCTTATGTATTGACCTTTCATGTGGAGAAGCAACTAAGCATGATAATCTCAGCCAAAGGAAAGAGAAGTTATCACTATGTATGGATTTCAAACGGGCACCAATGTACATTGAAATGGTTGAGCAAAAATTATGGATGACAAAGCTTCAATGTGATGCACCATTGGAAACTAAATGGGAAGCTTTCAAGAAAGCTATTTGTTCTTGTGCGGAAGAATGCTTTGCCATAAAGCATCTCCATGGTATCAACAAAGATAGATCACGCAAAAGGTGGTTTGATAAAGAATGTCAAGATGCTCGAAAGTCCTTGATAAAGCTTGATGCAACTATGGACAAAGACAACTATCAAAGTCATTTGCATACATACAAGGCATTGATTCAAAAGAAGAGAAGAAGATGGGAAGTAAAGCAACAAGAATTTCAAGTCCAAGAAAAGGCACATGCATGTGGAAGATTTTGGAGAAACTTGAGAGGCAAGCGGGTTGAGAATTTTGGTAACTTGAGTCTAGTGGATATGTTCACACATCGTAGGAAATTATATGAGCAAGAAAATACTGAAAAAATGCCATTTTATGGTTCACTCCCATGTATGCCGTCTTTTTTTACTATTGAGGATGTATGCGGTGGGCTTGAAAAGTTGGCCACTCGCAAAGCGGGAGATCTTCAAGGTATCAAGCCGGAGATGATCAAATGGACGGGAGATTTTACCCATGAGTGGATGTGTGATATGTTCAACCTTGCACTTCAACATGGTATGCCTTATGATTGGAGTACTAATTGGGTTAAGCCTTTGCATAAAGGAGGGGATGTAAAGAATGTAAGCAACTACCGGACTATAATGATTGGGTCTCTTATGGCAAAGTTATTTGGGTGCATAATGGAGATGAAATTGAGTGATTGGGCTGAAGAGAATGACAAGCGTGCAAAGGGACAAGCGGGTTTTCGTCGATGCCATAGCACCATTGATCATCTTGTCACTCTTCGTGTTCTCATGGAGGAAAGTCGGTTGAAAGGCAAGCGATTGTATTGTTGTTTTGTGGACTTTAAGAAAGCCTTTGATATGATTCCACGTAACAATTTGTGGAAAAGGATGGAAGAACTCCAAGTGCCAAGTGAGTTTATGCTTGCGGTTTCTCGAATCTATGAGAAGGTGATTTGTCAATTGCGCATGGGAAGAGAAATTTCAGAAATTTTTGTAAGCACTATTGGGGTTAAACAAGGATGTCCATTGTCACCAACTCTCTTTGGTCTATGCATCGATCAATTGGAACAAATGGTACTTGACTTTATGCAAGAAGAAGGCATTGAAGATGTCACTATTTGCAATGCGGTAATCATGCTTTTGTTGTATGCGGATGATGTAGTGCTTCTAGCACACACTTTAGAAGATGCACAAAAGCTTATGGTTGTCCTTGAGAACTTTTGCTTGCATAGTGGGCTGATTGTAAATGAATCCAAAACAAAGGTTATGCTTGTGAAAACCAACCATAAGGAGAAGCCATGCATTGTGTACAACAACGAGACACTTGAAGTTGTTGAGAGCTTTAAGTACCTTGGCCTTGAGGTTCCATCCAATCACAAGTGGCATGAATGTGCTATGCGTCGTTTGGAAGCGGGAAAGAGAGCATATTATGCATTTGAGAACATGTGTAATGCGGGAAACATCAAGTGTTGGGTTCTCAAGAAGTATCTTTTTGATGGATTGGTGACACCGGTTCTTCTTTATGGAGTTGAAGTGTGGGGTGGAAGCATCTCAAAGTCTACTTGGAAAGAGTTTGAGAATGTCCAAAAGCGTTTTCTTACAAACTTTCTCCAAGTTAAGACACAAACACCATATATGCTCCTACTTCTTGAGTCGGGATCTCTTCCAATTGAGGTTATGGGCATGGAAAGGGTTGTGGAGTACATGATAAAGATGCGTCCAAAACCCTCACATCGACTTCCTACAATTGCATGGGAAGCAAGCAAAAAAGTTCAAAAGACGCACAAAAGCAAGATCTTGAGCACGGGATGGATGCAAGACATAAAGAAGTGGTTTGGGAGATGAGATGCATTACACTTGCTACATGATGCTTCAATTGACTCTCAAGTGAATGAAGCTTTTCTACAACGCCAATGTATTACGGCTTGGGAGAAATCTGGTGGGTCACGCTTCATACATTACACCACCTATATTGCCCCCAACTACAAAACCATGTTCTTCGTTGAGAGAGGAAACCGTACTCACACTTACATGCTTGAGCCTATTCCCTTGTCCGTGATACGCACTATCGCAGCAATTCGGCTTAGCTCCCATTTCCTTCGATGCGAGATAGGGCGTTGGGGCAATGGAGAAGAGTCAAATCGATTGTGCACATTATGCTCACTGCAAGTTCGAGAGTCTGAGTACCACACACTACTAGAGTGCTCAGCTTTTGATCACATCCGAACTTGCTTCTCTCACATTTTCAGCCATAACTTAGACCTACACACTTTCCTCTCCCAGCCAAAGTGTGGGCTCTCCATTGCGACTCTCATCACTACAATTTTGGAGCATCGAGAGTCACTCATCAGCCGTACACATACTACATCACATGTAACTTTGGTCCCATAGGTCATATTTGACCTCCGAGGACGATAATAAAATCTATCTATCTATCTATCTATCTATCTCTCTCTCTCTCTCTCTCTCTCTCTCTCTCTCTCTCTCTCTCTCTCTCTCTCTCTCTCTCTCTTTCCTACACACACACACACACACACACACACACACACGATGTAGAGAGAGAGAGAGAGGGGTTGGGGGGCGGGGGGGGGGGGAAGAGTGCCATAATACCTGTGCAGCAGGTTTCGGCCAAGATCTGAGCGCGCGCGTTGAAGGTGAAAATGGCCCCTGCGCACGGGTTCCCCTTTTCCCCCCCCAATTTTTTAGCGTCGAAAAGTGCGTCGATATACGGGTGGTAATGTCCGTCGATATACGCCTGAAAAATCATACCTTGTCACGCATATTTCCACGCGCATATCGACAGCTATTTCGACGCGTATATCGATGAGGTAAAAGAACGTCGATATCTGCGTGGAAAGGTACGGGTGTCGATATATAGGACATCGATAACTTTGGGTTATGTTGTAGTGACCTTTTGTCAAACTTTTGTATCTGGAGAGTTTTTTGGTATTCTCGAGGGTGAACTGTGTAATCATGTTAATATATCACATGAGATATGCAGGAGGGGCTTTTTAATAATGCAAAATTTTTAATCAAATTAATAGAAATACATCAACAAAAGGGTTTTTTATATTTCATTTTGGAAAAAATTCCTAAAATAAGTGCATGTTCAGAGGCACTTTAGGGATTGGCATACTCTCTCACATATTTAAGTGAATGAATGAATCTTCTAGATACAACATGACGTGTAGGCTACTTATGTCAACCATATATCTTCCTCTAGAGTCTTACTATTGAAAAGAATTTGGAGATTGATTATACAACCCATACTGTCTATGCATATGGCACCAAAATCATTTGAATAGCTCTCGTGATTATTCAAACTTGTTATTTAAGAATTGTGCTCTACAATATCAAACCAATCTATAATAGCTGCATCAAATTTGCGATAGTCTTCAACATGTTGCCACAAAATGCACTCGAAGCCTAAGTGCTAGAGTAGTTAGCGATGTTTAAATTTTTTGCTTAATACATGCTTGTACATCTCTCTAAACATTGTCAGGTTAGGACGTTGAATAATCTCCATTGGTATTTGCAAACATATATATGCATGCAAATTGCTTAGGTATTTCTCATGTACTTAAACCTCATTTAGAACATGCCTATGTATTGCTTAAGCATTTAAACCTTATTTACAACATGTGTGTGGTCGCTTAGGCACCGACTATTTGAATACAACCTATTGTTATCCCGGGGGATTCAATGTGTTTTTCGTATGGTACCACGTTGTCGTGCCGTGGCATGTATATAATGTGAAATAAAAACATTCACCTCACTTTTGACACTTCTCGATGCATGGAAAGAAAACCAATAATGTACATATCGTGATATATGCTAAAGCGAGTACTGCAATCGCTATCATGTACATACCTATCCGGTGAGTCGTGACCTTGGATGTGGCTCATTTGCGTGTTTTTTCACTTGATAAGATGCCTAATTTGGTTTGACAATGTACATAGTCCAAGCGTTTCATGGTGGCACACTCATCTCGCCTACAAAGACTGATGCGGGCAAAAACTGCCAAAAATAGCAACTAACAGGCGCCGTTGGAGAATTGCATGAAAAGTGACCCAAAATGGTATATTGATGAAAAATGATGCTTATCTATGCTTTTTATGCTTATGCGAGTGATCCCATAAATTTAGGGATTTTCCTGACTCCGTTTGGGATTTTTCGCATCAAAAATGATATTTTTTTGGGCAAAACATGAGCTGAAAATGGCCTAGTTTTGGTCCAAAGTGACAAAATGGCCCAAAAATTGACACATCAGCTCATAATGCCATGGGGAAGAGAGAGAAGGGGGATTTTTACAGAAAAAACCTGCAATTTATCACTCTATTCAATAGCTTCCATGGTTGCTCAATCTATGTGTAGGACAGTCCCGCCTCTTCGAAATCTTGTATCTGAGCTAGTGAGGGAGTGAATTAGGGTTTCCCCTTATCAAAATGGTGTGTGGGATTCACTTTCAAAGCTCTTAAATCTCTGCAAATTCAGAAAATGGTCGCCATGAAGGTGGAAGCTCGTGTATTCCTTTCAGCTGTTTGATGTTACGACTATGTAATTGGGGGCGAGACTACTTGATACCATGAAAGAGGTTTGGGTTTTGATTGAGATTTGTGCTTGTATGAGCATCGAGGTTTCATGGCTGAAACCTTGGTGTTTTTAAATGGTCTGTTTAAGTGAAATTGAATGTGGTTTGGTGATCCTCTTATCATAATTTCAACTACGAAAACAAGCAATTTCCAAGCACGATAGGAAAGAGGATTTGTGACTTTGCTGTCACGAACGCTCTTAGATTTTCTGTCACCCATAGAAAGAGGGTTGGTGATTCTCCACAAACGCTTTTCACAAAGTTTTTGTGACTCTCATCAAGAACTCTCACAGCCAGAGGTTTTGCACCTTCCCAGCTAGACCGCACATTCCGACATTTCTGGTGAACCCGACGCAAAGTTGCTTGGGTGGGAGTTTGTCAATTGATCTAGACACTTTGTTAGCCATGGATGAAAATCAAGAGACACATGGGATGCACTTTGATCTTGCAATCATGTAGATGTTTCAAGCATTTGCCATGTACATGCAGCAAGAATAAGCAGCGGAAAGAAGCCAGATTTCAACCACAAAAGCACTAGAGTCCATTGTGAAGAGAATTAACCAGTTTGATGGCAGGGACATCACAAAGTATCTACGAGATTATATGAAGGAAATGGAGTTGAACCGAGTGTAAGACATGGTTCGAAGTTTTGAGCTAGTTTGTGTCCTAGAGATCAGAGGCTGTATTAGGGCAATTCAAAATGCTCATGGAAGAAATTGGGAGGAATTCAAGCTTGCTCTAAAAGAAAACTACTTTATGGAGGACTCTGAGAGGGTGACCAAAAGAACTTTCTTAGATTGGGTCGCAAAGCCCAAAGAAGGGATTTTTGCTACAGAGCTTCTGAGAGAGTTTGAGTGACGCTATGCTCAACTATCACAAACTGAACAAGATTCCTTGGATAGGGAGAAGGTAGAAATTTTCCTACAAGCAACGGGCAAAGAAATTGAAGAAAAGTTAGAGCTTCTCTTGGAAGACAAAGATGCAGAGCAAGGTTTGAAGACAAGGTGGAATGATGTACAAGATACAGTCTCCCTGTTGGCAAAAAGACAACGCAGAAGAGACAAGATGGTGGTGAACAATGGTGCTCCAGTTCTTGCTGTTACTGAGAAGCAGCCAAAACCTGCTATTGTAGCTTTTAAGGATGATGGGTCTATGCTTGAAGAACTTGTGAAGGGCATACGTGGGCTGAAATTAAAGCTAGCAAGGCTTGAAGAAAAGGGGCAAACGCCTGGACAGTCATAAAGTCAAAGACCTCAAAACAGAGAGGGATTTGTAAATAGGTGCATCTGGTGTGACAACCCAGACCATCCAAGAAGGGACTGTGAAAGCTTCAAAGATGCCTTGGGTAAAGATCTTGTCTTCTTCAAAGAAGGGAAGATACATCTTAGTGAAACAGGGAAGCCCTTGGTGACCAACTTTGGCAAGGGATGAAAAAGCTAGTTGAGGACATGGAAACCAGTCATGCTATCTCAATGGTTAAAGCAGCAGCATTTGGCTTAAAGGCTGGTCAAGTCATGCTCAAAGGGTCAAAATCTATTGAAGATGTGAGTGAGGATGGTGAAGATGTCTGGCCATCTACGATGGAGTTAGCTATGAAGGGAAAGTTGACTAAAGAAGTCTTACATGAAGCAGGAGATTGTATCCGTCTTGAGACTAGGTGGAATGAACCTGTAGATGCCTTCTCAGTGCATGCCTACATTGCAAAGTGTTGAGGAAACAAGGTACTTGTTGAAGAAAAACGCAGGAGAGAAAATGGAGATGAAGGTCCCTCAAAGAGGGCTACTAGAGGTGGAGGGAGAAAGGATCTGAGTCCCTCTCAAGAGCCCATGGCAAGGGAGCCTCCATCACAAGAAGTACCAATGAGAGATGCCGCACCAAAGGAGAAGCAAGATAAAGAAAAAATCAAGGGAAAAAGCCCATCATACAAGCTACAATCAGATATTGAAGCTGCCACAGATTTAAAGAAAGTTTTAGAGGAAAGGATCTTAAATAGCAAGGTGGAGTTTAAATGCATTGGGAGAAGTCACTGGCATTGCAAAAAGAGAGTTCCATGAGGAAATCATTGATACATAAGAAGGAAGCGACAAGCTTTAACGGAATCCAATCAGAGGCTGAAGAGAGTGCTTCAAAGACACATGTGATACAAGTACAACAAATAGATGAAGATGAGAATTTTGTAAGCTGCTACCAATCTTCGGGCGGCAGAAATAGGCATGTTAAATTTGAAGATGAAGATGAAAACGAAGCCACTCATAAGAGCCACTATTCTAGAAACCATTGGGCAAGGGCTACAACAGAAACCTTGGTTAAGGTGGGAGATCTTGAGGAGCCTTATGTGGCCTTGATAGACCATGGTTCGGAGATTAACCTCATGTCCAAGAGTCTCTATATGAAGGGAAAGTGGCCAATTGATACCGACCATGGGTGGATGATTAGGGCTGCAAACAACTCATCCGGAGATCTCTATGGTGCTTGTCCAAATGTTAATGTAACCATAGGGGATGTGAAAGGTGAGCAAAATTTCTTTGTTCAAGAGATGTCAAACTATCCTCTAATCCTTGGACAACCATACATCACCGCAGTGCGAATGGAGACAAAATTGGTGGATGATGGATCTGCCTATATTGCCAGGGTCAAAAACAAAGATGAAAAACGAGATGTTCAATTCTTGACAGTTTGCGTTGACCATGAGCAAAATCGTGACAGCTTAAGGGACCATTCTCTACCAAAACCAAGCAAGGAGTTTCGAGATCAAAGGGAGATGAGGGGTTTTGGCCGAGTACCATTGTAAAGCGGGAGTGCAGTGGTACAAAAAGAAAAAGGTTCTTGCTTGATCCGAAGGGAGACAAAGCTTTTTCTACAGGTGCCCTAGTAGCAAAGGATGGATCAGTATCTTTCACAATGCTTGGAGATTTAAAGAAAGGACAAAAACGGTATGTAAATAGTGCACAGAGAAAATACAAAAACCATTATTTGCTACATGAAGACGAGTACATTTCAGGTGTTTTTGAGGAGGTTTTTTTTTGTAGATACTATGGGTGATCTCAATGCTATAACAAGTTCTAGTTTTCAACAAGGAAATGACCTGGTAAAAGTAGCTTCGATGGACATGTATAGAATCATTGAGTCTTTCAAAGATGAGGAGTTCTTCAATGTGCAAAGAGATCTAGAAGTGCGAGTGAAGACGAAGTACAAAACTATAGCAAAGAAGGTGAAACTAGTGGCATTGCCTTTGCCTACAGATTGCAAGGAAACGATGGATTAGGCTTCTTTGCAACCTAGTCTCCGAGATCCAAAAAGAATTGGACACAAGTTTACGCAAGAATCATTGAAGATGTTAAAAGTTGGAGGCAATGAATCCTTGATAGATATTGAAAGATATTGAAAGAAAATGCTTTGAACAGACACTCTCCAAACATGGAATAGCTTTTTCATTTGAGCCGCGTGAGATAGGGTGTGTGGATCCATCTATAGTCGAACCAATGGTAATATTCACTATATCTTATGTGCCTTGGAATCTACGACCAATTCCAATGCCAAAAGCACTCTTGCCAAAGCTTATAGATTTACTCAATGAAAAGATAAAGATGGGGATTTTGGAACCTTCATGTGCCCCCTACTCAAGCAAATGGTGCACAGTACCAAAGAAAAATGGAGCTTTACGCTTCATTCAAGACATGCAGCCTGTCAACAAAGTCACAATCAGGAATATGGGTAGAAGGCCAATTGTAGATGAGTTTGCAGAAGCATTTGTAGGAAGGGCAATATATTCTATGGGGATTTGTACTCAGGGTATGATCAATTCCAACTAGCAATGGAAAGTAGGGACTTGGACTACCATGAGAACACCTTGGGTTTGGTAAGAATGTGCATCTTACCGCAGGGAGCAGCCAACTCGGTTGCGCACATGATGAACGGTATGAACAAAGTCCTTCGTGACTTCATACCTCAAATTACAACGCCTTTTCTTGATGACGTTCCAATCAAAGGATGCAACTTAGCTAAAAAATATGAGGCTCTAGATTCGAGGGGGTGCCGTAAATATGTAGCAAACCACATCAATGATTGTGATAGAATTTTAACAAGGCTAGAAGAAGTGAACCTTACATTATCTGTGCAAAATTCAGTGTTTGGGGTTGAAGAAATATTGATAGTGGGACATCTTTGTAATCCTCATGGCCGCCGACCTTGTCCACACAATACAGAGGATGAAGGAAGTATGCGTAAATATCATGGAGGTGAGAAGGTTTCTAGGTGTATGTGTCTTCTATCTCATATGGATTACACATTATGCACATGTTGCAGATGTGGATGCAATACGGAGGATGAAGGAAGTATGCGTAAATATCATGGTGAGAAGGGTTCTAGGTGCATGTGTCTTCTATCTCATATGGATTACACATTATGCACATGTTGCAGATACTCTTTATCAATTGATAAGGAAGAATCAAAGGTTTCAATGGAATGATGTACATGTAAAAGCTATGAGGAAGTTGAAGCAATTGTTGCTATCTTCACCAACTTTGAGGAAGATTGACTATGAGTGTGAAAGACCGGTGATTTTGACAGTGGACACTAGTCCAACGGGAATTGGATGGGCAGTAGGACAAGACGATGAAGAGAAACACAGGTCTGTGGTGAGGTTTGGGGCCAAGGTTCTAAGCTCTTGCCAAAGAGCATATCCACATGTAAAAAGGGAGTTATGGGGGGTGGTTACAGCATTAAAGTGTGACAAAGAGTACTTCATTGGAGCATCTGTAGTTGTGGAGACTGATTGCTTACCACTTCTAGGGATGATTGCAAGCTGCTCTACTCTTGATATTGCTATGCTTAGGTGGATTGCTTATATAAAGTCCTTGAACCCATAATTGAATCACATTGCAGGAAAAGATAATGCAATGGCAGATATGCTTTCAAGGGCAAGGTATGAAGACGAGGATGATATGATTGATGAGGAAGAAGATGTGGGCACAAAATTCTACACAATTTCTCATGCAAAGTGTGATGATGTATGCATTATATCTTCACTTGAATCCTTTTCAGAGGAGTTCTATGAGGATGAATGGTTGCTCATAGGTCGCTACCTGAGTACTTTACAAAAGCAAGATGATTGGAGTGAGTCAGAATTCAAAAGGATCTTTAAATATATGGATTCTTCTTGAGGGATGGTTACTTATGGAAACATCCTAAAAGAAGAGACGAGACTCCATTACGAGTAGTATGTGATAAGCCTACTCAGCTCAAAGTTATCAAAGAGGTTCATGAAAGCCTATATGTTGGACATCGAGGTGTATGGGATACTTTTTTCAAAGTGAAAGAGAGATATTGGTGGAAAGGCATGTATAAGGATGTAGCGGATTTTGTGGAGTCTTGTGTTGCATGCCAAATGTATTCCAATGTACGTCATCGTGATGGATTGCATCCTACATACCCATTAGCCATGCACTATAAATGGGTTGTTGATCTAGTCACATTGCCTTTAGGACTTTTGCAAATGAGATACTTGATACTTGCACAAGAAGACTTGACAAACCAAGTGGAAGGGCGTGCATTGAGGACAAAAACTACAGAAGCTGTTTGTAAATTTTTGCTTGAAGATGTAATTTGCCGCTATGGTTGTGTGGAAAAGATAGTTGCTGATAGAGGTGAGTTAGACGCAGATGAAGCAAGGGATTTCTTTATAAGAATTGGTATAAAGCTAGCCCTGAGTTGTGCTTATAATCCAGAGGGAAATGGGAAAAGTGAAAGAGGACGTCCTCCTATTGTCAAAGCTTTGGCTAAGGCATGCAAAGGTAGAATGCTGAGTGGCCAAGGTTGCTACCATATGCTTTGTGGGCTGATCATACAACTCATAGCTCAGTGACTGGTTACATGCCTACCGAATTGATGTATGGTTAGAAGCCAGTCATGCCAATTGAGGATGTAGTTCCTACTTGGAACATGTTACCTTGGGAAGATGGTGTAAGTAGGGAAAATTTACTTGCTTTGCGCATAAGGAATTGGAAAGAAGATAGGAAGACATAGACATTGCTAAAGCTTGATTGAAGGATGCAAGACTAAAGAATAAAGATAGGTTTGATAAAAGACATAGGCTTCGACCAAAGCCTATTGAAGAGGGTGATTGGGTCCTAATGTACGACAATAGCCTTGACAACCAACACACCACACAAAGAAAACTTGCAAAAAGGTGGTTTGGTCCCTATGTTGTCAAACATGTGCATGAAAACGCTACATATACTTTGAGGGAGCTCAATGAAACAGAGCTTAAAATTCCCATAGCGGCAAAAGAATCAAGATGTTCAAGAGGAGACATGATAATGATCCTTTTGATTCACAACAAGATGATGATGAAGAATCCAACGACATTGCTACACATGAGGATGAAGAAGCAGAGGATGATTTTCTAGACTTTGCAGAAGATGAAAATGACATCCAAATATTTGTGGATCTTAATGAAGATTAAACCTACATAGGGAAAATGTTGGCACATGCCGGAGGATGTGCAGGTTCAGAGGGGGTGGATGTCGTGCCGTGGCACGTATATAGTGTGAAATAAAAACATTCACCTCACTTTTGACACTTCTCGATGCATGGAAAGAAAAACAATAATGTACATATCATGATATATGCTAAAGCGGCTACTGCAATCGCTATCATGTACATACCTACCCGGGGAGTCGTGGCCCTGGATGTGGCTCATTTGCGTGCTTTTTCACTTGATAAGATGCCTAATTTGGTTTGACAATGTACATAGTCCAAGTGTTTCATGGTGCACACTCATCTCGCCTACAAAGACTGATGCGGGCAAAAACTGCCAAAAATAGCAACTAATAGACGTCGTTGCAGGATTGCATGGAAAGTGACCCAAAATGGTATATTGATGAAAAATGATACTTATCAATGATTTTTATACTTATGCGAGTGATCCCACAAATTTAGGGATTTTCCTGACTCCGTTTGGGATTTTTCGCATAAAAAATGACATTTTTGGGGTAAAAAATGAGCTGAAAATGGCCTAGTTTTGGTCCAAAGTGGCAAAATGGCCCAAAAAGTGACACATCAGCTCATAATGCCATGGGGAAGAGAGAGAAAGGGTCTTTTTACAAAAAAAACCTGCAATTTATCACTACTGTCCAATAGCTTCCATGGTTGCTCAATCTATGTGTAGGGCATTCCCGCCTCTTCGAAATCTTGTATCTGAGCTAGTGAGGGAGTGAATTAGGGTTTCCCCTTATCAAAATGGTGTGTGGGCTTCACTTTCAAATCTTTTAAATCTCTGAAAATTCAAAAAATGGTCGCCATGAAGGTGGAAGCTCGTGTATTCCTTTCAGCTGTTTGATGTTACGACTATGTAATTGGGGACGAGGCTACATGATACCATGAAAGAGGTTTGGGTTTTGATTGAGATTTGTGCTTGTATGAGCATCGAGGTTTCATGGATGAAACTTTGGTGTTTTTAAATGGTCTTTTTAAGTGAAATTGAATGTGGTTTGGTGATCCTCTTATCATAATCTCAACTACGAAAACAAACAATTTCCAAGCATGATAGGAAAGAGGGTTTGTGACTTTGCTGTCACGAACGCTCTTAGATTTTCTGTCACCCATAGAAAGAGGGTTGGTGATTCTCCACAAAACCTTTTCACAAAGTGTTTGTGACTCTCATCATGAACTCTCACAGCCAGAGGTTTTGCACCTTCCCAGCTAGACCGCACACATTCCGACAATGTGAGTGTACAAGAGGGGGCTTTCTAGATTTTGTTCATAAGCGTATGCAATAGGGGTAGCCCCTCATTATTTCATACTCATATCGTATACATAAAGGAGGGGGGGGGGGGGGGGGGGGTACATACAACTACCTCGGCCACCTTAAATACAATGGTTGTTTCCACGGAGAGAGAGAGAGAGAGAGAGAGAGAGAGAGAGAGAGGGAGAGACTATGAAAATCTCCAAGTGTTTACCGTGTTGTTTTACCACATTTTGTAGCAATGAGAGAAACAAGAGAGAGGAGGGTGGGGGGAGTTTTTTTGTGTTTAAAGTATTACCGTGACTTTATCCGCTATTATTACTGCGCTCATTACCGTCGTTATATCCGCTGCCCAAATTTAGCGCCTAAACTTTCAAATTCTGGATTAACTCCCCCCCCCCCCTCCCTTCAAATTTTGGTGTTTCCCTCTTCTCAATAAAAATTAAAGAGTATTGTATATAATTTTCAAATATAAAAAAGAAGAGAAAGAAAGAGAGAGAGAGAAAGAGAAAGAGGGGGGAGAAGGAGGCGGGGATATAAGGCCCGGTTTAGACGCTACGACGGAAATGCTTCCCACAGGGTCGTCTAAGTTGCGTGGCAAAAGCCTATTTGTTGCAGTAGATATCATCTTCCTCTGAGCCCGCCATTTTTTGTTCCGGCACCCCATCCCTCCTTGGAAGAGCTGCTGGCCTCTCTCCACCTCTTTTGTTTTTCGCTCTTCTTCCTCCAACACCGTTTAGACGAGGCGGTCTAAACGATCGTATACCACCACATATAGCGATCTCCTCCACCACGTGAACCAAGAGGTGAATTTGCCTAAGAAGGACCGATCGAGGAAATGCATCTTCAATGGCACACACAGTTTCTGTTGCAAGTGTTTGAGCAGCAGGGATAGCATCTATTTCGATTTCCTTGGAGCTCACAAATCTGCAAGAAAACACACAAGGATACACTAAGTGCTAGTTGAAATTATTGTGTACATAAAAAAGGTGTAGTCGAGTGGAGTCTTGTGGTGTACCTTACTAGCTCTCCTAATTTGAAAATAGCATCCCTGACTTTCTTGTCCCGACATATACACATACTCACCGACAGAATGAACTACAATGTAAATCAGGAAATGGGAAAGTAAGTGATAGTCATACACACAAACTACTGATAGAATAGGGACTATGAAGATTACCTAAAGCATCTTGTGCCAACCGTGGGACTTCAACCCATACAATTGAACGCTTCCACCCTTCTTCGCTTTTGTGAAGCTCCCTTTAGCGACCTCATGTATCCTGTTGGTGTGCGAATAGAGGCAATGGTACCCTTCACCTTGTCTAATTCTTGTTTTGCTAGCATCCATGGTGCTTTAGGAAGCACAATATTTCCATTTGGGGCACGACGTGGAGTGGAAAAGGCGGGGAGACGTTTTAAAAGCCTCAAATCCTCCCTCGCACCCAAAGAGTCCTTCTTGCCAATAATGTGGTCCTGTAGTGTTTGGGCTACATTCTTGAATATGTGCATGGGATCCAAGAGGTGTTGTATTTTTATGTCCTTCCAATATGGAAGCCTTAAAAATATGGAATACCTTGACATACCTTTTGGTGGAGGACACGGAGCCGGATTGTTGTTGTGGTGTTCCTCCCAAATGGTTGCCCAATCTTGCATTGTGAGCTTTAGAGGAGCCTTCCCATTTGTTGGAGCCTTGTGCTTGATATGCCCTTGGGGTAAGAAACGATGTTTGTTTGGATAGGTTACCTTACGCAAGGAATCTGGCCTCTCCGTTACCAACGATGGCCCACAAGTAGGACATGCATTGTGGCCCGATGTGGACGACCCTGCATACATATTATATGGTTAGAGAGATGAGTGGACTAAAGTGAGCTAAAAGGAGCTAAAGGGAGAGAGGGAATGAGGGAAAGAGAGGTAGAAATCTCTCCAAGCCCAGGATAGTCGTGCATAGTCAACATAAGGATTCCCCTGACTTGAGGCCTCTCTCCCCCCCTTTGCAAGTGAGACATTGACAACAGGAATGCCTCTCCCAACTCCTCCATGAGGGGCTTGAGGTAAATGTCAATATTTGACACTTTGTACTTCTGTGGCACAAGCAAGGAAAGAAGTATATTGCCCTTCTTGGTTGTTTCCCATGGTGGAATATTGTAGTTGACGATCACCATAGGCCAAGTGCTCCATGAAGTAGACTTAGTACCGAAGGGGTTGACACCATCACTTGCTAACCCAAGCCTCAAGTGTCGAGGCTCCAAACCAAACTCTGGCCATTGAGTTTCAATGTGCCTCCATGCAGGTGAATCGGCAGGGACACACATCATTCCATCATTTCAGCGATGGTTTGCGTGCCACGTGAGAAGCTCCACGGTAGACCTGCTTTTAAACATGTGTTGGATGCGAGGAATTAATGAAAAATGTCTTAATATAGTAGGTGTGCCCCGCTCACACGTGTCTTGTATCGTGCCTCCCTGCACACGGGACATGAGGTAGCATGTGCATGCTCATTGCGGTATCATGCATGCAATTGTTGATGCACGCATGGATGCGCTCATACTGCATTCCAAGTGTAGTGACATACGATCTAGCTCGTCGACGATCTGGAGGCATGTGGTGATCAGCTGGCAACATTTTGCCCATCAAACTACAACAAACGTGCATATTAGTATAATTCCTAGAAGACGACACCATAAAGAGAGAGGGAGAGAGTATATAAAAGCCACATTCCATACTTACAGAAGTAGTGCATCGACACTTGCATTACTCCAACCGAATTTTTCTTGCAAGTTGAGTACTTCCAACGATGCTCGGAGCACCGAGTACCGTGCATCGTCGTAAAGAGGTGTTTGGGCACTCGTCATCTATTCTCCGTTTCGCGAGTCCGTTTAGTGCAGGGCTGACAATCCTCTTCGCACAGGTCATGCTCATGAGTTAGTAACTCATCATACATGTCGAACATGTACTCATCCTCTATTTTAAAGTGTGACGAAGACGCCGTAGGAGCTGCCGACGTAGAGCCAACGGTGACAGGATCACCATGCGGTGCACCCAAATCGCCGAGTCGCTCTTGCCTCTATCGTTCGGCCTTGCGCGCCGGTGCACGAGCATTGAACACAGACCAATGGGGCACCTCCTCAAGCTACGGGTGAGTCGTGCTATCATCTCTCCGAGAGCTTTTCTGAGGATGCCAAAGCCCTTCGTTCTCCACCTGCTCCAAAGCAATGCGTCTCAAGCGAGGAATTGCCCTTTTGCACTTGGCGCAAGAATAAGGTAGTTTTTCCTTGAGCCAACGATCTTGCTCTGGGCCTCCAGGAGGACCACGATCATCCCATTCGATGTCCTGCACACGCGAAAGGTTGTTTATTTAGTAACGTGTCCTAAAAAAGAAATAATTAGAAAAGCACTCAATTCCATTAGAGAAATTACATATAGTTAAAGTCAAAGGGAATAAATGACAATGACTGTTAAAATTATTTTTTCACTAAAAGAGATTTTAAAAATTCAATTAATAAACATTTAAAAGTAGTACAAAATAAAGTATCCATAAAAAAATAAAAATCTTCATCAAAAAACTCAAAAGGGTAAAAAATGAAATAACGTATAGCTAAGGGTAGGGGGTGTGGTTTGTACCCCCCCCTCCCTGCAACCTCGGATACGCATGTATCCGTTTGAAATGACTGGCTGCGGTAATCAGCATGGTAATAGCCGCGGTAATAATTGGCGCTTAAGAAACGAAAGAAGGCAGAGTATGCCACATTTTTGCAGCATACCGTGCGTTCTTGCTCTCTGCCATCGCTCCCAAGCTTTCCCCCCCTCCCCTCCCCGACCCCCATCTCTCTCTCTCTCTCTCTCTCTCTCTCTCTCTCTCTCTCTCTCCTTCAACAAGCTTAAGCCCCCCCCCCCCCTTTCAACCTCTCTCTTCTCCCTCTCTCCTTCTCCAAGCTTCTTACGTTTCGTTGAAGAGGGTTTCGTCCAAGTTTCTTGCAAGGGGATATTCCGCTATCTTCTTTGGACGCTCAACCTATTCAAAGCTTAACAGGGCTACAAAGAAGAGGTAAACACAAAAGAACATCCTCCCTCTTCTCCTTTTGTTTTATACTACACACACATAAATAAAAAAATAGAGAAAAAGAATCCATTATAACATACCTCGTTCATTAGGAAATGGTTGTTTTGCACGGCTTGTTTGAAATGGTTGTTTTGCTAAGCACGTTTGAAAATGGTTGCTTTGCTATGTTTGTTTGAAAATGATTGATTTGTCATGCACATTTTGGAAATGATTGTTTGGATAGTGTTGGATGAAATAGAGAGAGAGAAAGAGATAAATGAAGAAAGAGAGAGACAGAGAGAGAGGGAGAGAGAAATAGATAAAGAGAGTGAGAGAGGGAGAGAGAGAGGGAGAGAAATAGATAAAGAGAGTGAGAGAGGGAGAGAAATGTTAGATAAAGAGAGGTAAATGTTAGATAGAGAGAGAGAAATAGATAAAGAGGGAGAGAAATGTTAGGTAGAGAGAGAAATAGATAAAGAGAGTGAAAGAGAAAGAGGTATAGAGGTAGATAAATAGAGAGGGAGAATTAATGTGTGTGTGTGTGTGTGTGAGAGAGAGAGAGAGAGAGAGAGAAATTTAAAGAGAGGGAGAGAAATGTTAAATAGAGAGAGAGAAATAGATAAAGAGGGAGAGAAATGCTAGATAGAGAGAGAGAAATAGATAAAGAGAGTGAGAGAGAAAGAGGGATAGAGGTAGATAAATAGAGAGAGAGAGAGAGAGAGAGAGAGAGGGAGAGAGGGAAAGAGGGAAAGAGAGAGATAGAGGGAGAGAGGGAAAAAGGGAGAGATAGAGTGAGAGAGGGAAAGAGGGAGAGAAAGAGAGAGATAGAGGGAAATAGGGACAGGGAAAGAGAGAGAGTAGATAGAGAAAGAGAGGAATAGAGATAGAGAGAAAGAGAGGGAGAGAAAGAAAGAGAGATAGAGAAAGAGAGGGAGAGAGGTAAAGAGGGAGAGAAAGAGAGAGATAGAGAGGGAGAAAGAGAGGTAGAGAAAGAAAGAGAGAGAGAGGGAAAGAGGGAGAGAAAGAGAGAGATAGAGGGAAATAGAGAGAGAAAGAAAGAGAGAGAGATAGAGGGGAAGAGAAAGAGAGATAGAGAGAAAGAGAGGTAGAGAAAGAAAGAGAGAGAGATAGAGGGAGAGAGAGAAAGAGGGAGAGATAGAGTGAGAGAGGGAGAGATAGAGTGAGATAGAGGAAAATAGGGAGAGAAAAAGAGGTAGAGAAAGAAAGAGAGAGAGATAGAGGGAGAGAGGGAAAGAAGGAAATAGGGATAGGGAAAGAGAGAGAGTAGATAGAGAGGGAGAGAAAGAGAGGAATACAGATAGAGAGAAAGAAAGAGAGATAGAGAAAGAGAGGGAGAGATAGAGAGGGAGAAAGAAAGAGAGAGAGATAGAGGGAGAGAGGAAAAGAGGAAGAGATAGAGTGAGAGAGGGAGAGAAAGAGAGAGAGATAGAGGGAAATAGGGATAGGGAAAGAGACAGTAGATAGAGAGGGAGAGAAAGAGAGGAATAGAGATAGAGAAAGAGAAAGAGATGGAGAGAGGGAAAGAAGGAGAGACATAGAGGGAAAGAGGTAGAGAAAGAGAGGTAGAGAAAGAAAGAGAGAGAAAGCGAAGGGTAGCCCATCCCCAAGCTTGGGGGATGTAGGTAGAAGACAATGGGTTCCACTTGTAAAACATGTTGATCTATGTTTTGCAATAACGGGATGAAGCGGCTGCCTCAAGTTGTGAGGCCATTCTAGGACATGGTGGATGTCCCTGGGGTCGCTCTTGTGGACGTACGCGAAGCTCGAAAAAGTGGTGCCCAAGTCCAAAGCCACCATGACCTTAGCCGAGACCTCCATGCCTCAACAGAAGATGTCGTCCATGTTTGGCTTCTCATCTCTGAGAGTGCTTGCTTTACATGGAGGCGCGGACATGACTCTGGGATGGAGAGAGAGACTCAGTGAGAGAAATAGAATTACTTATTGCATTATTAGAATTGTAATGTTACGATCAATTGATCACTTAGATGTTGAATTCACGTGCAGCCAACACAAAACGATGGCTACATTTACAACCTTAACATATATATGTGTGTACATATATATCTGTTTATGCAAGTATGTAGGCATTAAGTACGGGAGCATAGCATCCGAAGGTTAGACTCTTCCTCTTGGGTATAGTCCTTTTTTAATCGTGGCGTTGCGGTCATTGATCCACTCATGCATGGATTACCGCAATGTACCTTTGGTTTTACCACGGTTGAGACTGCGATGATATCTAAAGAGGTACAGTTGACCTTTGGCACTACTAGCCTCTACTTAGGTCTACTAGTATGTCTATGTATCTACGTGTTTGTGTGCTAATATATATATCCTCTGGGAGAGAATTGTAATGTTACGATCAATTGATCACTTAGACGTTGAATTTAGGTGCAACCAACACAAAACGATGGCTACATTTACAACCTTAACATATTTATGTGTGAACATATATAGCTGTTTATGCATATATGTAGGCACTAAGTATGGAAGCATAGCATCCGAAGACGCTTCTTCTTGGGTATAGTCCTTTTTTAATCGTGGTGTTGCGGTCATTGATCCACTCATGCATGGATTACCGCAACGTACCTTTGGTTTTACCACGGTTGAGACTGCGATGATATCTAAAGAGGTGCAGTTGACCTTTGGCACTACTAGCCTCTACTTAGGTCTACAAATATGTATATGTATCTACGTGTTTGTGTGGTAATATACTTGTGTACATATATTTAGATGAGTGAGTAGGGTGGAAAGCTTAATCTTATATTGCTCTTTGTAATGTAGATGTGAGACGACAGACCAACTAGTGAGGAGCAGCCAACTGGCTCTTCTTTTGGTTGGTTCACATCTCAGGTGGGCTCCCACCCGGGGTGGACATCGCCTCCAATGGACCCGTTTCTTCAGTTGTTGAAAACAATCAAAGAAATAAAAAATGTTTCTACGTAGTTAACCATAAACCATGAGTGTCATAGGTTTTTTTTTTGTTATTTGCAGGCATGGCCATCCTACACCTACCCTTCTCAGATTCCTGCACCGGTCGTAGATCCTGACTTACAGCGGGCTATCTCTTTACGAGAGCAGTATGTGAGATCCCCAACCCACCAATACCAAGATCGGGATGGGATCCTTGACAGGTCTCTAGGTCTGATTAAAATCAGACTCTCTAAACAAGAAAAATCCAAGGAATAGACCTTTACCATTGACAATGGCTTGGGTCTATAGCCTTAGAAGAAGACCTAGTCTTGTCTCGCAGCGAAAAACGAGACAACGTATTAAAAGTCCAAAAAACTATTTTGGCCCTATAACTGCCACAGTTGGGCTAAGGTATCCTCAATCAATGTTTTTCCCCCCCTAACAGATGTGAGGGCACAACCGCTGTCTAGTGGACTCCTCTTCCAAGTGAAGAAGTTTTCTAAACGTTTTTAGTGCGTTGGGATGGATAGTTACTTGACTAATCAGGTCCACCCGTCCATGATTGACAACCTTAGTCAATCCCCACTTACCACCCGGCACTCACACATGATTCATTTATCTTACTATCACATTGTTTTAACATTTAAAATAATGGGTTCTTTTAACGTGCAATAATTCCTTGAAGATAGCATTGAAAGCATTCTTTTAGAAAACAGACATCTTTAAACTTAAGACAGGGTACTGTCAATCAAAACAATATCATAATAACCATGACCAAGACTCTTCTTGTCTCAAGATCACCTAAGGGTGAAAAAATGACACCCATTCCTTATTCACAATCTGGAGTGGATAAACCCCCACCCAAGGTTCCGGGTGCCCATACACCAAACCAATTGCCCATACAACCGGGTGGCTCCCCTATGATAAAAAACGGTATCCTAACTTATGTAGAAACATCAAGACATGACACGGAGTAGAAACTCAACGTTCATAGAGGTAACCGACTTATCCATGGCTGGAAAGCAATCATTATTCATAAAAATATACCAAGGAGTCAGAGGTGTCTTGAGACAAGCTGTCTTAAGGATGATCAATGATATCTTTCCTAATTCAACCAGTTTTAACCCAAAGAATTCTTTCCAACATTATAAACAAATGCACGTTGGAAGTTACCTTCCGTTTTGGTCGATTATTCCTTTTCTAATTCTTACTCACTCCTTACGGATGCAATGCTAACTTATGAAAGAACTTAAACTATTAAAAGACTTAATTTAATAATGGAAAACCCACCTGCTACTGTTGCTGATCGGCCATCTGTTGCTGTGCTGACTCCTGAAGACTCTCCTCCGTAGGCTTACTACTAGGCCCAGCGTCATCGTCGTGCGACGTTCTAGTTCTTTTTAGAGCTCTTCCCTCATCATCAGATGTAGGATTGGCTTGGGTCCTTTTAGGTGCCATAACTTCTTATCCTTACAAAAAATACGTCTAATCATTAGGTAAATTATTCAAAATCTAAACTCAACCTTTGTATTCAACCGTAACCCATCCAAGGTTAAATTTATAGTCTTAATTGGTAAACTCGTGACTTAGTAATTTCTCATTTGCTTATATAGGTATAGTAACTTTTTCCACATCTTCCCTAAGGGTTTTCTAAGCTATCCTATTTCTCTTATAATTTTGTATATCATAACTAATTTTCCCATCGAATTTTAAGCTTGGAATCTGCTTATTTTGAGCTTAATATTTATTCTATTTATTTTCTCTTAAAGATTTCATTTCCTCAACTTTATATCACAGGTTTACTTACGATAATTTTTCTAAAAACTTTCGATCGTAAAGTCTATTTATTTAATTAATCTTTTACTAAAAATAGGACTTTTGGTCACTTATAATTTTTTAAACTCACTAATTAGCTATGGTATAATTATCACAAGGAGATAAGGATATTTGTGACCTCTAGTAATTATTTTTTAATTTTTTAACTCAACTATATAATTTCCATCTTTAATTTTCAACTAAAATTAGTATAATTTGACTTAGATAAATATCTATACTAATTTTCTAACCTTGATATAATTATCAAGGCCTCTTTATCATGTAATATAACTTTCATAAATAGCATGTAATCATATAACCTGATTTAGTAATTTTTCCTTTTAGTTTCTAGCTAGAATTAGTATAACTTTGACTAAACTAAATATCTATACTAATTAGTTTCTATCCTTGACGTGATTATCACGGTCTTTTCATCCTGTAATCTAAATCTCATAAATAGCATGTAATTATATAACATGATTTACTAATTTTCCCCTTTAGTTTCTAGCTAGAATTAGTATAATTTGACTAAACAAAATATCTATACTAAGTTTCTACCCTTGACATAATTATCACGGTCTTTTCATCATGTAATCTAATTCTCATAAATAGCATGTAATCATATAACATGCTTACTAATTTCTCCCTTTAGTTTCTTGCTAGAATTAGTATAATTTGATTAAACTAAATATCTATACTAAGTTTCTACCCTTGACATAATTATCATGGCCTTTTCATCATGTAATCTAACTCTAATAAATAGCATGTACTCATATAGCATGATTTACTAATTTCCCTCTTTAGTTTTCAGTTAGAATTAGTATAATTTGATTTAGATAAATATCTATACTAAGTTTCTAAACTTGACATAATTATCACGGTCTTTTTATCATGTAATATAACTCTCATAAATAGCATGTAATCATATAACATGATTTACTAATTTTCGCATTTACTTTATCCTAAAAAATTGAGTTTTTCTACTAAGATAATTAGCTAAACTAATTATCTGTGGTTAAAATAATTATCATGAGTTTTTTAAAATGTGATTTACCTCTGATAGTTATCTGAACGGTTTTTAGTTTAATTTGCTATTTTTTCCCTTTTAATTTCCCCTAAAAACAATGTAATTGCTGAGATAATGAGTTAAAATAATTATTTGAGTTTAAGACAATTATCACGGGTCCCATAAGATGTGATTTACCTCTGATAATTATATCAAATAATTTGGAATCAATTTGCTATTTTTTCTCTTTTAATTTCCCCTAAAAGCAATGTAATTATACTGAGATAATCAGGTAAACTAATTGTCCGAGTTTAAGAAAATTATCACCTTTCCCATAAAATGTGATTTACCTCTGACAATTATATCAAAGAATTTGGAATCAATTTGCTATTTTCCTCATTTTAGTTTCCCCTAAAAATAGTATAATTATATTGAGATAATTAATTAAACTAATTATCTAAGATTAAGATAATTATCACGGGTTTTCTAAGATGTGTTTTACCTTTGATAATTATCTCAAAGCATTTTGGATCAATTTACTATTTTCCCCTTTTTAACTTTTCCTAAAAATAGTGTAATTCTGCTAAGATAATTAGGTAAACTAATTAACTGAGGTTAAGATAATTATCATGGGTTCCCTAATATGTGTTTAACAATTGATAAATATCTCAAAGTATTTTGGATTAGTTTGATCATTTTCCCTTTTACTTTACTCTAAAAAATAGTGTAATTTTGCTTAATTAATTATGAAAATTACTCAAAAAATTACAAGATACTTTTCCTAGTATAATGAAAATCTAACATATCTCTGATAATTATCCCATCTTAATCTAAACTTAATTAGTATAATTATCATTAATTTATGATTAAAATGAGTAATTTCAGTCCTAATATGATATAATAATTAATTAGCTTAGTATCCCTTAGCACTAGAATGGTAACCTAACAAGACATAAAAGTTTGCTTTCAGGGTTTTGGGAAAAAATTCCAAAACCATAGTAGATCCACTCATTTTAAAAAATCCTTTTATGAGCTTATAGTTCAATAACTACTACATATGGAAAAAATGAGAAACTTGTAATCTTTCTCATCCCTTGGTCACTACATTAAGCCTCCAAAGTTGATGAACCAGTGCATTTTGCCCAAAACAACAATTTCTTATGGTTGATTGCATATAAATAAGAGTGGGGATTTTTGTAGGACATGAGCCCTGTTAACTTCAATGGGTTGGTGACCAAAACATATGGTTGCTTTTACCTCACTAATTTTTTTTTTGGGCCAAAAAAATAGGTACAAAAAAGTTGCATTGTTGCCATTCTGCGGACCTATCATCAAAGTTTCTATAGTCACGCTCAATACAGATACTATATACATGTTTTATTAGTTCCCTTTGGGCCTTTGGATTCAAAAGGAGCCATGGAGCATGTCAAAAGGATAATGGATCTCTTACAATTGGAACCTTGGGGGCAATGATAAAGTGCTAAATACAGCAAACATGAAAAAACTGCGTTTAGCATTATGACCTCTAGAAACCCATAGAAACTACTCAATATCTAGCCAAGTTTGTAGTCTATGATTAGATATGGTTATTACTTACAAAATACACACAATTGGCCTAAGAAACTAGCAATATTGAGAAAGTTATACTTGCTACTCTAAAATGTATCGTATTCTTCAGCAATCAAAAAACTCAACTATCATCATATACTATGCTATATAGCATATTAGGTCCCCCAAAACTCAAGGAAGATTAGCTTTATGTTATACTTTACACTTACACAATCAAAATACAATTTGGATATCAAGAAAGACACCAAAAAAATCATAAAAGTGCTAATTTTGGCCAAAAAACAGGATTATGCAATCCTTGTAAATTGGTCATAACTTTCAATTTTAACACTTAGATCTCCCTACAAGCATCAAAACATGTTGAGAACTATGAATGCCTAACCTCTAGCCATCTAAACCTCACAAACATGAAGTTTAGAGTGGTATAGTTGCCAAAAATTGAAAAAAACCCAAAAACAGGACCTGTTTTTTCACACAGTTTAGGTTCAAAAATGTTGTGCAAGAGTAAGGTTAATGGTGAGATCGATACTAAAAAAAAATGCTAAGTTTTTTTCAGCTCATAAGGCAACTTTGTGGATATATAGCACCTCGGAATTCATTTTCATACTCATCAAATAATTCAAGCAAAATGGTCACTTAGAAGGGCACAAAAGTGTCCAAGGATATAAAAGTGTCCTGTTACCATTCTAGTGCTAAGCTTAATCACAATAATAAGCAAAGAATTTTGAATTAAGAGAGGATTTTTGAGTATACATAGGTTTAATCTTCAATTAATTAATAAATTTGTAAATAGGTTAACTTAGCTTTGCTAATCAAGAAAGGTTAGTGCTAATTACCGTTGATTAACCAACTAGAGCTTTGCTCTCTGGTGATTTCTGCGTAGAGGTCTCTCTAGATGAGAGAGAATGTACCAAGGCTCCGAGTCTATCAAATTGTGAAGCAAGGGGTCCTATTTATAGGTTTGTAATGAAATTGGTTTGTAATGAAATTGGCTTATTTAATTTGAGAGTAGCGGAAATTAATGAGAGTACTTTTGAGAAATGACTTTGTGAGCATAGTGGGTGAACATAATTGAAGATAGCAACATAATCATAGCAATTAGTTAACTTGGCATGAACAATACTTTTGCAAGAGAGAGAATTTAGAGAACACGACAACAGTTGAGGACCGGACTTATGTGGAGCCGGTCCCCCCTCCAATAGGCATTTGTATTATGATTTCTCCCATTAAGAGAGACTTGTTACAATACAATCTTTGTGTTCCTTGTGACCTAGGTGATGCAATGAAGATGGAAAGCTTCATCATTACAAACATAACATAAACTTGAAGAAAGCTTTAACTATCCCAAGCCTCAGTCCCAAGACCTCAAACACCTTCGAAGGTGGAGAGAGCTAGCAGGGAATGAGGGTAGGGAAGAGGAAGAAGAAACATTTCGTAGGAGAAAGAATTAGTTCCTCACTTATCATAACTCTTGTTCCCAGCATATATAATAGCATAGTAATGAAGAAGAAGGAGTTGGAAAGCTTAAGCATTGAAGCATGGCTCTTGGTTGGATTTGCACTCCGTATCCAAGAGTGTTGGTGTAGGCTCTCAACCTCTACTTGCTTGGAGAAGGAGAGGGAGCTCTTGCACTTTGCATAGCACACAATGAGAGTGTTTGTGAGTGTTTGTGGGTGAGTATACCCCCTAAGAAACCCCCTAGCTTGCTTGGGTTGACCCCCCCTTGTAGCTCATGCTTGAAGCTCATTGGACCCCTCCAGGCCTAGCCAATCACAAGCAGGAGGCATTACAAGCAGCAAGGGTACCCTTGAGACAAGTGTCCCCCTTTCCCCTTTGAGAGAGAGGGCTAGATAAATGCTAAATCAATTAATTAAATCTCCTAAATTATTATTGGACCCCTTGGGTGGCCAGCCAATAGGCTTCAGGCACACCATGAGGGCAACATGAGGAGGAACTTGACAAGTGTCCCTTTTGCTTTCTTTGTACCATGCATGCCTTGTGTGAGTGTGTGGGTGTTCTCTCTCATCCCCCCTCATGTAGGGCTCACCCCCTCCTTGTAGGGATTGAATCTTTGACTTTTTGACGCCTCAACCCCTCATGCATAGGCCCAGTTCCCACCACAAGCTTGGCTCATAAGCACTTTAAGCTTGGGCTGGGTTCTCACCTCAAGTGCAACCCTAGCATCTCAAGCATGTCAAGCATGTCAAGCACCTCAAGCATCTCAATAATTAAGCACCTCAAGAATCTCAAGCACCTCAATCATCAAGCACCTCAAGCACCTTAGTCATCAAGCATGACAAGCAGGACAAGCACCTCGAGCTGGGTCGGGTTCCTGCACCTCAAGCTCAGCCCTAGCTTACCTAAGGTCAAAGGCCTGTTACACACATTATTGGAGGTCTTCAATGAAGCTAACCCTAAGGTCTTATGCTCCATTTGTTAGCCTTTCTATTTGATAGACCATCTCTCATTTGGGCCCCTTTACCATTGGCCCCGTGTTGAGATAGATCTATAAGAACATGTCTATATCTTAACACTTGTTCCCGTTTATTCTCCCACATTAAGTGATAAATTTAATATGAGAAAATCATTTGGGTTGGTTAGATATTAGATATTACATTTTATGACAGGTTTCTGGCACTCACAAGCTCTCACAGGCTGTAAAAGGCAGTTGCTTGCATTTCAAGTAGTCCCCAGACTGAAGATGGCGCCCACTGCTGCTAAATCTACCTCGGGCAGGTTCATCATAGCTCCACACTGTCCCCTCAGCTTCCAGAATTGATTTTGACTATTTTCACTGACTTTTAATGATGAAAATTAGAAATATCAGTAAATTCTAGAACCTTAGGATAAGAAGTCTTTGTTAATAATAATTACTGAAACCATGCAATTTTACTTAACTAATTGAATTCCTAGTGTAACCTTTCAGGGCTGATTCCAGATTTTATCAAAATCTGATTCTGAAAATATCTAGCCCGGGGTTTGCTGTGCTTAAGATTTAAAAAATACCAATATTTGACATTGTCGGATAATTCGACATTGCTTTTTCAATAATCATATCAGTTGAATTAAGCTTTATACACTCTTTAAGGTTTTAGAAACTGGAAACCTTACAATCACTCCAACTTAAGAATTTGAGATGCCCTCATCTCAACCGAAATTGGAAAAATCTTTGAGAAGGGAAATTCATCCTCCCAAGTGGCATCTTCGGTGGGATAATCTTTCCACTTTACCAAGTGTTACTTGATTACTCTAAGAGTTCTTTCTAGTTTCAAGGATTCAATTTAGTTTGGAGTTACTTGGTAGTCATTTTTTTCCTCAAGAACTCTCAATGCTGAGCCCATCTTAAAAACCTTTACAAACCATTCGTATCATCTAAAAAACCAGGTTAAATCAATTCCATAAAAGATCCATATATCCATCTTGTCAACATGAACGCGCTCGGTCTAACTGACTATTCAGAGCAATCAGCGTGCGTTCGACAGGTATCATGTATTTTAGTTTTGCCAATCTGAACGCGCTCGTCGTGTTCTTGCCATTCTGAGCAATCTGCATCTGGCACAAGCTCCCACCATTGCACCAGAGGTACCCCTCTGTGCTCTAACCTTGTTGACCAACAATATGTAAAGGGTTTTAAGAAGTATCATACCAAGAGTTCTTTTCGGCTTCCTATTAGACTCGTACATTAATACTTTCATATCTAGGTCATTTTTCGAGGAAAGCTATCGTGTGCACAAGGAATGTGAGTTGGTTGCTTAATAACTATCTCAATCTCAAGATTCAATTTCTTTTCATACTATTGAGAACCTCTGTTTCATTTGCTATATCAACCCTTGATTTCTTGATTAAATACCAACTTAACTGTAGATTCCTTAAATAATTTTGGAAAAGAAACTCGTGTATATCCTTATATAAGTAACTCAAAGTTTTACATTATCGACTTATAGTGGTTTACAAAACTGCCTATTGTTGTTGAGTTCTAGGGTTACTAAATGTAGCCAAGCAAGTGGCTCTTTCGTCTTCCTCGTTCATTAAGGTTGGTTTTCTCATGATCGTATAGGCTTTGGCTCCTCTTGGTCTTCCTCTACCTCGTCCTCCATTTCTACCTCCTCTTAGATTATCTCCTTGATTTTGAGGAATGGCTCTAGCAGTAATTCGAGGGTTTTGTTCTTCTGGACAGTTATTTCTATAGTGCCCCATTTGATTGCATCCATAGCACCTAACGTTTGGGAAGGTCTGATCTAAGTTCACTGCTGCAGCTACTCCACCTTGTTGATATCCTTGGTTGGAATTTTCCCTGGCTCTTCTCCTAAAGTTACTAAATCCATTATAGTTCCTTGTAGAGTTGGTTCCTTTAGCTGCAAGAGGCTTAGCCCTGAGAAGGGTATCGTGTATTGATGTATGCCTCATGGCTTTGAGACGTGTACTCAGGGGTTTGTTGAGGCCTTGACAGAAACGGGCAGTTTGTTGCTCCATGGTCATCTGGGGAGCATAGCGTTGTAAAGACACAAACTTGGTGTAGTACTCCTCTAATGAAAGTCCTAGCTGGCGTAGACCAAAGAACTCGTTCATCTTGATAGCCTGATGTTCAGGAGGAAGATAACGTTGTTTGATTGCCTGCTTCAATTTCTCCCAAGATGGACTACTCGTGGGATTATCTTTGCAGTGTTTCTTCCACCAATGTTTGGCATCTTCGCTGAGACGGAACATACCTAACATTGTTTGGTTTTCCGGAGCAGTTCCTGCAGTTTTAAAATAGTCGTCCATAGCATCTAACCATGCTTCGGCATCTTGCTCTAAATTGGGTCCCTCTCCCTTAAACGTAGGGAGTTCAACTTGCTTTAGTAATAATTTTTTCTCTTGAGCAACAGTGTAAAGGCTATTTATACGAGTATTTCCGTGCGATTAATTTAGTGGAATTTAGTACCAATGAAATCTCTCTTATTTTATGCTTTTAACTTATTTGCACACAAAGATGAAGACAATTGCCAAGCCATAAACAAAGCTGCTTATAGCATAGCCATAGAACCATAGTATGTACAAGGGTTAATACAATCCATGAAGGTCCTACTATGTACAAGGGTCACGACAATCCTATACTAGAATCTTGTGGACTTTGGGTGGATCAGATATAGTATCAAAATATACATCATCTTTTGGTACATTAAAACTAGAACCTACACCTATGGACCTAATTCTACCTGGGTAAATTACTTTAGACACTTGGTCAAACACCCACTGATTTTGTGATACTTGGACATCATCTATTACAAGGGTTTCCTCTGGATTCTCCGTTCCAATGAAAAAGTATACTTCAATCACTTGAAGATCGTCGGCCCATTTGAATGTCTTCATATTTAGTTCTAAACCTTCTAACTCTCGGCATCAATGAAGAAAATTCCAGCAGATCCTGACCAGCTGATCCTCCAAGTGGAAGGAGAAAATCTCTTATCTAGCCATCTCATCATGCTTTTTCGCATTGAATAGTGTCGGGATACGCAAGCTCTTATAAACCTAGTGTTGAAATCCATGGATTTGCAGTAGGCCTGATGAAAATCTTTCTGCAAAGATGGGGATAATTCTCTCTCTTTCTTTCTCTCCCTCTTTTCAATTAAATACGTCTTTAATTTGAATTTGTCAGAGATCACTTATTTCCACCTAATACCTTAAACTTTTCCCTAGGTCCAAGACTTTAATTAACACACGCTCTGATACCACTTGTGATATCCCCAACCCGCCAATACCAAGATTGGGATGGGATCCTTGACAGGTCTATAGCTTTAGAAGAAGACCTAGTCCTGTCTCGTAGCGAAAAATGGGACAACGTATTAAAAGTCCAAAAAACTATTTCGGCCCTATAACTGCCATAGTTGGTGGGCTAAGGTATCCTCAACCAACGCTTTTCCCCCCCTAATAGATGTGAGGACGCAGCTGCTGGTGGACTCCTCTTTCAAGTGAAGAAGTTTTCTTAACGTTTTTAGTGCGCTGGGATGGATAGTTACCTGACTAATTAGATCCACCCGTCCATGATTGACAACCTTAATGAATCCCCACTTACCACCCCGCACTCACACATGATTCATTTATCTTACTATCACATTGTTTTAACATTTAAAATAATGGTTTCTTTTAACATTCCATCACAGTAATTCCTTGAAGACAACATTGAAAGCATTCTTTTAGAAAACAGACATATTTAAACTTAAGACAGGGTACTGTCAATCAAAACATTATCCATAATAACCATGACCAGTACTCTTTTTGTCTCAAGATTACCTAAGGGTAAAAAAACGGCACCCATTCCTTATTCACAATCCGGAGTGGATAAACCCCCACCCAAGGTTCCGGTGCACATACACCAAACCAGTTGCCCATACAACCGGGTGGCTCCCCTAGGATAGAAAACGGTATCCTAACTTATGTAGAAACATCAAGACATGACACGGAGTAGAAACTCTACGTTCATGGGGGTAACCGACTTATCCGTGGCTAAGCCATCATTATTCATCAAAATATACCAAGGAGTCGGAGGTGTCTTGAGACAAGCTGTCTTAAGGATGATCAATGATATCTTTCCTAATTCAACCAGTTTTAACCCAAACAATTCTTTCCTACATTATAAACAGATGCACTTTGGAAGTTACCTTCCGTTTTTGGTCGATTATTCTTTTGCTAACTTATGAAAGAACTTAAACTATTAAAAGACTTAATTTAATAATGGGAAACCCACGTGGGACTGATCGACCATATGTTGCTGTGCTGGCGCCTGAAGACTCTCCTCCGTAGGTTTACTACTAGGCCCAACGTCATCATCGTGTGACGCTCTAGTTCTTTTTAGAGCTCTTTCCTCATCATCAGATGTAGGATTGGCTTGGGTCCTTTTAGGTGCCATAACTTCTTATCCTTATAAAAAGGACGTCTACTCATTAGGTAAATTATTCAAAATCTAAACTTAACCTTTGTATTCCACCGTAATCCATCCAAAGTTAAATTTATAGTCTTAATTGGTAAACTCTTGACTTAGTAATTTCTCATTTGCTTATATAGGTATGATAACTTTTTCCACATCTTCCCTAAGGGTTTTTTAAGCTACCTTAATTCTCTTACAATTTTGTATATCTTTTTACTAATTTCCCCATCGAATTTTAAGCTTGGAATCTGCTTATTTTGAGCTTAATATTTATTCTATTTATTTTCTCTTAAATATTTCATTTTCTCAACTTTATATCACAAGTTTACACTTACGATAATTTTTCTAAAAACTTTCGACCGCGAAGTGTATTTATTTTAATTAATCTTTTGCTAAAAATAGGATTTTGATCAATTATAATTTTCTAAACTCACTAATTAGCTATGGTATAATTATCACAAGGAGATAAGGATATTTGTGACCTTTGGTAATTATCTTTTAATTTTTGAACCCAATTATCTAATTAGTATAATTTGACTTAGATAAATATCTATACTAATTTTGTAACCTTGAAATAATTATCACGGCCTCTTTATCATTTAATATAACTCTCATAAATAGCATGTAATCATATAACATGATTTACTAATTTCCTCCTTTAGTTTCTAGCTAGAATTAGTATAATTTGACTAAACTAAATATCTATACTAAGTTTCTACCCTTGACATAATTATCACGGTCTTTTCATCATGTAATCTAATTCTTATAAATAGCATGTAATCATATAACATGATTTACTAATTTCCCCCTTTAGTTTCTAGCTAGAATTAGTATAATTTGACTAAACTAAATATCTGTACTAAGTTTCTACCCTTAACATAATTATCATGGCCTTTTCATCATGTAATCTAGTTTTGATAAATAGCATGTACTCATATAGCATGATTTACTAATTTCCCTCTTTAGTTTTCAGTTAGAATTAGTATAATTTGATTTAGATAAATATCTATAATAAGTTTCTAACCTTAACATAATTATCATGGAATCTTAATCATGTAATATAACTCTCATAAATAGCATGTAATCATATAACATGATTTTTACTAATTTCCCCCTTTACTTTACCCTAAAAAATAGGGTTTTTCTACTAAGATAATTAGCTAAACTAATTATCTGTGATTAAGATAATTACCATGATTTTTTTAAAATGTGATTTAACTCTGATAGTTATCTCAACGGTTTTTAGTTTAATTTGCTATTTTTTCCCTTTTAATTTTTCCTAAAGACAGTGTAATTATGCTGAGATAATTAGTTAAAATACTTATCTGAGATTAAGACAATTATCACCGGCTTCATAAGATGTGATTTATCTCTCATAATTATATCAAAAAATTTGGAATCAATGTTCTATTTTCCCCCTTTTAATTTTTCCTAAAAATAGTATAATTATGCTGAGATAATTAATTAAACTAATTATATGAGATTAAGATAATTATCACGGGTTCCCTAAGATGTGATTTACCTATGATAATGATCTCAAAGCATTTTGGATCAATTTACTATTTTTCTCTTTTTAATTTCTCCTAAAAACAGTGTAATTCTGCTAAGATAATTAGGTAAACTAATTAGCTGAGGTTAAGATAATTATCATGGGTTCCCAAGATGTGGTTTACCTCTGATAAATATTTCAAAGTATTTTGGATTAGTTTGATCATTTTCCCTTTTACTTTTCTCTCAAAAACAGTGTAATTCTGCTTAATTAATTATGAAAATTACTCAAAAAATTACAAGATACTTTTCCTAGTATAATGACAATCTAACATAGCTCTGATAATTATTCCATCTTAATCTAAACTTAATTAGTATAATTATCATTAATTTATAATTGAAATGAGTAATTTCAGTCCTAATATGATATAATAATTAATTAGCTTAGTATCCCTAAGGTTAATCACAATAATCAGCAGAGAATTTTGAATTAAGAGAGGATTTTTGAGTATACATAGGTTTAATCTTTAATTAATTAAGAAATTTGTAAATAGGTTAACTTAGCTTTGCAAATTAAGAAAGGTTAATGCTAATTACCGTTGATTAACCAACTAGAGCTTTGCTCTCTAGTGATTTTTGCGTAGAGGTCTCTATAGATGAGAGAGAATGTACCAAGGCTCCGAGTCTATCAAATTGTGAAGCAAGGGGTCCTATTTATAGGTTTCTGGCACTCACAAGCTCTCATAGGTTGTAAAAGGTAGTAGCTTGCAGTTCAAGCAGTCCCCAGGCTGAAGATGGCACCCCCCTGCTGCTGCTAAATCTGGCCCAGGCAGGTTCATCATAGCTGCACACTCTTCCCTCAGCTTCCAGAATTGATTTTGACTATTTTCACTGACTTTTAATAATGAAAATTGGAAATATCAGTAATTCTAGAACCTTAGGAAAGAAAGTCTTTGTTAATAATAATTACTAAAACCATCCAATTTTACTTAACTAATTGAATTCCTAGTGTAACCTTTCAGGGCCCGTACATTTTTTAAATTTTATCGAAATCTGATTCTGAAAATTTCTAGCACGGGGTTGCTGTGCTTAAGATTTAAAAAATACCAATATTTGTCATTGTCGGACAATTCTACGTTGCTTTTTCAATAATCATATCAGTTGAATTAAGCTTTATACACTCTTTAAGGTTTCAGAAACTGGAAATCTTACACAATACCTCCGTTGGACGGAGGATTTATTTGGCCGCTACACTCCACAGCAGCTTGTGACCTACGGCATTTCTCCGTAGACTAGACCATGGGGGAGTGAGGGAGGGACTCCTTACCTACAGCCTCGCACCGAGGGCACTTCCCTCTACTCTCCCTTCCTATCGTCCTACTCCTATTCCATTGCAGGGTCCTACTCCCCTTGCATCGCAGGGTCCTACGCCACTCCATTCCACTCCGGCGTCGCCAAAACATCGTCGATGGTCTTCCTCTGGCAGCGCGCGTCGACGCTCGTCTTAGGGCAGCGAGCACCGTGAGAGACGAAGCGACGTCGGATCTTGTGGTTTCACATGTTTTAGTAGTGGCGGGGGAACGGAGTCCCCACTTTCAGAGTTTGCGGCCCCTGACGGAGAGGACAAGGATATTGACGCACCCGTGCCAGACATGCATGGACGCTACTACAGGGTTAAATATGGCGGGGAGGTTGATTTCGGCACAGCATAGGGTAGGGCATTTCGATGGCATCTACAAATTTTTATACATTCAACGTATAAGAATTGTTTTATAAAGTTCAGAGATCAACTGTCCGATCATGCACGGTACATTGAGGACGCTCTATTAGCTAGATTTTCAAACGCCCCCGATCAACGTTTTTTACAACAATGGTTGGAGGGCTACATAAAGACATTTCTAAAAAACAAGCAGTCCACTATGCAACACGCAGCAGCCAACCAGGTCAGAGATCCAGACAGGAGTTACCACGGTGGCAAATGTCAGACGCCGAGTGAGAGCGGGCAATTCAAGAAAAGAGCGATCAAGCTGCGACGAGCTCATCATATAGACAACAACGCAAGGCCCGCGCAAGACAAACTCCCATGCACTATGGCTCAGGAGGCAAGGGAGCTTGGAAGAATAAATATGTAAGATTATTTGAATTATAACGTCGATCGTTGATTATAAAGATTGTAGTTGATAATTTGGTATTGTTATTGCTAACTTAAGAAACTGTCACTCTCTCTCGACCAACCAAAGAGATGGTCAAGTATCGAAAGCAACATACAGAATTTGATAATTGGTGATATTTGTCTGAAAACAACCACATATGTTGCGAGCAAATTCGACGCAGCGGCGGTTGAACCACTACAAGCGGTAAGTTTAAACAAGTAATTTTGTATCAATTGTTTTGAGCTACGGATATTGTTTAATTTGGTTTGGGTTTATGTAGAATCGTAGTGATCCAAAATACGTGCCTTTGGACGACGCACGATGATTAGATAAAAAAATATTTTGTCAAAAGTTTCGTAAAGTCCCAATGTGGCACAATGTATATACAACTATTTACTTTTTATTGTAACTTTTTTAAATAGTTGATCTTCTACATTTTTAATTGTTAAGGTAAAGCAAATTCAATTTTAGTTCTTTGGTATTTTTTATACTCTTCCAAAAAACAATTGATATCATATTGTTTTGTGCAGGTAAAAAATGAAGGTGCTCATTTGGGCCACCCAAATTAAATGAGCACCTTTATTTTTGAATTGGCGTTTAGCGGTAATATACGCGATAATAACAACAACAAAGGTGGCGGTAATAGCAGCGAGTATATTGCCACGACTATTATCGCGCTTATTGCTAATAAACCACTACCGCATTCATAGCGATGGCTATTTCCGTCCACACAAATTTTTCTCTCTCCTTTTTTCTTTGTTTTTCCGCGACAATGAACGCGGTTATGGACAACTCCTCTTAGAGAGAGAGAGAGAGAGAGAAAGAGAGAGAGAGAGAGAGCATCCTAAGCTCCCCTAGATCCCCTCTCTAGTGCTCATCAATCATCAATGTCAATGTAGACCGATCTAGCTCATTTTTTTTATATCCTTTGATAAAATTTAAAGTTTGATTTTTGAAGTCTCAAGAGTGGAAATGAAACATTATGATTTGTAGATTATTCAAAGTGGAGTGTTTGCATTGTTGATAGAATATTACAAACTAGACTAAAATCACACAAAGTGATAACTCTTATATTGACTAAGTGGTGGGTACTTCCTGAATGTGATTTATTAAAACAATTCAAATTGTTAGCATTGGAGTTTGCATTAAGACCCAAGAGCTCAATAAGTCTTACATGGAGTTGTGATTTCTCTACATCTCCAACAATTCACATGGGAGGACATTTTATTGGGAAGCTGTCATAAGTTGGATGTCTATCTGTGGACTCATATTAGAGCTTCCTATATCTAGCAAACATGGGTTTGCAAAAACAGAGACCCTATGGTCAACCCTATGGTGTCACCTCAAGTTGACCAACGATAGTTTTTGACAGTCTTTTATCCTTCAAACGGCTGTAAACCTTGTGTTGGAAGGGTTTACTCGTGAAAAACCATGCACTTGAAGGGATCAAATTGAAGTTTCCCTTCAACTCCGAAGGAAGAAAATCTGTTTGATCTGTCATTAGAAGGGCTAGCCATGCAATTGCCCTTCAAAAACCGGCGTCAAAAGTGAACTATAGATTTTGTGATGATTTATAGTTTAATGATAATATCTAGGGAAAATTACCAAAATACCCCTCTAATTTGTGGAAATTCCCAAAATACCCTTTAAATTTTAAAAATTTTCAAAATGTCCCCTATATTTTGTCATAAATTCCCAAAATTAGATTCAAATTTCCGAAAATATCCCTGGTTGTGAAAGTAAATGTCTCCGAAGATCAAAAAAATTATAGCTTTTCATAAGAAGACTAATTGTCTATCAATATAAGATACTAAAACTAGAATTTGAGTTGGTTATGTAGGCTTTCGAGATGAATTACTTCATTATTTTTAGACATAATTGCCTTTTTTTGGGAGGTAATTCGTGATAGATTATATGCTAAGCATAAAAAACGAATCTCAATTGTAAAAAAAGAATAAACATTAGGGAATCATGAACAATCAAACCAAAATAGATACAAGGGTATTTTGGTATCTTGGTAATTTCGTCTAATTTATATTTTGTTATCGAGATTCATCATTCGACCTGTGAAGTTTAAAGTTTGGACGTTGGTTTGTCCATAACTCCATGGGCGTGTGAAGTTTGTACGCATACACAACCTTTAGGGACTAAAGGGACACATTTAGTCATGAAAAATCCTCACACTCATCCTGAATCGTCTTTGCCTGTGAGTCCGAAGTTGTCACTGAGCACTGAGTCGTCGTTGCTGTCACCTACACTGTGCAGTGCTCTCAGCTCTGGAGTCTGAATCACGACCTCCTGGGGCTGAGTCATGATGTGCACGGTCGAGTTCCTCTGATGACTTGTTGAGTTCGACTGTCCTAGTCACACGAGTCCTATGACCTGGTTGAGAGCTGTGGTGTGACGTTTCACACTTTGTTCGACTCTGACGGTCGACTTGGTTGAAGCTTCGACCTACCGTGACTTAGCTCAGGACGTGCTGCCTCTTCCGTTTTTGCCAGGTATTTATAGTATAGCTTATGTAAATTTTCCGCTTTTCTTCAAGGTTTTCTTCTAAAGGTCGCCATAAACTTGAGCTTTATCCATGTCTAGAGCCTCAGGTTAAATATGTATGTTTTATAAAACCCTTCAACTATAGTTATTTTACCTTTAGAAGTTTAAGTTTTTAAAATTAAACGTTATATCCATATGGGTTGATTGAGTCTCTTGAGCTATCCATTCTTATCAAATGTTAAGTTGTGTCTCTTTCACTACAACAAAAAAAGGTGCCTTCAATGCAGATTTCGACTCAAGATGTCGAAAAGTGCGTCGAAATATCCATCTCTGTGAAACCGTCAAAATACTCTTCGATATATGTGTCGAAAGGTTGACGCCCCTACTGATGCGTTTTTCGATGACCATATCAAAAAAAAAATTTCTTGGGCAGAGGACAGACAGCCTGGCCTGTGCCCAATGAAAAGATGGACACAGCCACAGCCAGACTGCCTGTCCTCTGCCCAAGAAAGCGAGCAACACCAAACTCAACCATGCTCCTGCATAAATTTCGGCAGAGTTCCCTTTGTTTTAACATAAACTTTAAAAAAAAAACCATATGTATACGTCTCCTACATGATATCCATGTAGGATCTCACATAAGATTTAAGGCACAACTTGATGGAATTAGAGATGAAACGAACTTTGTGCAAAACCATAACCAAATTAAAATCATAACCATAACAAACTTCATATATAACAAACTTTGTGCAAAACCATAACCAAATTAAAACCATAGCCACAACCATATTGATCAAAACCATAACGATAACCATAACCATAAACAAAACAATAACCATAACCATAACCATAACCATAACCATAACCATAACCATAAAGTTAAACATAACCATAAACAAAACAATAACCATAACCATGTCTATACAAAAACAATAACCATAACCATAACCATAACCATGTATATACAAGACCAATAACCATAACCATAAACAAAACAATAACCATAACCATGTCTAAACAATAACCATAACCATGGCTATACAAGAAAGAGACACAAAGACGTGTCTGTGTCTCACAAAACATATATAGAAACCCATTGATGACTCCGCGTCACAACGTGCACATAAAAGGACAACTCAAAAAATTAGTATGATATTACTTCACATATACTTAATTAATTGAATCAACTCATACATATTAACGTCTTACCGCAATCGATCAGCGAAACTCTAAGGCCTCCCAGCCTACAGGCTCTCTTGTGGCAACAAGATCATTCAATACTTCATAAATACCTCTCCGATATCTATCTGTCTCCTGTGGCGTGTCGGGGCTCGATGCATTGCAAGATTCTGCGTTTATACAGAAACCAAAGTAATTTAAGAATACATGATTTATCGTGTTGAAAAAAAAAAACGCCATAGCTAGGATTGGATTGGAAACTCACAAACTCATAGCGAAAGGTGTCGAAGCCTCCGCTACCAAGATGAGATGTGCCCCTGGTCATCTGTCGTATCTCCGCGGCCGGACGCTGCTGTCTGAACCGCGTGTTCGATATCTGCTCATTCTCCCTGATCTGCTGCCACGTCTCGTGTGAGATGCCCGAAGGCTTCGGCGAGCCGGTCTCGAAAGCCCGACAAGCTGCATCTCGATGATGTTTCACAGTGTCCCGTGCAACACCCGTGATCCACCTCCTCGGAAGCTCCTATGAACCCGGAGTAGGCTGATACTCTCTCATGATGGTTTCCACTATATAATTGACTTTGCTACGATCCTGATCAGGCCAAGGTGTCATAATGGTGGTCGCAAACTGTAGCTCCGTGAGGTGGCGAACCCACTGTCTCATCTCAGTCACGACTTTAGCCATGTCAACCTGTCCATCTGCCCGTATAGTATAGACCTTGGAGGCACTAGGATCGTGTGCCCCCAAGGTGTCCGAGGTGTGCTAAAAGGTGTGTCAAGAGGTGTGCCTGGGTGGTACGGGGTTCGTGAGTGAGGAGGGGTCGAAGCATCTGTGGAACCCTCCTCCACAGCAACCACCACCTCTACCTGACGATCGTCGAGATTGGCGAGTGCGCTTGTGCTATGGACCCTCCTCCACAACAACCAGCACCTCTACCTGAGGATCGTCGAGATTGGCGAGTGCGCTTGTGCTGCGGAGATGATGACGTACCTGCCTCTGCCGTACCCCTAGGTGTCGCAGCAACCGTGATGGGAGACCTCACAAGCATCGTACCCATAGGCATCCCCCCCCCCCCCCCCCAGGCGTCCCCCCCATAGGCGTCGGACCCTCGGGTGTGAAGCCCGAAGGCGTGGTACCCGTGCCTCTAGCTACCCAATACTGAGACGCATCTGCCATCTGACTGGGTGTCATCCGTGTGATGAAGCCAATAAATACATCCGCAATCATAGAAGCGGGATCTGGATACTCGTCTGCCATACTAAAGTCCTGCACAAAGAAAGTAAAAGAAAGCGTCAGAACGCCTTTGTTTAAATTAAAAATAAGCTTAATTTTAAATCAAGGTTTTTACACAAACACTTACAGGCCTCGACTACTGAGGCATCATCGATAAGATCTTGCACCGTATCATCATCTATCTCTAACTGCAGACATAACTCTACCCCAACTCGTTCTGACAGATTGTCTTCATCCATTGCATCTTCATCTACAAGTGTCATAACTGCCTTGTCTGCATCATCCCTTGTATATCTGTCAGCATCGTCTGCCATACTTTCGTCCATCTAATCTAAATTCACAGTAGTATCTGCGTTGTCTGGCCGAATTTCCTCCAGGAGCTCTTGCCCTTCAAATACTTGTTTATTTCTTGGAGCAACCTGAACCACAAACCACCATTGTCGCTCTTGAGGGTCCGATACAAAGACCACTTGCTCGCAATGTTCAGGGAGAGCAAACGTGTCGCTCGCATCTGTCCAAACCTTTGTAGAATCTATCTGCACAAGCTTGTTTCCATCTGTGCATACCATTGCATTGCGACCAGAAGTAATCACCTTGAACCACTTCACATCCAACAAAAAAATCTCAAACCGTTTGAAGCTGACTTTCAAGATATCTGACACCAGACCACAGTAATCCAGGTTGCTAGTGCTCTCATTCGTGTCTCTGGCAGCACTGGCCCTACTCTTTTGCATGAAACTAACTATTACCCCACTGTCAAACGTGTTTCTTCTGTAGTCAATTTGTTGTGTTCTGAAATGCTTTCCATGCGACCACAATGCCATGTATATATGATACCTCCAGTCACATCCAATAGCCAGCTCTTCCTCTTCTGGAGATATGGGTTCTCCGATCTGTCGAGCTGCTCTCACTGTCTTGTCCAACCATGCCATTGTAGGGAATTTAGGTAGAGGGGCGAGACAGTCTGGCAAGGGTAAGCCTCTAGTCGTTTGGCTTCGCCTGAAATCGTGTCGCTCCCTATTGCGTCTCTCTTTCTCTTCTTCGTAGCTTTCAAGCCATTTTTGCATCGGCTCTAAATTTAGTATACAGAACTTCATGATCTTTTCTCGCATGGCGTCGTCCATTTTCTTCGGCACCCCTTGCCCCTGTGGCTCCTCTCTCACCAATCTTGCATCCTCCTCATCGCTCCATAGTCCAGGCATTTGTGGGTCAGAAACGGATAGAAATTCGATCATCAAGACAAAAGACTCTTGCACCAGCCATCCTTCTGCGATGATCCCATCTGGACGCGCTTTTTGGCAAACAAAATCCTTAAGTGTTTTCATGAACCGCTCTAGAAAGAACATCCAACGGCTGTGGACTGTACCTGCCACTACAACCTCATCTACTACATGGACGAGCAAGTGCATTTGGATAGTTAGGCAGCTCGCGGGTAGATACTTCTCAATCATGCAAACTGCCTCAATGGAGTTAGCCCTTGCGAATGCAATGGATTCTTCTTGTATCTTCTTGGAAGAGATCCACCGCACTATCTCTAAAATCTTGTATATGCAGGACTGCACTTCCTTCGTTAAACACCCCTTGATCGCAATTGGAAGAATAAATTGCAAGAACTTAAGCCAGTCGTGCGATTTTAGTCCTAATTATTGATCGTCACGGGTGAATGTTGTCTTGAGACATCGCATGCATCTTGCTGGCGTCCTAACTCTTGAGACAAGTACGAAGCACAGATATTTTGGCACCTTCATAGATTGGTTGACGTGCCAACTTTTTGAACATGTCCTTAAGAGATAGGTGCACGTCTTCTGGTGCTGCTTTGTTAGCGTTCTCATCGCTTGTCTGGAAGAAGGCATCCAACATCTCCTCCATGCCGTCGTCTTCTATCTGTAAGCCCTCCTCTGCTTCCATCCTTGGCTCTAGATTGGTCGGACCTTCACGAATAATTCTTTTTATCTCTCTCTCAGATGTAGGTGTTATGTCACGAAAATCAATGCCCGTTCCGTAGGACTCGTATCGTAGATTCTGTACGGTTTCTCTAGCCAACTCTCCGTACTTGTGCACATGCTCATTATATATCCTACGCTTGCGTAGGATTTGATACTTGCAGAGCATGCACGAGCATGCAATCTTTTCCTCCATGTTAGTTGATGACGTTGCCATCTACAATGATTATGAATGTTGTTTTAATATATATACTCCTCACAATGTAAACTACCTTGCATTCTCTACCCATACCCGATCTCCACACACCTCGCTCCAGAGGTGTACGGAGATCAGGACCACCGGGTCAAAATATCGTCTTTATTTGTCAAATCCTATATGGGTAGTCACATAGGTGCTTTCCGAGGTGTACATGACAATGCATGTAGCGGGCAAAAGCCCTTTGCCTCTTTTAGTTCCATAGTTTTTTCTAGAGGGAGAGAGATAGATAGAGACTTTCTCTATCTACTACTATCTCTCTCTCTCTCTCTCTCTCTCTCTCTCTCTCTCTCTCTCTCTCTATCCATCTTCGTAGCTATCTCTAGTTAATTCTCTCTGTTTCTCTACCTCTATCTCTGGCTCTCTCTCTCTCTCTCTCTCTCCTCTCTCTCTCTCTCTCTCTCTCTATTTCCCTATCTCTTTCTCTCTCTCTCTCTCTCTCTCTCTCTCTCTCTACTTCTCTCTCTCTCTCTCTCTCTCTTTCCCTCCCTCTCTCTCTCTCTACTTCTCTCTACTTCTCTCTATCTTTCCCTCTCTCTCTCTCTCTCTCTCTCTCTCTCTCTCTCTCTCTCTCTCTCTATTTCCCTATCTCTCTCTCTCTCTCTCTCTCTCTCTCTCTCTCTCTCTATTTCCCTCGATCTCTCTGTTATTCTCTATTTCTCTCTCTCTCTCTCTCTCTCTCTCTCTCTCTCTCTCTCTTTAATTTCCTACACACATCTCTCTCTCTTTAATTTCCTACACACACACACATCTCTCTCTCTCTCTCTCTCTAATTTCTTACACACATACACACACATTTCTCTCTCTCTTTCTCTCTTTAATTTCCTATACACACACACACATTTCTCTCTCTCTCTCTCTCTCTCTCTCTCTCTCTCTCTCTCTCTCTCTCTCTAGTTTCTTACACACACACACGCACACACATTTCTCTCTCTCTTTGATTTCCTACCCACACACACACACACACACACATTTCTCTCTCTCTCTCTCTCTCTCTCTCTCTGTGATTTCCTACAGACACACAATCTCTCTCTCTCTCTCTCTCTCTCTTTCCTACACACACACACACACACACACACACACACACACACACACACACACACACACCTCTCACACAATGTAGCTAGAGAGAGAGAGAGAGAGAGAGAGAGAGAGGGGGGGGGGGGGGGGGGGGGGGGGGGGGGGGGGGGGGGGGGGGGGGGGGGGGGGGGGGGGGGGAGGAAGATCAATAATATCTGCGCTGCAGGTTTCCAAGGGTAGATCTGTGCGCGCGCTCGGAGGCGAAAATGACCGCCTGCACGCGGATTGGATTTTTTCCCCCAAATTTTTTTCGTCGATATACGTGTGGAAATACACGTAGAAACACGCAGCTTTCGACGCTTATAGCCACGTATATTTCCACGCGTATATGGACGAGCAGTATGCCTGTCGAAAAGCGTGTGGAAAGGTACGATGCGTCGAAAGCTGGGTATTATGTTGTAGTGTTTTTACAATAAAACGAGTTATAGATTTTAAAATTAGTGTCTTGCTCAATTAGTGTCTTTTGGAAAGTTTGTCTATTTGTGCTTTGAAGTGAAATGGCGTCTCCGTAGGTTTTTGTCAAAAATACTACAAACCCAATAATGCTTTTTATGCACTTGCACATGTATGTGTGTGTGTAAGAGAGATTTTAGTTCTTTGTAAGTAAGGTGAACTCAAAATTTGTCCTTCCTACAGAAGGGTAAGAAATTTTCAGCACTACAATCTACACTTTCGTTCATTTGCAATTCAGCATGTATTGTTGCATAAGCACGTGCTTCTAAAATTGTCATATTACTAGTATACTTAAAATAGTGGGTCATTATATTCTGTACAAAATCCGTATGAGGGGAGATGGCTCATTGCGAAAATAGCCATATCTTTTCCGTATGTAGGGGGTAGGTTAGCATGTAAGATATCGTACATAGGGGGGTTTCTGTAGTTTGGATGCACACAAGTGACATCTCCCCATTATTAATAGTGAATTCCCTGAGATTGTTATATATGTCATAATAACTCGTGATAGCACAATGTATTGTTTGATGAGCATGCTAGATCGTTCTTTCTCTGTTAGTGAACCACAACCAATGTGGGGCGGCTCTAAACCTACATGCTCTCCCTCTCTTTCTTCTCTCTCTCCCCTCCCCCCCCCCCCCCCCCCCCCCCCCCCCCCCCCCCCAACACACAGACACACACATGTACACATTCACAATACATATACACATCATGTACACACACATGCACAATCACATATATACATGCACACATATATACACATTCAGACATATACATGCACATATCGATCAATCAAGGAGTTGTTAACTCATGAGTAACTTAGCTCAAAATGGGTGAAATGGAAAATGGTATGCTTTTTTCATCAAATTTTTGTATCAAACTTTAGTAGTTATTTATCTACTAATAATTTCATTAATAGGCACATAAGAAACTTTTTGTATACATTTCCTAATGGCTCCAAAAAATAAATTCATTAGCTATGTAGTGCATAGTGCAAAGGAAGTCTATAGAGCAAAAAACCTAGAGGAAACGAAAACACAAAGAAAAGTACAAATATATGAATCCACACTCAAATCATCTCTTTATATGGATACGAAAAGTCTTTTAACTTTTAAATTTTTAGGGGGTTTTAATTTCTTAAACTCATCATTCACTTATTTATTTGAGATGGTTTGAAAGGATTTTTATTTTTGCAAAATTTGGGGACCCTACAAGAATTTTTAATGAAAAATTCTTGATCTTTAAGATAGCAAGCCCAAAATGTTGACATGTGGCAAAAGCAAGGATTTCATTGATGTGATCATGATTGTGTGATTATGTTAATAACACTAGTAATTACACAAACAAAAGACGTGATCACGTTAATTATTAACGTGATCTTGATGATGACTTACAAAAACCAATAGAGCAGGTTAGCCCGTCGTGTATATACATATTCCATTCGGGTCCGTTGGATTCTTTATCTTCTTGGCGGGCCCTCTGAGTAAAAGCAATTGCCAGATGGAACCGTCGCAAAAATAAGAAAGCCCGACGGACGTAATTATATAAAGTAAAACCCTTGCTAATTGTGGGCTTTGACTAGGCAAATCCTTGGGAGTGTATCCGAGCATTGGATACAATCATCTTATTTTGAATTGACCTAAGGTTACAGAGTCACAAGTCCTTTTTTTTTTTGCCGAATGTGATTTTTAATTCGATAATCACTTTTAAAAATATTTAAATCCTTCATCGAACATAAAGGTACGAAACTAAAACAATTGAGAATTTAGAGAGTCATGCTTATTGCGACAAAGCCATTGGTTCATAAAAGGGATGAAGTTGGTTTTAGAAGATGAGTATATGTAAATGATGAGTCGATAGTCAAGGTTAATTGGATGCCCTGTACTAGTGTATTGGATATATAAAAATCCTTGAAGTCTTGCATTTTTCACCATTATAAATTTGAGTTGATATACAATGTCAATGTGCAAGATAAGAACTATAATCCTTAATTGGGTGAAAATAGCTTTTACATATTGAATTGGATGCATAAGGGGACTACAATCCTTGTGACTGGGTACAAGTATTCCTTAATTGTGTGATTGTATTGAAGATTTTTTTGTGTTGTTTCATGCATTGGTTTATATAGGGAGTGCATTATGTATTATGAAAGATTGTTAGTGCATGACATGACCAATCATAGATATTATTGCTTTCATGTGTGTTTTGCAAATACTTATCATTGTTTTAGTGTAGAAATTATTTATTCTTTGTAGCATTTGAAAATAGATGTGTCTTATTGTTTGCAAATTAAATCGAAGAGGATGTATAAATAATCATCATATTTACAATTGCATTGAGAAAGCATAGCATTGTTGTATTCCTAATGCCATGTAGAGAGTGCATTGCAATGTGTAAGTTTGCTCACAACATATGTGATCGAATGTGAATCGACTAGAGTGCATTGCAAATCACTACAACACTACGCGCTTTTCGACGCGCAACATTGTGACGCACCGTACCTTTCCACATGCATTTCGACGGGTATACCCCGTGTCGATACGTACGTGGCAATACGCATGGCAATGTCTGTTGAAAAGCGCGTATTTCCAGGTGTATTTACATGCGTATATCGACGCGTATATCGGCGAAATTTTTTTTGGGAAAAAAAACCAAATCCGCGTGCAGGCGGTCATTTTCACCTGCCAGCGCGCGCACAGATCTAGCCCCTTCTTGGAAACCTACAGTGCAGGTATTGTTCTCTCCCCCCCCTCCCCCTCTCCCCCCCCTCCCCCCCCCCATCTCCCTCTCTCTCTCTCTCAAGCTACATTGTTGTGTGTGTATGTGTAGGAGGGGGAGGGGGAGAGAGAGAGAGAGAGAGAGAGAGAGAGAGAGAGAGAGAGAGAGAGAGAGAGAGAGAGAGAGAGAGAAATGCGTGTGTATGTAGGAAAATAAAGAGAGAGAGAAATGTGTGTGTGTGTGTGTGTAGGAAATTAGAGAGAGAGAGAGAGAGAGAGAGAGAGAGAGAGAGAGAGAGAGAGTTCTATTATCGTCCTCGGAGGTCAAATATGACCTATGGGACCAAATGAATATGTCACGTGGTGTGAGTGGAGGCCACAAGTGACTCTCGATGCTCAAAAATGGTTGAAATGAGTGTCGCAATAGAGAGTCCACATCGTGGTTGGGAGAGGAAGGTATGTAGGGAGAGCTCATGGCTGAATATATGGGGAAAAGAGGACCTAATGTGGTCAAAAGCTGAGCACTCAAGTAGTGTGTGGTACTCACTCTCTTGCACTTGACGAGGGCATAAGGTGCAAAGTCGATGACACTCCTCGCCAGTGCCCCAACGTCCTGTCTCGCAGCGTAGAGAATGGGAGCAATGGTGCGAATCGCACTCAACGGGATGGGCTCAAGGATGTAGGGATGGGTCCGGTTACCTCGTTCGGAAAAGAAGAGAGATTTGTAGTTTGGGGCAACGTGTGTGGTGTAATGGCTGAAGTGAGACTCTCTGGATTTCTCCCAAGCCGTGATACATTGGGTGTTTTAAGAAGGCCTCATTAACTTGGGAAATTAAAAAGAGAGAGAGAGAGAGAGAGAGAGAGAGAGAGAGAGAGAGAGAGAGAGAGGGAAGTAGAGAGAGAGAGATAGAGAGACAGAGAGTGATATATATATATATATATATATATATATATATATATATATATATATATATAGAGAGAGAGAGAGAGAGAGAGAGAGAGAGAGAGAGAGTAGTGGTGAAAGAGTTAGCTTGGCTGACCAATTGTGTGAAAAGGACAGAAACTCTCTCTATCGCTCTCTCTCTCTCTAGAAGAAACTATGGAACTAGAAGAGGCAAAGGGGTTTTTCCCGCTACATGCATCGTCATGTACACCTCAGTGTGCAGGTATGTGTCAAACCCATATAGGATTTGACCAATAAAGACGATATTTTGACCCGATGGTCCTGATCTCCGTACACCTCTGGACCGAGGTGTGCGGAGATCGTACAAGGCTTGAGAATGCGAGGTAGTTTACATTGTGAGGAGTATATATATTGAGACAACATTCATAATCATTGTAGATGGTAACGTCATCAACTAACATGGAGGAAAAGATTGCATGCTCGTGCACGCTCTGTAAGTATTAGATCCTGCGCAAGCGTAGGATATGTAATGGGCATGTGCACAAGTACGGAGAGTTTGCTAGAGAAACCGTACAGAATCTACGATATAACTCCTACGGAACGGGCATTGATTTTTGCGACATAACATCTACATCAGAGAGAGAGAGAAAAAGGATTATACCTGAAGGTCCGGACCAATCCAGAGCCAAGGATGGAAGAAAATGAGGGCTTACAGACACAAGACGACGGCATGGAGGAGATGCTGGATGCCTTCTTCCAGCCAAGCGAGGAGAACGCTAACGAAGCAGCACTAGAAGATGTGCACCTATCTCCTGAAGACATGTTGAGAAAGTTGGCACGTCTATGAAGGCGCCAAAATATCTGTGCTTCGTACTTGTCTGTCGTTTTTGAATCTGCAGTCAGTGTACGGGTGGTCAGATGTAAGCGTCACTACTTTATTTAGGTACGTAACTTACAAAAGAGATTTTCCGATTGTAACGGTGATGTGCTTGGGGAGGTTTTAATTTAATGTGGCTTAAACAGGTTGTTGCGAGAGCAACTACTCTTGGATGGCAATGAAATGGTCCCCTCCAGGCCAGACACAAAGCGACTATTGACCTCAGTTGGCTCGGACTACAACAAGATTTAATGCATGTCCAAATGATTGCATTCTTTTTCAGAATGAATTTGCAAATTGTTTGTCGTGTCCTAAGTGTGAAGCAATGCGCTACAAACAAGATGTGGTTGGCGAGTCAGTGCCATCTAAAGTGTTGTGGCATTTCCCTATTATTCCAAGGATAAAAAGCATGTTTCATTGTGGTTCCATTGCAAAGTTGATGTGGTGGCATTCTACGAATAGATCCAGTGACGCAACATTTAGGGTACTCGCTGATTCAAAGGCTTGGAGGCACATTGAAGATACCTGGCCACATTTTAAGAGTGAACCACACAATTTGCGTTTGGGCATGGAAATGGATGGAGTCAATCCATTTGGCTTGAGAAGCTCGTCATGGAGCACTTGGCCTGTGTGCCTTGTCAATTACAACCTCCCGCCGTGGCTTGCCATCAAGAAGGGTCATTTGATATTAGGCTACGATGCCTGGTAAGTTCAAGACAAAAAACATGGATATTTATCTCGCACCACTAGTTGACGAGCTTGAGGAGCTATGGCATGGGATCGACATAGCGGATGCAGTTGAACCAGCAGGACAACAACATGCAAGGATCCATGGACTTCTTATGTGAACTATGCATGATTGGCTAGGATATGGTGAAGCTTTTGGTAATGGTGGATGATTTACAAAATTGTCGTTATTCGCAAGCACTTCCTGTAGTACTGAATCATGTATATGTAGGGCTTACAACTTCGAGATACAATGCATGTCCAATTTGTGGGCCGTCTTTAGATGTGCGCTATTATGCCTCGCTTCAAAAGACAATTTATCAAGGCCACCATCGTTATTTTCCAGATGGCCATCACTTGCGCGAAGGTCAGCTTGGTCGCGTCAAATGTCCTCCTATGCATGTACAAGAGTGGCGTCGTTGATGGGACCAACATGAGGGGCAACCTGTTCCAGGAATGCAGCATTTGTCCATTCTCCATACGGTGCCGTACTGGGGTGATCTACTAATTAACCATTTGATGGATCCAATGCATATATTCAAGAATGTGGGAGAGCTCCTCTGGAAGATAATCATGGGAATGAAAGACAATCAAGAGTCACGAGATGATTTGCAGTCAGTTGAAAAGATGCCAGAGGTGTGGCCTTTCACCAATGCAGCGGGCGAAACAAAGCTTCCAAGAGCGCCATGGGTATTGCTAAAAAGCGAGGAACGACAAGTCAAAAGGGTGATTTTAGAGTTCAGGACACCAACAGGATGCATGAGGTGTCTCAAGACAGCATTCACTCATGACGATCAACTGTCAGGACTGAAAATGCACTACTGGATTAAGTTCTTGCAATTTATTCTTTCAACTGCAATCAAGGGGTGTTTAACGGAGAAAGTGCGGTCCTGCATATATAAGATTTCAGAGCTAGTGCGGTGGATCTCTTCCAAGGAGATACGAGAGGAATCCATTGCAGTCACAAGGGCTAACTCCATTGAGGCATTTTGCATGATTGAGAAGTATCTACCCACGAGCTGCCTAACTATCCAAATGCACTTGCTCGTCCATGTAGTAGATGAGGTTGCAGTGGCAGGTACAGTCCATAGCCGTTGGATGTTCTTTCTAGAGCGGTTCATAAAAACACTTAAGGGTTTTGTTCTCCAAAAAGCGCGTCCAGAGGGGAGCATGGCACAAGCATGGCTGGTGCAAGAGTCTCTTGTCTTGACGACCGAATTTCTATTCGTTTCTGACCCAGAAATGCCTCGACTATGGAGCGATGAGGAGGATGCAAGATTGATTGGAGAGGAGCCGTAGGGGCAAGGGGTGCCGAAGAAAATGGACGACGCCATGCAAGAAAAGATCATGAAGTTCTGTATACTAAATTAAGAGCCAATGCAAAAATGGCTTGAAAGGTACGAAGAAGAGAAAGAGAGACGCAATAAGGAGCGACACAATTTTAGGCGAAGCCGAACGACTAGAGGCTTACCCTTGCCAGACCATCTCGCTCCTCTACCTGAATTCCCTACAATGGCATGGTTGGACAAGACAGTGAGAGCAGCTCGACAGATTGGAGAACCCATATCTCTAGAAGAGGAAGAGCTGGCTATTGGATGTGACTGGAGGTATCATACATACATGGCACTGTGGTCGCATGGAAAGCATTTCAGAACACAACAAATTGACAGCAGAAGAAACACGTTTGACAGTGGGGTAATGGTTAGTTTCATGCAAAAGAGGAGGGCCAGTGCCAGAGACATGAATGAGAGCACTAGTAATCTGGAGATATCTTGAAAGTCAGGTTCAGACGGTTTGAGATGTTTTTGTTGGATGTGAAGTGGTTCAAGGTGATTACTTCTGGTTGCAATGCAACGGTACGTAGAGATGGAAACAAACTTGTGCAGATAGATTCTACAAAGGTTTGGACAGATGCGAGCGACAATTTTGCGCTCCCCAAACATTGCGAGCAAGTGGTCTTTGTACCGGACCCTCGAGAGCCACAATGGTGGTTTGTGGTTCAGGTTGCTCCAAGAAATAAACAAGTATTTGAAGGGCAAGAGCTCCTCGAGGAAAGTCGGTGCAAGATCTTATCGATGATGCCTCACTAGTCGAGGCCTATAAGTGTTTGTGTGAAGACGTTGATTTACAATTAAGCTCTTTCTTAATTTAAACATAGGTGTTCTGACGCTTTCGTTTACTTTCTTTGTGCAAGACTTTAGTATGGCAGACCAGTTGCCAGTTCCCGGTTCTATGAGTGCAGATGCATTTATGGACTTCGTCACACGGATGACGCCCACTCAGATGGCACATGCATCTCAGTATTGGATAGCCAGAGGTACATGTACCACGCTTCCAGGCTTCACACCCGAGGATCCGACGCCTATGGGTACGACACTTGGAAGGTATCCCATCACGATCGCTTTGACACCTAGGGGTACGGCAGAGGCGGGTACGTTAGAATCTACACTTCATACGCGCACTCACCGATCTTGACGGTCGTCAGGTGGAGGTGGTGGTTGCTGTGGAGGAGGGTCCACAGATGCTTCGACCCCTCCTCGCTCATGACCCTCGTACTATGCAGGCACACCTCTCGACACACCTCTTAGCACACCTTGGACACCTTGGTGGGGGGCACACGATCCTAGTGCCTCCAAGGTCTATACTGTACGAATAGATGGATAGACTAACATGGATATTGTCGGGACTGAGATGAGACAGTGGGTTTGCCAGCACGCAGAGGTGAAGTTTTCTAGCACCATCATGACGTCTTGGACTCATCAGGGCCACAACAAAGTCAATTATATAGTGGAGACCATCATGAGAGAGTATCGGCCTGTTCCAGGTTCAGCAAATATTCCCAGGAGGTGGATCACAAATGTTGCACGGGACACCGTGAAACATCGTCGAGATGTAGCTCGTCGGGCTTTTAGGCAGAGCTCAGGCAGGGCTCGCCAAAGCCTTCGGGCATCTCACACGAGTCGTGGCAGCAGATCAGGGAGGAGGAGGAGATAGCGGACACGAGGTTCAGATAGCAGGATCTCGCCACGGAGGTACGTAGGGAGACTACGGGCACATCTCATCTTGGCAGCGGAGGCTTTGACACCTTTCGCTATGAGTTTGTTTCCAATCCAATCCTAGCTATGGCGTTTTTTTTCAAGATCGATGAATCATGTATTCTTAATTACTTTGGTTTTTGTATAAACGCATAATCTTGCAATGTATCGAGCCCCGACACACCAGGAGGAGATAGATGGATATCGGAAAGGCATTTATGATGTATTGAATGATCTTGCTGCCGTCGCAAGAGAGACTATAGACTGGGAGGCCTTAGAGTCTCGCAGATTGTTTGAGGTGAGACATTTGATCGAGACAAATAATATGTGTGAGTTGACTTAATTAATTAAGTATATGTGAAGTAATATCATACTAATTTTGTGACTTGTCCCTTTATGTGCAGGTTGTGACGCGCGAGTCATCAATGGTTTTTTTATATATGTTTTGTGAGACACAGACACATCTCTGTGTTTCTTTCTTGTATAGACATGCACATATAGGTGTTGATCATGGTTTTGGTTATGGTTTTGATTATAGTTATGGTTATGGTTATGGCTGGTTTTGATCATGGTTTTGGACATGGTTATATATTGTTTTGGACATGTGTTGATCATGGTTTTGGTTATGGTAATTATGTAGGAATTTAAACGAACTTTATGGTTATGGTTATTGTTTCGTTTATGGTTATGGTTATCGTTATGGTTTTGATCATGGTTATGGTTATGGTTTTAATTTGGTTATGGTTTTCCACAAAGTTCGTTATATATGTGGTCCAATTTGTTTTTACTTTCATTTTTTTCATCAAGTTGTGCCTTAAATCTCATGTGAGATCCTACATGGATATCATGTAAGAGGCGTATATATGGTTTTTTTTTGAAAAGTTTATGTTAAAACGAAGGGAACTCTGCCGAAATTTTTGTGGGAGCACGATTGATTTTGGTGGTGCTCGCTTTCTTGGATAGAGGACAGGCAGTCTATTGTGGCTGTGTCCATCTTTTCACTGGACACAGGCCAGGCTGCCTGTCCTCTGCCCAAGATTTTTTTTTCATGATATGGTCGTCGATATAGGCGTCGATACAGGTGTCGAAATATGTGTCGAAAACTAGGATTATCGACGTAGATATCGATGCGTATTTTGACTGTTTCATAGGAACGAGGATTTCGATGCAATTTTCGACGGTTGGCGTCGAAATCTGCGTCGAAGGCACCTGTTTATGTTGTAGTGAATCTCATACTGTGTAGATTTGATTACTTTCTTAGTGAATGTTTTTCTAATATATATTGAAAAGAATAAAATATTTTAAAAATTGAACATCTAGTTCTTATGCCTTGAGTATTAAATTGAAAGCAATGGAGCAAAATGTTGGCACAAGTGGTATGAAAAAGACAAAGAATAAAAAAGCCCTTGGCAAAGAGTGGGATTATGCTAATAACATATGCAATTGATATATGGAGTGGAAATGTAAATTTTGCTTCAGTACAAAATTAGGTGGTGCACAACGTATTAGGGACCATTTTTTGAGTAGCATTAAAAAGAATTTTAAGAAAGCTAAACATCCTCAGCACTTCAATTGCAAAGCGTTTGAGCGACGAGCTCATCAAAAAGGGTGGCAAGAGACAGCGGATACATAGCTCTGTTATGGATGGAAGTCAAGAGCAGTCACAACCAAATATTAACTGATCTGGTAATCCTGTGGTGACATCAACTAACCTTCAAGAACAACGTGCACTGGGAGAGGAAATGTCAAGCAACATTCCTTTTAAGCGTCACAATGGAGGTGGACTTGGACAAATGCGTCAAAAATCATTGCATAAAAGCTTTCGAATACAGTCTCTAGAAGAAGCACAAACCCCGCTCGCCAAAGCGATTTTCTTCATTGGAAGTGCTTTGGTCATGGTAGAAAGCAATCATGGAAGGCTACCTGGAAGACAATCGGTGAGTTTGGACCAGGATTTTTAGCCTCTTTGTATCACACGATACGAAATGTTCTCTTGGACAAATGTTACATCGAAGTCACAGAGAGTGTTTCCAAAATAATACTTGTAAATATTTTGCTTTCAGGATGGACAATTGTGAGTCATGATTGGTCTAATGTTCAAAGAAGACCATTGATCAATGTAATGCTGGTTTGTCCAAGGTGAGAAACGTTCATCAAGGGGATTAATACTTCTGGTGCAATTAAAAGTGACAAATATATTTTTGAGGTCTTGATTAATGTAAGTAAAGAAATCGGAGCTGGACATGTCGTTCAAGTAGTCATGGACAATGCAAAGAACTGTAAAACGCTAGCAAATTAATAAAGAAGTGCTTTCTACACATATTCGCCAATGGTTGTAATACGCAGTACATCTTAAACTTGGTGCTGAAGGATTGGTATACTAGTGAAGAAACCCATGTTTCGCCAAAATAATTGACACATCGTGACAAGTTGTGAAATTTATCTTGAAACGACAAAGAGTGCTCGATTTGTACAGAACGTGCATATCAGTTATGTTGAAATTTCTTGCTGAAACTCAGTTTTTCACGCATTTTTATACATTGGAATCACTTCTTTGCAATAAACTTTCAATTGCACGGCCTTTGACGAATGGTAGCTTGAGCCAAAAGAAAAAGTGAAAGAGAAAATTACATGTCTATGTGGGTCCATAAACAAGGATGCTTGGTGGAGGAGTGTAATGGATACATACCATGTAATAATGCCCGTTATGTTTGCGATTTTCAATCTTGATCAAAAGGTGCCAAATATGGGCAAAGTGTGGATGACATGGTGGTGAGTCCAACAAAGTCTTGAAAATCCTGAGGAGCTAAAAGAGTCTGTAGTAGAGAAGGAGTGGCGACTATCATTCTTTGTCAAACAACGAAGAATATTGGCCAAGTATTTTCATGCAAGATGAAAGAGTGCTCATAGTCCACTGCATAGTGTGGCTTACATGCTCGATCCAGAGTATTGGAATTTAGATCTGATGTCCAATACAGAGGTGGTCAAAGATTTCTATCTCGTGATTAACACATTCTACTCCAATGTTCAGGACTGCATTGATTGTATGAAAGAAATGGGTGCATTTAGACCAAAAGAAGGTTCTTTTGCAAATGATTTGTACAATCAATGGCAAAACAGCAACCTGCATGGAAGTGGTGGATGATGAATAGTGGAAAGCATTACTTGACCTTACCTTCCCTTGCAACGAAAGTGCTAGCACAATGTGCAACAAACTCAAGTTCGAAGAGAAACTGGAGTATGTACAAGTATGTCCGTAGCACTATTCACAATAAATTATTAGCAGACAGAGCAAAAAAATTAGTGTATATGTTTTACAACGAAAAGATGTTGTATCACATCGAAAGTGCTGGCTATAAGGAGGAAATGCCAATCGGGTTGTATGATTGTCAAAACGAAGACAAAGAAGAGTTCAATATCGGTGTATCTCAATGCACTATAGATGAAATAAAGAGATATGATAATAGACGTGGAAGTTCAATTACAAGAAGACCCACAACACTTGGACTCAGAACCAGATAACAACTTCACAGATTCAATGTAGCTTGAGAGTAGAATGAAGATTGTACAAAAAACCATTATAAAGGAGCTTGTATTCAACATGTTTTGATTATATGCAATGCTTCATAGTAGCGATTATACATAATGATCTGTCGATCTCAATTGTTATGCTTACAACCTGCATCTTCATTACCATATAGATTTCTAATTGTGCTAGGGGTGTCTTGGTGGGCTTGCTTGAGTTTATACTCATTTTCCATGCCAAACATGTAGTATATTCCTAGTGGAATATCTTGTGAACAGATTGCACATCTGCTACTATTTTGCATTAAACAAATTAAACACACAAGCTGATAATAATGACCACATGCCATGTATAATATCCACTCCATCCATCAAACTTCTTGTAGCAAACTGGACACTGGGAAGATAAAGATGCATCCGATTGTGACATGGGGATCAACTCTGGATGTAGGACGAGGTGACTAATGTGTATCCCTTGTACAGGCGGAGGATTCACTCGCTGTGTCAAATTTTGACCATCCTGGCTGAAGCGATGAATACTTTTCTCCATTTGGACATGGGATGCTTGGGGGGTTTGGGTGGCTATACAAACTCATGTTATTTTTGCATCTTTCTCTGTCAGTTGTGTTATGTAAATATCTTTCTCCTTTTTTAACTGTATATCGGTCTCTTCAACTATCAATGCTAGCTCATCCCATGTGAAAGTGACACAACTCTCCATGATATGATAGGTGGCTACAGTTGTCTCCTTCGACGTCTACTGGTCGCTGTTGCACAAAATGTACATACAACATTTTCACAAAATATAATGCACAATGTTCATGTGCAATGGATGGCCATAAACTTCCAAGTAGATTCTCTCAGCGTTCTCTTTGATCGCTTTGTGAAGGCACTTCGATACCTTCCACTGTCCTTTCTTTAGCTCCGTGTCCTCACACGGCCATATTGTTTTAATCATATCCTTGGTCACTTATTCATTGATATCTTTCCATTGCATGTGGTTTGGATTTGCCCATTTTGATAGTCGTCGAGCAGTACGTATTGTGCCGACATATCTTGCACTAGAGATTTTATCATGCATTGAAACGCATTAACAACCACTTGTTATTGATCATCTGGCATCGTTTGGGTACCAGAAACTTGTTCTTCATCGGCCATAGTATCTTAGAGCTACAATAGACAAATATTAAATATCTTTGACAAAATTTTGTTCGCACGATTCAACAGTCTCAAAGATACCACAACATGCAGCAGTCTCATCTACTCCACAACATGTCGTATCTTAGTTCAATCAAACCACAACTGATGTAACAAAAAAATTCACAACTGATTGAACCAATTGAATCAAAACACAATTGACTAAAGACAATTGATCCAATTGGGCCACAAGACAATTGAGCAAATTGAACTACAAGACAATTGACTAGAGACATATAGATTCAAGTATATTTCAAATGACTTGTGAACCACCCCAAACCCAGATAATAGACTTCAATGCAAATAAAATACCCAGACAATAAGACAAATATATAGTACAAAAATATTCAGGCTGGGTAAAAAGATGGCGCAAACTCAACAAGCGGTCCGTGGACATGATTAGGGTCTGTCTTGAAATGCTCTTTGGAAAAGATCAAAACATTTGATGCATTTCTTCTAGCTTCCCACTCTCTTAATTTCATCCATGTTAAGTGTGAATATGTAAATATGTCAATAAGACCTTCCGATCACACAATTATTATGGTAATTACGTAAATCTTAAATCCCTGGGCAAGAGAGAAAACACTTTGTTAGATACTGTGATATGTTTAACCTTGGACTTCAACATGGCATGCCTCATGATTGGAGTGCAAAGTGGATAAAATGTGTACATAAAGGGGGAGACATGAATAAAGCAAACAACTACCAAGCTAAAGAGGCTTCTTCTCTCATGATATATTTTTTGGATGTTCCATGGAAATAGAGATAAGTGAATGGAATGAAGACAATAGCCTTGTCCAACCATGATGCAGCACTTGCGACACTCATTCAAAAATTTCTTGAGCATGAAGAATCTCTTATAAGCTCCACATCCATTGCATAACATGTTCTGTTGGTCTTATAGGTCATATTTGACGTCAAAGGTGATGGAGAAAATCCTAACTTGAACGCCCACATCTATAAATTTTGTGACTTGTAATCTATACACCTCAATTCTTTGGGAGCATATGGGTGAAATCATGAATGAATGGTACAATTTTTTAAAGGATAGGAAGCTGTTTTTCAATAGCTACGTTCTCAAAATTAAAGATTGGTAATTTATTGCAAATCAGTCCTAAATTTGGTACCCATTACAGATTTAGGTTCTACTTTTGAAGAGATATCTAGTGGTATATAACATGTCCTAGATTTTTCATTTTGGTTAAACACATCCCAAAAGAGCTATGTGCTGGACACAACTATTTTTCCACCACTTATGCTTCCACCCATATGTGATATACTCTCTCTCTCTCTCTCTCTCGATCTCTCTCTCTCTCTCTCGTATCATTGGCTCAATATAGTATCAAAGCGAGGGAAATATATGGATCATATTGATTTTTTTTCTTGAAGAACTTTGTGTGTAAAATTGAATTATTCATACAAAAATATTTGTACAAATGTGATTTTTATTATGTATATGATCTGTTGGCGCTAAGCTTGCTAGTGAGTTTTCAAGTAGCATAATCTTTTTAAATTTGGAGTCGTATACAGACACAAGATATAGAATGATAGTTAAGGTAAAAATGTACCTAAAACTAAAACAAGAAAAAAAATCTCTATATATTATCCAAAGCCTTGTCAATTTCACTCTATGTTTTGCCTGCTCTATTTACACTGTCAATAAAATTGCAGTCTAGATGGGAAGATATAAAACCTCTAGTGGTGAGAGTCTGGGATGAAAGTCCCAAACACTTCTTCTTGAAGAAGTGTTTGAAGAAGCCCTCTTCCTAAAGTTAATTTAAATTCCAAAATTGTTTGTAATAGTGTGCGTACTTGTGATGAGGTCAAAAACTTACGAATCAAATTTACTTAAATTTTTTTGAAAAGGCTCTCACTTAAGTACAAAAACCCATTGAATATTTTAGCATACTTATAACTTTACATTTTTGAAAGGCTCTCACTATGACTTTTTAGAGATTTTAGCATCCCCATATTCAATCCCACATACAACTTTGAGAGAAGGAAACCCTACTTCACACCCTTGCCAGCTCAAATACAAGGAGTAAGTGAGGGAATGCACTACTCTCTCATTCAGAAACCATGAAATAAATACCCAAAAGAGAAAAAATTGTAGTTTTTCCAAGCATAAGCAAGTAGCCTTCATGCTTATATACATGCCAATATGTTTATGTGTCAATTTTTTCAAAATATGCTATTTCATGGGGTGTATGCATGATAATGCATACCTACTTTTCGGAGTTCACCCCCAAGCATGATATCTGCGATGTGATAACTTGACAAGATACTTTTGCTCCCAAAGCACCACTACTTGCCACGTGGCCTTGTTCCAAACTTGTCAAGTTACTTGTCAAAGCCACCACGTAACTTGGTGAGTTACGTGGCGACTCCACGTGGCATGTGTCGTCTGCTACCTCGACTACACACACCGCCATGGAGGATAGTGCCACATAACACGATGAGTTATATGGCGACCTGACCGACTTAACGGGTTAGGTTTTCCACACCTATCTCGATTTGAGCGCTACATTAGGCTCCACATAACTGGACGAGTTACGTGGTGGCCCGACGTGGTGCTCGAAGTTGAATTGACGTGGCAAACTCAACTCGCCGAGTCGGGCACCGCCACGTAACTCGCCGAGTTATGTGGCACTATCTTCCCTGATGGTCATGTTTTCACTACGAGTTAAAAAAAAAATTTAAATTAGTATTTTAAATTTTGTAATAACTCGTCGAGTCACTTTAAAGAAATATGTTTTAAAAGAGGTATTGTTCAATGTTTTTAATATAAAAGTAACTCGTCAAGTTACTTAAAGGCCCCCCCCCCCCCCCCCCCCCAAAAAACCAACTCAAAGTTTAGGTTTTTCCTAAAATGACTAAAATTTCTTTTTATCCTTCCCAAAGTAACTAGTCGAGTTACTTACTTGCAAAAGTATTTTTTTTCCTTAAGGTGTTTGCTCTCTTTTAGAGAAACCTATTGAAAAGTTTCTGAAAAGCTATTGCCCAACAAACACTTAAGGGGAAGGGGTCCCACCTGTTCCTTTGTGGTCCATAGCAAGAAATGTTGGAAGAGCTTGATGGCTTGGAGAGAGAACCATCGGATCCTGATAGATGGGGAGTGGACTTAGAAGGAAGGAAAAGGACATTGGACTCTTATGCAAATGCCTATAATCCAAAAAAATTTATGAAGCCATTGCACTTTTAAGCTCACACAAGGGCAGAGGATATCTTTCACGGTGGGGTGAAGACAAATATGTGGTACATGTAGAGTTTAGCTAGGAGGCAGTGTTCGAAAGCCTTCAAGTTTGTTGTGCTGAATCGGTGGTGCTCTATTTTATGGGCTGTCAAATGTTGGTGCAAGGTCTATGGGAGTGGAAAGCAATGGCAACCAAGGACAAAAATGTGATTTGCCAATTCATAGGAGTAGGAAAAGGTTTCTATGTGGTTAAATGTGCCTCAGAGAAAAACCATCCATGCTCTGGTTATGAGAGGTGGCATCTGGGAAGCTTCGTTCTTTGTGTATGCTATGTCTGGGGTTAAAGAGGCAAAGGAGTTTAGGCCAGATCACTTTCGACAGTGGGACATCTGCATAGGGCGGTCGCTAACCATACTATGTGCTAAAATGGATCGTATTTCTCATAAGGTCCATTTTAGCACATAATATGGGCCTTGATCGCCCATACCATATCGTATGGCCATGAAACATTGTAGGGATGGGATAATAGTTCTCATCCCACACCGTGAAAATCCTTGTGGCCATCCAATATGGTTTGGATGGTTTTGAACCATACTATGTGCAAGAATGGGCCGTGTGGCTCATACGGTCCATTTTAGCGCATAGTATGGGCTTTGACCACCCGAACCATATTGAATAGCTGTGAGACTTTTCACAAATGAGGAAATAGTACTCAATCCCACCCATGCAAAGTCTTATGGCCATCCAATATGGTTTGAGAGGTCTCCATCCATACTATGTGCAAGAATGGGTTGTATGGCTCATACGGTCCATTTTAGCGCATAGTATGGGCTTTGACCACCCAATATCGAATAGCTGTGAGACTTTGTACAAGTGAGAAAATAGTACTCAAACCTACCCATGAAAATTCTTATGGCCATCCAATATGGTTTGAGAGCTCTCGACCCATACTATGTGCTAAAACTTTTTGTATGAGCCATATGTTTCATTTTAGCACATAGTATGGGCCTTGACTGCCCGTCCCATATCGGATGTTTGGAAAAATTTGTAGGAGTGGGAAAATTATACTCTCCCCCACTCGTGAAAAGTCTTGTGGCCATCCAAATTATTTTGGACAATCCGGACCCATACTATGTGCTAAAATGGGCCGTATGGCTTATACGTCCCATTTTAGCATATAATATGGGCCTTGACCATCCATACCATATCGGATGGTTGTGTAACATTGCAAAGATGAATTAATGGTGATCATCCCTATCCGTGTAAAAATCTTGTGGCCATCCAATATATTTTGGACGGTCCCTAACCATACTATGTGCTAAAATGGACCCTATGTCTCATACGGCCCATTTTAGCACATCTTATGGGTCATAATCATCTATAGCATATCGGATGGCTATAAAACTTTATAGGGATGGAAGAATAGGGTCCATTCCCAACCATAGAAAGTATTATGGCCATCCAATATGGTTTCAATGGTCTCAAACCATATTATGCGTTAGAATGGGTCGTATGGCTCATACAACCCATTTTGGTACATAGTAAGGGCCTTGGCCACCCAAACCATATTGGATAGTTGTGGAACTTTGTACGAGTGAGGAAATAGTACTTAAATCTACTCATAAAAAGTCTTATGGCCATCCAATATGGTTTGAGAGGTCTCGACCCATACTATGTGCGAGAATTTGGGGTATGAGCCATATGTTTCATTTTAGCACATAGTATGGGACTTGATTGTCCGTACCATATCAGATGGCTCAAAACATTTGTAGGGGTGGAAAATTTTTACTTTCTCCCACTCATGCAAAGTCTTGTGGCCATCCAATATATTTTGGGAAATTCCCACCCATACTGTGCGCTAAAATGGGGCGTATGGCTCATACGTCCAATTCTAGTGCATAATATGGGCCTTGATCGCTCATACCATATCGGATGGTTGTGTAATATTGCACGGGTGAAGTAATGGTGATCATACCTGATTGTGCAAAGTCTTGTGGCCGTTTGATATGTTTTGGGTGGTCCCTAACCATACTATGTGCTAAAATGGACCGTATGGGTCCTAATTGACCATACCATATTGGATGGCTATGAAACTTTGCAGGTATGGAAGAATAGTGCTCATCCCCACTCGTATAAGTCTTGTAGCCATCCAATATGGTTTCAGTGGTCTCAAACCATATTATGTGCTAGAATGGGTCGTATGGCTCATACGACCCATTTTAGTAGCGCATAATATGGGCCTTGACCACCCAAACCAAATCAGATGGCTGTGAGAGTGAGAAAATAGTACTCAAACCGTCCCATGTAAATTTTTGTGGCCATTCACATGATTTAGGAGGTCCCGACCCATACTATGTGCTAAAATTTGTTGTATGAGCCATATGTCTCATTTAAGCACATATTATGGGCCTTGACTGCCCATACCATATTGGATGGCTGGGAAAATTTGGAGGGGTGGGAAAATTAGACTCTACCTAACTTGTGCAAAGTCTTATGGCCATCCAATATAGTTTGGGCAATCCAAGTCCATACAATGCGCTAAAATGGGTCGTGTGGCTCATACGTCCATTTTAGCGTATAATATGGACCTTGACCGCCCATACCATATTGGATGGTTGTGTAACATTGCAGGGGTGAAGTAATGATGATCATCCCAATTTGTGAAAAGTATTCTGGCCATCTGATATGGTATGGGCATTCCCTAACCATACTATGTGCTAAAATGGACCGTATGTCTCAAACGGCCCATTTTAGCACATATTATGGGTCCTAATCGCCCATACCCTAACGGATGGCTATGAAACTTTTCCGAGATGGAAGAATAGTGCTCATACCCACCTATAAAAATTCTTTTTGCCATCCAATATGGTTTCAGTGGTCTCAAACTATACTATGCGCTAGAATGGGGCGTATGGCTCATACGACCCATTTTAGTGCATAGTATGGGCCTTGACCACCCAAATCATATCGGATAACTCTAAGACTTTGTATGGGTGAGTAAATAGTACTAAATCCCACCCATGCAAAGTCTTATGGCCATCCAATATGGTTTGAGAGGTCTCAATCCATACTATGTGCAAGAATGGGCCGTATGGCTCATACGGTCCATTTTAGCACATAGTATGGGCTTTGAACACCCAATATCGAATAGCTGTGAGACTTTGTACGAGTGAGAAAAAAGTACTTAAACTCACTGATGCAAATTCTTATGGCCATCTAATATGGTTTGAGAACTCTTGACCCATACTATGTGCTAAAACTTCTTGTATGAGCCATATGTCTCATTTTAGCACATAGTATGGGCCTTGACTACCCATACCATATCGGATGCTTGGAAAAATTTACAAGGGTGGAAACATTATACTCTCTCCCACTCATGCAAAGTCTTGTGGCCATCCAAATTAGTTTGGACAATCCGGACCCATACTATGCGCTAAAATGGGCCGTATGGCTCCTCCCATTTTAGCGCATAATATGGGCCTTGATCGTCCATACCATATCAGATGGTTGTGTAACATTGTAGGGGTAAAGTAATGGTTATCATCCCCATCTGTGTAGAACTCATATGGCCATCCGATATGTTTTGGACGGTCCCTAACCATACTATGTGCTAAAATGGACCCTATGTCTCATACGGCCCATTTTAGCACATATTATGGGTCCTAATCATCTATAACTTATCGGATGGCTATGAAAATTTATAGGGATGGAAGAATAGTGCTCACCCCTAACCATACAAATTTTTGTGGCCATTCAATATGTTTTCAATGGTCTCAAGCCATACTATGCGCTAGAATGGGTCGTATGGCTCATATAGCACATTTTAGTACATAGTAAGGGCCTTGTACACCCAAACCATATTGGATAGTTGTGAAACTTTTCACAAGTGAGGAAATAGTACTTAACCCAGTGCCATCCAATATAGTTTGAGAGGTCTCGACCCATACTATGTGCTAAAATTTGTTGTATGAGCCATATTCTCATTTTAGTACATATTATAGGCCTTGACTGCCCATACCATATCAGATGGCTCGGAAAATTTTAAGGGGTGGAAAAATTAAATCCTCCCCCACTTGTGAAAATTCTTGTGGACATCCAATATAGTTTGGGCAATCCTGACCCATACTATGAGCTAAAAATGGCTCGTATGACTCATATGTCCCATTTTAGCGCATAATATGGGCTTTGACCGCCCATACCATATTAGATGGTTGTGTAACATTGTAGGGGTGAAGTAATGGTGATCACCCCCATCCTTGAAAAGCTTGTGGCCATCCCATATGTTTTGGACGGTCCTTAACCATACTATGTGCTAAAGTGGAACATATGTCTTATACGGCCCATTTTAGCACATATTATGGGTCCTAATCATCCATATCATATCGAATGGCTATGAAAATTTGCAGGGATGGAAAAATAGTTATCATACCCACCCTTATAAATTCTTGTGGCCATTCAATATGGTTAAGGTGGCCTCAAACCATATTATGAGTTAGAATGGGTCGTATGGTTCATATGGTCCATTTTAGCGCATAGTATAGGCTTTGAGCATGCAAACCATATTGAATAGCTGCGAGACTTTGCATGAGTGAGGAAATAGTACTCAACTCTATCCATGCAAAGTCTTACGGCCATCCAATATGGTTTCAAAGTTCTTGACCCATACTATATGCTAAAATTTGTTGTATGAGTCATATGTCTCATTTTAGCACATAGTATGGGCCTTGACTGCCCATACCATATGGGATGGCAGTTTCTAACCATACTATGTGCTAAAATGGACCATAAGTTTCATACGACCTATTTTAGTACATATTATGGGTCCTTATCATCCATACCATATTGCATGGATATGAAACTTTGCAGGGATGAAAGAATAGTGTTCATCCTCACCCATACAAAGTCTTGTGGCCATCCAATTTGGTTTCGCTGGTCTTAAACCATACTATGCGCTAGAATGGGTCGTATGGCTCATACGATCGTTTTATTGCACACAGTATGGTCTTTGACCACCCAAACATGGGCAAAATTTCATGGGCAACGCAATCTGTCTCGATGGTCTACTGTGGCACAATCGCCAGTTTTTGACCATTAGGCCCTTAGAGAAGCCAAAACGAGAAAATTGGTGATTGTGCCACCCTAGACCGATGAGACCAGAGCGGATGGCCATGAAACATTGCAAGGGAAAGGAAAGCACCTAAATCCCCACCCCTGCAAAGTTTCAATGGGAATCGCAATCCGTCTCAACGATCTACGGTGGCACAATCGTCAGTTTTTGACCATTGGGCCCTTAGCGAAGCCAAAACGAAAAAATTGGCGATTGCGCCACCCTAGAGCGACGGGACGTGAGCGGATGGCCATGAAACTTTGCAAGGGTAGGGAAAGCACTTAAATCCCCACCCCTACAAAGTTTATGGCCAACGCAATCTGTCTTGACTGTCTACTATGGCACCAATTTTTGACCATTGGCCCTTTAGCGAAGCCAAAACGAAAAAATTGGCGATTATGCCACCCTAGACTGACGAGACGGGAGCGGATGGCCATGAAACTTTCCAGGGGCAAGAAAAGAACCTAAATCCTTATCCATGCAAATTTTCATGGCCATCGCAATCCGTCTTGACGGGCTACGATGGCACAATTGCCAGTTTTGACCTTTGAGCCCTTAGCGAAGCCAAAACAAAAAAATTGGTGATTGTGCCACGCTAGACCGACAAGACGAGAACAGATGGCCATGAAACATTGCAAGGATAGGTAAAGCACCTAAATCCCCACCCTTGCAAAGTTTCATGACCATCATAATCCGTCTCAACGGTCTATGGTGGCACAATCGCCAGTTTTTTGCCATTGGGTCCTTATCGAAGCCAAAACGAAAAAATTGGTGATTGTGCCACCCTAGACCGATGAGATGGGAGCGGATGGCCATGCAACTTTGCAAAGGTAGGGAAAGTACCTAACTCCCCACCCTTGCAAAGTTTCATGCGCATCGCGATGGTCTACAGTGGCACAATCGCCAATTTACTTTTGGGCCCTGAGCAAAGCCAAAACACAAAAAGGGAGATTGTGCCATCCTAAATCAACGAGACGGGAGCAGATGGCCATGAAAATTTTCAAGGGTAGGGAAAACACCTAAATCCTTGCCCTTGCAAAGTTTCATGGGCATCACAATCTGTCTCAATGGGCTACGATGGCGTAACCGCCAGTTTTTGACCATTGGACCCTTAGCGAAGCTGAAATGGAAAAATTGGCGATTGTGCCACCCTAGACCGACGAGACGGGAGCAGATGGCCATGAAACTTTTTAAGGGCAAGGAAAGAACTTAAATACCTGCGCGTGCAAAGTTTCATGGGCAATGCAATCCGTCTCGATGGTGTACTGTGGCACAATCTCGCCAGTTTTTGACCATCGGGTCCTTAACGAAGCCAAAATGAAAAATTGGCGTTTGTGCCACCCTAGATCAACAAGACGGGAGCGGATGGACTTGAAACATTGCAAGAGCAGGAAAATCACTTATCCCCACCCCTGCAAAGTTTCATGGCCATTGCAATCCATCTCGTAGAAACCTTCTCTTATAGTCTTCCCCCAACAAGAGGGTTTCCCCCGTTAGCCAACCCGTGGGTCATGGTTCTTGGGGGGTTTGTCGGCCCGCGTCAGATTGTGTACAGCTATAAGATAGTGGTGCGCGGTTGAGATGTAAACGGGGCAGACCGTGGTGTGAAGGACGGGTGAGGTGAGGCGACGAGTTCCCCACACCCCTCTTGTGATGTTGGGATGAAACCCCCTCTCGGGCGAGTTGCAAGACTACCTTCAACCGACGGGCTTGGGTACTTTCGGGCCATTTTCAGGTCTAGCGGGGCTCAATGTGCTCGGGGTGGACGACGGGGCTTGATAGGCGATGAGTGATGGCGGACCGTGTCCAGGGCTGTCGACTACGGTAAGCTCCCGCCCGAGCCGCGGTGTAATCAAGGAGCGCGTTGGACGTTTTTCTTGTCGCAAGCTATGTGCGGCTAGTATCGATATGGAAGGTCTTGAACCCGTGTGCATAAGTAAACCAAAAGCTATTTAGAAAAAAATCTTTGTTTTGTGATCCAATGATATTTCATTCAAACAAAATTTTACTATTAATTTACACTTTAAAAAAATAAAAAATTACACAAAAATATATACATTTTTTGCTTAAATTACCATGTAAATAATTAGGTTGAGATATCTTGATTTTTAATTTTTTTACATTATTTAAAAATTTAAAAAAATCACATGGCTATTGAGGTGGTCATGCATGAATGACATGGTCATCCATGTGGAAAGCTGATGTGGATGATTGATGACATGGATTGCATAGGTGGAAAGATGAGGTGGTGAATGGGATCCCCTCATTTGCCATGTCATATGATGACGTGTCAAAATGGTGACATGTAATGATTAGGTGGAAAAAAAGGACGTGATGAGTTGGCAAGGTGGCGATGTGGCATGCTTGGTGGCTCATGAGGTGGCGAGTGATGTGGCAAGCCATGCAAGTAATACTTACACGTGGCATGTGAGGTGGTGGATGACATGGCAATTAAGGTGAAGTGGCATGCAAGGTGGCAGTGGAGGGTGATGGATGAGTTGGCAATTAGAGTGACATGGCAAGCGAAGTGTTACGATCAAAGTGTTGCCTGTGGTGATGTGGAAGGTGAGATGGGGTGATGACATGGACCTTTGGTGATGTGGCGGCCTCCTTGTATGAGGTGGACTAGCCAACTAGGATTGGGAGAGTAGAACCAAGCCATGCTTGGTTGACAAGTGTCAAAATTTCTAGGTTTGGTATTTACCAAACCTAAGGAGGCACACTTCAAGTGAATGGTGCAAGTGAAAAAAATTAAAACAATGAAAACGTGTCTTTCCCCTCACTCAAATTGACTCAAATGTTTTTGTATGAGGACCTTACACTAAGAGTTATGACATATATGAAAATAAAAATGAGTGGAAATGTACATTATTTATTATATATAAAAAAAACTATATCAAGGTTAAGAAGTCTTTGTTATTTTCTAAGGTAGATCTTTAAAAAACGAACCGTTGAAGTTTATTTTTTTTGCATGGTCATATTCCTTGGGTCATAATCTATCAAATGACCGTTGGATCTTGCAAAAATAAGTTCTACATCATTAGATATCTGTTGTAGGTTTTTATAAATAGAAATTATAACAAAGAAAATTGAATATTAATTATGCAAAGATCCAAAAAATTATAAATAAATCAAGTTTAATTGCTTGCAGACGCCAAGTCAATAATAGTGAATTTCTTTAGAAAAGGTTCTAAATCTTTGGAGCTCTAACATTTCATGTGCAAGAGAGTAAGTAAAGAAAAGAACCCCATAAAAATTTATAAGTGTTTCTTCATCAAGGTCACAATGCTGTGACAGGCTGAAACAGATTAGTTCTTGCAAAATAAAATAACCATTTAGATGTGAAAAAATGAAGATCAGAGCTTTTCATTGTGTTTGCAACTATGTGCTTATTTTGTGTGGCTACCAAATCTTGCCTCTTCAAAGTAAGTGCAAGCAAGTCAAATGTACATAGGAATGGCAAAAATGAGGCTGTTTCTTGGCTGTCTTGGTGGGGGAAACTGCTAAAAATGGGTACACGTTATCACGCATACACCCTATGTCATTTTAATACCATTTTTGGCCTAGAAATAAAAAGTTAAATGACTTCCAAAAATCCCAATTTATTTTTGAAATGTCATGCTCAACTAGATGAGCTACTCTAATAGTCATCATCAATGGAGATAGTATAAAACCCTTGTTTCTTTATTGAGTTTATTGTTATGAACTATAGTGATATCTTGAATGGCAACCTCTAACCTTTTAGGTTCCTTTGTGATGATAATTACTTGTGGTGCCTTAGTGCAAGCTTAGTGCTTAAAATATATAAACCAAGGATCCCATACTCTTGGTTGGACAATATGATGCTCTCTCTTTAAGTAATTATCATCCACTATCGCTAGAGATCTTTAAAGCAAGGGCCAAGTGAGAGCTATGGGTTGGACAATATGATGCTCCCTCTTAAGTAATTATTGTCTACCTTCTAAAGCACTAGCCAAGTTCTACCCATTAACTTGTTCCCAAGCCAATAATCTTTCTTTTCCCACAAATGTGTACACAATTACTAGTTGGGAATCAACCATTCATCAATAGGTGGATAGGTTGTAAAGTCTCTCATCTCATAGTTTTTAATTAGGTAGAGTAACTCCTTTTTATTGATACTTTCATGATCACTTAATTGACTGCCAATCTTAAATTGTGAGTTTTTTACACCCAGATATTTCTAAAAAATAACTTATTGTTAGCATGCACTATACTTTCTTGCTCCCTTAAGGAATTTTCATGTCCTCATATTAACCTTTTTTTCACACGTAACGACCTTTGGGACTTCAGTTTCCACCATTGTGCTCGAAGCTCATTTTGCACTTGCACATTGCAACTTCTTGGTCACTTGTATATTTGTACACAAATACATAATGCACATTCACATTATTCATATTTTCACATTTATGTTTAGGGGCTTGGGTTTTTCCCTTGTACTCCGCAAAGCACTATGAAAATTTGAAAACATTATGACAATCTTTTACCGCAGTTTGTAGAGAGAAAGTCCAAAATGGGTATGTCAGAGAAGAGAGAGGAGGATGAGGGAACAATTTTTTGTGATTTAAATATTGTTATAGGACCACCATGTTTATTTCCATGTAATTTATCACGGTCATTTTTACAAGTAATACCGTTGTTATTATCGACCACCATTTTGGCACTAAATCATTCAAATTCAGATATTCTCCTTTGTTTGCTTGTGATTTTTAAAAGAAAATACGATTTTAAATTTCAAAAAAATGGGCAAAGAATGATATAAAACATGAAACAATGGCCATTTGGATAAATTAAGTTGCACAAGGCATGTGACCGCTCTATCATAAACGTTGAGCCGCAAGAAAAACATGCATCGTATATGAAACAGAAGAGGCTTGCACTCTTTTCCCAAGTACCGTGCATGCATTTCACCCAAGCATCTACATCCATATATTTGTCGCATATTCTGAAAGGCTTTACATAGTGGTGGCGATGAGCTCTCTTGCTATGTAGAGGTGTTGAGCAAGGAGCACAATAAAGGAGTGCTTCTTCAAAGCACTTTTCAATAGCAAAAGCACTCTCTTACTGCGGACAACACAAAATGCCACTTGCACCCATAACTCTTTAAAACAATAATGTTGGAAGAAAATGTGTGAAGGTAAATGTTACAAAGCATGCATTTGTTATTTTTCATGAAAAATTGCACCAAAGAATAATATATATTTTATCATTAAATTAATCACACCCACTTGATTGACATAAATATTCATGCTTGACAAAATGAGAGAGTGAGAGAAAGCGATGAATGGGAGACACGACAAAAATTCTTTATAGAATAGATTATACAAAATGTTTGTGATTCATCTTCCAAAATATATTTACCAGTAGCTTGATCTAAATTTAAACCCATGGCTCCTAAATCAATAAGAGAGAAACTGAATTATCGTTTGCGGATGTGCTGGCTTCATCATCTTCAAACTCGTCATCCAAAATATATTTACCAGTAGCTTGATCTAAATTTAAACCCATGGCTCCTAAATCAATAAGAGAGAAACTGAATTATCGTTTGCGGATGTCTTGGCTTCATCATCTTCAAATCATGGAAATCGTCCTTGATGAGATTGGTGGCACTAGGACTTGAATCGTCGATCTCTCTCTCTCTCTCTCTCTCCTATGTCTCCCCCTCATTCAAAGTAATAGGTGGAAGAGGGTTGAAGATGCTCTCCACTTCATTAGTGGCAAAATGGCCTCCCCAATGAACAACGAACAAAAGTTTTGGTTGATGGATTGATGAGATATAGATGACCTCCAGAAGAGAAGTTCAAAGTGAGTGACATTTGTATTATGTTACAAGCAAATAAGGAAAATGAAGGTATGGAAGGTTCTAAACTTGACCTTTAGTATCCTTTCAATAGTCCTACAATACCCGTCCTCCTCACCATTTGTGTCCAAGTTGCTTGTGATGCCACAATCCATGGTGGTTCGATGCTCATCAATGTGGAGTGTACAAAAATGTTGACCCTTTGACCACACAGAGTTAAAGGAAAGGCACTATAATATAGAAAAAATCATACAATCAATTATAAAGATAAAATCAAGAAAAAACTATGCAATATGGTTTAAGCATACAAGTACTCTACCTTTGGTATGCAACCTCATGCATACTCCCATTCTTTGTCGCATGATGTCCTGTTTGCAAGCCTTTGCTTGCCTCATTCTCACATGGATCCACTCGGCTCTAATGAGATATGGGAAAAAGGCAAGGTGTTGAGGAATTAAGGTTGGAGTAAATTCCTTATTACATTTTTTACTTTGGCTCTATAATACTCCAAGGGTTGTGTAGTTGCGTTCTTGTAAGTAGAATAACTTAGTGCACTAATTTTGGTACCGATATTTGCTAAAGCCTTGACTTTGAATCCATATTTTGATGTCACCATGATTCTCATGTGAAGACCATTCATCATTTATTTTGACCTCATATGTTGCTAAGGCTTGACTACAATGTAGTGCTTAGACTTGTAGCATGTTCAACGCATGAATTTTGTGGTTGATCACATTGTTGTCTTGCTTTTTAATACTCCAATGCAAGCCTCCTCTTGAGCTTAATCAATGATCTACGGGCATCTAATCCCACATTATTTTGCTGGATGCATATGTTCTAGCAGTTCATTGGTGTTGCGGTGTGTGACACATCCACACACCATCTAGCGGAAACCCCCTTTACTTTGGAAGTCTACATCTCAAAACTCATCACAAGATACTCTCTCCCTACTCCTGTAAAGGAAGCCCAAGTTACACACTTTGCATCTGAGCATCTCCCAAGCATTTGAACCCACTTTGTACTCATCATTTGCATTTAGTTTGTTTTTAATCTACCTACTTTAGTAGGATTGAACTTAAAGGTGACTATTATCAAATAAAGATAGTCAATGAAGATATTGTAAAGACCACTTTTCCCATGACATATGGTCTTTATGAATATCTTGTAATGCCTTTTAGTTTGACAAATGTTTTGGCCTTCTTCCCTGCTGATTTTTGAGAGGGATTCAATCCACTATATATAGCCTTTAGTTCCTAGTCAACACACCCCATGTGGGTTTAATTGGTTTCCATGTGGCAGCTTGTAGGGACTCTCCCTTTGAACTTCAAAATCCTCCTCATAAAGTTTCTATTTTTTTGCTACCAACTTTAAAGACCTCTCATTCCGTGCTCACTTGTCAGATTGAACCTTTGTAAAAACCCACCAAAAGCTTGGACTTTGAGCTTTGATTCCCACCACCTACTCCGCATTCCAAATCTCTTGCAACCTTGAATGGCAAGCTGTAAAATGGCAAAAAACATCAGATTTTATATAATCGCCCCAAACCTTCAACTGGGCGTTCTTGCTCATAGCTCCATTTGATGATTTGTAACTTCTACTAGGCTTCTCACACTACACACTACCTCTGAAACTTTGGTGAACTCAAGAAAACCTCTGATGGCACACTTATTGAGGAGACCAAGGTGGCATATGATCGGCTCCATCCAAACTTCATCTCTTGGTAACTTGGCCATTTGGACTTCGATTGTTGATCCAAAAAGATCAGCATGCTCCAAAAATCAAGCAATTTAGATCTAGTACCATGACATACAATTCAAGTTTTTTATGCACTGGTCCAACCCAATGAGAATTTGCAAACCACCTCCACATTCAAACTACCATAACTTGCAGCCCATGGCTCCAATTGAAGAACCATTTGGACCAAATTGGAGAACACCTCAAGGATCACACTTGGAACTTTCATTTTAGCAATTTTAACCATTTAATTAGCCACATTGGATAGGAATCAATGCAGAGAATCTTGGCCTAAAGAGCTTCTTAGTAATGCATAGACACTTGAAATAACCTACCTGCCCTTGACCTTCATATCTGTTTTGCTACCTTGACATGCACCAATGGACATCCATAGCACTGCTTTGCACTCTTTAGAGCACTAAAAAACTTTAGTTGCATCATAATTTCCCAACCCCCTTGTTGAAAATTTATGTTCAATCGGAAGTATGCTTATTGAACTTGGAAACTACAAAACTAGAAAACACTCTGAGCAACTGCAAAAACTAGTACCATATGTACAAGGTCTTATTCATGTCATATATAGTTCCTGTTCATGTGGGTTGCTGTTGGACGGGTACGCCGCGACGGACGTCAGCACAGCGAGAACTCACCTCACAAGATTTGTCAACTAAGGACGAAGCTCGACCGGCAGGCGCGTGGAAGCAAGCATAGGGTGTCAACCTACACTCGACCGACTCCTAACTAATTCCTACAGAGGTCTCTACCCAATGTCTAAGCTATAGCCTTCAGGAGTGCATAAGAGGAAACTTCCTACAACGCTTTCTAGAACCGAAGACCCATCAAACAATCTCGAAATACCACAGAACTTGAAGGAGACCCTACTAACACCAATAGGTCGCTCTCCCTAAGGTGTATGAACCAAAATCTCAACCCAAAACACCTAGTGCAAAATTACGTAGGATGTCTGGCCGAAATTTGCAGGTTGTCGTTTCCAAAATCTAAAGTGCCTAATGTGTAGCTCTATTCAATGCGAATGCGTGGATATGCTGCAATGCAAAATCGGACAATGTATGCTCATCGAATCGCTAGATGAAGCTCGTAGATGAAGCTCGCAAAACCGGACCGTACGCACGCAATGTAGGTATTGGTGCATAGCTCTCATCGGGGGCAACACACTGCACTTCTCCGCACTCGATTCTGACCACTGGTGCGCGAGTAGCGTCATGATGAAGCTCTCACTCTCTGTCGTACACAGTACGCTCACTCACAGACTTCAAACTTTTGAAAAATGACAAAAAGGTTTTTCATTAAGGTCAAAAAGTGGTCTAAATACCTTACAATTCTCAAACCCTAATGTTCCAATTTAACCATCTACTCAATCTAAATGTCAAAATTGGGATACAATCTGGAAACTTCTGTAAGCCCCAATATTTACAAGGTGAAATGTCAGGTTTTTTCTCAATAAATAAATAATTACAAAAAATAATAATCTGCCGAGCAGTCATTTTCCGTAGGGTGTGTCCAGCTTATAACACTCCCCCCTTCCTTGCTCATGTCGTCCCCGACATGGCTGTTGAGCTGCTTCTTCATCTTAGGATTTCCCTCATCTTGAGCAGTGACTCGTACCTTGCATGTTGAGCCAGTAGTGTTGGGCCGAAAATGTTAGTGCTCATTGTGAAGAAGCCGGTGTAGAAAGCTTCTTCAAAGGCCTGGAGGTGATAGGATGGCAAAAACATGATCCTTTGATACAATGCATGTATCACCTCCTTGGAAGGCTGACCAGACAGATCGTATGCACATCTGTATGTATCTTGAAAGAAGAAGATACTGTCTGTTGCCTGGCCTGGTTTGAACATCTCGAAGACTGCCAAAAGTGTTTTGCAAATCTTCCTCATCATAATGCAAGATAGGTCAGGCGAGCCAGTGAGCAATTTGATGGCGTCCGTTAGGGTTTTCACCATGTATTGAACACTTATTCTCTCGCCTGCCTTCAAGCCTGGCAGCTTCGGATAGTTTAGCCAAGTAGGTTGGCTTCTTTGTAGTAGCTCTTGGGCCTTTCACGTCCGTATCCTTGGTAGAGGGCAGAACTTAGGTTATCTCTGATGACTTTGGGTGCCTCTACCAAATGGATTAGATACTATGGATACTTTTTTAGCCATGCATTTCTCCACCAGGGCTGAGAGTTGACTATCAACTTTACTCCTTCAGGCTTGGAGATGTCTGTTGTGTACAACAGCATTGTTGGCTCCTCTCTGATTCTTTTATTGATAGTGGCAGCTTCGTACTTTAGCAGAGGATATGGGAGAGAGGGATGTAGCCATTCACGCCTTGCTGGCCTCTATCTTCCGAATCGTCATTGATTTAAAGACCCTCTGCTCCCATTCCAAGGCTTCTTTGGCTGTGTCTCTGATTTCCGCTTCTATGGCCTTGCGCAGCTTCTCTTTTTCTTCTTGTGTCAGATCTTGTGGCTCTTGAGAGGGTCCTACAAGGATTTCCTCTTGCATGTGGGTGTCCACAGGATCTGCCACATTCTCTAAATCTATTCCTTCCATGGCTGCTGGCCCGGTGCTGAACTGCTCTTCTGTCTGCTGGCCTCTCAGTTCTTCTATTTGATTATGGAATGTCTACTTTTCTGCTTCAGCTTGCTATCCCATATTCACAAGGAGGTCGTTCAAATCGACATTCATCTTCTCCGCCTCCTCGAGCTTTCTCTTGATGTTTTCAAGCTCATCCTGCATTGCCTTGTGCTCTTCTTCCATGCGGGTTTGCATGACCACTGACCCCTCGGCCATCGTCAACCTTTGCTTCTTCTCTAAGGTCAACTCCTTCTAGAGCTCTTTCATTTGTTCGTCATAAATCTAACTCTCTGAAGTTGTGTGAGTCAAGCTAGTAGTCTGGCTCTGGCAGGAGATTCCTGTAGCCACTGGATGGTTTGATCTTTAACTTTAATTTGTTCTTTGAGCTCAATGACCTCATGCTGGCTAGCTTCCTACTCTATCTCTGCCTTCTCTTTTGCATTCCGCATGGATTCCACTTCCTTGGATTCTTTAGCAAGTTGTAGGGTTAGGTTGTCCCTTTCCCTCTTTGCATCTGTCAATGACTTGCTGAGTTTTCTGTATTCGTCTTCGACTCCTTGCAGTCTTTGAGCTGCTGCTTGATTTTCTCTTTCCATCTCCTGGAATCTTTGCAATGCCTTTGCTAGATTGGATTGCAGCTCTGCTTCTCTCTCTATATGCCTTTGGCTTTGTTTTTGTAGAGTGTCAACTTCAGACTTGATTTGCACTTCAGTGGATTTGAGAGTAGCCATTTCACTTTCCGTGGCCATCAATTGTGCCCTGAGCCCGGTTAGCTTGGTCATCACCACATCCCAATCATTGGTGGGTGGTTGCAGGTTCACTGTATCAGTGGCCATCTCTTTTAGCTCCACTAACCGCAGGCTCTACATCTGCTCTTTGGGCCCTGTGTTTGCCAAGTCAAATGCGACTGTGGTTGCCTCTTCTTTTGAATATCTAGCAGCTAGTAGATCTAGAAAGGTGTTATACCTTGCTTCATTTGGCTCTGGCTGCTCACTTTTGGGCTTAGCTTCTTCTTTTTGCTCTTGCTCTTGGCTCTATTCTTGCCTTGAATCTTCTTGATCTTCAGATTTGTCTAGCTCCTCCTTTTGTTGAGTTTGTGGAGGGCTACGAGGAGGTGGTGATGGTGTTGGGTTGGAATCCGGGCTGGACGGTGGAGTTGCCGGATTTTTCTTAAAGTCCCTATCCGCCTTTGTCTTTCTCTCTCTCTCTCTCTCTCTCTCTCTCTCTCTCTCTCTCTCTTGGCCTTCCTGCTCTTCTAGCAGTTGCCATCGGACTTTCTCCACTTCTGCTTCTGTAAATGGTACATGTGGGATATTTTTTTCGGTGGCATCCAGAATCTCAAAATTCTTGATATAATCTTCAATTCTGTCTCTGTGTGCCCTTTGGGATGATCCCGACATTGCTTCTAGTGATGGATTCCATAGATCGCTCAAATCTCCCTTGAGGGCTCTTTCGGCTCTGAAACTTTCCATTAGCCGCTCTAGCCGTGCCGCTTTCTATGAATTTGTCACTTTGACCGGCACTTGGACACTCTCTTTCTTTCCTTTCTTCAACTCTGGCTGCTCCTCTTGCACGATCTCTAACCGGCGTTTCAACCTAGTGGCAACCCTTGGTGCTTTGGGCTGTTCATCCTCTTTATCTTCCTTGAGCCGTAGCCAGCAGTTATTCTGTGATGGAGGGTCAGGCCATCTTCCCTTGGTGTGCAATGCCCCATAAACCGCTTTTGTGATTAGCTCGCCCGACACAATGTAGGTGGGGTTCTTGTTTCCCATCTTCACCAGATTGTCATGTATATAAGCTGCATAGTTGATTACCTTCGGCTTGCTCTTTTGCATTGCCCAGGTGAAGGTTGTGGCAATTGCTCCAGGCGACATTCTGTACTTTTGTGGCCACTTTGTACACATGTGAAAATACTGGTTGTAAAGCTGACTCATGATTGCAACTTTGGGGTTTGCAATGTCTTCAAAGGTGTAGTTACCTTTCTTTTCTATGTACACCTGGACTTCATCTCTCGCTTTGTCACACTATCCCCTTTGTTGGAGAGGTCTAGAGCGGCCGCCACTACTTTCTCTGTGATTACAATCTCAGTGGATGGCTTGCCCTGCAGATCCGTAACTCTGGCCACTCCATCTTCCTTGATTGTAGTCACAAACTCCCATACTCTTTTTATGTCAATTCCTGCCGACACAGCTTCAAAATAATTGTGGAGATCTATCTTCTCTAGGTACTCTGCCATCTTGTTTCTGACAAACTCATTGAGCTCCTGCGATAGCATGGGGAGCTCTATTACATTTCCTTCGGTGTCTTTGAACACGCCTTGGTAGATCTTCAGATCATTTGACTCTAGCAAGTCCTCTTGAATCCACGTCCTGGTTGGCTTTATAGTTCCTTCTGGGATGACAAAGGGCTCTACTTCTTCCAAATAATCTTTTATGGTCATCCTCTTCTTCTTTGCCTGTGATTTTGCGGCTTCCATAGATCTTGTTGCACTCAGTAGTAGTCCGAAGTTAGCATTTTTTCCATATCGGCTGAGAAACTGAGTTTTAACTATCCAAATGACTTGAAAATTGAAATAAAACTTAAATGGAACTTGGGCAACCCTGCATGTGCTCACAATATGATTCTGGACAAAATTTATCATTTAGACATCCTACGCGTAGGATGTCTTTTTCATCAGATTTTGGTGATACTTGGCAGGCTGGTGGTCCTTGGCCTGTACAACATGGCTATATGATTGGAATTGGGTTTGGGCATCAAAAAGTGGATTTTTTTGGGCAATTCAAGCTTTATGCTCACAAATTGGGTAGAATGTCCACAACAGGTGGCAAATGATATCCAAATGGGTTGAAAATTGATATATGGGCTCCTTGCACCATGGTAATGGCTCCCATGATGTCAATTTTTGCACAGAAGTTCAAAAACATGCTGGAGACATCCTACGCGTAGGATGTCCATTTCATCAAAATAGCTTGAGATTTGTTCTGTGTGTAGCTCTTGGCTTGTGGAACATGGCCATGCTCTTGGATTTTTATTTGGACAAGAATTGGTGTTGGTAAGACCATGTGTAGTGTTTTTGGGCTTAAAAAGTGTATCTTGGAGGTGTTGGGGGTCAAAAATGATTAGATTGGCTTCAAACTTGATATATGAGCTCTTGAAGGTGATATAAAAAGCTTTGAAATTGAAAAACACCCTCTGTAGGCCAAAAATGTCAAATAGACATCCTACGCGTAGGATGTCTATTTCATCATTTTTTGCAGGTGACCACATAGATGGTTGGCAATGTGCTTATGACTGTATTGTGCAAGTTTCATGTGATTTGGACAAGTTTTGGTAGGTCTATGGCCCATTATTGCCTCTATGCCCTGACTTTGAGTTTGTTTCATACATATGAGGTCAATTTTGGTCCAAATGTGATGAAACTTGATGGGCTAGCATGTAAAGGTTATTCAGAAAATGTGTGTGATGAGAGTTCTTAGATTTGGTGCCCAGAAATGGCCTTGAGACATCCTACGCGTAGGATGTCTCCTGATGAAATTTATGTGGAGACTGCTAATGGTGCCTGTCCTTACTTCCCCTGAGTTTCTTTTAAGCCTAATTTCAACAAAAAGGTCAAATAGATAGAAAAAAAAACTCCCTGTGTGGATTTTTGAGCCTCCGAGCCGTTTTTTGACTTTTGGAGTGCTTTTCGGCGATGAAATTTCTTGATGTTGGTCTCCATAGCTTCCCGATCCCTTGGGGATCCTTGCCGTATGGTTTTTGTCGACTTTGGCTTTTCCGGAGCTCCGTTTGGCAATTTGTCGCTCTAGAAGCACCCGTGGTTGCGTTTACATGTCTTCGATGACTTGTGGTGATCTACCACCATTTGACTTGGTTGTTGATGGTCTAGGAAAGCCGCTCGTGAAGTTTGGTGGCAAACGGACATGCGGTTTGGCCGCGAGAGCTATTTGACGGTTTGTGTGTCTGATGCTGTTTCTGAAGTTTAGTGCCGCTTAGGGTCACCTTTTGGTCATGTGGGCTACATAGACTTGTCGAGGTGCTCCTACCCATGAATTTTGGTAGCATTTGGGCGCCTCTCCGCCAATTTCCCATTTGGTGCCCTCTTGCGGGGCTCTAGGAATTAGGGTTTTTCCCGATGGTTTTCTACTGCCCTTGGACATCCAAGACTGGTCTCCTATGCTAGGGTAAGCTGCCGATGAAGTCTCATTGCTTTTGGGTTAGCCGTTAGGTGGCCACTTCTACTTGTAGGTCTCTACTGCCCGCTTTCTGTGTGAACCCTACGCTAGTTTTCGCGACAAAATGACAAACATGCCCGAAAAGCTCACGTGCGCATCGTAGAAGCTGCTGGAAGTTCTGTTCGCTCTAGGTGGCAGGAGCTCTCTCTCAAAGGTCAATAGTGGAAATGAGCTTAAAATGAAGTGGAAAATTCTTATAATGGGTCCCCGAACTACTTTTCATGAAATTTGACACGTGCTCCCAACTTCTTGCGAGATGCTGTTTAGGCTCAAAAATTTCTTGATTTGGACTCCATTTGCCCAGTTTCCGAGAAATTTGACGTTTCGGTCAAAATCTGGCCAAAACACGCTTTCCGCTCCAGTCTCATAATTGCACCCCCATTGTACCATAAGTTGTCCTATAGTCACTGATCATCCCCATATTTTTTGTTTTTCATTACGACCATTTTCACTTGCTTTTTGTATTTTTGAAGTTTTTATGTCAAAAATTAGCAAAATTAAAAGGAAAATAGCAAATTAAACCCCAAAAATCTCCAAAAATCTTAATAAATAAAAAACATCATCGCAAAATATTATATACACTTACATGCAATTTTTATGGCCGGATTTCTCTGTTTTACCAATATTTTGCCCGAAAAATGGCTATTTCTACTTATATACACACACCTAGGGGCTTGATTTAGCATTTGGCTCATATACTTGTCTATTCATGGTGTATAAGGGCATATGTACTTGGGTTAGTCCAGAAAATTTCACAATCAAACAACAACCCTTAAAAATAGTTGAAAAACATGCCTTTTTTTTGCTCTTTCTGCCATTGGGTCCGCATTTGAGAATGCCTCCCCCCCTCCTAGCCGGAGTCCTCCCGGATGACAAGGTACCGCCTCGGAGTATGTGTGGTGCATGGGTTGAAAAAATTATGCTAATGCTTGGCTGTGTAATGTGGCCCTATTTTATGCATACTCGGTCAATGCATGGAAAAATTAATGCTTTGCAAGAGAAGGGTATAAGCAAGATGCTTATTGGCATTCGCCCCGTCGAGGTTTCCTGTTTTCTTTGCAAGTAAAAGCTGTAACTCTACTACTCTTTGTTTGATTGTCTTTCTTGCAAAAGTCGCTTGCTTTGCCGCTATTGTTGATATGGCCATGGTTGTCTCCTTGGAGATAATTGGCTTGGCCGGAATGGCCGTAGACCTTATCTCTTTTTCTTTCCATTTGTAGCTTTGTTTTGCCAGTCTTTGTAGGTTGATTGCTACTGCCCTGGTTGCCATTGTTTTTCTGCTGAGGGGCATCCACATAAGTCGGTTTGTTGGTTTCATATGCACTTGTCTGCCTTTTGATGTTGCTTGTACTGAAGGGAGTTCCTTTTGCTTCAGTTTCGGTATCCAGATGCGAGTCGTATTTGAGTTGTTGCTGAGTATTTTCTTTGGGATCCATATCTGTTTTATTCCCTTGGTTTTTGGTTGAACTATCTACTTCTGTTGTATTGTGGTGTGTCTGCTATGTCACTTCTATCCTTTCGCACCCATACTTGTTTTTCTCGTGTTGGTAACCTTGATATTTACACTGCGGTCGGTGACTTTTTATGCATGTAGTGAGCATGGTTGGCAGTTCCCTGTTTTTTCTTTAGTGGCACCCTTCCTTTTGGATTTTTATCCAGTGATTGCATTGCTGGCAGCTGATTATTCCGAGGTTGCTGAGCAAAGGCTACCACTTGTTGTTCTTGTGCATGCTGAATTTTGATTGCATTCACATTCCAATCTATTTGCACATTGTACTCTTTTTGCCAAGGTTATCCCAACAACATTGGATGTTGTGTGCTTTCATCCTCCGCCACATAAAACTTGTGTGGGTAAATATATTGATGTACTTGTACATGCAATATTGTCCAGCCCAATGTTTTTAGTGAATGTGATGTACTACTTTCTAGCACTTGTGGAGTAGGATGAAGTTGACCTATGGGCTTGAGCTGTTTGTATAATCTGTAAGAGATCAAATTTGCTTGAGCTCTAGAATCAAGCAATGCCGTCGATTCAACTTGATTGCTACCCACTTTGACTGCAATTATTGGCTCCACTGTGTCTTTATCAAAATTCGTGAGTCGAATGGCATTGATTCGCAACGATGATCCAGATTGTTGTTGTTGTCGTAGAAGCCTTCTTTTTGAGATGCGTACTTTTGCTTCTGCTTGGGCTTCTTCTCGTGTAATGGAATTAGTCTATTCAACTTGAGAATAGCGAAAATTAATGAGAATACTTTCGAGAAATAACTTTGTGAGCATACCGGGTAGACATAATTGAAGATAGCAACATAATCATAGCAATTAGTTAACTTGGCATGAACAATACTTTTGCAAGAGAGAGAATTTAGAGAACATGACAACAGTTGAGGACCGGATTTATGTGGAGCCGGTCCCCCCTCCAATAGGCATTTGTATTATGATTTCTCCCATTAAGAGAGAGACTTGTTACAATACATTCTTTGTGTTCCTTGTGACCTAGGTGATGCAATGAAGATGGAAAGCTTCATGCATCACAATCATAGCATAACATGAACTTGAAGAAAGTTTTAATTGTCCCAAGCCTCAGTCCCAAGACCTCAAACACCTTCGAAGGTGGAGAGAGCTAGCAGGGAATGAGGGTAGGGAAGAGGAAGAAGAAACATTTCATAGGAGAAAGAACTAGTTCCTCACTTATCATACTCTTGTTGCTAGCATACATAATAGCATAGTAATGAAGAAGAAGGAGATGACAAGCTCAAGCATTGAAGCATGGCTCTTGGTTGGATTTGCACTCCATAGCCAAGAGTGTTGGTGTAGGCTCTCAACCTCTACTTGCTTGGAGAGGGAGCTCTTGCACTTTGCATAGCACACAATGAGAGTGATTGTGAGTGTGTGTGGGTGAGTATACCCCTCAAGCAAGACCCTAGCTAGCTTGGGTCGACCCCCCCTTGTAGCTCATGCTTGAAGCTCATTGGACCCCTCCAGGCCTAGCCAATCACAAGCAGGAGCCATTACAAGTAACATGGGTAGCCTTGGGACAAGTGTCCCCCTTTCCCCTTTGAGAGAGAGGACTTGATAAATGCAAAATCAATTAGATAATTCAAGTAATTTATCATTGGACCCCTTTGAAGCCTAGCCAATAGGCTTCAAGCAACACATGAAGGTAACATGGGTAGGGACCTGACATGTGTCCTTGCTGCCTCTTCAAGTTGGGGCTTCCCTTGTGTGTGTGAGTGGGTGTTCTCTCTCTAGCCCCTAGGAAAAGGGCTCGCCCCCCCTCTTGTAGGAATGCTTTTGACTTTAGGTGATCAAGCACCTTACTCACCAAGCATGACAAAGCACTTGAACTAGGGGGTGTTCCCACAAGCATCTCAGGCAAGCTTCTCAAGGCACCTCAAGTACCTTAATCATGCAGCAAGTCAAGCACCTCAAGCATGGAGCCAGTCAAGCACCTCAAGCATCTTAATCAATCACCTCAAGCATGACAAACAACTCAAGCACGACAAGCACCTCAAGCAAGACAAGCACCTCGAACTTGGGCCGGGTTCCCACCTCAAGCTCAGCCCTAGCTTACCTAAGGTCAAAGGACTTTTACACACATTTATTGGAGGTCTTCAATGAAGCTAACCCTAAGGTCTTATGCTCCATTGGTTAGCCTTGCTCTTTGATAGACCATCTCCCTTTTGGGCCCTTTTACCATTGGCCCCGTGTTGAGATAGATCTATAAGCACATATCTATATCTTAGCACTTGTTCCCGTTTATTCTCCCACATTAAGTGATCAATTTAATATGAGAAAATCATTTGGGCTGGTTAGATATTAGATTTTATGAAATTACCTCTCTCTTGAAATCATAGTCGTCCTCGACTATGAGGTAGAAGAGATAAAGTCTTAGTCATTAGTCAATCGTACTTAGCGGGTAAAGGATCCCTTTTTATCCTACGACATCTTTCCAAGATGGATGACTAATCCATTTGGTGCTTGGGAGACATAGCTGCCGCAAGCATGTTTTCTCTTTAGTCCATTTCATTCTCCCAAAGTAGAGTGACAAATTCTACTTGGTGTTTGAGAGACGTCGTCATCACAAACATGATTCTAAGCATGCATACTAGTTAAATTTGTGCACAATTAAAAAGAGGACTAGTCATATAAGACAAAAACATGAGTCATTTAAAAGAAATTTGTACATTTGCTTACTCTAATGTAGCATTGTAAGCATTGACAAGGTTCATACTATCCTTAAGTTGTACTCCTTGCATCCATTTAGCATCTTCAAAAGGATAATTTTTGAACTTAATAAGACACCGTCGGATTATCTTACCATGTCGTAGTACCTTGTCTTCATGCCGAAGGATAGCTTCGGGTTGTAGCACCTCTTCTTGGTCTTCAACTTCGGGAGGGTCTTCAATAATTGGTTCAGTTGGTGACTCTCCTTTGTAGGGCTTAAGCAGGCTTACATGAAAGGCATTGTGTATAAGCCAATGGTTGGGCAACTTGAGTTGATAAGCCGTCTCATTAATGGGCTTCAAGATTTGGAAAGGACCATAGTATCTTTTTGCTAGTTTAGCATAATACTTTTGATGGCCCGTAGGATTTTTGCCCGTCGTTTGCCTTAATTGAGCCTTAGGAAACTTGAGTAAGACCCAATCATTTTCTTTGAACATTAAGGCTCTTCTGTGCTTATCAGCAGCAGCTTTTTGCCTTTGTTGAGAGATGGCTATAGCCTCCCTAATCTTTTGAAAAGATTCTTGTAGGTCACGGCTATACTCATCGGCGGCGAAGATCTTCCCATGTACTTTGAGTAGCAAGGGACTTTTAGGTCTTCCCTCTATGATCTCGAAAGGTGCTTTCCCCGTAGAAGTATGTACAGTATTATTGTAGGCATACTCTACTAGAGGTAAATACTTTTCCCATTGTGAGCGTTGATCTACTTCGGTAACATAAGTCTTGAGTAGATCGAGTATCGTAAGATTGGCTATCTCACTTTGGCCATCCGTTTGTGGGTGATAGGCCGAAGAGAAATTCAATCTTGTTCCTAGATTTTCAAAGAGACCTTTTCAGAAATTACTGGTCATTCTAGGATCTCTATCTGACACGATGGATGTGGGTAATCCATGGTGTTTGAAAATCTGAGATATGAAGAGAGTTGCCATTTGATGTGCCTTAATAGTCTTTTTGACAAGAATAAAATGTGCTTGCTTGCTAAACCTGTCGACTATTGTCCATATTCCTGTATTCCCATGGATAGACTTGGGTAATCCAAAGATGAAATCCATGGATATACTCTCCCATGGTTGCTTCCCTCTATCATACTTGGTCTTTTGGCATACTACACATTTTGAAACATACTCTTGTATGTCCACTTTCATGGTAGGCCAATAGAAATACGTCTCTACTCCTCGGAGAGTAGTTTGAATACCTCTATGTCCTGCATATGGAGGAGCATGGGATTCATACATAACCTTCTCACGAAGGGAATGGGTAACACATAGCCTGTTGCCGTGGTGAAGATAACCATCCTGCAAGGTGAATGGTTCCTCTTTCTTCCCCAAAGCAAGGGCTGACATTATGTCTCTAAAGTTAGGGTCAGTAGCATACTCATCTATCATAGAGGATAGATCATTGTGAGTAGCTATAGACATCGCATTAACTTTTGGTCGTCGTGAAAGTGCATCGGCAACTTGATTGTGCTTACCAGCTATGTGAGCAATATGGAAATTAAATTGCGAAAGAAAATTTGCCCACCTCATTTGTTTGTCGGAAAGCTTGGTTTGCGTCATGAAATATTTGAGACTTTGGTGGTCGGTTCGTAGGATAAATGGAGTCCCCAATAGGTAGTGCTTCCATGTGTCTAGGGCATGTAGAACAACTAAAAGCTCTTTCTCATAAATGCCCAAGACTCGTTCATCACTATTGAGCCTTCGGCTCTCATATGCTATGGCATGCTCTTCTTGAAGCAAAACCGCTCCAAGGCAATCACCACACGCATCACATTGGACCTCAAATGGCTTTGAGAGATCCGGAAGCACGAGGAGTGGTTGGGAAGTAAGCTTCTCTTTTAGTTTTTCAAAAGCATTTTTCTCCTTAGCAGTCCGTACAAACTTAACGTTCTTCTTTGTTAAGTCGTGAAGTGGTCCTGCTACTTGAGAGAATTTTGCTATGAAGCGTCTATAGTATGCACACATACCAATAAAGCTTCTTAGCTCATGTAGATTCCTTTGGTTAGGCCATGATTTTATTACCTCCAACTTTGATGGATCCATACGAATACCATCGTGGGAGATAATATGACCTAGATATTGAATCTCTGGAAGGAAGAATTCGCTTTTCTTTTGGTTGAGATAAAGCTTGTTCTCCCTCAATGCTTGAAAAATCACTTGGAGATGCTGCTTATGTTCCTCCAAAGACTTAGAGTAGATGATAATATCATCAAAGAACACTCCAGTGAATTTTCGATATGGTCTAAAAATTTTCTCCATCAAACGATTGAACGTAGCTGGTGCATTAGTCAAGCCAAAAGGCATGACTAGATATTCATAAAGACCAAACGTTGTGCGAAACGCGGTCTTTAAGATATCTTCATCCACTGTCCTTATTTGATGATAGCCACTCTTAACGTTAATCCTACTGAAGTAGGTAGAGCCTTGTAGCTTATCAAACAGATCTTCTACCCGAGGTACGGGAAATCTGTTTTTGATAGTGATATGGTTTAGTGCTCGATAGTCCACACACATACGGTATGTACCATCTTTCTTTTGCACTAAAAGGACTGGAGAACAAAAGGGAGAGGAACTAGGCCTCACCATCCCTTTGTCTACGAGCTCTTGTACTTGCCTCATGATCTCCTCTTGTTGAGATTGTGAGACTCGATAAGGAGGCTTGTTAGGTGGTGAGCTTCCAGGAAGGAGCTCAATACGATGGTCATCATCCCCTCGTTTTGGAGGTAAGTCCATAGGGATATCATCGATGAACACATCTTGGAATCCTTTTAGAAAATTAGACAAGTCTAACTCTTCTTGATTCCTATCATTTACATTTGATGAAACATTAGTATCTTTTGGAGACTCTTTGACAAAAATCATGTATGCAGAAACCGAGATCTTCATTGACTTATCAAAAGAAAGAGGATTTACAAGTGGAATAGTGCGACCACGCTCACTAGCATCTATATACATGTTCTTTCCCCTGTAAGTGAAGTAAATTCTCCTTTCAGGGAACTTCATGTTGGCAGCCATGCGATCAAACCATGGTGCCCCTAGGATAACATCCTGATGTTGGAGAGGAGAGATGAAGAAGTCTTCTTTGTCGACATAGCTTTGGACATGAAGCCTCAACTTCCCAATCAAGGGAGTAACGGAGGCTTGTTGTCCCTTGAAAGCTGCATCAACGACTACTATGTCTCCCATCTCAAAAGCTTGAATGCCCAACTTGGTGGCCAACTCTATTGATATGAAGTTAAGAGTAGAGCCAGGGTCAAACAAGATGAAGGCATTATGCTCTCTTACCTTTCCCCAAGCATAGGAGAGTGATGATCCTTTGCAATGAGAATCCTCTTTTGGAGCTTCGATGGTGGAAGCTCTAGGAGTCTCATTGCGAGTATTCTTCTTGGGGCAAGAACGATAGCCATGTCCTTGCTCTCCACACTTGAAACACTTATGGTCCTTGCGAAAAGCTTCAAGCTCTTCAGGAGAGAGTTTGTTTTTACCTTTGTAAACTCCCTTCTCCTTGGACCGATTGTTGTTGTTGTTGTTGTTGTTGGAAGTGCCTTGGGAATTATTTTGAGCATTGGATTTCCCCTTTGCATCATTTTTATCTTTGTTTTCCATGGGCTTGACATTACGTCTAGCCCCTTGATGGAAATTGATGTGCGAAGCAACCATGGTGTGGTGGATTACTTCGGTAATAGTACCGGGCCGTTGAGAGTTGATGTATTCGGCCATCTCTTCAGGTAATCCCGCACAGAATTGCTATCTTTGCTCGGCAAAGTCTATCTTTTGAAAGACAGTAGCTTTGAGATGTAAATCCCAAAACTTGTCTACATACTTGTTGATAGACTCATGAGAGAGAAGCTTCAAGCCGCGCCATTCGGTAAGAACTTTATCTTTAGTATCGCTTGGCAGAAATTGCTTCATGATGGAAACTCGTAGAGTTTTCCATGTCTTTGGGGCTTCTCCATTGCCACGAAGGCTAGCCCACCATTGACGAGCTGATTTTTGGAAGTGCATATCTACATGACGTAGCTTGGAGGACTCTTTGAAGCCCTCGTCCCCAAAGGCCGCGTCAAATTGCTGGATGAAGGCCAAGACTTTGTCGGTAGCACCAAAGGTGCCATCGTAGGTGAGAAAAGAGATACTCTTTCCTCCCTCCTTGAACTTCTTTAGCTTTTGTGACCTTCGCCATGCAGGAAATGATTTGCGATGTCATCCCCTCTTGTATTCTCTAGGAGAATAGCCATAACTTTCATCGGAAGAAGAGGAAGGTGAAGAAGAAGGAGAAGAGGGTGACCTCTTCCTAGCCCTTTTCTTCCTTTGTTTCCTCTCTTGCCTTTGAGAGTGATGAGGAGAAGGACTATGGGTTGCTCTTTTCCTCTTGGGAGGAGTAGGCGATCGTCTAGACCGCCTTCTTCGTGGAGCCACATCTTCAGAAGAACTTAGACTTTCATTGCTTTCTTTCTCTTTGGATTCCTCTTCTCGAATGGGAGAGAGTCTTATTTTGGGGGTCTCTTCAAGAGGCCTCCTAAGCTCTCTCTCCTCTTGGAGAGGAAGGGAAATTCCATAGGCACGAAGTTGTTGAGTAACTTCGGCTTGCAAGGTAGGGTTGCCCATACCTTGTTGCAACCTAGTCACAAGATAATTCACAAACATGGGAGCATCATCATTAGCACCTTCATGTGCAAAATCAAAGCTATCAATGTTCATTCTACTCTCTTGATTATTGTCAGCCATGTTAACAAAATTTTATGTATGTACTTAGTGTATGCTTTGGCAATTCAAAACCTTAGTTGCCACTCCTCTTAGCCTTTGAAAATTGGCTCTTAAGTTGTTGGAATTAGGGTTGCAGAGAAACACACACAGCTTGGAGAAGATGAAGGAAGCTCAAGGCACACAATAGAGAGTGTGTTACTTAGTGTGCAATGGAAAGATAGATAGCCCTAGAGTGATGGGCGTATATACAATGCACGGGGGAAAAAACCTCCTAAAGAGGGAAAAAATGCCCCGGCGGTCCTAGTGTGTTCACACACATCACTACCACATGTATATGGTAACAAATCCCCCCTGGAGTGATGCGGTGAACGAGAGCTGGCACATGAGTAAAGGGAAGTGCCATGCCCTGAGGACAGGATCAGTCTACAAAGGGGAGTAAGCCCAAAGCTTTGCGGAAAGCTTCAAGCTTCTCACGAGACAATGCCTTTGTGAAAAGATCTGCAAGGTTGTCCTGTGTTGGCACATAAGCCAAGCTGATCTCTCCTGCTGAGAGCCTCTCCCTGACATAGTGGTAATGCACCTCAATGTGCTTTGTGCGAGCATGAAAAACTGGGTTCCTCGCAACTGCCAATGCGCTCTGACTGTCAGTGTAGATAGTGTTGGCAGGATGCTTATTGGCATTCGCCCCGTCGAGGTTTCCTATTTTCTTTGCAAGTAAAAGCTGTAACTCTACTACTCTTTGTTTGATTGTCTTTCTTGCAAAAGTCGCTTGCTTTGCCGCTATTGTTGATATGGCCATGGTTGTCTCCTTGGAGATAATTGGCTTGGCCGGAATGGCCGTAGACCTTATCTCTTTTTCTTTCCATTTGTAGCTTTGTTTTGCCAGTCTTTGTAGGTTGATTGCTACTGCCCTGGTTGCCATTGTTTTGCTGCTGAGGGGCATCCACATAAGTCGGTTTGTTGGTTTCATATGCACTTGTCTGCCTTTTGATGTTGCTTGTAATGAAGGGAGTTCCTTTTGCTTCAGTTTCGGTATCTAGATGCGAGTCGTATTTGAGTTGTTGTTGAGTATTTTCTTTGGGATCCATATCTGTTTTATTCCCTTGGTTTTTGGTTGAACTATCTACTTCTGTTGTATTGTGGTGTGTCTGCTATGTCACTTCTATCCTTTCGCACCCATACTTGTTTTTCTCGTGTTGGTAACCTTGATATTTACACTGCGGTCGGTGACTTTTTATGCATGTAGTGAGCATGGTTGGCAGTTCCCTGTTTGTTCTTTAGTGGCACCCTTCCTTTTGGATTTTTATCCAGTGATTGCATTGCTGGTAGCTGATTATTCCGAGGTTGCTGAGCAAAGGCTACCACTTGTTGTTCTTGTGCATGCTGAATTTTGATTGCATTCACATTCCAATCTATTTGCACATTGTACTCTTTTTGCCAAGGTTATCCCAACAACATTGGATGTTGTGTGCTTTCATCCTCCGCCACATAAAACTTGTGTGGGTAAATATATTGATGTACTTGTACATGCAATATTGTCCAGCCCAATGTTTTTAGTGAATGTGATGTACTACTTTCTAGCACTTGTGGAGTAGGATGAAGTTGACCTATGGGCTTGAGCTGTTTGTATAATCTGTAAGAGATCAAATTTGCTTGAGCTCTAGAATCAAGCAATGCCGTCGATTCAACTTGATTGCTACCCACTTTGACTGCAATTATTGGCTCCACTGTGTCTTTATCAAAATTCGTGAGTCGAATGGCATTGATTCGCAACGATGATCCAGATTGTTGTTGTTGTCGTAGAAGCCTTCTTTTTGAGATGCGTACTTTTGCTTCTGCTTGGGCTTCTTCTCGTGTAATGGAATTAGTCTATTCAACTTGAGAATAGCGAAAATTAATGAGAATACTTTCGAGAAATAACTTTGTGAGCATACCGGGTAGACATAATTGAAGATAGCAACATAATCATAGCAATTAGTTAACTTGGCATGAACAATACTTTTGCAAGAGAGAGAATTTAGAGAACATGACAACAGTTGAGGACCGGATTTATGTGGAGCCGGTCCCCCCTCCAATAGGCATTTGTATTATGATTTCTCCCATTAAGAGAGAGACTTGTTACAATACATTCTTTGTGTTCCTTGTGACCTAGGTGATGCAATGAAGATGGAAAGCTTCATGCATCACAATCATAGCATAACATGAACTTGAAGAAAGTTTTAATTGTCCCAAGCCTCAGTCCCAAGACCTCAAACACCTTCGAAGGTGGAGAGAGCTAGCAGGGAATGAGGGTAGGGAAGAGGAAGAAGAAACATTTCATAGGAGAAAGAACTAGTTCCTCACTTATCATACTCTTGTTGCTAGCATACATAATAGCATAGTAATGAAGAAGAAGGAGATGACAAGCTCAAGCATTGAAGCATGGCTCTTGGTTGGATTTGCACTCCATAGCCAAGAGTGTTGGTGTAGGCTCTCAACCTCTACTTGCTTGGAGAGGGAGCTCTTGCACTTTGCATAGCACACAATGAGAGTGATTGTGAGTGTGTGTGGGTGAGTATACCCCTCAAGCAAGACCCTAGCTAGCTTGGGTCGACCCCCCCTTGTAGCTCATGCTTGAAGCTCATTGGACCCCTCCAGGCCTAGCCAATCACAAGCAGGAGCCATTACAAGTAACATGGGTAGCCTTGGGACAAGTGTCCCCCTTTCCCCTTTGAGAGAGAGGACTTGATAAATGCAAAATCAATTAGATAATTCAAGTAATTTATCATTGGACCCCTTTGAAGCCTAGCCAATAGGCTTCAAGCAACACATGAAGGTAACATGGGTAGGGACCTGACATGTGTCCTTGCTGCCTCTTCAAGTTGGGGCTTCCCTTGTGTGTGTGAGTGGGTGTTCTCTCTCTAGCCCCTAGGAAAAGGGCTCGCCCCCCCTCTTGTAGGAATGCTTTTGACTTTAGGTGATCAAGCACCTTACTCACCAAGCATGACAAAGCACTTGAACTAGGGGGTGTTCCCACAAGCATCTCAGGCAAGCTTCTCAAGGCACCTCAAGTACCTTAATCATGCAGCAAGTCAAGCACCTCAAGCATGGAGCCAGTCAAGCACCTCAAGCATCTTAATCAAGCACCTCAAGCATGAAAAACACCTCAAGCACGACAAGCACCTCAAGCAAGACAAGCACCTCGAGCTTGGGCCGGGTTCCCACCTCAAGCTCAGCCCTAGCTTACCTAAGGTCAAAGGACTTTTACACACATTTATTGGAGGTCTTCAATGAAGCTAACCCTAAGGTCTTATGCTCCATTGGTTAGCCTTGCTCTTTGATAGACCATCTCCCTTTTGGGCCCTTTTACCATTGGCCCCGTGTTGAGATAGATCTATAAGCACATATCTATATATTAACACTTGTTCCCGTTTATTCTCCCACATTAAGTGATCAATTTAATATGAGAAAATCATTTGGGCTGGTTAGATATTAGATTTTATAACATCTCGTACCCTTTGTTTCTCATTCATCCGTTGTTTTTTTTTGATGGATTTGTTGAAGCATATCCTGTGTTAGTGGTAAATGATATTTCTTTAATCGACACCCACTAATCCAATTTGGCATTTCTTCTCCTGCTAATGTAGCAAGCTTGATAGCTCCGCTTTGTGATAGGTCACTAAATAGAAAGGGTCCCATCCCTCGCTTTTTAAGTTTCTTGGCATGTTGCTTCAAGGTATACACAAGTACATAATCATTTGTTTTGAACTCTTTCGTGTGCACATACTTGTCAAAGAACTCCTTTTGTCTTTTCTTTTTAGCATAGATTGAAGCTACAACTTTCAAGCGGAGTTCATCTAGCTTTTCAAGATCATCTATTCTTGAAGAGAGCTCATGCCGTGTCCATTCTAAGCGTTTCGCTACTCGTAGAGTTGGAATTAAAAACTCTATGGGTAATATAGCATTTAGGCCAAACACCATGTTGTACGGTGTTGTTCCTATCAATGTTTTGTAAGCTACCCTGTATGCCCATAGTGTTGAGTGTAGCTGCTGATCCCAGTCTGTTCTTGACTCTGATACAATTTTAGTGAGAACCGTGCACAATGTTTTATTTGTGGCTTCAGCTTGTCCATTTGCCTGTGGATGATATGGAGCATATTTTCTATGTATGACTATGAATTCCTCTAGCAGATATTCAATGAATTGATTAAGAAAATGTGTTCCTCGATCACTGACAATTTCTATTGGTAAACCGTATCGTACAAAAACATTCTCATACAAAAATTGTGCAGTGGTTCATGCATCCGCTTTTTGTGTTGTCTTGGCTTCCGCCCATTTTGTGAGATAGTCCATAGCCACAATGATATATTGGGTATGGGTGCGATATGCAGGTGGTGAAATAGGTCCCACAAAATCAATGCCCCATTTTGCAAATGCCCTTGCTCCCATCATTGGCCGTAGTGGAATTTCATCTCTCTTTATCGGCACCTTGGTGCGCTGACATGCGTCACAACGCTTTACAAACTCTTCAGCATCCATATGCAATGTAGGCCACCATATTCCTGCGGTTAAGACAATTTTTGCCGTCTTAGCCTGAAAAATGGCCTCCACTTATGCCTCCATGTGCGGGTTCTAGAATCAGCAGGTATTCACTTTCACTTGCACAGATTCTAAGTTGATTGTCTTTTCCTCGCTTATAGAGCTGGTTCCCAATTAACTGAAAGTCACAAGCCTCCATCTCTATAGCCCTTTTCCGTGCTCTTGTTATGTTTGCAGGGAATGTCCTTGTGGTTAAGAAATCCATGATATATTGGCTCCATGCAGGTGCAATGTTTACCTGAAACAATGTTGTGTGATCCATTGGTCGTTTGGCACTACATATAGTACAATTGTTAACATAAGCATGTTTGTTGGCATACATACTTGGCCAATAAACCCCTAACTATTTCAGTCTCTGGTGTGTTTACATTATTAAACAATGAAATGCACAATCCTGGACATGTGCTTCTTCAAGATAACACTCGAATTCCTCCGGATTTATCCCGGGGCGGTCACTTTTTAGAATGTGTATGCTATCACGTGAGTTAACCGGAGAGGATTATTAAAAGATCAAAATGTATCAAAATGTATACATACAGAGGGGGGTGGGGGTTTTTCAAATAGGCACGTAGTGTAAATATAGTATGTATATTGAGGTATTATTAATAACCTCTTGAACGCACGTGATATAGGAAGCTTTTGATAAGTGACCGCCCCGGGGGATTTATACATAATCGTAGAATTTGGTCCGATCCTAGATGATACAGCCGTCCTGCAATCAACTGGAAGTTTTTTGTTTGTCGAATTGTTTGTTGTTTGGATCTGTCTTCCGTGTTATCAAACCTACCTCCAAAGGAAAGAATGCTAACAATTTCCTGAGATCATTTGGGTATCATTTCAATATTGAAAAGATAAGCATCTGGTATGTCATCATCTACTCCTTCAGGATCTTCCCCGTTGTGTAGCCTTGAAAGATGATCCGCCCGTAGATGAGTTTTACCCTTTTTGACTACCACTATGAAATAAAACTCTAGTAATATAATAAACCAACGTACAATCCTCCCGGTATTGCATGGTTTATTTACCAGATACAAAAGAGCTTGATGATCTTTGAAGAACACAAACTTGTCGAGAAAATAATGCCGAAATTTCTTTACAGCATAAATCATTCCTAACCCCTCTCTTTCAGTGGTTGTGTAGTTCTTTTCCACACTATTTAACTGTCGGCTTGCATAAAAAATTGGAAAATCCATTGTTCCATCTCCAGGTTGAGCCAGAATACTCCCAATTGCATATGTAGATGCATCAATGTGAACATGGAATATCTTTTCCCAATCCGGTGCTTTAAGTACCGGTGCTGATACAAGGTTTTCCTTCAGCTTTTGGAATGAAGTTTCACACTCATTCTAGTCGAGATTGACTAGCAAACGATATAGAGGTTGTGCGATGACTGCATACATATATATGAATCTTTGATAATACCCGCATTGTCCCACACTTGTTTCGCATTAGTAGGCTTGAGCAGGTCTACTATGACTTTGATTTTGTCTAGGTCAGTGGTTATGCCATTTCTTAAAACAATGTGTCCTAGGATGCGGCCTTGCCTAACCATGAAAAGGCACTTTTCCGGGTTAAGACAGATTCGATATGTTCTGCATTTTTCAAATACCTTTTGTAAATGGTCTATATGTTCCTCACATAGAAGAGAGTGTACACAACGATCATCCATGTATATTTCTAAGAATATTCTCAGGTATTCTTTGAACGCATGCGCCATCAACCTTTGAAAGGTAGCTGGGGCATTAGTTAAGCCAAAATGCATAACTCGATACGCATAAATTTCCCATTCTGTGGCAAACGCTGTTTTGTGTTGATCCTCTATTGCAATTGCCAGTTGGTTGTATCCTAAAAACCCATCTAGAAAGGAATAAGCCTGTTTCCCGGCCACCCTCTCAAGTACATGTTCTGTGATCGGCAAGGGATAATTGTCCCTTATGGTGGCTACATTTACTTTTTTGAGGTTTACACACACTCGCAGTTTTTCGTTCTTTTTGGGGACTACCACAATGGGTGACACCCAATCTGTATGTTTGATTTCATAGATGAATTCAACATCCATCAGCTTGTCAATCTCCTCTTTGATTCGTTTAGCAAATATGTCATTATATATATAAAGACGCTGTTTGCTAGGTTTGGCATCTGATTTCAAAGGAATTGTATGTTGACATATCGATGGATCAACTCCTTTGAGGTCTTTGTAGGACCATGCAAACACATCTTTATACTTCTTGAGAAGTTGTGTTAGTAGCTCTTCTTCTTTAGGCTCTAAATCAGTTGCGATATAGACCAACTGAGGCTTTTCACTTGGTTCAGCGAGGTCTATCCTTTTTGCATTTTCCGGTCCATCGTAAGATTCCTGATTTGTTCTTTCCCTGATTGGTGGTGTCATTATGATTTTTCTGTCCTGGATGGTGAATTTCCGATAGTGTGATGGTACATTCATGTTTCCTTTTTCTGACTCCCCTTTACCATCACTATCTCCCTTAGTAGTCCATACCTCTCGTAAAGACCGTTTTAGTTCTTGGTATTTCTGTTTACGCTCCAATTTGGTCCACTCGGGGTCTTTTGTTGTTTCTTTTTTTTATTTTTGAGTTTTTTGTGATTTTGTTTGTGTTTTAGCTTTTCGTACTTGTCTTATTTCCTCTCGCGTTCCTTCCCTTCGAACTTTTGAGAATCTTCCTGATATTTGATCTTTAACACAATCCTTTGCTTTGACAAGCATTAGATAGTGAGTTTTATCTTTTATCCTGGGCATCAGGTTCCCTCTTGCTTTGTTTTCTGCTTGTTTTCTCCTATAGCGTTCCTGGCGTCTAGGGTGCTGATTAGCAAAATCATAAAACTTGATATTCTCTGTTTTCTCCCCACGCTCGCTTGTGCTATCTGAACACTCATTATCTGCATCATTATTTACCTCCAGATGCTCAGAGGAGTTATAAAACTCTTCTTGTTCTGGTGGTTCTACCATCTCATCTCCTCTTGGTATAATGCTTACCATGTAATAGGGTAGCACATCATAGCCATCCTTATCGCAAAATTTTGTTGTTGGACTATCTGTAATGGTACAGACATCCAAGGTTGCTAGTATGTGTTCCCATTCCAGAGGTTCCAAGGAATCTTCAAGAAAAGGTTCCGGAATATGATCCTTGTCCTCAATCGCTCTTTCTAAGGTGCATTACTCTCTTTTTAAGCTCCCACAATGTGAAGCTCCGCACATCCATAGATCTTTTTGTTTCCCTAACCATGCTGGGAGTTCCGATCCTGCTAATGTAGCTGAATCAAACTCTTCCACTGGTGTCTGGTTCATATCCTTGTAACTATGGTCTTTTAGGTGTATTTTGGTTGTTGTCTCGCCATGTCTGAGGTATATGTGGTCGTAACCCCAATCCTGGACCATCTTTAATTATCTCATGAATGGTCTTCCCAAGATGATCTCGTAATTGTTCTTTTTGTCGAAATCGACTATTGCAAATGTATGCTCATACTCGATTCTACACGAGGTGACAATCACTTTTTCTAAGAGTCCTGGAGGCTTCTCCATGAACCCATATGCCAATTGCAATTTCATTCTAGTAGCTCTCAAGGCTGGTTTTCCCCATTTTTTCTAGATTTCCTTGGTGGCGATAGCGACTCCTGCTCGACTGTCAAGAATAGCTTTGGAAACTACTCCTTGGAATTCTACTGGTAGCATGGTGTTTCCATCTTCTCCCTCGCAATACTCTCCAACCTTGTTTAAAGGTACTGGCCTAGTATTTAGTTGAGGCTTGTCCAATTCTCTGATCCCTTCCTGAAGCTTTGAGGTGGGGTCTTTCACTCCAAATTTTTCTAGGCATTTGCCTATTGTGATCCACATGTTTGGTCGTAACCTTAGGAGTTCGGCTAATGTGATTGTGCATGCCACCGGGGTGGACAATAACTCAATCAACCCTTGTGAATCCATCACTTTGTTAGAAGAAAGTCTTTGAGATGGGATTGCTCTCACCTCTGACTTGGCTTCATACTCTCCTAGGTAAGAGGGTAGAGTTTTCAGCGAGTATGGTTGGCTGTGCCCCGAACTAATTGATCCCTGGTCTCCCCCTTTTGAATGTATATCAAAGTTCATTTGTGATCTTGCCTCAAATTCTTTAATGGGAGGTAAGATCTCATTTTTCTCTTTCCTCGTGCTATTCATGTGGTAACTCACCCTGTTAGCTTCGTTGGCCTCACCGATTTGTCTCCACAGATCATCTAGACCGTTACAGTCCTTACCCATTTCTACCAATGTTTTAGGTTGGAACCCGTCACTTGCCTCATCTGTTGTATTTGACACTATGATAGGCTCTCCCCTAGACTCATAAGCATTCGTGAGTCTTTCCTTCGTTTCTACTTGTTCCTCTAAAGCTGGTTTGATAGGGGTTGGAGCTGATACTTCATGCCAATTTGCAGGTTTACCAAGCGGGCTTTCTATCAAAGATTGAGTTGTTTCAATCATCTTTCTACACATTTCCAACCTCTGTTTTCTATTTCAGCATATGGATAAGTCATCCATCTTTGCTCTTGGGTTTGGTTCTTTTTGAGTCTGGCTTCGTAAGCTTTTAGAAGTGCATCTAGCTGCTCATTTATCGTGTTTGCCAGCACTGATCCTCCTGATCCTACACTTTTAGGTTCTGCTATTTCCTTGGGTGCTATGGTTGCTGCAGTGTGTGAGCTTAGGCTAGCTAGATCCTCTAACCGCTCTAATCTATCCTTGGTGTGTTTTAACTCCTCGGATAGAGCCGTTTGTTCTCGTTCTTTCCTGGCTTTCATACGTGCCTTTCTAGCTTTCCAAGTGCTTCTCTGATTTTTCGTTTCTGAACTTGGGGCATCGGTTTTTGCCTCCTCAATTATGGGTTCGTTCATCATTCCTTGAGCTTGGGCTCTTGTCACTGCCTGAATAGGTATTATTATTTCGTTTTCTGACCCTCCACTGGAAGGAACTGCTTCTAGCATGTTCAAGGTAGTTTTTGCTCCTTTGCTTGGGTTCTTAGGGCGATCAGGAATCAAATAACTCCACACTCGGTGCAATATGTGTTGACTCTATTGATTTCATCATGAGGACAGTCTCTTAGCCAATGGTCTTCACCACACTTGTAGCAGGGTCCTTTAGGATGTTGAGGTGCTCCTTGAGCTCCTCTTGGTTGGTATGCATGTCTCTGTCTGCCCATGCCTCCGTTGGCTATGAACAATAATGTTCGTTCATCCAAGATATATCTTCCTTCTCCTGCTGCCTGTGCAGCTATTGGTGGTCCTGCATCCCCTATCATGCTCCATGGTTCTGGTGTTGAGGGTTCTTCCGGTGGATAATAGGCACGATTTTCTGCATATCCATTGGGATATTCATAATATGCATGCATAGGCACCAAAGCCTTCTCTTCTGATTCAATTATGGTTGGTGTGTATCTTATGCCGATCTCGGGGGATTCACTGTGTTTTTTCGTACGGTACCACGTGAGTGTACAATAGGGGGGTTTTTAGATTTTGTACATAAGCGTATACAATAGGGGTAGCTTCTCATTATTTCATACTCATACCATACACATAAGGGGGGGGGGGCATTAGGAGAAATATGAACCTTGCATGGGCCTTGTAAGGAATCCTAATTTTTAGGGATTAAGGCTAATGGTGTGTAGGGTTAAGGGGACAAGGGCATTCAAGAAGCTAGTTTTGAGTAGGCTTTTCTAGCCTTTTTTTTAGACACATGTAGGATGTGGACCTAGGAGGTCACCTTCTCTCTCTAGCTTTTTGAAAGTGAAGGGAGTAAAGAGGTGTGGCCACATCATCAAAAACGTGGATCACTAAGAGCCAAAACTTGACTTTTTAAAAAAAAAGTTATTTTTACTTATTTTTGACTTAAAACTCCCCCCCACCATATATCCATATCAAAAAAGTATTTTTTGACATTGTTTTAAACTTACAAGCACTAAAAGTCCAATTTTTCAAAAAAAAAAAACTCCCCTAAAAAAAAAAATCTTTCTTCTCTCTTCCTCCTCCCTCCTTTCTCCCTCTCCTCTCCCTCCCTGCCCCTTCTCTCCTCCTCCTCCCCTCTCTCCCTCTCTCCCACTGTCCCCTTCTCTCCTCCCATGTTCCTCCCTCTCCCTCCCTGCCCCCTTCTCTCCTCCTTCTCCACTCTCTCTCTCTCTCTCTCTCTCTCTCTCTCTCACTACCCCCTTGTCTTCTCCCATGTTCCCCTCTCTCTCCCTCCCCCCTCTCTCTTTTCATCCTTTGCTTCCTCATGCAACAACTACCATGGTGCTCAAGGACATCACAAATCGTATGCATATATATTTGCTTGTTCGCAACGTTTGCATCGAAGGCCTCACGTTAAGGTGAGCAGAGGTCATCCCAAGAACGTCGTACCATCGGTGAGATGAATGTTGACGATTCTTCAATATCTTGCCAATAGCATCACATATTTGAATAAAACACCCCTTTATGCAAGGTAACAATATACTTCTTACTTTTGATTGTGTTCTTCTTATCATAAACTTTGAAGTCTAAGGTGTTGCCTCTACTTGTTTTGTAGTGCTTGGCACAAAGGTTGCTTTTATGCACAAATAGTGAAAGGATGCAGGTTAGAGAGGCCAAGTGTCACCACTTTTTCTCTAAAACAGTCTTCTTTGTTACATCTTGCAGGTAGGTACTTCAAATCCATGCTTATTAGGGGTGGTAGTCTCATCCTAATGTATATTTTTATATTGTTTATTCCCAGCTAGATAGAAATACTTGCAAATTTGTACAACATATACTTAACAAGTGTCTTCATTATATAGCTTGCAAATGTTGAATTCATACATGTTTTTGTTACAAGGTGACCTCTTGCTATGCTAGTTGAGTGGCGTTGTTTGCAAGAATGGCTCAAGGAACTGGCATAAGATGAAGCTTTTAAGGTGGCACAAAGCTCTCCTCAGCGGCAATGTGGCTCCCACTACACCAAAAATCATTATGTTGACATGAAGAGATCCCTAGTAGGACAATGCAAAAACTTTTCATCAGCAGCAACACACTCTTTCCTAACATGAGGGCACTCCTACCAAAGATATTTTTATGTGATAGGTCACCCCAGGAGCATACCATGTCATGGAATGGATGTAAGAACTATGACCACACTACTCCTTGTAAAGTGTTCACAGATGTATGTTTATCAAAGTTAATGAGAAGAAATTTGGACTTTTTTGTTTGTTGATGTGTAAGAGCACTTTAGGTCTACCATATTTTAGATTGTTTGATAAGTTAAATAAAATTTGTAGTCATTTAAAGTGTAAGTTTGTTTTTGTTTGGTAAGATTGTACATGAGAAGACATAATAAAGTATAAGAGATCTTGACGGAATAAGCCTCGATTAGATTCCTACCATGCACTTGTGACACCAGACCTCTCCTTGAACCTTTTGATTTCTATCATTGTGGGAAGTCTAAGGGTGGTCTATTTTCAAATTTTTAGCAATAACTTTTTTTAAAAGGAAATTTTGGTTATTTTAAAGTTTGTACACAGTCTAGGAGTTCATTCTGATTGTTTTCCTTCAGTTTCAATTTTTGATCGAGGGTACTCCTTGGAAGCCACTTGTCATTTTAGGGGCCTAGGGACCCTCAACAAGAGGGGCCACAAGGGCGCGCAAACTGGCCATCCAAAATTTTTGGATGGCCAGTTTGCGCACCCTTGTTGCCCCTCTTGTTGAAGGTATCTGGGCCCCTAAAATGACAAGTACAAGCTTTTTTTAATGCATGTCCATGAGATAGAACTGGGCAGTTTAATGTGTTCATAGCAACCCCTCCCCCCCCCCCCCCCCCCCCCCCCCCCAAATGGCAGATACCTAAACCTTGTATCATGCTTATCAACCATTTTTTACTTCCTTGTGTCCATCCCCTGTTCTTGGAAATATCTTGGTCCCTATTTGTGCCTGGATAGGCATTCTACGTGCCGTTGTGGTCCCTCTTGTTGAGGGTCTCTGGGGCTTCAAAATGACAAATAGGGGCTTTGTTTTAATGTATGGCCATGAGATAGAGTTGTAGTGTTTGATGTCCGGAGTATTCACTATGTCAAATTTTCCTATATCATGTGCGTTCACCACAATGGATTGAAAGTAGCCCTTATAGGCCTTACCTACACATGTTTCTTTAACTTTACAAGAATATAAATTCCCTTCTGTTGAGCACATGTGCTATGTTACATATACTTTAGTGAACTCGCAAGGTCAAAGGCCTCACAAATTTTGTGCACTCAGAACATTTAGCACTAGAAATCAACCAAACAAGGAGCCAATTTTTACTTCCTTGTGTTCACCTCGTGTTCTTGGAAATGTTTTGGTTAAGCCATTTCTTTGGTATTTAAAACCACATGTGACCCCTATTGTTATAGTATCCGACCAAAGGTTTCTTGATTAGCAGTTATATAGGTTCGAGTTATACATATCTTCTATGTTAACAATGCATGTATCTATAATTTATGTTTACACTTTCTCTATCCAAATGAGCTACATAGTAAAAGTCAAATCCGCAATTCAACAATTAAGTTCACAAGGTGATAGCTATTGGTATGATCTTTAACAATACCAAATAAATAGCTACCAATAGCGAATGAATAGGGATATTTAAGAAGGTTTGATACCAAAAACTTGTCAACACTACTCAAAAAGGTGGAAACTCAAAGGTTTTATAATATATATGATGAAACAAGAATCAATAATAATTCACCCCTATATATCTACACCTCCATCTCAAGTTGTCATTTCTCTAAGTCAAGCTTGGCATAGGTATAGTATGGAAACAATAACATTTTGGAAAGCAAGAATTTAGCTTTCTCAACTTTTGAAATGTTGCTATTGATATATATTCAACATCTCCAAATGAGGACATCTTGACAAAGGTTATGATCCACTTAATAAGAATAACCATTAGTGATTAAATTGAAATCAAAATATTGCATGAATTTCTTCATGGTGGAATGATTAAGACTTGAAACTTCAAAAATCTTACAGGCAAATCAGAATATCCAAAAAAATCAACAATATTTTTCAAATCTGTATGAAACTCCAGTAATCTAAATAAAATAGTCTCACTCAGTGCGACACCATTTAACAAAAAGAAATATTTATATTGCATTTATAGAGGAATCCAGCCTCAAGTATTTGTCTTTCTCATCTAGAGATTCATATACACGGGTATTTGTGTGTCTATGACACTAGGGAAGATAGTAGGACTATAGGGATGGCTTTTCTAAGAGCTCCTAGAGAGTACCTATTGGTTCAAGATTCTACAAAAATCCTACTATTCTTATCAAAATCTTTTAACACGGTAGCGAAAGGTTCCTCACGGAACAAAAATAGGGTGATTTCCATCTCTGCACATGGTTGCTTGCTCATGTCCTCTCAAAACAAGTTGACTCTGTGACTAAACAACAGATTATGTGAGCACAAAGTTATAAAGTACAAAATGATATCATTCTAATAATCTAATGACAACTATACAAAGAATAAATTATAAGAAAAATCTTTGATGACTCTCCATAGATAACAGAACTTACTTACATTGTGAGACTCAATCACATGCTACAAAACTATAGATGGCGCACCAAAGCCATCAACAAAATAGCACCACCCAATGTTATGAGGTGTGAAGCCTAAACATTGAAAGCCATAAAGAGGTTAATTCCCTCCAGCATGATAAAATTAAAGATGGAGATGATCTTAAGCTCTGAATGTAAGCTACAAGGATAGTTTTCTCACCATTCTATCTTTATGTTGGAGATGAATCCTTGCAATGCCCATGCACTATTCACACCTCTTGTTCTTGTGGTATGCAAGTCATGTGAGTTGATGCTTTTTCCACCTTCGGGAGTAGAGGTTTCCATGTAGTGCGAGTGAATGAAAGTAGAAGGAGGAGAATCTTGTTTCATGCTGTAATGGAGATGAGAGAAGGGAGAGGAGCTAGCTTGGTGTGGAACTATGTGGTGGGCAAGGGGAAGAGATGGGGAAGAAGCTTGCTTGGTGCTACAATGGAGATGGGAGAAAGCTAGTAGAGAGATAATGTTGGACTATAGGGGGTGCATGTGGTTGTTGCAGCCATAGAGAGCTTGGAAAAGGGTTTGTAGAGAGAGAAAATCACTTTTAGCTATAGAATAGGTTTGGAAAGACTTTGGAGGGTGGAAAATGATGTTTTGAAAATTTTTGAAAAAAATTACTTTTTTGAAATTTTTTTGTGCACGTTTTTGACTTTTGGAGGTCAAAAATACTTTTTTGACCATGAAATAGGTTAGGGGACCTTTTAAGGAGGGAAAACTTGAAATTTGAAAATTTGAAATTTTTAGTGTATTTTTAAATCCGAGCCAAAAAGTGGGGGAAAAAAGGTCAAAGTGGTCCCCCCCCCCCCTCCCTTTCCCCTAGCCACCTCCCTTACCTTCTCATTAGGTAAGAGGCCATTAAGAGGTGTAAGGCTACCTTGTCCCCCTACTTTTTTGAGGGTATAGAGTGTGTCCACCACCCTCTTCCTATTGGCTGGCCTCTAATTAACCTTAATCCCAAAGGGCCCCTAGAGGGTTCATATTATTCCTAATGGGGGGGATGGGGGGGGGGGGGGGGGAGGGAGGGAGGGTGGCTACATTGGGGCTACATTCAACTACCTGAGCCACCTTAAATACATTTGTAAGTCTCTCTCTCTCTCTCTCTCTGTGTGTGTGTGTGTGTGTGTGTGTGTGCATCGATGAATACTTTCATGGTGTGGTGAAAGTAAGGGCAAACTTGAAATTCTCTCATTTTCTTGGTCAAAATTAGAAGTTTTTTTCGGTAATTACACTAAAACTTATGTAAATTTCCTCGTAGCCAAGCTCAAACCCCTCTAATTTGTCAAATTCCCAAAATAGCCTTCAAATTTTTAAAATTCCCAAAGTACCCATGTATCTATTTTGATCGGATTGATCAAGCCTTTCTAATTTTTATTTCTTTTTGACAATTGAGATGCATTTTGAGTGGTTAGCATGTAATTTGTCACATATTACCTCACAAAACAAGCGATTATGTCCACAAAGATAACACATAAAGTGTAGTTATCAACAAAATGTCAATCATTGAAGAACAAGAATACATCCTAATTCCTCTCTGTCCTGCCACACATTGGCTAGAGAGAGAGAGAGAGAGAGAGAGAGAGAGAGAGAGAAAGAGAGAGAGAGAGAGAGGTATGCATAATGTTAAAGCTGGTATTTATTATGCTAGTTGAAATGTAGAAATGACAAAGTCTCGAAGAGAGAGAGAGAGAGAGAGAGAGAGAGAGAGAGAGAGAGAGAGAGAAGAAGAAGAAGAAGAAGAGTATTTTAATGTCGTAGGAAACTATCCCTAGAGATCTCAAAGATCTATTTGACGAGGAGAGTTGAACTCAAGACCTTTTATTCAAGAGGAAAATGGTGTGAGAGAGAGGGAGAAATGCTTGCAGGTATGTTGCACACATTTTAGAAAAGATTTATTTTGCCGAATCACGAAAGATGCAGTTGAATAGCAGGAGGGACGCAGGTGGCTGCAAGAGCCAAGATGCGGTAGCAAAGGAGTGCACAGGTGTGCGTAGGTGGCGAGTGTAAGGCCAAGAGGAGAGGCGTGACAATTGAGTTGCACAGGCCTCTGTTGCGGACATGCCCTGCTAATTGTTTTTTTTAGTATTGATATGGTGTTCATTTCCGAAGGACAAGGCATTTTGGTGATTGTTGTGTGCCAATTCCTTCTTATGGTAGGACCTGAATATACAAGGTAGTGTGGTATTGAGACACTAGAGACATTAGGAATCTTATTTCAGGGTGGCATAAACTATCCGGGGAGTTTCCTGTTTGATCCTTTGGGGTTAATCGAGGATCTACTTACCCTTGAATAATTTAAGGTGAAGAAGATAAAAAATGGGCGCTCTTGCCATGGTACCATGGTTGGGTTTCTATGTGCAAGCAGCAGTTACAAAGAAATGTCAAGAGAACCTACTTGACCACATTCGAGTTCCTTTTCGCAAAACATTAGCGGCCAATATTTTCTCTACATTTTGAGAAACCCATTTTTTAAATGGTTATTATGCTTCACACATGCCTAGCGGCGTAAAAGCTGCAACATATTGGGAAATAAGGTGACTTGGTCTCTGGTCTTTTCTATGCACTATGTGTGCACATATTGGTTTCTTAGTACCAGAGAGAGAGAGAGAGAGAGAGAGAGAGAGAGAGAGAGAGAGAGAGAGAGAGAGAGAGAGAGAGAGAGAGAGAGAGAGAGAGAGAGAGAGAGAGAGAGAGAGAGAGAGAGAGAGTTCCATCGCCACATAGTTGCCTAGGATCCTCTACACATTGCCGGAGGGCCTGACCTGATGGTTAGAGCATGCATGTCCTCTCCCCACCTGGCCACCAGGGTTCAAACCCGCTTTTGCTTAACTTGAAGTGATTAAGTGGTAAATTTGTAAAGCTAGGTTTTTTTACGAGCACTGTCTGCGTTTGGGAAATTCCGACATCAACAGCTCAAGCATCTCCAGCTCCTCGCGTAAGTTCACGCTTCCTTGTGTGTGTGTCTTCCTTCCAAAGCCGATCAAGTAGGCCTTTGATTCCCCTCTCAAAGCTTCACTGCTCGAACTAATGTATCGAGTCTCCTTGAAATGGGGAGGCAGGGCTTTCGACATCTGCACGAGAAGAGCTCCCAACTGCAGTGCCATCTCAGTGGCAGTGTAGCAAGCGGCATCTCTCCCCTCCCTCAGAGCGGGTATTATCCACTGTGTCTATTCGCTTATTATCGGCTGCAGGTCTGCGCTTTTTTTAAAGGTTATTTCTTCGCTATTTGAAAGGTTGTTATTTGTCATTATACATTATCAAAACTGAGGAGTTTCACCCATACTAGAATACGAAGGGAAAACTAGAGTGCTTCGTTGCCCAATTGGCATCTTGCGTATAGCCACATGCCTTCAAGATGCATGCATATGTGATTGCAGTTGGAGATAGGCCGTCGCTTGGAGTCCGCTGAAAACAGCCGAGAGCTTTCTGACCCTGCTCCTGTTGTGTGTGAGGCACTCACTTTGCATTTGCTGAAAACACCCTAGAGCTTTCGAGCCCAGCTTTCATTGCGCACTTCCCACGATCAGTGCTGACATTCCAAACACAAAGCTCCTGAAGCAATTCTTTTGCTTTCTCAAGTGCACAACATTAGGCATACATATTGACCAAGAACATGTAATTTTTGACAATGTAATTTTTGTGCCCATATCAGCATCTTGCGTAGAGCGACATGCCTTCAAAATGCTTGTGTAGGTAATTGGACTTTGAGAGTTCTGGACCTGCTCTTGTTGCGCAATCCCGCAATTAGTGCAGTCCTTGGAGGAGGTGACATTCCGGATAGGAAGCTCCTCCTGCATTTTTTGTGCTTTCTCAAGCACACCACCTTTGACATACATATCAACCAAGACAGTGCCAATCACAACATATTTTTTCAACAGCCTCTGAATAACAATATATTCCCACAATCAGTGCCTTACAAGAGCCGACATTCCGGACAGCAAGCTCCTCAAGCACTTTTTATGCTTTCTCAAGCGCACCATATTTGCCATGCATATCGAGCAAGATAGTGCTTCCTTGCCACACGATACCTCTAAAACTGATGTGAATTTTTGTGTTTTTCCAAGCGCACCATATTTGGCATGCATATCGAGCAAGATAGTGCCAAGCATGACCACTTTTTTCAACAGTCTCTGACTTACTGTGAAGTTTTGTACCCATATCAGCGTCTGTGTGCAACCACATACCTTCAAGATGCACGCATAGGTGATTGCATCTGGACAGAGGTCCTCACTTTGCATCCGTTGAAAACAGCCTAGAGATTTCTGTCCCTGCTCTTGTTGTGTGTGTCATGCAATAAGTTTTCATGTGGTTCCGAGTAGTAAGCTCCTGTAGCACCTGTCGAAAACATCCCAGAGCTTCCTTGCTGGGCATATCCAACAATTCGTGCATTCCAAAAGACGACATCCCGCACCACATTTGGCATACATATCGACCTAAGCATTGCCAAACACGTAATTTTTTGCAACAGCCCCTGACTAACAATACCAAAGTGAATTTTTAAGCCCATCTTAACATCTTGCATAGAGCCACATGCCTTCAAGATGCACGTGTAGGTGATTGCATCTGGACAAAGGCTCTCGCTTTGCATCCGCTGAAAATAGCCTAGAGGTTTCTGTCCCTGCTCCTATTGTGCATATCTCACAATCAGTTAACGTCTTTTCGAATAGTAAGCTCCTCAAGCACCTGTTGAAAACAACCCAAAGCTTCCTGGCCTGGCCCTTGTCGGGCATATCGTGCAATCAGTGTGTTCCAAAAGACGACATCCTGCAACACATTTGGCATACATATCAACCAAGGTATTGCGAATTTTTTTTGCAGCAGTTTCAGAGTTAATTTTTAAGCCCATATCAGCATCTTGCGTGTAGCCACATGCATTAAAGATGCACGCTTATGTGATTGCATCTTGAGAGAGGCCCTTGCTTTGCATCTAGTGAAGACAGCCAAGAGCCTTCTGGCCCTGCTCTTCTTGCGCACATCCCGCAATCAATGATGACATTCCAGATAGGAAGCTCCTGAAGCAATTTTTGTGCTCTCTCGAGCGCACCACATTTGGCATACATATCGACCAAGAGAGTGCCCACATAGCTGACAAATGTTAAAAAAGAGGACAGTCACATGGACGCTCACCCATCTCTCGTTGTGCACATTCCGGAATCATTGCATTCATTGGAAGTGGTGGCATTCCGGACAAGGATCTCCTCAAGCACTGTTTGTGCTTTCTCAAGCGCATCACATTTGACATACATATTGACCAAGGCAGTAGGTGATTGCATATGGAGAGAGCCCTTCGCTTCGCTATGTGCCGCTGCTCTAAAATCACTGCGTGAAAGCAAGGCGTTGATAAAAAAGATGAGCAAAGGAACGATCATGTGCCATATGACATGCGTAGAGCCACATGCCTTCAACATCTTGCATAGGTGATTGCATCTGGAGAGAGACCCTCGCTTTGCATCTGCTGAGTGGCACACATATCGACAAAGACAAAGCCAAGCATGGCTTCTTTTTTCAACAGCCTCTGAATAACAATATAATTGTGAATTTCTGTGCCAATATAAGCACCTTGCGTAGAACCATATGCCTTCAAGATGCATGTGTAGAGCCCCACATGCCTTCACCATGCTGCATAGGTGATTGTAGTTGGAGTACAGCTTTCTGCCCTGCTGCAATCAGTGCATTCCAAGAGTCCACACTGCTCTAAACTCACTGCGTGAAAAGCAAGGCGTCGATAAAAAAATGTGCATGCGTAGGTGATTGCATCTGGAGAGAGCCCTTCGCTTCGCTATGTGCTGCTACTCTAAACTTACTGCGTGAAAGCGAGGCGTCGATAAAAAAGATGAGCAAAGGAATGGTCATGTGCCACATGGGAGGACGAGAAGCCAGATTTTTGAATGGGACTACTACGCTAACGAAGTAATAACAAAACAAAACCAAGAATAGAGCTTCTTCATTAAACTTTATGTGGGCCAGATAGAGCCGTGTCACGTGACATCCCAACCCTATGTGTCCGTTGACAAGCTACACCATAGCAGGGTTTCTGTCAAGTCCAGTCAAGTTAGATTAGAAGTGATCCGGCACTTTTGTGAGTCTATTCGTAGACCGTGCATGCCTAGTCACTCAGTGTAGATGCATATCCTCTCGTTGCACCTTGCATAATCATAAGCATTTCCATCAGATTCCATCAGAGTCAGTTTGGGGATTTTTCAAATGACTTTATCCCATTTTTCCCTATTTTTGACATTTTTCACTTATTTATTAAGTGACTTTTGTTGGGTACTCAGTAGGGCAAATTGGGTAAGTTAATTTATAAGCAAACCCAAGTGAGCACAAATTGGCAGATGAGCCAAGGAGCACAGCAGGCTACAAAGTGACAGGTGTTCCCTCCCTCTCTCAGCAAGACCCTCTCCAAGTTTCTTGGTGAGGCCCATCCCCCCGCATCATCAGTCTATTGGTGTCGCCCTATCTTCTTGCATTGCCTAGCGCTTTCCCCCCTTGAAGCTATCGCCAACAACTTGAAGATTCAGCGTTTTTCCATCAAGTTACTAACGCAAGGCAGGTCCTCAGCAGACTCAGTGTTTTGGCTATCCCTTGGCAGCAGTACCGATCAATTACTAATGTTAGCAATCAGTGGCAGATCTGCAGCAATTCAACATTACAGACGCAAGGAAAATCCTCAGTAGCAGCAGCGTTTTCACATTCAGTCGCAGCAGATGATCCATAGCTGGTAAGGGTAAATTGATACTTGCAAAACAATTCATTTTCAGCAAGAAGGGCTCTACTTTGGCAGCGTTTTCTTAGCCAAGATTCTCCCCCAAAAACGCAGCCTAAGGATACACGGAACCTAGTGTTTCTTCAGCAGTCATTTTCAGCCATTACACCTGCAAGAAACAGCCCATTCCAGCCCCGAAACATTCCAATTTCAGCCCAAAACAGTCCAAGAAATTCAGCGTATCGAAGACTCACAGTTTCAGCCCAAGTCATCGTCGTCGTCATCGGCATAGTCCCATTGCATCAGTCCATTGCATACGCATTGTACAACCTTTGTGCAATCAAGTAGACCACTCTCGCCGACGAGAGTGGGGCCTTCGGAGGAGGGTTTTACAACCTCTCAGTGTCGTATCTCTTCTCTCTCCTTCTGTCAGTCTCATTCACTTGCACGCACAAGATCCACTCACTTTGTTCGTGATCACAACACTCTCTATAAGATGGAAAGCTCTCTCTTTCCCTAAGAACTAAAAGGAACCTTGATCAATAAAGATCACTAATCTTGAGACATACAACATTCTTTCCGCTGCACCTTACAAGCCGCTACATGTTGATCCTGAAGCACACTCCTTAGTCTTGGACTCCGAGAGAAATTTGGATGGTGATATCGATGTCAATATTTTGTGTGATCACATTGAGATTTTGGACGAGATAATGGCCCTATCTAATGAGATTTTGCAAACATTGATTGATCATCCAGATACAATGTTGTCGAGACGAGTTGTGTCCCTTTATGATGAGCTTTCGGGCATGTTGATGGATCAGCCGTCGCCATTGATGATATTTTTGCTACACTTATGGTTCAGTCGAATGCACCTTCTTGGGGCTTTAGGCCCAATTGCACCACACAATGTCTTAGTAGAGCCCACTTTGACATTGCAACACGGGCTTGAGCAGAGCCCTAAGGGTCATTTTCCCAGTCAGCCAGGATATGCTTCTTTAGAGAATATTTCAGATCACCTATGGGGGCTTTGTGTGTCCTATCCAGGACATTGATATTTTGGACGAGATAATGGCCCTATCTAATGAGATTTTGCAAGGATATAATCAATGTGCACAACCTCGGTTTGTTTGAGGGAAAGCAAGCATTGTGGAGATTTCTCATGGATATCTCGCAAAACATTGGAAGAGATCCCCGAGGCAAGAGATACTCTGACACAACCAAGAGTCTATTTGAAGCTGTTAAATTGTGGGGAGGTACAAGAATGCACAACTTTCTCTCTTTGAACCTTGGGGGACCTCATATTTCAACCACTATGAGGGCAGCAAGGAAGTCCATATGTTATAAAACAACGGTCAGGGAGGATATATTTCAACATGTGGCTGAGGTTTATAAGCATCAAATGGGTAGAAACAACATCCCGATGGGTAGCATTCCTGTTATTATTGCCGAAGATGAGACTGTTATAAAGAGGATGGTAGGTGGAATGCAAGGGATGATGAACTTGTCGACTTTTGTGGAAAGGGTGGTCATTGGTTCTGGTGAAGCCGGGTACAACAACGTTGTTGAGGCGTTCCACGCTAATATTATTGCTCACTATATACGGGTTCTTATTGCAAATCCACTTATTCATTGTCTACCAAAGCTTGTCCTGGTGGTCCAGCTAACATGTAATCAATTCAATTCGAATTTTATCAAAGCGTAGTGGGATGCAGTAGCATTGCTTTGGAATCGTCATCTTAAAAACATTGTAGGTCCTTTGATTGGTCATGCTTCTGATGGGGAAGCTCGAAGAAGGAACCTCATGAGAGATGACTACACTTCTCAAGTGGGTATTCGATTCTCTATTCCTTGGAAGGGGTGGCCATTAACAACGAGCATAGATTATGATGGAAGTATCTTGGGATTGCATGACTCGGATTTCATTCATAATGGGAAAAAGTTGGTTAACCCTTTAGATAATGCTTCTAGAAGACTTGTCCTTGGCAAGGATATCGCTACATTGAATCATGTTGCTCTTGTATATCAACATTTTAAGGTTGATGAGCATGGATTGCAAGAGGGTGATGTGGAGAGTAAGGACAGGCAAAACTAGAGATCAACCCAAAGATTGGCAGGACGTAAGGTGCAAGCGCGTTTGAAGGATTTGCGCATTGGAAGTCAATTTCAGCAAGAAAGAACACTTGGAACAGAAATGTACCTTTGAATAGTAGCTTCATATATTAATATTTTTTTGTCTCCAACTCTCTCATTATTTGAGAGAGTGAAAGCTTCCGGCAAGGTTTCCTTCTTTTTCAGGTACTCAATGTTTAGACAAGGTGTCATTCTTTATGTTTGCCATTAAAATAAGACAATAGTTATTCATTTGTAAGAAATATCTAACGTTGTTTTTTCAGGATGTGGCACACTTGGATCATGAAACAAGCGATATACACTCGCAAGGAGAATTTCATTAGCAAAGAAACATTCCTTGATATTCAGCTCTCTTGCCACTTTATAGTTCTTCTAATCAAGCTATTCAGAGAAAAGTATACACATCTAGAAGTTCCTTTGTCTGCAACAGGGTCAGACACTTGTGAAATTTTTTTAGCAAAGTTGGCAGTATGGTTAGAAATGAGAGGAGTTATGATGGAGTTGATTTGTTAAGTAGTGCTGGTGTGTTAAACAGGATCGCCGAGATTCAATCAAGCTCCATGCTTGTTTTTCCAGCAGCACACTCTAAGCAAGAAAGCATATGGACTGTAATGAAATCATGTACCTGGCGTTCCATTTGCCAATCTTGGTGACTACATGTTCGTATCTTGTGATGGGGACATAGTACGAGCTTTAAGAGAGGGCTTTTGTGAAGCCAAGGGTGTGTGCAAAATACTAGGGATTCACGATATCTCTTGGTGCCATGACACATGGCAAGAGAGAGATCTTGAAGATATAATGGTTTCCAATGCAGATGACCAAATTTTGGATTATGGAGTTCTTGATGACCTTCCTCTTGAGATAGACGAAGGTGCAAATGAGTTGAGCACATGTGCCAAAGATGACGTGATAGTCGCAGAATGTGAGTTACGCCATGTGTTTGATGAGATAGTTGATGAAGAGGAAAAAGTTCAGAGCCAGTTCTGTTCTTTTGTAGAGATATATGGCAAGAAAATATGTAAGAGTACTCTTGTGAGTCAGCTAAATGGAAATCCAACTCTGTCTAAGGACAGACTAACAAGGGTGAAAAGTGGGATTTATTCTTCAATGGATAAAAAGATCAGGTTTCAAACAGGAACTTCTCTTGTAGTAGGCTCCGATTGTGTTGTTTTATTTGAGGGTTTGTCTTCCAAAGATGACACAAGGTGCAAGAGGAAAGGAAAGATCTGTAGCACTAGCGAAGGTGCAGATAAAGGTACACGGTATCTTGGAAGAGTTGTGTGTATGAGAAGAAAAGTGGGAGTAGCTATGAAAGAGACCAGGGGTCCTTTTGATCTTCTTGACCGACCTGCAAATGTAGAGATACATCTTGCATGGTATCAAAAAGCTAAGGATGCAAGGACCTATACATACGTTCTTGTGTACAATCAATGTGTATCCTTGGAGTCTATAATTTCACTTGCAAACTTGATGTATGATTTGGAGACTAGAAAATACCAGCTTGATGCTAAGGACTACAAGGTCTTCAATGAGTATGTGAAAGGTAAATTGACTTCATTTGTAAATTAGGTTCAAGCATGTGCAAGAGAAAAGTTCATAGGATTGGTTTGTACAATAAAGAGCTATGTTTATTTGCTAATTCTAAGTGTAACTATTTTGAATCTTACAGGTTGATACTTATGCTGGATGCAAGTGGCAAAGATGAGGGATGACTACGCTTTGAAAATATTGACTTCGATTTGTGCTCAGTACTTAGATAGGAGTATTTTCATAAAAAGACGATGTACCGTATGAAAGATGTTTGTCCAACATGGCATGTAGACTAGTGAAATGTTGATTAAGGGGTGCGCATTTGTTTTAGGAAACTCTCTTCAAACATTTCATTTTGATGTTTTGATTTATGTATTTTATGTACACGGCCACCATATGACATGGACTTGCATTTTGTTGATTGTGTAGTATGAGAAGCATGACATACTAGCACTTGGAATGTACTTTAATTTTGAGGGTTCTTAAGTTGATTTGGTAGGCTACTTTTATGTTTTCATTTTGTACATGATCGCGTATCGATGTGGACATGGCTTGTTGGTAATCGTGTTATTAGACTATGTGACTAGAGGTTCCTATGTACTATGATATGCAGGTCATATAACCACTTTGAAGTTAGATTACTTTGACTCTATTGAAAATTTATTTGATTTTAATATGTAAGATAATCCTCAAATCCCACGTGGGAGCCCAAGATGAGGTGGACAGTGATTTTGGAAAAAACAAATTATGTGACGAAAATCCCATGTGGGAGCCCAAGAAAAGGGTATACTAGTTTTTTTTGAAAAAGAGGTCTCCGTACAAAGGAGACTTTGGCAAAATTTTTAAGATTTCTATTTTATGTACAAACTCAAAATTAAATACATATGGTTCTTTTTTAAAAGTTGCATTTGCTTAAGCATAGACGTGCATTCATATCACATATAATTGTTTTTGTTCAAAAAGATTAATCTTTCAATGGGTTATTTTGTAATGTGTTTTGATTTGATGAGTGAAGTTTTTCATAGTTGTTTAAGAGTATGCATTATTTGTTATTTAGAGAGCAATCCATTTTATATGTGTACCTTAAATCCCATGTGGGAAGCCTACTAAGTGGGTGGGTAGTATCATATGTTTTGAAATTGAGATTTGAATCAGTTTACAAGGTAAATGCTATTTGTTTTTTGACAAGCTACATTGAAACGATTGGTTTATTTTAATTTAGTTTTCATTATATTTGTTGCTTTTCATGGTTTGTTCTTTTAACATATATTGCAAATGAAAACACACTACAATGTACACTTTTGTTCATTTGCAGTTCAATATGTATTTTTTGGAAAAGCATGTGCTTCTAAAATTGTTATGTTACTACTATACATAAAATAGTGGGTCATTACATTCCATATGAAATCCGTATGAGGGGGGATGGCTCATTACGAGAGAGTCCGTATCTTCTACGTATGTAGGGGGATAGGTTAGCAAGTAAGATACCGTACATAGGGGGGTTTCTCTAATTTTGATGCACGCAGGTGACATCCCCTCAAATACTAATAGTGAATCCCCTGGGATGCCAACTGGTCATAATCCTGGTAGGGGTGTTGTTGCCCCAACACTGGTTGTGGTCTTTCTACACCTACAGGTCCTGGTAGGTTGCCTGCTTGATACCTAGGCATCGGTGGAACTTGAGGAGAAGCTACCTGAGCTTGGGGAGCGTAAGGTCTCTCTCTCACATATCCTTTGTTATAATAACATTCCTCCGTCCCATGGTTTGTCCATTTTTGTTCAATAGCACACCACTTGAGCTGTTTAGCCTGGGGTTTGACGTACAAATTAATCTTTTTTAACACTTCCTCTACAAGCTTCTCTTGGTTTACATCTACTTCTCCTTTCGATGCTGTCTTAGAAGACATGCTTCCACTTTGTTGTGAGGATGAATAATCGTCAAGATCCTTGAACTCACCCTCTTTGTAGACCGCACAATTTTCTACAAGGTAAAGAGCCTCCTTAGTTAACTCATTTAACGTCGTGCTCCTCTTCATATGTAAGTCCTTTTGGAGATCTGCATTCCTTAGTCCTTGGATAAATATAAGCATAAGTCTGGACTGAGTTGGTAGTTATTCCACAGGGCAGAACTTAACATATCTTTTTAGTCGTAAGGCCGCCTTTCGCACAGATTTCCCTTCTTTCTGTTTGAATTTATGGATTTGCGAGACTGTATTATGAGCTATCCCCCTTTGTGAGAATTCCTCGATAAACTAGTCAAACACCTCCTCCATAGACTCAAAGTCTCTACACTCCACAGAGTCAAACCAAGTAGCAGTGTCATCCTCTAGGGTTAGTCCAAACCCTGCAAATTGGGTAGGGAAATCTAACACCTCTTCAGCTCTAATTACTCGCACAAAGGCTGCTACATCATCTCTTGGATCTCCGTTGCCCGTGTATTTCTTGCTTACCCATTTTTGCACTTGAGAAGGTCTAATTCTTTGATGGTCTACAAATCTCATCATTGGATCTCCTCGTCTCAATCTATATACCTCCTCTGGTCTTCTGTAGTAGGCTGGTTCCTCTCCCAATGGTGCTCCTAAGCCATAATTTTTAACAGTTCTTGCCAGAGATGGTTCATCTCTTCGAACTCGTTCTATGGGTGGTCTTCCAGGCTCTGTTGACCCTTGAGTTTTTGGCTTACTCTCTCCTTGATACCGTGAATAGAGTGGTGGTTCTTGTAAATCCCTTAGCCCTCGTGTAGTTTGATAACCATCTCAATTTCGGTCTTGCTCTAATGTTGCACTCTGTCAAAGCCATGCCTGCAATGATGGCTGGGTTGCTGGTTGGTTTTGGTTTGAATGTCTGCTATCAGGTAGAATGTGAGGTCGCGTCATACTCCTCTGAAAAGGGATTTGTTGACTTGCTAGGGGTGTAGGTGGCTCTTGGTACTTCATCGGGGGCATATGTTGATGCTCCTAGAACTGTTGCCTTTTCTACCTCCTCTGGGAGAATGTATTGGTATTCTCATTGGTACCTATCAACAAAACCGATATCTAGCAATTTCATAAGAGAATAAGTAAAGAACCTTATCTTTGCTTAACTCGTTTGGGTATGGTTCTTTGCAACGAAAGTAGGAGACTATTCCCTCGCTCTCATGCTTGTAAATTCCCACATTCTCATTATAAGTTGAAACCCTGGTTGTTTTCTTATCATATAAAAATCGCTCCAAGTCGATCAATGTTTGGAGGCGGTTCTTGAGTTTTTGAAACCATTTTCCCCTTCACCACGTTATCTCCATATCTATTGTAATCTTCAGGGTTACTAACTATCAGATAGTGGTTCCCCTTTTCGTCGCGGAATCTATATCCATCATCATAGACTAGAATTATCTCCAGTCTCTGAGCCGGCCTTTCTTCAATACAAATACACTTGCGTCCTCGGTAGTAAGAATAAACTAGGGCTCCCCTCGAGTTTGTTCCTTCTAAGAAGATCACAGTGAACTTGGAATCATTCAAAGGATTTAGGGAGGTGCTTCCTCCCGGCATTGGTCCGTCATAGGTGAAACCTCCTGGCTGTTGACTACCCATCATGAAGAAGGATTGTCTGATGAAGTGTCAGTATCACTACCCTCCTCAATAATCGGTGCTAGTGGATCTAGCCTTGCCTGAGTTACGCTCTCTTTGGTGGACACTAAGCTACCTTGATCACCTGCCACCTTTTGGTCTCTAAAAATGTATCTTCTTGATCTTACATTCATCAAACTTAGCAATGCAATTTATTACAAATCCAACCACTCACCTGACAAAAGATCAGTCTCCGCTCAATTTCTTACTTTGCTGTTGAATATACCTGTACACAACCTTTGCTGTTGAATATACCTGTACACAAGCGTTTAATTTAGGCAATTGAATCAAAGCATTTAACTGCTAGATGTTATCTTAGTAATGATTGGTAAACTGGAGAGTTAACCTCAACCACTACTGTATTTATACACTCTGATGTTCTGGATTAGGTCTGCTAATCTAGAACTGTACTTCCCTTGGATGTTGGTCAATTACATGAAAAGTCTGAATTCAGTCTTTGCTCCGTCAAAAGCTCAAACAAGGTCCAAATTCACTTCTGAAAGAAGTTCTGGAACCCTTAAGCCAAATGGAACCTCACTATATAAGCTAAGTCAAATTTTCTCTTCACTAAGCGCCAGTAGACATCCTACGCGTAGGATGTCTCCTGCTCTGTTTTGCCTGGATTTTTACACTATGGATTCCCCTTGATGTACTGAGTGCACAATTGTTTTTACTTCTTGGTTTGGACACCTATAGGTTGGTCAATGGATCAGAAATCTGTTCCGACAGCCTGCTCCTGCTCTTGATCAGTCTAATCAACTCTAATTTGGACCAAAATTGACTAGGAGGCTTGCCTTAGGCTATACAACACCCTGCTATGCCTACAGTCAGTATCTGGCTTCAATTTCTTGCTTTAGACATTCTACGCGTAGCATGTCGTTTTGCTCAGAATAGCTTCAAATACAAAGCACAAACTCCTCTTGAGGTGTGTTACCATATACATGTGGTAGTGATGTGTGTGAACACACTAGGATCGCCGGGGCATTTTTTCCCTCTTTAGGAGGTTTTTTCCCCCGTGCATTGTATATTCGCCCATCACTCTAGGGCTATCCATCTTTCCATTGCACACTAAGTAACACACTCTCTATTGTGTGCCTTGAGCTTCCTTCGTCTTCTCCAAGCTGTGTGTGTTTCTCTGCAACCCTAATTCCAACAATTGGTATTAGAGCAGGTCACGTCCTCCCCTGCTTAGTCGCCAGCTGCTCCAGCACACGCCTACTCACTTTCTCCGATTTCAGTGAGCTTTGGCAAGCATTCATAGGTCAACAAAAATTTTGGGAAAGCTCAAAGAGCTTGGTCTGCTCAGATTTTTGATTTGGGCTCATTTTGGCCTCTGTTTCCATTACAGGCAGTATTGCACAGGCTATTTCATCATTTTGTGCAAAATTTCTGTCAGTGCCGTTTTCTGCATAACAGGTGCCTTATAGTCTTCTACGGTTTGTGCTATATAGCACAGGTTGTTCCCGCTCCATTTCTCCTATTTTCGGGCAGTTTTCACATCAGGTGAAGCATTTACCATGGCTGACAACAACAACACAGATGTGTTCAAGATGTTTGCTGCTGAGGACAGGTTGGATGGGGACAACTACCCTATGTGGGCTTATATGATGCAACATGTTCTTGTGAGATCAAAGGGTGTGTGGAACATTGTGCAGGGCATTGATGTACGTCCTCGTTCTGAGGATGTAGGCGATGTTGAGGATGTTGTAGGTCTTGCTGCAAGGATTGCAGCTGTTAGATTTTTTTTGCCTACGGCAGAACAAGCTCATTGGGATGTTAAGGATGTGCAGACTCATGCATTGATTGCGTTGTCTGTGAAGCGCACCATTGTTCCTCACATCCGTTCAGCAAAATCTGCAAAACAGGCTTGGGATATTCTAGCAGATCTTTATGCAAGCCGCAATGGGGCTAAAATTGCTTTGCTGCGTAAAGAGATGGAGTCAAAGATTATGCATGAGGAAGATGATATGGACACTTTCCTTGCTAGTGTCAAGGATATCAATGAGCAACTTATTTCTGCAGGTGAAGTCATTTTAGACAGTTCCCTTGTGCAGACTGTTCTTGATGCCTTACCAGATTCCTACAAGAATTTTGCTAGTACTTGGAGACTGATGACCCAAGGAAATCCTGAAGTTGTCAAGTTTGATGCATTATGCACATTGCTGCTGCAAGAGTCATTTTCTAGAAAAAACAGGACTAGGCAGCGTGCAGTTGAACATGATTTTATTGCTTCTCAAAGAAAGGGTGGTAACAGTAATGCAACCACTTCTTATGGTTCTGCTGCGAGTGGCAAAAATTTTGTTCCTAATGCTTCTGTTGGCAGCAATTCGTTTGGAAATTCTGGTGATGAGGGCAAAAAGAAGATGCGTTGCCATTTTGTAAAGCCAATGATCACTTGATCAAGTCGTGTCCTAAGTTGAAGGCCAAAGAGGCTAAGAAGAAAGAGGGTGGTTCCACTGCAAATGCTGGTTCCACTACAAATGCAGCCATTGTTGAGTCTTCTGTGAAAGGAGACTGTAATGCTGATGTTGATGCAGAATCGGATTTTAGCGCAGAGTGCACTTACAATCCTGTTGTCCATGATGCATGCTTGTCAGTTTGCTGCAGATTCACATGCGTGGTATTTCGACAGTGGTGCTACAAAGCACATTACCTCACATCATGAATTTTTTACCTCTCTCGAGTCTGTCCCTCATGGGAATTCAGTCACTTGTGCCAACAACGCCTCTTATCTAGTTCAGGGAGTTGGAAAGATTGTGCTCACTGCTGCTAATGGCAGTTCCTTCACACTTGTTGATGCACTTTATGTACCTGGGATCAAGAAGATTCTCTTGTCTGTATCCACACTTGTTAGACTTGGACTTGTAGTCAAATTTGTGGATGACAGATGTACAGTTCATGATCTCAGTTTTGGTGATGAAATTGTTGCATCTGGGCTTTTGTGTCGTGGGCTGTATAAGCTCACTTTGTATGACAAGTGTGGACAAAATTTTGCAAATGTTGTTGCAGATTCAAGGGCTATTTCAGATGCAAAACTTTGGCATGCACGTTTTGGTCATCTGAATTTTTCCAGTTTGTTGCATTTGCAGAAATCTGATATGGTTGCTTCTTTGCCCCCTCTTGAAGCACCTGTCAAACATGTTTGTGAAGGCTGTGTTTTGGGTAAGATGCAACGTTCTAAGTTTCCAAAGGATGGTTCAGTTCGGGCCACATGCAGGTTGCAGCTTGTGCATAGTGATGTTTGTGGGCCCATGCAAACTCCGTCCTTGGGAAATTACCTGTACTTCGTGACTTTCATTGATGACTACTCCAGACATGCATGGGTATTTCCGCTTAAAGCGAAGTCCGAAGTTTTTATGTGCTTCAAACAATATCTGGCTATGGCTTAAAATGTCTCGAAATGTACTATGGGCACCCTCCGTTCCGATCGAGGGGGGGAGTATATGTCTCATGAATTTAATGCATTTCTGGCTAGTCGTGGGATAAAACACCAATGTAAAGTGCCTCAGAAAAATGGTGTTGCTAAGAGGAAAAACAGGTCACTGATGGAAATGGCACGATGTATGGTCAAAAGTCAAGCTTTACCGCATTCTTTTTGTCTTGAGGCCATCATGTGTGCCACTTATGTACTTAACAGGTGTCCTACGAAAGCTTTGCAGTCTATTACTCCATATGAAGCATGGCATGATAGAAATCCTTCTATTGAGCACATGCGTGTTTTTGGCTGTTTGGCATATGCTTTGGTGCCACAAGTGCAACGCAGAAAATTGGATGATAAGGCTGTCAAATGTATTTTTTTTGGTTATAGTGCTGAAAGCAAAGGTAACAGGTTGTATCATCCGCAAACAAAACGTATTCTGGTTTCTCGGGATGTAGTGTTTGTGGAAGATTCGTTCGGCCCTTGCTGTCATGTACTAGAGACAGTATTGTAAGCTCATAAGACATTTATGACTCTTTGTTGCCTCTTTTCAGTGGTGGAAATACGAATGTAAGTTCCAATGAGGCAAATGTACAGCCTATAGGGGTTTCTGAAAATGTTTTAGATCAGCTTATTACTGATGCAGATGTACATGATGTACTTGGTGAGGAAAGGGCTGAAAATGAGAAGGCTAGAGGTATGCCAAAATGGCTGGTGCACACTTTGCGTGACAGTAAATTGGATGCACCTTTGTCTAGTCGTACTCGTTCAGGCTCTCGCCATGCATCTTATGCATCAGATTGTTATGCTTTGGCTGTGTCTAGTTGACATGATGTTGAGGAGCCTCTGTCTTTTGATGAAGCACAGAATTCAGAAAATTGGATGGCTGCCATGCAATCAGAATAGGATGCACTTATAGAAAATGACACATGGACTTTATGTGATTTGCCTCCTGGTAAAAAGGCCATTGGTACGAAGTGGGTTTACAAGTTGAAACGCAAGCCGGATGGTGAGATCGATCGCCATAAGTCTCGACTTGTTGCAAAGGGTTATGCACAGCAAAAAGGCATAGATTATGAAGAGACTTTTTCTCCCACTTGTCGTATGAATACTGTGCATTTTCTATGTGCATTGGCAGCTCATTTTGGTTGGGATGTACATCAATTAGACATTGTTACTGCTTTCTTGAATGGTGACATATTTGAGGAAGTTTATGTAACGCAGCCTCGCGGTTTTGTCATAAAAGGACAAGAGGACAAAGTGTGCAAATGTAAGAAGGCTTTGTGTGGGTTGAAGAAATCTCCTCGTGCTTGGTATGAGAAAGCTGACACTTATTTGGTTAAACGAGGCTTTCGTAACAGTCCAACAGAAAGCACATTGTATGTAAAGCGTGAGGATGATGTATTTCTCATTGTGGTTCTTTATGTTGATGATTTGCTGATCACTGGACCAAATGAGAGACATATTGCTGAATTTAAGGCTGATTTGAATGCTACATTCAAGATGAAAGATTTGGGGCTGTTGCATCATTATTTGGGTATACAGTTTAAGCAGTGTGATGGTGGTATTTCCTTGTGTTAGAAAAGTTACATAGAGACATTGCTATGTAAGTTTGGACTTGAGGATTGCAAACCTATTACCACTCCCATGGAAACAGGTTTGAAGTTGAGTCTACATGATGCTGGTGCTCCTGCTAATGTCACTCTTTACCAAACTGTTGTTGGCTGCCTCATTTATGTATGCAACACGAGGCCAGATATTCAGTTTGCAGTCTCACAGGTCAGCAGATTAATGCATAGCCCAGGGTCTAAGCATTGGCAGGCTGTCAAGAGGATTTTCCGCTACCTTAGTGGCACTTTACATCTTGGCTTGTTTTATCCCAAGGGGGGATCATTGCCGCCAGACTTACATGCTTTTTCGGACTTAGATTGGGCTGGTTGTTTTGACACGCGAGTGTCCACAAGTGGTTTTTGTTTCATGCTTGGAAGTTCATGTATATCATGGTTGAGCAAGAAGAAACCTATTGTGGCCACTTCGAGTTGTGAGGCTGAGTATAGGGCAGTCTTCACAGCTACAGTTGAGTGTGTATGGCTCAGACGCCTTATGGCTAGCGTGAGGGTGTTGGACAGGACACTGCCAACACTATCTACACTGGCAGTCAGAGCGCATTGGCAGTTGCGAGGAACCCAGTTTTTCATGATCGCACAAAGCACATTGAGGTGCATTACCACTATGTCAGGGAGAGGCTCTCAGCAGGAGAGATCAGCTTGGCTTATGTGCCAACACAAGACAACCTTGCAGATCTTTTCACAAAGGCATTGTCTCGTGAGAAGCTTGAAGCTTTCCGCAAAGCTTTGGGCTTTCTCCCCTTTGTGGACTGATCATGTCCTTAGGGCATGGCACTTCCCTTTACTCATGTGCCATCTCTTGTTCACCGCATCACTCTAGGGGGGATTTGTTACCATATACATGTGGTAGTGATGTGTGTGAACACACTAGGACCGTCGGGGGATTTTTTCCCTCTTTAGGAGGTTTTCTCCCCTGTGCATTGTATATAGGCCCATCACTCTAGGGCTATCCATCTTTCCATTGCACACTAAGTTACACACTCTCTATTATGTGCCTTGAGCTTCCTTCGTCTTCTCCAAGCTGTGTGTGTTTCTCTGCAACCCTAATTCCAACAAGGTGCTGATCACTTTGGTATGCTGAAAATTAGGTTTGGAGTGCAAAATCACATAGATGACATCCTACGTGTAGGATGTCTTTTTGGTCTGTTTGACGCCAGTCTTGACCCACAACTTCCCCTTGATGTCAGCAACCCAGTGGTATGCTTAGATTTTGGTTTGGATTTCAAAAGTCCCTAATTTTAGTCGTTCTAGCTCTTTTCAGTCAAAAGTGCTAAAGTCTGCTTAGAACCCAATTTTCTTACCCAAATGGGATGAAACCTCTCTCAGTCACTCAATATATCATGCAGATCATGCTCATGCAGCCATCCTATGGTTTTGGTCTTAAAATAATGCCTTGGCACAATTTGGGTAGGATGTCTGGCAATTTCAGTCTATCTGGCCTTATCCTGTCAAGATATGGTCAAATTTCCACTTTCCAGGTGAAAATAGGGTAAAACCTACCTTCTGAACACATTGGTCAACTCAAAATTCCAAAATTCCCACCAGATTAGCTTGTAGACATCCTACGTGTAGGATGTCTCCTGGCTTAAAATTAATTTTTTTCCTGACAGAAATGCTCTTGATGCTCTGCAGCTCTATCAGAAACACTCACAGCAACTTTTGGACTTCACTTCAGCTTTCAAATACACTTTTACGTCTTTTACAATTTTGTGATGAATCTAACAAGCAAGTATACATGCATGAAGTGCTCTAGATCCTGAATCATGATGTCCTACTTACTCTACTCCTACTCATCATGTGAAATGGTGATAATGGTGTTTTGGTTGCTTCTTGGCCTCTCTGGATTCTCAAGCTCTCCTTTCACCGCTTCTACCACTCCAACTTAACTAAAAACTACCTAAGTCTACCTAAGTCGAAGGATCTAGGCCAGACACACGCTTCCTAGACTCCCTCTAAGACCTAGAGAGTCCTCCACCCTCTGATCCTATCTAAATGTAAAACAAGACTCTTGGCAAGCCAAAGAATCCCTATCCTCAAGGACTAGTCTCGGTCACCTACCTAAGGTTTTCGTCCCCGACAGCGGCACCAATGTTGGACGGGTACGTCGCGACGGACGTCAGCACAACGAGAACTCACCTAATAAGATTTGTCAGCTAAGGACGAAGCTCGACCCGCAGGCGAGTGGAAGCAAGCATAGGGTGTCAACCTACACTCGACTGACTTCTAACTAATTCCTACAGAGGTCTCTACCCAATGTCTAAGCTACAGCCTTCAGGAGTGCATAAGAGGAAACTTCCTACAACGGTTTCTAGAGCCGAACACCAATCAAACAATCTTGAAACACCACAGAACTTGAAGGAGACCCTACTAACACCAATAGGTCGCTCTCCTAAGGTCTACGAACCAAAATCTCAACCCAAAACACCTGGTGCAAAATCACGTAGGATGTTTGGCCGAAATTTGTAGGTCATCGTTTCCGAAATCTAAAGTGTCTAATGTGTAGCTCTACTCAATGCGAACGCGTGGATATGGTGCAATGCAAAATCGGACAATGTATGCTCATTGAATCACCAGAGGAAGCTCGTAGATGAACCTCGCAAAACCGGATCCTACGCACGCAATGTAGGTATTGGTGCATAGCTCTCGTCGAGGGCAACACACTGCACTTCTCCGCACTTGATTCCATCACAGGTGCGCCCGTAGCATCAAGATGAAGCTCTCACTCTCTCTCGTACACAGTATGCTCACTCACAGACTTCAAAATTTTTAAAAATGACAAAAAGGTTTTTCATTAAGGTCAAAAAGTGGTCTAAATACCTTACAATTCTCAAACCCTAATGTTCCAATTTAACCATCTACTCAATCTAAATATCAAAACTGGGATACAATCTGGAAAATTCTGTAAGCCCCAATATTTACAAGGTGAAATGTCGGGTTTTTTCTCAATAAATGAATAATCACAAAAAATAATAATCTGCCGAGCAGTCATTTTCCATAGGATGTGTCCAGCTTCTAATAGTTTCCCAATACCCTTGGCTATCACTTGATGCATGGTAGGGACCAGTTCACTTTCAAAATATAGCTGCACACCATTCACTCTATACCAAAGATGTTTATTATGGGAAAAACTTGATGCACCTTGTACGGTCTCGTCCACTTCTTCTTGAACTTATTTTTAAAAATGAAGTCAAGGTAGCTCTCATACTTCAACACTAGATCACCCTTCTTTATCTGCTTCTATGGAACGTGCTAATTGAACTTTGCAATCCTCTTCTCCTAGTGCCTCACATAGAAATGTACCGCAACCTCCCTATCCATCTTTAAAGGTTCAAGGCTAGTGATTCTGTCCTGCAAAACATCCTGATGAGCTTTGTCAACATGTCACATAACATTTAATGAACCCAATTGGACATGCACTAGCAACACCGCTTCTTTACCATAGACCAACTTGTACATAATAAAGTTGGTAGCAAATTTATAAGGTGTTTTGTAAGTCCATAATAGCTTCCCACTCTTCTACCTTCTTATACACATATTTGGTGAGCACTTTGATAATTTTTCCCATTAGCACTCTCAACCAAACCATTGTATTGTAGATGATAAGGTGTTTTGTAAGCCCAGAAATGTTTGTCCATATTAGATTCCCACTCTTCTACCTGCTTATACACATATTTGGTGAGCATTTTGAAAATCTGCCCATTAGCACTCTCAACCAAACCATTGCATTGTGGATGATAAGGTGAAGAAAACCTACCTTGCCCATGAGATGAGCACCCAAGGCACTCCAAACCGATAATAGATGTAATAAAAAACAAAATTACTTCAATCCACCTAGTAAGATAGTCAATAGCCACTATTATGTACTTCTTGCCACTTGTTGATTTGGGTAATGGACCAATAACATCCAAATCTCACTTCTCAAATGAATTTTGAGCTATGATAGCCCCTTGTGACTTAGCTACCAATCATCTTTTACCCAATGTTTGAGATTCATGGCATGCCTTACACCAATAGTACACATCTTGTCAATAGATGGCCACCAAGATCCAACCCTAAGCACATGGAAAAGTACACGAACTTTGCATAGTTGTCCACTCTCCTCATGAAACTGCCCCAAAACTATACCAATTTCCTCTTTGTAGAGGACCCTCTCTAGGACTCCATCTCTACCGTACATCATCAGTAGATCTTCATCAATCAATGTGAATTTATGAGCTTTTTGAATAATCCTCCTTTCTGTAGCTTGAAAAACCCTCTCAACATTGACCTACACTCAAAAAATAATCAATCTCTTTCAAGGTTCTCCTACTTGCATAAGTGATGGGTGCCACATATAACCTTGCTACATGAGTCTGCACACAACTGTTGCTAGCCATCAGCTTCCTAATTTAGCTCCCTTTTGACATGCTTAAATTGTACTCCTTCAAAAAACTTCAACAACTTTTTTATAGAAAAAAACCAACTTTTGAGAGAATCCCTTTTTACTAGCCACTATCCCAAAAGCTTCTTAATGACTAAGTATGCATCACCCTTAACCACAAGGTTGGAAAGCCTAAACTCCACACAATGCTTTAATCCCAGAGTGAGAGTCAAGTACTGTGCTTCATTGCTCATGTGAACATCCTCTAAATCATAAGCCTTGGAAAAAATCACCCTACCTTGTGGATCCTGTATTATCACCCCTTATCCTGCCTTTTGTACCACCCTTCTATAAGCTCCATCAAACTACATAGTAAAAGCTCCTTCCAAATCAAGTTCTTTCCCAACTTCTTCTTTCACCACCCTTCAATACACTGGCAAAGCAGCCTCCTTGTTAACCATATGATCTGCCAAATGGGACTTTCTGGTGTAATCAATCTTGAAATCTAACTCAAATTACAGCTCTAACACCCATTTCTTGATACGTCCTTTAGCTTTGAATGAAGCACCACTTCAAGCAACAAGTTGTTATATGTGAGTACGCAAGCTTCTGAATTATCAAATACACTTCAAACTTTTTGCATGCAAACATTAGATTCATCACCCACTGCTCAGCTATATGACCTCTCCCTTGGGCTAATAACCCGATTATCAAAGTAGATAGGCTTGTAATATCTCCCCACTTTTTGCATCAATACAACACCTATGGAAATATTTCCTAAGAGGACAAACCATTGGCAAACTGAAAAATAATCTCCTTCACTCTATCAAAGGCTACCTGTGTATCTTCTGTCCATTGAAAACCATGAACCCCCAACCTCATCTTCTGGAAAGGACATACATACCATGAAAGCATCCAAAATAATTTGGACAAAATTCTTTAGCTTGTGTACAAATGAAGCCAAACTTGCCACATTGGTTGGGGTTGCCATCAAAACCAAAGCATTCACCAAACCAACAAGCATCTTGCGGTAAGCAAAGCACCCCCATGGCAAAATGAGGTAGTCTTCAATGGGTCCTCCAAAGCAATACCAATAACAAAATATCTCTCATGCCCTGCTACGTGGTTCAAAATTTCATCCTAAAATGCAAAGGGGTAATGGTTCCATTCCATAGCAACATTCAATGTCTTATGGTTTACACACATTCTCCACTTCCCATTCTTCTTTGGTGAAATGATAATAGGCAAAACCCATTCTGACTATTGCACTGGATAAATGAACCTACTTTGAGTAGCTTCTTGATGTATTGCCACAAAGCCTCCTCTCCCAGCTTTCACAACTTTTGTGCCCTCAACTTGTATAGTAGAATTTGTGCTCCGCCTCTTTGGCTCCCCGCAAATCTTAGTCCATGGCAAATAGATTGGGATATGATGCAAATAACTCCACCTATACCTCTTTCTCTTGCTTGGTTAGATCCTCACCCAACATGCACTCTACATCTACAACATCCACAACACAAATCAAAGATTGCATATCTTCCCTAGATCTGGGGGAGTCTACAGTGATTCCAAACAAATCCATATCGAGCTTTAGTAGATCCTCATCACTCTCTTTCTCTTCAATATTAGTAGAAACCTCTCATAAGATGTCTCATTTTGTTTGATTCTATTGTTTTGAGTTTCTCTCTTTTTTTAAAAGACGGGGTATCTGCCAAAGTTTTTTTCCTTGATACAATATTTTGCATCAACCATCATCAAACTCTATGTCTTGTCCTTGATTTATGGCATGAATTTGTTTCTCTTTGGTTACTCTCTTGTTTTTCCCTATATCACTCTTGTCATCTATGAAGTTGGTTGAAGAATTTTTCCTCTTCATTGTGCAGTAACAAATTTTCTCTTATGTGATTCTTTTTGGAATATGAATCCTCTATTTTAAGAGTTTCCTCCTCCAATTTATCTATAGCATCATAGTAATGGTCATAGAAGACTTGTTTATTTTCCAAGGTATAATGGTTACCATTTGGATAAGACCAATGACGTATCCCTCTTCATTGCAAAATAAGGTAAGTGTGGACTTGTTGACACAAACATCCGTATTTTCCAATATTTGAGTTCACTCAAATGGCTCAAAAATATATTCAGGAAAAGGTTTTGGTACATAGTCAACCTTGTCCAAGATAAAAATATTTTCACTCTAAACTACCATTTTTTAAAGGCCCACTTATCCAAATAAGAGTATCTTTATTTAATCATGATGGTAATTTAGTTTTAGCTAATGTCTCAAAATCAAATTCTAGGATAATTTAGTTTTAGTTGATGTTCCGAAATCAAACTCTTCGATAAGTGTTTTCTGAACATCCTTGTAAGAATGATCCTTCAGGTTCACTCTTTTAAATGACTCTACTTGTTTCAAATATAGGTATTGATTATACTAGCCTTGAATTATTTGTATTTGCCTCATAAAAGTTCATCCCAAAATGGAAGCTAGTTAATGGGAGAGCACCACATGGCCAGACTCAAGCCCCACATGCAGGGACAAATGTTGAGACACTATGGTATAAGACCAGTGCCGTGGGGCCTTCTTGGTGTGAAGTGATGAGGGAGAGAGAGCTCTCCAAGTTCCATGCTATGGCGTCTTGACTTGGGTGCTACTCTCGCGGCAGCACGGCCCGATGCTTGACGGTTTCTGGTGGTAGCACCATTGGCAGGTGGTTCTATGGTTGTTGTCGACGATGACCATGCGGTGTGTCAGTTGCTGACGTGGTAGCTTGTAGGGCCTATTCCGTGCCCTCAAAGGGCTAAACTTTTGAGAAGGAGGACCCGCGCCCCCCCCCCCCCCCCCCCGATATCGCTAGTACCCAAGGAGGGGATTATGTGTGAGAGCAAGCCCCGAAGGGTGCAAGAGGATTCAAGGTGGTGGTCAAAGGGTCAAGGGAAAGTCAACCAAGGGGAGAGATCCAAAACCAATGGCCGGACAAAGGAGGCTTCAAGGGAGGTCAAAGAGCTCCTAATCAAGGCGGTCAAGGGTTGGTCAAGTGGAAAATCCAAGGTGGGAAAAAGGAGGTAAAATGAGATAAAAAATAAATAAAAAAAGAAAATTGAAAGTGTTGGGGACACTAATGACGTCGCTAGTGCACCCCCCCTCAAGTCAAGCAAGGATAGAGCACTTGAAGAAGGGAGAGTAGCCGCCTTCCAAAGATTGCTAAATTGAAGTGCCTGGTGGTCCAGAGAGATGATAGATGCCCAAAATGAGTAGAGGCCTCCATAAAGGCCATTCCTTAATCATTTTTAATGCGTTTTGGCTAGAGGCCTTGAGCCATGTGAGTTTGAGTATCAAAGAAGGGCTTTTGGACAGAACCGTCTGCTTGTAGGCTTTTGCCACAAAGGCTTTGTGGCCTAGGATTTTTGGGGAGCCGACTGTAGAGAGCCAAGAGAGAATTGTGCGAGGTTTTTGGTGGGATTCTTTGTTTAGAGGTATGTGCTTGCAAAGCCCAAAGTGTGAGTTTTTTGCCCGACGACCATGTGGGTGTGCTGTTTTGGTGCAGACAAGTTGTATATGGGGTTTTTAAGCATGGTGAAGCTTCCATAGTGTTTCTTGAGTATTGTTCTCCATGCCCTCCCTTATCTACTTCTTCTACTATTGTGTTGGTGCCAGTGTGGATGTGTGTGCCCCTCGGGCCTCTTTTTTGTGTGCAGAATGGAAGTGAGAGATTGGTTTTGTGTGCGGCAGCATTGTGTGGCTTGAAACAAACTGTGAGTTATGTGTGTGGGTAGCTGTGGTGAGAGGTTTTATGCATTGATGTGAGTGCAGGTGGTGGCTTGCTAGGTGAACTGTGTCTTTTGAAGATGTTTTTGAGAGGATAGAGGTGTTGTGAATGCCCTGATCTATAGAGAGGCCTTTTTATGTGTGCTAGGTGTGTTCCCCCATTCCCCTCTGCATCTTCTAATTCCCCCTGATGAGGAGCATCTGATGCTCTTAGTTGAAGTGGAAGCACCGGTTTTGCTGATGTAAGAGATGTGAGCTTTGAAGAGCAGGTGTTGCAAGAGATGATGTGGTCCGGTTTTCCCATTTTTTCTCGAGTCAAGATTGTGAAGACCTGGTTCCAAGAATATGTTTGGTTTCTGCTAGAGAGCAATTTGTTGAAGGAAGAAGGCACTGTGTATTTGTTCTTGTTCCGGGATCGTGGAAACGCGAGGAAGTGGTACAATGGCCTATGCAAAGAAGAAAAGACGAATTACAAAGCCTTGGAGGCGGCTTTTTGAAGAAAATTTGTGGCAGATGTGCAGTTGGATGAAGCAAAGAAGAGGCTGGACAGATCAAAGAAAAGCTTGGAAGGGGATTTTTCAAGCCTTCATATGGGAGTTTAAAGCCCTTTGGGGATACTCATCAAGTTAAATGCAAGTTCACATAACCTTGATTTTCTTTAATTGAGCAAGTTTTTAGAGAGCCTGAATGAGGAAGTGATAGACAAGGTCGAGATAGATGGCCCAATGTCATATGAAGATGCAGTGGTGCAAAAGGGAAGACCAAGAAGATTCTGAAGATGTGCAAAGCTAGGCAGGGTTTGCCAACAAATGCAGTGATGCCAAAGCGGTGTGAAGCGGTGCAAGTAAAGTTGAAGATGAGGCGGGGATGAGGCAAAGAGAGGTACATGTGCCAGAAGAACTAAGGGTTCTATGGTTGTAAAAAGATAGGTGGTTCCTATGCGAAGGATGCGACTTAGGGTGGCTCTAGTTGTAGAGAATGTGCAGGTGGTTCCAAATCAGACAAAGGATGTGCTGCTAGGTCAAAGTATGGCTGTTCAAGCTCCATTGGAGAGTGCTAGAGGTGAAAGGATGCGGTTTGTAGACAAGATCAAAGTGGTGACTCTTGAGGAGATTCAGATCTTGAGACAAAAGAGGAGATTGAGACAAGTGAAAGCAGCTCTATGGATGTTGATACGAGTTGGAAGACCGAGTTGTCTCAATCAAGGTATGAAGAGTTCGATCTCTTGCATGTGAGCAAAGATGTGGTGCATGTGAGGAGCAGGGTGAAGTGTAAGCCAAGGTGCTTGATTGGAGACCAAATGGAACAGTCTAAGCCTACAGGTGATGGTATGTAGATAGAGATGGTGTGTGGAACCATGCTGGTGAAAATGGGAGTGGAATGTGCTTCTATGGTGCAAAGTCTTGCCAAAAGGGATGGAGCAACCTTGCCCATGGTAGAAGACCAAGATGATGTGATAGAGAATGAGTTTCTATCTTCCTTAGTGGAGCATGATGCAGCAGTAGATCAGGTACATAAGAGTAGGTAGTTGAAGCTAACAAGCAAGTAGTGATGATCGACCTTGAAGGGCCAATTGAAGAAGAAGGGATTGATGATGTTAGAATTGAGTGTGCTGCAGGTAAAGAGAAGAGAATGGATCCAAAGATAGAAGGAGCTTCTAGTGATACAAGTGCACTCTATGACAAATGATACGGATTTCTAGGTTGTGTCTGAGCTTTCCAAGGAGGCCGGTGACTATGGTTGAAGAATATGTTGGTAGGTGCAGCTATGCAATGGGATGTCAAGGAGAAGCAAAGTCCACTTGAAGAGGATCTTGCTTTATATGGTTGGGAGGGAGGGCCAGGTATGTCTACAGTGAGTGATGGTATGGATGATGAAAGTGATAGTGTGTTTGTTGATGCATGGTTGGAAGAGGGTAGTTTTCCAATGAGTGCTTGGAGTAGTGAGGGTATGCTATTGGTATTTTGGGTGTGTGTTGGCCATGTTCCTTGGTGTGGCACTATAGGAAGCTGATGCAGGTGGATAAAGGTGATCAACGCTAGGTATTTGATCTAGGTGGATGATTGCAGGTCATGTAGGGGGTTGGGAAACCCACTTGAGTTGGAATAGCGGGTAGTAGGTGAAAGTTTTTTTACATATGGTAAGTGTTTTGGGGTGTACATTGTGTTGCTTTGGTGGTGCAATTTTTAGTTCAATAATCCTATGTGTGGTTGAACATGAATGTCCAACAAGGGTGTTGGGCAATGATGGTGCAGCCAAAGTTGGTTAGAGCTGGGAAGTGTGCAATGCCAAGAAATGGGTGTATACAAGTGCAAGACCAAGTGTTAAAGCAGGTGCAAAGGATGTGGGCAATCAAGTGCTAGTGGAAATATATACTTGATGCAGATTTTTAAGTTAGAAAGGCTCCAAAATGGGACAGTTAGGATGATAGGTAAAGGTACCACAGTGCTCTATCAGGGCTCTAGAATGTGTTCTTCAAGATGATGTAGAAGCCGGTCCAGAGGGCTCCTCTCTGTGTGATATACGTGCTAGTTAAAAAATGCAATGTTTTGAAAATCCCCAGCAGACAGGGCAGGTAGAGACAGTTGGCTAGACTTGATGTGAGTGGAAAGGGTGGAAGCTCAAGTTGTGCATCACTCTAGTCTTTCCCGATCATCAATCGGAGCTCTAGAGAGCAAGTTATGGTCAATTGAATATTTGTCATGGGCCAGTTATGGACCGGGTTGACTTCATTGAAAGGAGCGCCATCTAGTGTTTTTTGAAACTTGCTAAAGTTCAAGAAGGAAGTACACATCATGTGAAGTTGGCAGGAAGTGATAGCCCTCCATTATGAGTCTTGAGCGTCAAGTTTTATCCTGTTGAACTTGGGGACTGCTGCCGAGGGATGGTTGAAGATGATTTTCATGATTTTTGTGGCCTCCATTGGCAGGCTTGGTGGGGTTGAAATGCGATGAGAATTGTGGATTTTCGAGCTCACATTGGCGTCTTCTAATGGTGCTTGGTGGCTCAACCATCGAGCTTTAGAGAAGACATTGGCAAAGTTTTGAAGTGGAGGGGAAAAATTAGCAACTCTTTTGGAACTTCTGAGGAGGTTTTTTTTTTTTTTGGGGGGGGGGGGGGGGGGGGGGGTTGTAGGCTAGTTAATGGGAGGACGCCACGTGGCCAGACTCAAGTCCCACATGCAAGGACAAACGTTGAGACACTATGGTATAAGACCAATGCCGTATGGTCTTCTTGGTGTTAAGTGATGAGGGAGAGACTCCAAGGTCCCAACTATGTTGTCTTGACGCGGGCACTGCTCATAGTGGCACAACCGGATACTTGGTGATTTTTGGTGGTGGTGCTAGTGGCGGGCAGTTCTACAATTGTTGTCAATGGTGACCATGCAATGGGTCAGCTGTTGATGCGGTAGCTAGTAGGGCCTACACCCATACCCTCAAAGGGCTAAACTTTTGAGAAGGAGGACCCCCCCCCCCCCCCCCCCCCCCCCCACACACACACACACACCCACCCTCTAACGATATCGCTAGTGCTCGGGGAGGGAATTAGGTATGAGAGCAAGCCCCAAAGGGTGGTGGTGGTCAAAGGGTCCAGGGCAAATCAACCAAGGGGAGAGCTCCAAAACCAATGGACGGACAAAAGAGGCATCAAGGGGGGGTCAAAGAGCTCCTAATTAAGGCGGTCAAGTGGACAATACAAGGTGGAAAAAAGGAGGTAAAATGAGATGAAAAATCAATTAAAAAAGAAAATTGAAAGTGCTAGGGACACTAATGACGTTGCTAGTGCACCCCCCCTCAAGTCAAGCAAGGACAGAGCAGTTGAAGGAGAGAGAGTAGCCACCTTCCAAAGCTTGCTAAATTGAAATATCATGTGGTCCAAATAGAGGAAAAATGCCCAAAATGAGTAGAGGCCTCCTGTAAAGACCATTTTTGAATCATTTTTAATGCTTTTTGGCTAGAGGTCTTGAGCCGTGTGAGTTTGTGTCTGCAAAGAGGGGATTTTGGATAGAAGTGTGTGCCAGTCAAGCCCAAGCAGAGGGAGTTTGATGTATGCTTTTGCCACAAAGGATTTTTGGCCTAGGATTTTTGGGGAGCAGGCTATAGAGAGCCAAGAGAGGAGTGTGTGAGATGTTTGTGTTAAGTATGGAGCCTGATTTACCCCTTGTAATTTTTAAATTAAAAATGCACATTCGCAAGTCCCCCATTATGAGGAGAAGCCATGGTGTGTGAAGAAAAATCACTCGAAACCAAAATCATTTTTGGGGAGCAGGCTATAGAGAACCAAAGAGGGGATTTTGGATAGAAGTGTGTGCCAGTCAAGCCCAAGCAGAGGGAGTTTGATGTATGCTTTTGCCACAAAGGATTTTTGGCCTAGGATTTTTGGGGAGCAGGCTATAGAGAGCCAAGAGAGGAGTGTGTGAGATGTTTGTGTTAAGTATGGAGCCTGATTTACCCCTTGTAATTTTTAAATTAAAAATGCACATTCGCAAGTCCCCCATTATGAGGAGAAGCCATGGTGTGTGAAGAAAAATCACTCGCCCGAAACCAAAATCATTCACCAAAAACCAAAATTTCACGGCCACGTTGGAATATTCCTTTTTGTTGAAATATTATGGCTGATAACTGGTGGCCAGAAAGTGGTCGGTTGGCCGGTGGCCGGTGGTCAGAAGTCAATGGTTGGTGGCCAATGGCCGAATTCAATGGCCGGTGGACGAATTCAAAAGCGGAATTGTCTTCTCAAGGGTGGCCACACATGGGTGGATTGGAGGGTCTGATTTGGACTTGTCTACACAAGGGCGGCTACACACCGTTGCCTCTAATGAGAGAGGGCAACCCTTTTGGCCTATAAAAGGAGGCCATTTCTACACACATTTTAGAGTGTGAAATTGATGCAACAAGGTGGGAGTGAGGTGGTGAGAGTGAAGCAAGGCGGGAGCTCTATTAAGGGTATAATTCCTTTGTAACCTACTTCTTGTTTGAAGTACTAAAACCATTAAATGCTTGCTTTCTTGTGGATGTAGCCCACATTGGGTAAACCACGTATATCATGTGTGCTCTCTCTCTCTCTCTCTCTCTCTCTCTCTCTCTCTCTCTCTCTCTCTCTACTCTATAATCTCTTGTGTGTGAAAATTTCTCTCTCCATTAAGTAAGCTACTCAAATATCTATTTAGCTACGTCATATTTCCTAACAACTGGTAACAGACCAAGGTTTTCTCGTAGCTAAATTATCTCAAGGAAAGGACTCCTTCAATTGAGTGGGGGTATTGGCGGAGGAAGGGAAGCTCAAGATTGAGAAGTTCAATGGTAAAAACTACCAACATTGGAAGATGCAGATTGAAGACTATCTCTACTAGAAGGACCTTTATTTGGCACTAGGCGATCTTGCAAAGGAGCCCGCAATGATGGCAGATGAAGCACGGATTGTCCTTGATCGAAAGGCACTAGGAACAATCCAATTAAGGCTGGCATAAATGGTGGTCTTCAACATTTTGGAGATGAAGACCACGGAGGACTTGATGAAATCACTTGACGACTTCTACAAGAAACCATCGGCATCCAATAAGGTATTTCTCATGAAGCGCTTGTTCAACCAACATAAGTTAACTTCGATCAGTTCAAATAAATTTTGATGACGAAGTGCGAGCTCTCCTTATACTATCATCTCTACCGGATAGTTGGGATAGCCGTGTGATGGCTGTAAGTAATTCTATCTCTGGCACAAATACTCTTAAGTTTGATGATGTTGTGGATGTTCTCCTAAGCGAGGAAACGCAAAGGAGAAGCACATGAGAATCATCAAGTGTTGCACTATCAGTGGAAACAAGAGGAAGGTCTAAGGAGAGGTTCAAAAACCAAAAGGGTCATGATCGCTCAAGGCGGAGCAAGTCACGCACAAAGTCAGCTCTTGAATGTTGGAACTGCAGCAAGAAGGGCCACATCAAGAAGGATTGATGGTCCAAGAAGAAGAAGAAATCGGAGTCTCAGGAAAACAAGCCAACATCAGAGGCCAATGTGGCAGGTAAAGTTGAGCAAGATGCTCTAATTCTCTCATTAGACAATGTTTCTAATTCCTGGATAGTAAATTCCGAGGCTTCATTCCATGTGACACCACACAAGCAACATTTTCAAGATTACACCAAAGGTAATTTTGGGTATGTATACTTGGGAGATGATGAAGCTTGTGAAATTGTCAGCAAAGGTACAATTTGTGTCAAAACTGCTAACGGAAATGAATGGAAGCTTAAAGATGTTAGAAATGTTCCTTCTCTTTGCAAAAAATTGATCTCTACAGGACAATTGTACGATGAAGGTCACAACATTGCATTTGGAAACAAACGATGGAAGATTTCAAAGGGATCTTTGGTGGTTGCCAAAGAAGAAAATGTTGGTACACTTTACTTGTGTACTGTTAGCTCGCAATCTTCAGCTTGTGCAACAACTACAGAAGTCAACAGTGTGGTGTGGAACTACCGGCTTGGGCATATGAGTGCCAAAGAAAAACAAATCCTTCAAACAAAGAAGCTTTTGCAAGGTTTGAAAGAAGTGGAAGCATCGGATTGGGATAAAATATTCCATGTTCACATTGATGCCTCGGAATTTGCTATAGAATGTATCTAAACTCAATCAAGAGAAGGAACAAGGGATTTCTAATCTACTGTGCTAGTCAACAACTGAACAGTGCATAAAAGAATTACACAACCACAGAACGAGAAGGGTTACAAATGGTATATGCCGTAAAGAAACTTTATCTCTTGGCTAACAAATTTGTCTTCTTCACAGATCACCAAGCCCTCTTGTATATAGTAAACAAACATTGCAATGTAGGAAGAATTGTTTGTTAGTTTATCATATTGCTTGTGTTTGATCTTACGATTGTGGTAAAAAAGGAAAAATCACATCTTACAACATATCATCTCTCTAGACTACCCAATCGCAAAGCAACTGAAGGAGTAGATGATGATATACCCAACACTTACTTGTTCTCCATCGAGATGGTTCCATAGTGGTCTCAAGAGGTAGTTAATCTTTTGACTTATGGTGGTAAGTTTGATAAGACTACACAAACCCACAAGCGACAAACAATCAAGAAAGCTAAAAGATTTCAAGTTTCAGCTAGTAGGTGAACGTTTGTACCATCTAGGCTCCGATGGAATATTGTGGCCTTGCATTAGCCCATAAGAATATGAGTACTATCTCATGGAATCCCATGTACAGGACATAGCCTTCCATTTCTCTCAAAAGAAAACACACCAGCGCTTAAAGCAACCTTGGGGGGGGTCACTATATGAAAAACCTATATATCGTGTGTTCAAGCACTATTTTTTAAATTCCTTAGCTATGAATTTGTCACCAATAAAAGGGACCCTTTTCCTATTCAATCTGTAATTTTTTTTCAAGAACATTTATTCAACACCCTTCTATGGGTGAAAGCATGTTAACTTGTTGCGCTTTTTGTACTAGTTAACATACACCAACAAGCACATCTTGTAAGCATAACACATGGATAGGACAATCATGTTTTTTCAAGTGTGTGGAACATCATCATAAACTATACAAAGTGTATTCTTAGACTTCAAAAAAATGAATTGTAATATTTTTAAAATCTCAAACAATTAAGCTCAGTCATTATGTTGAGGTTGTGGTGTAGTCATGAAGCATGGAGGGAATCACGACACAGGGGCCACATATCAAAGAGAGGGAGGAAAGCGATTGCGAGCTGCAAGCAAATCTGCAATCAGAGGCCAGCAGTCAGTCCAAGTGGAGGATAGCTCACCACTGGACCCATCCACCTCCGACAACAATCTTGATAGTATTCCACCAAGAAGGAAGTCGAGGGGCAAAGGTTCTGTTGCTTCTCCTCCGCCCTGCAAAAGATTGAAGGCTTCTAATTCCCAAGGATCCCCAATGTCAAAGTACATGCATGCAGGGAAGGGGGAGTAGGACTCAGGTACTCTCTCTCTCTCTCTCTCTCTCTCTCTCTCTCTCTCTCTCTCTCTCTCTCTCTCTCTCTCTCTCTCTCTCTCTCCAATGAAGGGGGGCACATTTGGAAGTTTTAAATCAAGGAAATCATGACACATTTCTCCAGCATGCCCTGACTACTAATGTCATAAAATCTAATATCTAACCAACCCAAATGATTTTCTCATATTAAATTGATCACTTAATGTGGGAGAATAAACAGGAACAAGTGTTAAGATATAGATATGTGCTTATAGATCTATCTCAACACGGGGCCAATGGTAAAGGGGCCCAAAAGGGAGATGGTCTATCAAAGAGCAAGGCTAACCAATGGAGCATAAGACCTTAGGGTTAGATTCATTGAAGACCTCCAATAAATGTGTGTAAAAGTCCTTTGACCTTAGGTAAGCTAGGGCTGAGCTTGAGGTGGGAACCCGGCCCAAGCTCGAGGTGCTTGTCCTGCTTGAGGTGCTTGTCGTGCTTGAGGTGCTTGATTAAGATGCTTGAGGTGCTTGACTGGCTCCATGCTTGAGGTGCTTGACTTGCTGCATGATTAAGGTACTTGAGGTGCCTTGAGAAGCTTGCCTGAGATGCTTGTGGGAACACTCCCTAGTTCAAGTGCTTTGTCATGCTTGGTGAGTAAGGTGCTTGATCACCTAAAGTCAAAAGCATTCCTACAAGAGGGGGGGCGATCCCTTTTCCTAGGGGCTAGAGAGAGAACACCCACTCACACACACAAGGGAAGCCCCAACTTGAAGAGGCAGCAAGGACACACGTCAGGTCCCTACCCATGTTACCTTCATGTGTTGCTTGAAGCCTATTGGCTAGGCTTCAAAGGGGTCCAATGATAAATTACTTGAATTATCTAATTGATTTTGCATTTATCAAGTCCTCTCTCTCAAAGGGGAAAGGGGGACACTTGTCCCAAGGCTACCCATGTTGCTTGTAATGGCTCTTGCTTGTGATTGGCTAGGCCTGGGAGGGTCCAATGAGCTTCAAGCATGAGCTACAAGGGGGGGTCGACCCAAGCTAGCTAGGGGCTTGCTTGAGGGGTATACTCACCCACACACACTCACAAGCACTCTCATTGCGTACTATGCAAAGTGCAAGAGCTCCCTCTCCTTCTCCAAGCAAGTAGAGGTTGAGAGCCTACACCAACACTCTTGGCTATGGAGTGCAAATCCAACCAAGAGCCATGCTTTAATGCTTAAGCTTGCCATCTCCTTCTTCTTCATTACTATGCTATTATGTATGCTAGCAACAAGAGTATGATAAGTGAGGAACTAATTCTTTCTCCTACGAAATTTTTCTTCTTCCTCTTCCCTACCCTCATTCCCTGCTAGCTCTCTCCACCTTCGAAGGTGTTTGAGGTCTTGGGACTGAGGCTTGGGATAGTTAAAGCTTTCTTCAAGTTCATGTTATGCTATGATTGTGATGCATGAAGCTTTCCATCTTCATTGCATCACCTAGGTCACAAGGAACACAAAGAATGTATTGTAACAAGTCTCTCTTAATGGGAGAAATCATAATACAAATGCCTATTGGAGGGGGGACCAGCTCCACATAAATCCGGTCCTCAACTGTTGTCATGTTCTCTAAACTCTCTCTCTTGCAAAAGTATTGTCTATGCCAAGTTAACTAATTGCTATGATTATGTTGCTATCTTCAATTATGTCAACCCGCTATGCTCACAAAATCATTTTTTGAAAGTACTCTCATTAAATTACGCTACTCTCACATATTAAGGCAAATTCCATTACATTGGTATCAGAGCATTTGGTTTCTCTTTTATTGCTTAAGAAGAGAGGTCCTTAAGTAGCCTATAAATGGTTGATGTTGTTAATTATAATAGAGTAAGTGGAACTGGGATCTAATATCGGTTTTGTTAAGCCCACTATGTGGGGGATGGTGCACACCTCGGGAGCTTTGGACTTAATAATGGAGTCTTTTTAGACTTGCCTACGGCTTTATCATTATTGAGCCACAAGAAGTCCGAAAGGAGCTAGCCCTTGGCAACTCTGCTATGTTAGACCTACTCCTCTACTCTCTATAATTAACCACTTTGAGCCGTGGGTGTAGATACTTTAGAGCCAATTTTCAAAGGCTAAGAGGAGTGGCAACTAAGGTTTTGAATTGCCAAAGCATACACTAAGTACATACATAAAATTTTGTTAACATGGCTGACAATAATCAAAAGAGTAGAATGAACATTGATAGCTTTGATTTTGCACATGAAGGTGCTAATGATGATGCTCCCATGTTTGTGAATTATCTTGTGACTAGGTTGCAACAAGCTATGGGCAACCCTACTTTGCAAGCCGAAGTTACTCAACAACTTTGTGCCTATGGAATTTCCCTTCCTCTCCAAGAGGAGAGAGAGCTTAGGAGGCCTCTTGAAGAGACCCCCAAAATAAGACTCTCTCCCATTCGAGAGGAGGAATCCAAAGAGAAAGAAAGCAGTGAAAGTCTAAGTTCTTCTGAAGATGTGGCTCCACGAAGAAGGCGGTCTAGACGATCGCCTACTCCTCCCAAGAGGAAAAGAGCAACCCATAGTCCTTCTCCTCATCACTCTGAAAGGCAAGAGAGGAAACAAAGGAAGAAAAGGGCTAGGAAGAGGTCACCCTCTTCTCCTTCTTCTTCACCTTCCTCTTCTTCCGATGAAAGTTATGGCTATTCTCCTAGAGAATACAAGAGGGGAGGACATCACAAATCATTTCCTGCATGGCGAAGATCACAAAAGCTAAAGAAGTTCAAGGAGGGAGGAAAGAGTATCTCTTTTCTCACCTACGATGGCACCTTTGGTGCTACTGACAAAGTGTTGGCCTTCATCCACCAATTTGATGCGGCCTTTGGGGACGAGGGCTTCACAGAGTCCTCCAAGCTACGTCATGTAGCTATGCACTTCCAAAAATCAGCTCGTCAATGGTGGGCTAGCCTTTGTGGCAATGGAGAAGCCCCAAAGACATGGAAAACTCTACGAGTTTCCATCATGAAGCAATTTCTGCCAAGCGATACTAAAGATAAAGTTCTTACCGAATGGCGCGGCTTGAAGCTTCTCTCTCATGAGTCTATCAACAAGTATGTAGACAAGTTTTGGGATTTACATCTCAAAGCTACTGTCTTTCAAAAGATAGACTTTGCCGAGCAAAGACAGCAATTCTGTGCGGGATTACCTGAAGAGATGGCCGAATATATCAACTCTCAACGGCCCGGTACTATTACCGAAGTAATGCACCACACCATGGTTGCTTCACGCATCAATTTCCATCAAGGGGCTAGACGTAATGTCAAGCCCATGGAAAACAAAGATAAAAATGATGGAAAGGGGAAATCCAATGCTCAAATTAATTCCCAAGGCACTTCCAACAACAACAACAACAACAATCGGTCCAAGGAGAAGGGAGTTTACAAAGGTAAAAAAAAACTCTCTCCTGAAGAGCTTGAAGTTTTTCGCAAGGACCATAAGTGTTTCAAGTGTGGAGAGCAAGGACATGGCTATCGCTCTTGCCCCAAGAAGAATACTCGCAATGAGACTCCTAGAGCTTCCACCATCGAAGCTCCAAAAGAGGATGCTCATTGCAAAGGATCATCACTCTCCTATGCTTGGGGAAAGGTAAGAGTGCATGATGCCTTCATCTTGTTTGACCCTGGCTCTACTCTTAACTTCATATCAATAGAGTTGGCCACCAAGTTGGGCATTCAAGCTTTTGAGATGGGAGATATAGTAGTCGCGGATGCAGCTTTCAAGGGACAACAAGCCTCCGTTACTCCCTTGATTGGGAAGTTGAGGCTTCATGTCCAAAGCTATGTCGACAAAGAAGACTTCTTCATCTCTCCTCTCCAACATCAGGATGTTATCCTAGGGGCACCATGGTTTGATCGCATGGCTGCCAACATGAAGTTCCCTGAAAGGAGAATTTACTTCACTTACAGGGGAAAGAATATGTATATAGATGCTAGTGAGCGTGGTCGCACTATTCCACTTGTAAATCCTCTTTCTTTTGATAAATCAATGAAGAGCTCAGTTTCTGCGTACATGATTTATGTCAAAGAGCCTCTAAAAGCTAATAATGTTTCATCAAATGAAAATGATAGGAATCAAGAAGAGTTAGACTTGTCTACTTTTCTAAAAGGATTCCAAGATGTGTTCATCGATGATATCCCTAGGGACCTACCTCCAAAACGAGGGGATGATGACCATCGTATTGAGCTCCTTCCAGGAAGCTCACCGCCTAACAAACCTCCTTATCGAGTCTCACAAGCTCAACAAGAGGATATTATGAGGCAAGTAAAGGAATTGGTAGACAAAGGGATGGTGAGGCCTAGTTCCTCTCCCTTTTGTTCTCCAGTCCTTTTAGTGCAAAAGAAAGATGGTACATACCGTATGTGTGTGGACTATCGAGCACTAAACCATATCACTATCAAAAACAGATTTCCCGTGCCTCAGGTAGAAGATATGTTTGATAAGCTACAAGGCTCTACCTACTTCAGTAGGATTGACCTTAAGAGTGGCTATCATCAAATAAGGATAGTGTATGAAGATATCCTAAAGACCGCGTTTCGCACAACATTTGGTCTTTATGAATATCTAGTCATGCCTTTTGGCTTGACTAATGCACTAGCGACTTTCAATCGTCTCATGGAGAAAATTTTTAGACCATATCGTAAATTCACTGGAGTGTTCTTTGATGATATCATCATCTACTCCAAATCTTTGGAGGAACATAAGCAACATCTCCAAGTGATTTTTCAAGCCTTGAGGGAAAACAAACTTTTTCTGAACCAAAAGAAAAGTGAATTCTTCCTTCAAGAGATTCAATATCTAGGTCATATTATCTCTCACGATCGTATTCGTATGGATCCATCAAAGTTAGAGGTAATAAAATCATGGCCTAACCCAAGGAATCTACATGAGCTAAGAAGCTTTATTGGTATGTGTGCATACTATAGACGCTTCATAGCAAAATTCTCTCAAGTAGCAGGACCACTTCACGACTTAACAAAGAAGAACGTTAAGTTTGTATGGACTGCTAAGGAGCAAAATTCTTTTGAAAAACTCAAAGAGAAGCTTACTTCCCAACCAGTCCTCGTGCTTCCGGATCTCTCAAAGACATTTGAGGTCCAATGTGATGCGTGTGGTGATTGCCTTGGAGCGGTTTTGCTTCAAGAAGGGCATGCCATAGCATATGAGAGCCGAAGGCTCAATGGTGATGAACGAGTCTTGGGCATTTATGAGAAAGAGCTTTTAGCTGTTCTACATGCCCTAGACACATGGAAGCACTACCTATTGGGGACTCCATTTATCCTACGAACCGACCACCAAAGTCTCAAGTATTTCATGACGCAAACCAAGCTTTCCGACAAACAAATGAGGTGGGAAAATTTTCTTTCGCAATTTAATTTCCATATTGCTCACATAGCTGGTAAGCACAATCAAGTTGCCGATGCACTTTCACGACGACCAAAAGTTAATGCGGTGTCTATAGCTACTCACAATGATCTATCCTCTATGATAGATGAGTATGCTACTAACCCTAACTTTAGAGACATAATGTCAGCCCTTGCTTTGGGGAAGAAAGACGAACCATTCACCTTGCAGGATGGTTATCTTCTCCACGGAAATTGGCTATGTGTTACCCATTCCCTTCGTGAGAAGGTTATGTATTAATCCCATGCTCCTCCATATGCGGGGCATAGAGGTATTCAACCTACTCTCCGAGGAGTAGAGACGTACTTCTATTGGCCTACCATGAAAGTGGACATACAAGAGTATGTATCAAAATGTGTAGTATGCCAAAAGACCAAGTATGATAGAGGGGAGCAACCTGGATTACTCCAGCCATTGCCTATTCCAAATTCACCATGGGGGAGTATATCCATGGATTTCATCTTTGGATTACCCAAGTCTATCCATGGGAATACAGGAATATGGACAATAGTCGACAGGTTTAGCAAGCAAGCACATTTCATTCCTATCAAAAAAGACTATTAAGGAACACCAAATGGCAACTCTCTTCATATCTCAGATTTTCAAGCACCATGGATTACCCACATCCATCGTGTCAGATATAGATCCTAGAATGACCAGTAATTTCTGGAAAGGTCTCTTTGAAAATCTAGGAACAAGATTGAATTTCTCTTCGGCCTATCACCCACAAACGGATAGCCAAAGTGAGATAGCCAATCTTACGATACTTGATCTACTCAAGACTTATGTTACCGAAGTATATCAACGCTCACAATGGGAAAAGTACTTACCTCTTGTAGAGTATGCCTACAATAATACTGTACATACTTCTACGAGAAAAGCACCTTTTGAGATCATTGAGGGAAGACCTAAAAGTCCCTTGCTACTCAAAGTACATGGGAAGATCTTCGCCACCGATGAGTATAGCCGTGACCTACAAGAATCTTTTCAAAAGATTAGGGAGGCTATATCCATCTCTCAACAAAGGCAAAAAGTTGTTGCTGATAAGCACAGAAGAGCCTTAATGTTCAAAGAAAATGATTGGGTCTTACTCAAGTTTCCTAAGGCTCGATTAAGGCAAATGACGGGCAAAAATCCTACGGGCCATCAAAAGTATTATGCTAAACTAGCAAAAAGATACTATGGTCCTTTCCAAATCTTGAAGCCCATTAATGAGACGGCTTATCAACTCAAGTTTCCCAACCATTGGCTCATACACAATGCCTTTCATGTAAGCCTGCTTAAGCCCTACAATAGAGAGCCACCAACTGAACTAATTATTGAAGACCCTCCTGAAGTTGAAGACCAAGAAGAGGTGCTACAACCCGAAGCTGTCCTTCGGCATGAAGACAAGGTACTACGACATGGTAAGATAATCCGACGGTATCTTATTAAGTTCAAAAATTATCCTTTTGAAGATGCTAGATGGATGCAAGGAGTACAACTTAAGGATAGTATGAACCTTGTCAATGCTTACAATGCTACATTAGAGTAAGCAAATGTACAAATTTCTTTTAAATGACTCATGTTTTTGTCTTATATGACTAGTCCTCTTTTTAATTGTGCACAAATTTAACTAGTATGTATGCTTAGAATCATGTTTGTGATGACGACGTCTCTCAAACACCAAGTAGAATTTGTCACTCTACTTTGGGAGAATGAAATGGACTAAAGAGCAGACATGCTTGCGGCAGCTATGTCTCCCAAGCACCAAATGGATTAGTCATCCATCTTGGAAAGATGTCGTAGGGTAAAAAGGGATCCTTTACCCGCTAAGTACGATTGACTAATGACTAAGACTTTATCTCTTCTACCTCATAGTCGAGGACGACTATGATTTCAAGAGAGAGGTAATGTCATAAAATCTAATATCTAACCAACCCAAATGATTTTATCATATTAAATTGACCACTTAATGTGGGAGAATAAACGGGAACAAGTGTTAAGATATAGATATGTGCTTATAGATCTATCTCAACACGGGGTCAATGGTAAAGGGGCCCAAAAGGGAGATGGTCTATCAAAGAGAAAGGCTAACCAATGGAGCATAAGACCTTAGGGTTAGCTTCATTGAAGACCTCCAATAAATGTGTGTAAAAGTCCTTTGACCTTAGGTAAGCTAGGGCTGAGCTTGAGGTGGGAACCCGGCCCAAGCTCGAGGTGCTTGTCCTGCTTGAGGTGCTTGTCGTGCTTGAGGTGCTTGATTAAGATGCTTGAGGTGCTTGACTGTCTCCATGCTTGAGGTGCTTGACTTGCTGCATGATTAAGGTACTTGAGGTGCCTTGAGAAGCTTGCGTGAGATGCTTGTGGGAACACCCCCTAGTTCAAGTGCTTTGTCATGCTTGGTGAGTAAGGTGCTTGATCACCTAAAGTCAAAAGCATTCCTACAAGAGGGGGGGCGAGCCCTTTTCCTAGGGGCTAGAGAGAGAACACCCACTCACACACACAAGGGAAGCCCCAACTTGAAGAGGCAGCAAGGACACATGTCAGGTCCCTACCCATGTTACCTTCATGTGTTGCTTGAAGCCTATTGGCTAGGCTTCAAAGGGGTCCAATGATAAATTACTTGAATTATCTAATTGATTTTGCATTTATCAAGTCCTCTCTCTCAAAGGGGAAAGGGGGACACTTGTCCCAAGGCTACCCATGTTTCTTGTAATGGCTCTTGCTTGTGATTGGCTAGGCATGGGAGGGTCCAATGAGCTTCAAGCATGAGCTACAAGGGGGGGTCGACCCAAGCTAGCTAGGGGCTTGCTTGAGGGGTATACTCACCCACACACACTCACAAGCACTCTCATTGCGTACTATGCAAAGTGCAAGAGCTCCCTCTCCTTCTCCAAGCAAGTAGAGGTTGAGAGCCTACACCAACACTCTTGGCTATGGAGTGCAAATCCAACCAAGAGCCATGCTTCAATGCTTAAGATTGCCATCTCCTTCTTCTTCATTACTATGCTATTATGTATGCTAGCAACAAGAGTATGATAAGTGAGGAACTAATTCTTTCTCCTACGAAATGTTTCTTCTTCCTCTTCCCTACCCTCATTCCCTGCTAGCTCTCTCCACCTTCGAAGGTGTTTGAGGTCTCGGGACTGAGGCTTGGGATAGTTAAAGCTTTCTTCAAGTTCATGTTATGCTATGATTGTGATGCATGAAGCTTTCCATCTTCATTGCATCACCTAGGTCACAAGGAACACAAAGAATGTATTGTAACAAGTCTCTCTTAATGGGAGAAATCATAATACAAATGCCTATTGGAGGGGGGACCGGCTCCACATAAATCCGGTCCTCAATTGTTGTCATGTTCTCTAAACTCTCTCTCTTGCAAAAGTATTGTCTATGCCAAGTTAACTAATTTCTATTATTATGTTGCTATCTTCAATTATGTCAACCCGCTATGCTCACAAAATCATTTCTTGAAAGTAATCTCATTAAATTACGCTACTCTCACATATTAAGGCAAATTCCATTACAACTAATCTGTTAGTGAATCCTCTCACCCATGAGAAAATTGTGTTGCTGCAATCAACACAAAGGACTATGCATTCATCTGATATGCTTGTTTTTGCAGTTTCCCCTGGCTACAATCTTGTTGTGGATTCTCTCACACTAATCAAGTGCTTGTGCATTGCCTTAGGCATTCAAGATGCATGCTTAGATGATTGCATCTAAGGAGAGCCTACACAATTTCTTGTGTAGAAATTACTTGACAGCGCTATTCTAGTGGGTTTTTGTAAGGTTTTAATCTTATAATCTTGTGTGGTGTGCAAGACGATGGAAAGCTCCCAAGCTAAACATCCCACTGCAGGAAAAGTTTTGTGTAACATCAGAAGAGTTTAATGCTATCCATGGCCTCTCCATGGACGATGTCGACCCCACATTGGTGAACTGGGAGCAGATTACAGATGTGGAGTGGTTCAATGTATTCAAAGAGGTGCAGGATTGCAAAAAATATCACTTCAAATGCAGTAGCATTCGTAGATACATGTATACGACCAAGTACTTCAACTGCACTACAGGGTGTACCAGAAGGCCCCCACCAACATGGAAATTAATTCGGCTTTTGCGAAGGGTTTTGTAAAACAATTCACTCCAGTGGCAATTGCAAGTGGCTTCATCATGCAGTTCAATTGGGTTGAGTTTGCTGTCCAGCATTTGCAAGACCTTCAAGAAAAAGGATACTACGATGCCCATGGTGAAAAGTGGAGGGTGCGTAATACCCACCTCTCAAGTCAAAAAATAGAGGAGGGCTCCGTGGAAATAAAGGACGATTGTGTTGGCCAAGTAGCTCCGAATGCTGGGCAACATCCTTCTCTATTTACAACTCCCACAAAGTGACAGCAAGCCTGCCATATTTCAGGCTCTCTGATTTTTAACACATCCTGAGTGCAAGTGACCATCTCAGAAATCGAGTACAGGATGCTAAACAACAGCTCAAGAGCTTGAAATTGCGAGGGTTTTGAAAGTGATTCCATGATATGGTCAGCCCCGTAGTACTTGATATGAGACAGAAGCTTCATGATGTTGAGAATGAATTGCAGTGTTTAGGCCTCACTAACATTGTGGATGCAAGGAGAGAAATAGAGCTCAAGGTAAAGATTGAGACACTGAAAGAGACACTGGATGGTTTGGGGTTTCCTCAAAGTGAGGACACCCCCACTGCTATTGATATTGACATAACCTATCTTTGTGTAAGTGCCCATGGTTTTTGTTATTGAACCTTATGTTTTGAATATGTGCACAACTATCCTATGTACTTGCCATGCCTCTGTTTTGATTGTTTTGTAGATTAATGTGGGGGTGTAGGAAGCAAAAGTGCATGCCTGTGATAGTCAATTGCAACTGCTCGTGCAGATAAGTAGGATGATACAAGGCTCCTTCATCCCCACTACCCTATGCAAGATAGCTATGGATACTTTTACATAGTGTATAGGAGGTGTACATGATGGGACAACACGAAACGTGTGTATTGGTTGTGGTCTGCCACTAGAAGTACACAAAATCAGTGCAATGGTCAAAATGCCATGTGAGCATACCTATCACCTAATCTGCTTTATTGTTGCATTCTCCTTGGGGACCGAATGTAGAGCTTTCACCTACCAACAGAGGAAACCAGCTGAATGGTGTGGCAAGGTCATAGGGCAAGGACCTCCAATCACACAGAGTTCTGGTAAGATAATGTTAAGGAACAGTTATCCAGCCTTGATTCCTACACTAGCCCTGTGTATGCTAGTTAGCATAGAAGGTATGCTAGTTAGCTTAGTGGGTTTGGTGGCTAGCATATTGTGTATGGTAGTTGGAAAACCTAGTTATGCTATTTAGCATACTATGAGATATAGCTAGCCTACATTGTCATGGTGGTAAGCATACTATGTATGCTAGTTAGCATAGCTAGTTATCCTAGCTAACATATTGTGAATACTAGTTGGCATTTTTTGTATGCTAGTTAGCATACTGTGTATGCTAATAAGCATACCTTCTACAAGTTAACAAACTATGCATACTAACTAGCATAGAGAGTTTCCCAATTAGAAACAAAGTATGCTAATCAACATATTAAAAATACTAATTAGTGCAAGGCGTGCTAACTTGCAAGCAAAGTATGCTAATTAGCATATTCAATATGCTAATTAGAACATTGTGTATGATGGCTAGCATGCAAATAAGCTAATTAGAAAAAAGGTATGCTAATTAGCATGCATAAGCATACCTTTTTTTCTAGTTATCGTACTTGCATGCTAGACATCAGACATAATGTTCTAATTAGCATAAAATGTATGCTAATTAGCAAAGAGTGTGCTAACTAGCTAACAAGGTATGCTAATTAGAATAGATATTATCATACTTTCTATGCTAATTAGAACATTGTGTCTGATGGCTAGCATGCAAGTATGATAGCTAGAAAACAAGATATGATAATTAGCATACTCAGTATGCTAACTAGCATACCTTGTATGCTAGCTAGTATTTGGTGCATGCTAACAAGCATTCAAAGTTTATAAATACATGCATTTGGGAGCTTTGCAAAGTGGTTTTAAGTTCTAAAAAAAATGCAACGTGTACACATTGTGAATAGTCAGGTTCGCGTGCCAGTAGTTGAGCACATGTACATGCCTGGATAGGGTATCGGGGCCTTGGATATGGTTCTTGGTGGCTTCTTTTGGCTATAGAGAATGTGTTTGAGCTTTCTAGAATGTAAATAATTCAAGCAACAAGTGTGGGTACTCTCATCCCGCTCGAGAAGTTTGGGACATATACTTACTGTCTATTTACAGTGCCTGATTCGCGATGATGCGTGCACCGCCCTAGAAGTGGTTAAAAATGAAATGTGGAGATGTGGCAAAGTGATTTGGGTATCAAGGATTGAGAGTACAAAATCGAATTTTGGAGTTCATTTGGGGTTTTTCCTGCGAAAAATGCTTGTCGGGGGTCAAAACTGGCCAAAACTAGGTTAAAAAAGGTCAAAAATGACAAAAAATGGTGTGAAAAAGCTTCAAATTTCCACATCACTCATGGTGCCGTGAGTGTTCCATCTGAGGGAGTGTTTTTGAAGCCAATTTTTTGCACTTTAACCTCTCTATGTGGGGAAGGAAGTAGGGTTCCTACAGGTGGTCTAGTGCAGTCCCGTCGTGTTCGTGTCCTATTTTTGAGTGTGTGGAGGAGTAATTGAGAGCTTTCTCTCTTCAATTTTGCACTTGGGAGAGTCTATGGAAGTTATGAGGTTTCCATGGATGCGTGTGTGCGAGGAATTGAGGGAAGAAGGTGTGGATTTTATTTGATTGAGGGTTGCAGAGAAACACACACAGCTTGGAGAAGACGAAGGAATCTCAAGGCACACAATAGAGAGTGTGTTACCTAGTATGAAATGGAAAGATAGATAGCCATAGAGTGATGGGTGTATATACAATTCTCAGGGGAAAAAACCTCCTACATAGGGAAAAAATGCCCCGGCGGTCCTAGTGTGTTCACACACATCACTACCACATGTATATGGTAACAAATCCCCCCTGAAGTGATGCGGTGAACGAGAGCTGGCACATGAGTAAAGGGAAGTGCCATGCCCTGAGGACATGATCAGTTCACAAAGGGGAGTAAGCCCAAAGCTTTGCGGAAAGCTTCAAGCTTCTCACGAGACAATGCCTTTGTGAAAAGATCTGTAGGGTTGTCCTGTGTTGGCACATAAGCCAAGCTGATCTCTCCTGCTCAAAGCCTCTCCCTGACATAGTGGTAATGCACCTCAATGTGCTTTGTGCGAGCATGAAAAACCGGGTTCCTCGCAACTGCCAATGCGCTCTGACTGTCAGTGTAGATAGTGTTGGCAGTGTCCTGTCTAACACCCAAATCAGCCATAAGGCGTCTGAGCCATACACACTCAACCGTAGCTGTGAAGACTGCCCTGTACTCAGCCTCCCAACTCGAAGTGGCCACAGCAGGTTGCTTCTTGCTCAACCATGATATACATGAACTGCCAAGCATGAAACAAAAACCACTTGTGGACACTCGCGTGTCAAAACAACCAGCCCAATCTGAGTCCGAAAAAGAATTTAAGTCTGGCGGCAATGATCCCCCCTTGGGATAAAAAAAGCCAAGATGTAAAGTGCCACTAAGGTAGAGAAAAATCCTCTTGACAGCCTGCCAATGCTTAGACTCTGGGCTATGCATGAATCTGCTGACCTGTGAGACTCCAAGCTGAATATCTGGCCTCATGTTGCATACATAAATAAGTCAGACAGTAGCAGTTTGGTAAAGAGTGACATCAGCAGGATCGCGAGCATCATGTATACTCAACTTCAAACCTGTTTCCATGGGAGTGGCAATAGGTTTGCAATCCTCAAGTCCAAACTTACATAGCAATGTCTCTATGTAACTTTTCTGACACAAGGCAATACCACCATCACACTGCTTAAACTGTATACCCAAGTAATAATGCAATAGCCCCAAATATTTCATCTTGAAAGTAGCATTCAAATCAGCCTTAAATTCAGCAATATGTCTCTCATTTGGTCCAGTGATCAGTAAATGATCAACATAAAGAACCACAACGAGAAGTACATCACCCTCACGCTTTAAATACAAGGTGCTTTCTGTTGGACTGTTATGAAAGCCTTGTTTAACGAAATGAGTGTCAGCTTTCTCATACCAAGCACGAGGAGATTGCTTCAACCCATACAAAGCCTTCTTACATTTGCACACTTTGTCCTCTTGTCCTTTTATGACAAAACCGCGAGGCTGTGTTACATAAACTTCCTCAAATATGTCACCATTCATGAAAGCAGTAACAATGTCTGATTGATGTACATCCCAACCAAAATGAGCTACCAATGCACATAGAAAATGCACAGTAGTCATACGACAAGTGGGAGCAAAAGTGTCTTCATAATATATGCCGTTTTGCTGTGCATAACCCTTTGCAACAAGTCGAGCCTTATGGCGATCGATCTCACCATCCGGCTTGCGTTTCAACTTGTAAACCCACTTTGTACCAATGACCTTTTTGCAATGAGGCAAATCACATAAAGTCCATGTGCCATTTTCTATAAGTGCATCATATTCTGGGAGCCATCCAATTTTTTGAATTCTGTGCTTCATCAAAAGACAGAGGCTCCTCAACATCATGTAAGCTAGACACAACCAAAGGATAACAATCTGATGCATAAGATGCATGGCGAGAGCCTGAACGAGTACGACTAGACAAAGGTGCATCCAATTTACGGTCACGCAAAGTGTGCACCAGCCATTTTGGCATACCTCTAGCCTGCTTATTTTCAGATCTTTCCTCATCAAGTACATCAGGTACATCTGCATCAGTAATAGGCTGATCTGTAACATTTTCAGAAACCCCCATAGGTTGTATATTTGCCTCATTGGAACTTACATTCATATTTCCACCACTGAAAAGAGGCAACAAAGTGTCATAAATGTCGTGTGAGCTTACTTACTATCTCTAGTACATGAAAACAAGGGCTGAACATAATCTTCCACAAACACTACATCCTGTGAAACCAAAATACACTTTGTTTGTGGATGATATAACTTGTAACCTTTGCTTTCAACATTATAACCAACAAAAATACATTAGACAGCCTTATCATCCAATTTTCTGCGCTGTGTTTGTGGCACCAAAGCATATGCCAAACAACCAAAAACACGCATGTGCTCAATAGAAGGCTTTCTATCATGCCATGCTTCATATGGAGTAATAGACTCCAAAGCTTTCATAGGATAATTGTTAAGTACATAAGTGGCACACATGATGGCCTCAAGCCAAAAAGAATGCGACAAAGCTTGACTTGTGACCATACATTGTGCCATTTCCGTCAGTGACCTGTTTTTCCTCTCAGCAACACCATTTTGTTGAGGTGTATAAGGCACTGTACATTGGTGTTTTATCCCACGACTAGCCATAGCCAGAAATTGTTTGAAGCACATAAAAAATTTGGCAATACAACTCTAATAGCAGCAATCCTTGTAGCAAGACCTACAACATCCTCAATATCACCTACATCCTCAGAACCAGGACGTACATCAATGCCCTGCACAATGTTCCAGACGCCCTTTGACACAAGAACATGTTGCATCATATAAGCCCACATAGGGTAGTTGTCCCCATCCAACCTGTCCTCAGCAGCAAACATCTTGAACACATCTCTGTTGTTGTTGTCAGCCATGGTAAATGTTGCACCTGATGTGAAAACTACCCAAAAATAGGAGAAATGGAGCGGGAACAATACGTGCTATATAGCAAAAATCGTAAAAGACTATGAGACACCTATTATGCAGAAAACGGCACTGATAGAAATTCTACACAAAATGACAAAATAGCCTATGCAGTACTGCTTGTAGTGGAAATGGAGGCCGAAATGAGTCCAAATCAAAAATTTGAGCAATTTGATCTCTACGACTTCTCCCGAAGTTTTTGTTCACCTGCAAACGCTTGCAAATGCTCACTGAAATTGGAGAAAGTGAGCAGGCGTGTGTTGGAGCAGCTGGCGACTAAGCCCGAGAGGACGCAACCTGCTCTGATACCAATTGTTGGATTTAGGGTTGCAGAGAAATGCACACGGCTTGGAGAAGACGAAGGAAGCTCAAGGCACACAATAGAGAGTGTGTTACTTAGTATGCAATGGAAAGATAGATAGCCCTAGAGTGATGGGTGTATATACAATGCTCGGGGGAAGAAACCTCCTAAAGAGGGAAAAAATTCCCCAGTGGTCCTAGTGTGTTCACACACATCACTACCACATGTATATGGTAACAAATTTCTTCAAGACTATGTGACCCTGTATCAGTGCCATTAGGGTTGGAGCTACTCCAAAGAGTCCAACATAGTGGAGTTTGGTGAAGGCTTTGTAATGGTTTGTGAGAGGCCTTTTGTGGCTGGAGTTTTTGAGTTTTTTATTGTTTTTCTTGTATATTTTGGTCACCATCAAGTGGGATTTCAAGTGTTGATTGACTTGACTCACCTTGTAGTGTCTGCGGGCAGGCAAGGGCTTGTAGGTCGAGGTGTTTGAAGTTTGAATTGAGCTTGTGGGTAGTGTTTTTATTGAGCTCTTGAGTGGTGGTGTGTGTGGGTTGGAATTTAAGCAAATTACTTTGTGTGGTGTTAGTTGTTTGGGTGTGTGAGTGTGCGCACGACGTCTTTTGCTCCATCATCCTTTGGCGATCCCACTGGGGAGCGAAAATTGCCGCTTGTGCACCCAAAATTTGGATTTTGAGCAGTGATATATGCACATTTTGGATGTTGAGGGGAGTTTCATGATGGTGGTTCCATTCCCCAGGGGATTCACTGTGTTTTTCCGTACGGTACCATGTGAGTGTACAATAGGGGGGTTTTTAGATTTTGTACATAAGCATATACAATAGGGGTAGCCCCTCATTGTTTCATACTCATACCGTACACATAAGGGAGGGGGGGGTGGGGGGGGAGGGTGGTTACATTGGGGCTACATTCAACTACCTGAGCCACCTTAAATACATTAGTAAGCCTCTCTCTCTCTCTCTCTCTCTCTCTCTCTCTCTCTCTCTCTCTCTCTCTCTCTCTCTCTCTCTCTCTCTCTCTCTCTCTCTCTCTCTCTCTCTCTCTCTCGCTGTGTGCATCGATGAATACTTTCATGGCGTGGTGAAAGTAAGGGAAAACTTGAAATTCTCTCGTTATCTTGGTCAAAATTAGAAGCTTTTGTCGGTAATTACACTAAAACTTATGTAAATTTCCTTGTAGCCAAGGTTAAACCCCTCTAATTTGTCAAAATTCCCAAAATAGCCTTCAAATTTTTAAAATTCCCAAAGTACCCATGTATCTATTTTGATCGGATTGATCAAGCTTTTCTAATTTTTATTTCTTTTTGACAATTGAGATGCATTTTGAGTGGTTAGCATGTAATTTGTCACATATTACCTCACAAAACAAGCGATTATGTCCACAAAGATAACACATAAGTGTAGTTATCAACAAAATGTCAATCATTGAAGAACAAGAATACATCCTAATTCCTCTTTGTCTTGCCACACATTGGCTAGAGAGAGAGAGAGAGAGAGAGAGAGAGAGAGAGAGAGAGAGAGAGAGAAGAAGAAAAAGAAGAAGAAGAAGAGTATTTTCACGTCGTGGAAACTATCCCTAGAGATCTCAAAGATCTATTTGACGAGGAGAGTTGAACTCAAGACCTTTTATTCAAGAGGAAAATGGTCTGAGAGAGAGGGAGAAATTCTTGCAGGTATGTTGCACACATTTTAAAAAAGAGTTATTTTGCCGAATCACGAAAGATGCAGTTGAATAGCAGGATGGACGCAGGTGGCTGCAAGAGCCAGGATGCGGCAGCAAAGGAGTGCACAGGGGTGCGCAGGTGGTGAGTGCAAGGCCAAGAGGAGAGGCGTGACAGTTGAGGAGTGCACATGCCTCTGTTGCGAACATGCCCTGCTCATTGTTTTTTTTAGTATTGATATGGTGTTCATTTCTGGAGGACAAGGCATTTTGGTGATTGTTGTGTGCCAATTCTTTCTTATGGTAGGACCTGAATATACAAGGTAGTGTGGTATCGAGACACTAGAGCCATTAGGAATTTTATTTGAGGGTGGCATAAACTATCCGGGGAGTTTCCTGTTTGATCCTTTGGGGTTAATCGAGGATCCACTTACCCTTAATTAATTTAAGGTGAAGAAGATAAAAAATGGGCGCTCTTGCCATGGTACCATGGTTGTGGGTTTCTATGTGCAAGGAGCAGTTACCACGAAGGGGCCTCAAGAGAACCTAGTTGACCACATTTGAGTTCCTTTTCGCAAAACATTAGCGGCCAATATTTTCTCCTACATTTTGAAAAACCCGTTTTTTTAATGGTTATTATGTTGCACACATGCCTAGCGGTGTAAAAGCTGCAACATATTGGGAAATAAGGTGACTTGGTCTCTGGTCTTTTCTATGCACTATGTGTGCACATATTGGTTTCTTAGTACCAAAGAGAGAGAGAGAGAGAGAGAGAGAGAGAGAGAGAGAGAGAGAGAGAGAGAGAGAGTTCTCGTTCCATCACCACATAGCTGCCTAGGATCCTCTACACATTGTTGGAGGGCTTGACTTGATGGTTAGAGCACGCATGTCCTCTCCCCACCCGACCACCAGGGTTCAAACCCGCTTTTGTTTAACTTGAAGTGATTGAGTGGTAAATTTGTAAAGCTAGGTTTTTTTACCAGCATTGTCTCCATTTGGGCAATTCGGACATCAACAGCTCAAGCATCTCCAGCTCCTCGCGTAAGTTCACGCTTCCCTGTGTGTGTGTGTTCCTGCCAAAGCCGATCAAGTAGGCCTTTGATTCCCCTCTCAAAGCTTTACTGCTGGAACTAATGTATCAAGTCTGCTTGAAATGGGGAGGCAAGGCTTTCGACATCTGCACGAGAAGAGCTCCCAAGTGCAGCGCCATCTCAGCAGCAGTGTAGCAAGCGACATCTCTCCCCTCCCTCAGAGCAGGTATTATCCACTATGGTCTGTTCGCTCCTGAAGCAATTTTTGTGCTCTCTCGAGCGCACCACATTTGGCATACATATCGACCAAGAGAGTGCCCACATAGCTGACAAACGTTAAAAAAGAGGACAGTCACATGGACGCTCTCCCATCTCTCGTTGTGCACATTCCGGAATCATTGCATTCATTGGAAGTGGTGGCATTCCGGACAGGGAGTTCCTCAAGCATTGTTTGTGCTTTCTCAAGCGCATCACATTTGACATACATATTGACCAAGGTAGTAGGTGATTGCATATGGAGAGAGCCCTTCGCTTCGCTATGTGCCGCTACTCTAAAATCACTGTGTGAAAGCGAGGCGTCGATAAAAAATATGAGCAAAGGAATGATCATGTGCCGCATGACATGTGTAGAGCCACATGCCTTCAGCATCCTGCATAGGTGATTGCATCTGGAGAGAGACCCTCGCTTTGCATCTGCTGAGTGGCCAAATATCGACAAAGACAAAGCCAAGCATGGCTTCTTGTTTCAATATCGTCTGAATAACAATATAATTGTGAATTTCTATGCCAATATCAGCACCTTGCGTAGAACCATATGCCTTCAAGATGCATGTGTAGAGCCACGTGCCTTCACCATGCTGCATAGGTGATTGCAGTCGGAGTACAGCTTTCTGCCCTGCTGCAATCAGTGCATTCCAAGAGTCCACGCTGCTCTGAACTCACTTCGTGAAAAGAAAGGTGTCGATAAAAAAATATGCATGCGTAGGTGATTGCATCTGGAGAGAGCCCTTCACTTCGCTATGTGCTGTTGCTCTAAACTTACTGCGTGAAAGCGAGGCGTCGATAAAAAATATGAGCAAAGGAACGGTCATGTGCCACATGGGAGGACGAGAAGACAGATTTTTGAATGGGACTGCTACGCTAATGAAGTAATAACAAAACAAAACCAAGAATAGAGCTTCTTCATTAAACTTTATGTGGGCCAAATAGAGCCGTGTCATGTGACACATCCCAACCCTATGTGTCCGTGGACAAGCTACACCATAGCAGGGTTTCCATCAAGTCTAGTCAAGTTAGATTAGAAGTGATCCGACACTTTTGTGAGTCTATTTGTAGCCGTGCATGCCCAGTTACTCAATGTAGATGCATATCCTCTGGTTGCACCTTGCATAAGCATAAGCATTTCCATCAGAGTCAGTTTGGGGATTTTTCAAATGATTTTAACCCATTTTCCTTATTTTTGACATTTTCACTTATTTATTAAGTGACTTTTGTTGGGTACTCAGTAGGGAAAATTGGGTAAGTTAATTTCTAAGCAAACCCAAGTTAGCACAAATTGGCAGATGAGCCAAGGAGCACAGCAGGCTACCAAGCGACAGGTGTTCCCTCCCTCTCTCAGCAAGACCCTCTCCAAGCTTCTTGGTGAGGCCCATCCCCCCGCATCATCAGCCTATTGGTGTCGCCCTATCTTCTTGCATTGCCTAGCGCTTTCCCCCCTTGAAGCTATCGCCAGCAACTTAAAGATTTAGCATTTTTCAATCAAGTTACTAACCCCAAGCAGTTCCTCAGCAGACAGCGTTTTGGCTATCCCTTGGCAGCAATACCCAACAATTACTAACGCTAGAAATCAGTGGCAGATCTGTAGCAATTTAGCATTACAAACTCAAGGAAAACCCTCAGTAGCAGCAGCGTTTTCACCATCAGCGCAGCAGACGATCCACAGCCAGTAAGGGTAAACTGATACTTGCAAAATAGTTCATTTTCAGCAAGAAGGGCTCTGCTATGGCAGCGGGGTTGCAGAGAAACACACACAGCTTGGTGAAGATGAAGGAAGATCAAGGCACACAATAGAGAGTGTGTTACTTAGTGTGCAATGGAAAGATACATAGCCCTAGAGTGATGGGCATATATACAATCAGGGATTTCAAAATGACGTGATCACACTATAATTTTAGGTTAATAATAATAGAAATGCAAAATAACAAATATTTTGTTAATTCATCTTTTTTGACCTCCAGGGAGACCTGGAGACCGGCTCGTAGCCCGCCGGGCTAATTAGTTGGCCCGGCGGGCCCGTCGGGCTAGTGAGTCTTCCCAGCGGTCACGCTGGGTAAAGATATTTGCCCGCCGGGCCCGCCGTAGCTCAGTATGCTATCTCTTCTTTCAAGTATTATTCAAACCAAACATTAGTGTTATAATCATTATCACACACAAGCGTAGTAGTGAAGCCTGAAGGGAATAAACCTCAATCTACTCAAACATGAGCAAGCAAATACAACGGTGAATCAAATATGTGATCAGTCCATCCCAAAAGTAGAGATATCGACCGAAAGATTCACCTTCCTACCTCCTTTCATGAATCAGTCCAGTCCAAAAAAGAACTAATGACCCATGATTGGAGCTCTAATCGAAATAGCAAGCAAATACAACGGTGAATCAAACATGTGATCAGTCCATCCCAAAAGTAGAGATATCGACCCAAAGATTCACCTTCCTATTTCCTTTCATGAATCAGTCCAGTCCAAAAAAGAACTAATGACCCATGATTGGAGCTCTAATCGGAATAGCAAGCAAATACAGCGGTGAATCAAACATGTGAACAGTCCATCCCAAAAGTAGAGATATCAACCCAAAGATTCACCTTTCTACCTCCTTTCATGAATCAGTCCTGTCCAAAAAAGAACTAATGACCCATGATTGGAGCTCTAATTAGAATAGCAAGCAAATACAACGGTGAATCAAACATGTAATCAGTCCATCCCAAAAGTAGAGATATCGACCCAAAGATTCACCTTTCTATCTCTTTTCAAGAATCAGTTCAGTCCAAAAAAGAACTAATGACCCATGATAGAAGTTCTAATCAATATAGCAATCAATTTAGCAAATATAACAGTGAACCAAACATGAGATCAGTCCATCCCAAATGTAGAGATACCGACCCAAAGATTCACCTTTCTACCTCCTTTCAAGAATCAGTTGAGTCCAAAAAAGAACTAATGATCCATGATCAGAGTTACATTAAGTTTTAATTTTTTTAAAGACTATTCATTTTTTTACCTTTAGTTTTTCTTCTAAATTTTAAAGGATGACCAAATTTAGAGGAAGAGGTGATGTGATGTGATGTGATGTGATGTGAAGGGTTATATAGAGCCGCCAAATATGGAGGGGGTACACGACGGGCCCGGCGGGATTCTTGCATGTCCCGCTGGGCCCGCCGCGATTGTTGGTTATCCGGCCGGTTCTACGTTTTCTACCGGCTTTCGTAAGTCATGACATTAGATATGTTATTAACATGAAAAAAATAGTGATAATAACAATAATAATTAACATTTAACAAAATGCGTCATCACGTAATTAAAATCCCTGTATACAATGCACGGGGGAAAAAACCTCCTAAAGAGGGAAAAAATGCCCCAGCGGTCCTAGTGTGTTCACACACATCACTACCACATGTATATGGTAACAAATCCCCCCTAGAGTGATGCGGTGAACGAGAGCTGGCACATGAGTAAAGAGAAGAGCCATGCCCTAAGGACATGATCAGTCCACAAAGGGGAGTAAGCCCAAAGCTTTGCGGAAAGCTTCAAGCTTCTCATGAGACAATGCCTTTGTGAAAAGATCTGCAAGGTTGTCCTGTGTTGGCACATAAGCCAAGCTGATCTCTCCTGCTCAGAGCCTCTCCCTGACATAGTGGTATTGCACCTCAATGTGCTTTGTGCGAGCATGAAAAACCGGGTTCCTCGCAACTGCCAATGCGCTCTGACTGTCAGTGTAGATAGTGTTGGCAGTGTCCTGTCCAACACCCAAATCAGCCATAAGGCGTCTGAGCCATACACACTCAACCGTAGCTGTGAAGACTGCCCTGTACTCAGCCTCCCAACTCAAAGTGGCCACAGTAGGCTGCTTCTTGCTCAACCATGATATACATGAACTGCCAAGCATGAAACAAAAACCACTTGTGGACACTCGCGTGTCAAAACAACCAGCCCAATTTGAGTCCGAAAAAGAATTTAAGTCTGGTGGCAATGATCCCCCCTTGGGATAAAAAAAGCCAAGATGTAAAGTGCCACTAAGGTAGAGGAAAATCCTCTTGATAGCCTGCCAATGCTTAGACTCTGGGCTATGCATGAATCTGCTGCCCTGTGAGACTCCAAGCTGAATATCTGGCCTCATGTTGCATACATAAATAAGTCAGCCAGTAGCATTTTGGTAAAGAGTGACATCAGCAGGATCGCGAGCATCATGTATACTCAACTTCAAACCTGTTTCCATGGGAGTGGCAATAGGTTTGCAATCCTCAAGTCCAAACTCACATAGCAATGTCTCTGTGTAACTTTTCTGACACAAGGCGATACCACCATCACACTGCTTAAACTGTATACCCAAGTAATAATGCAATAGCCCCAAATATTTCATCTTGAAAGTAGCATTCAAATCAGCCTTAAATTCAGCAATATGTCTCTCATTTGGTCCAGTGATCAGTAAATGATCAACATAAAGAACCACAATGAGAAGTACATCACCCTCACGCTTTAAATACAAGGTGCTTTCTGTTGGACTGTTATGAAAGCCTTGTTTAACCAAATGAGTGTCAGCTTTCTCATACCAAGCACAAGGAGATTGCTTCAACCCATACAAAGCCTTCTTACATTTGCACACTTTGTCCTCTTGTCCTTTTATGACAAAACCGTGAGGCTGCGTTACATAAACTTCCTCAAATATGTCACCATTCAAGAAAGTAGTAATGATGTCTGATTGATGTACATCCCAACCAAAATGAGTTTCCAATGCACATAGAAAACGCACAGTAGTCATACGACAAGTGGGAGCAAAATTCTCTTCATAGTCTATGCCTTTTTGCTGTGCATAACCCTTTGCAACAAGTCGAGCCTTATGGCGATCAATCTCACCATCCGGCTTGCGTTTCAACTTGTAAACCCACTTCGTACCAATGGCCTTTTTTCCAGGAGGAAAATCACATAAAGTCCATGTGTCATTTTCCATGAGTGCATCATATTCTGATTGCATGGCAGCCATCCAATTTTTTGAATTTTGTGCCTTATCAAAAGACAGAGGCTCCTCAACATCATGTAAGCTAGACACAACCAAAGGATAACAATCTAATGCATAAGATGCATGGCGAGAGCTTGAACGAGTACGACTAGACAAAGGTGCATCCAATTTATTATCACGCAAAGTGTGCAGTAGCCATTTTGGCATACCTCAAGCCTGCTCATTTTCAGTCCTTTCCTCATCAAGTACATCATGTACATCTGCATCAGTAATAGGCTGATCTAAAACATTTTCAAAAACCCCCATAGGCTGTACATTTGCCTCATTGGAACTTACATTCGTATTTCCACCATTGAAAAGAGGCAACAAAGTGTCATAAATGTCCTGTGAGCTTACATTACTATCTCTAGTACATGGCAGCAAGGGATGAACATAATCTTCCACAAACACTTCATCCTGTGAAACCAGAATACGTTTTGTTTGCAGATAATACAACCTGTAACCTTTGCTTTCAGCACTATAACCAACAAAAATACATTTGACAGCCTTATCATCCAATTTTTTGTGCTGCACTTGTGGCACCAAAGCATATGCCAAACAACCAAAACCATACATGTGCTCAATAGAAGGGTTTCTATCATGCCATGCTTCATATGGAGTAATAGAATGCAAAGATTTTGTAGGACACCTGTTAAGTACATAAGTGGCACACATGATGGCCTCAAGCCAAAAAGAATGTGAAAAAGCTTGACTTTTGACCATACATCGTGCCATTTCCGTAAGTGACCTGTTTTTCCTCTCATCAACACCATTTTGCTGAGGTGTATAAGGCACTGTACATTGGTGTTTTATCCCACGACTAGCCAGAAATGCATTAAATTCATGAGACATATACTCCCCCCCACGATCGGAACGGAGGGTGCCCATAGTACATTTCGAGACATTTTCAGCCATAACCAGATATTGTCTGAAGCACATAAAAACTTTGGACTTTGCTTTAAGAGGAAATACCCATGCATGCCTGGAGTAATCATCAATGAAAGTCACGAAGTACAGGTAATTTCCCAAGGACGGAGTTTGCATGGGCCCACAAACATCACTATGCACAAGCTGCAACGTGCATGTGGCCCGAACTGAACCATCCTTTGGAAATTTAGAACATTGCATCTTACCCAAAATACAGCCTTCACAAACATGTTTGAGAGGTGCTTCAAGAGGCGGCAAAGAAGCAACCATATCAGACTTCTGCAAACGCAGCAAACTGGCAAAATTCAGATGACCAAAACATGGATGCCAAAGTTTTGCATCTGAAATAGCCCTTGAATCTGCAACAACATTTGCAAAATTTTTGTCCACACTTGTCATACAAAGTGAGCTTATACAGCCCATGGCACAAAAGCCCAGATGCAACAATTTCATCACCAAAACTGAGATCATGAACTATACATTTGTCATCCAGCAGAAGCATTAGGAACAAAATTTTTTCCACTCGCAACAGAACCATAAGAAGTGGCTGTATTACTATTACCACCCTTTCTTTGAGAAGCAATAAAAGCCTCTTCAACTGCACGCTATCTAGTCCTGTTTTTCCTGGAAAGTGACTCTTGCAACAGCAATGTGCATAATGCATCAAACTTGACAACTTCTGGATTTCCTTGGGTCATAAGTCTCCAAGTACTAGCAAAAGTTTGGTAAGAATCTAGTAAGGCATCAAGAATAGTCTGCACAAGGGAACTATCTGAAATAACTTCAGCTGCAGAAATTAGTTGCTCATTGATATCCTTGACACTAGCAAGAAAAGTGTCCATATCATCTTCCTCATGCATAATCTTCGCCTCCAGATCTTTACGTAGCAAAGCAATTTTAGCCTCATTGCGGCTTGCATAAAGACTTGCTAGAATATCCCAAGCGTGTTTTGCAGATTTTGCTGAACGGATGTGAGGAACAATGGTGCGCTTCACAGTCAACGCAATCAATGCATGAGCCTACCCATCCTTAACATCCCAACGAGCTTGTTCTTCCGTAGGCAAAACAACTCTAACATCTGCAATCCTTGGAACAAGACCTGCAACATCCTCAACATCGCCTACATCCTCAGAACCAGGACGTACATCAATGCCCTGCACAATGTTCCAGACGCCCTTTGACACAAGAACATGTTGCATCATATAAGACCACATAGGGTAGTTGTCCCCATCCAACCTGTCCTCAGCAGCAAACATCTTGAACACATCTCTGTTGTTGTTGTCAGCCATGGTAAACGATGCACTTGATGTGAAAACTATCCGAAAATAGGAGAAACAGAACGGGAACAACACGTGCTATATAGCACAAAACGTAGAAGACTATAAGGCACCTGTTATGCAGAAAACGGCACTGACAAAAAATTCTGCACAAAATGACGAAATAGCCTGTGCAGCACTGCCTGTAGTGGAAATGGAGGCCGAAATGAGCCCAAATCAAAATTTTGAGCAGACCAAGCTCTATGAGCTTACCCGAAGTATTTGTCGACTTGCAAACGCTCGCCAAAGCTCACTGAAATCGAAGAAAGTGAGCAAGCGTGTACTAGAGCAGCTAGCGACTAAGCCCGGGAGGATGCAACCTGCTCTGTTACCAATTGTTGGAATTAGGGTTGCAAAGAAACACACACAGCTTGGAGAACACGAAGGAAGCTCAAGGCACACAATAGAGAGTGTGTTACTTAGTGTGCAATGGAAAGATAGATAGCACTAGAGTGATGGGCATATATACAATGCACGAGGGAAAAACCTCCTAAAGAGGGAAAAAATGCCCCGGCGGTCCTAGTGTTCACACACATCACTACCACATGTATATGGTTACATATTCTCCCCCAAAAACGCAGCCTAAGGATGCAGGGAACCTAGCGTTTCTTCAACAGTCATTTGCAACCATTACACCCGCAAGAAATAGCCCATTTCCAGCCCGAAACAGTCCAAGAAATTCAACGTATTGAAGACCCACAGTTTCAGCCCAAGTCATCGCCGTCATCGTCGTCATCGTTATCGGCATAGTCCCATTGCATCAGTCCATTGCATACACATTGTACAACCTTTGTGCAATCAAGTAGACCACTCTCGCCGATGAGAGTGGGGCCTTCGGAGGAGGGTTTTGCAACCTCTCGGTGTCGTATCTCTTCTCTCTCCTTCTCTCAGTCTCATTCACTTGCACGCACAAGATCCACTCACTTTGTTCCTAATCACAGCACTCTCTATAAGACGGAAATCTCTCTCTCTTTCCCTAAGAACTAAAACGAACCTTGAGCGGTAAAGATCACTAATCTTGAGAAAATACAACATTCTTTCCGATGCACCTTACAAGCCGCTACATGTTGATCCTGATGCACACTCCTTAGACTTGGACTCCGAGAGAAATTTGGATGGTGATATCGATGTCGATATTTTGTGTGATCACATTGAGATTTTGGACAAGATAATGGCCCTATCTAATGAGATTTTGCAAACATTGATTGATCATCTAGATACACTGTTGCCGAGTCGAGTTCTGTCCTTTTATGATGAGCTTTCGGGCATGTTGATGAATCAGCCGTCGCCATTGATGATATTTCTGCTACACTTATGGTTCAGTCAAATGCACCTTCTTGGGGCTTTAGGCCCAATTGCACCACTCGATGGCTTAGTAGAGCCCACTTTGACATTGCAACACGGGCTTGAGCAGAGCCCTAAGGGTCATTTTCATAGTCATCCAGGATATGCTTCTTTAGAGAATATTTCATATCACCTACGAGGGCTTTGTGTGTCCTAACCAGGACATTGAGATTTTGGACGAGATAATGGCCCTATCTAATGAGATTTTGCATGGATATAATCAATGCGCACAACCTCGGTTTGTTTGAGGGAAAGCAAGCATTGTGGAGATTTCTCATGGATATCTCGCAAAACATTGGAAGAAATCCCCGAGGCAAGAGATACTCTGACACAACAAAGAGTCTCTTTGAAGTTGTTAAATTGTGGCGAGGTACAAGAATGCACAACTTTCTCTCTTTGAACCTTGGGGGACCTCATATTTCAACCACTATGAGGGCAACAAGGAAGTCCATATGTTATAAAATAGCAGTAAGGGAGGATATATTTCAACATGTGTCTGAGGTTTATAAGCATCACATGGGTAGAAACAACATCCCGATGGGTAGCGTTCCTGTTATTCTTGCCGAAGATGAGACTGTTATAAAGAGGATGGTCAGGTGGAATGCAAGGGATGATGAACTTGTCGGCTTTGGTGGAAGGAAACAAGAACACAATTGTGTAACAGATTTTGTGGTGGTCGTTGGTTCTGGTGAAGCCGGGTACAACAACGTTGTTGAGGCGTTCCACGCTAATATTATTGCTCACTATGCACGGGTTCTTATTGCAAATCCACTTATTCATTGTCTACCAAAGCTTGTCCTGGTGGTCCAGCTGGCATGTAATCAATTTAATTCGAATTTTATCAAAGCGCAGTGGGATGCAGTAGCATTGCTTTGGAATCATCATCTTAAAAACATTATAGGTCCTTTGATTGGTCATGCTTCTGATGGGGATGCTCGAAGAAGGAAACTCATGAGAGATGACTACACTTCTCAAGTGGGTATTCGATTCTCTATTCCTTGGAAGGGGTGGCCATTAACAACGAGCATAGATTATGATGGAAGTATCTTGGGATTGCATGACTCGGACTTCATTCCTAATGGGAAAAAGTTGGTTAACCCTTTAGATAATGCTTCTAGAAGACTTGTCCTTGGCAAGGATATCGCTACATTGAATCATGTTGCTCTTGTATATCAACATTTTAAGGTTGATGAGCATGGATTGCAAGAGGGTGATATGGAGACAAAGTATAGGAAAAACTAGAGATCAGCCCAAAGATTGGCAGGACGTAAGGTGCAAGCACGTCTAAAGATTTGCGCATTGGAAGTAAATTTCAGCAAGAAAGAACACTTGGAACAGAAATGTACCTTTCAATAGTAGCTTCATATATTGATATTTTTTTGTCTCCAACTCTCTCATTATTTGACAGAGTGAAAGCTTCCGGCAAGGTTTCCTTCTTTTTCAGGTACTCAGTGTTTAGACAAGGTGTCATTCTTTATGTTTGCCATTAAAATAAGACAATAGTTATTCATTTTGTAAGAAATATCTAACTTTGTTTTTTCAGGATGTGGCACACTTGGATCAGGAAACAAGCACTATACACTCTCAAGGAGAATTTCATTAGCAAAGAAACATTTCTTGATATTCAGCTCTCTTTCCACTTTATAGTTCTTCTAATCAAGCTATTCAGAGAAAAGTATACACATCTAGAAGTTCCTTTGTCTGCAACAGGGTCAGACACTTGTGAAAATTTCTTTAGAAAAGTTGGCGGTATGGTTACAAATGAGAGGAGTTATGATGGAGTTGATTTGTTAAGCAGTGATGCTGTGCTAAACAGGATCACCGAGATTCAATCAAGCTCCATGTTTGTTTTTCCAACAGCACACTCTAAGCAAGAAAGAATATGGACTGTAATGAATCATGTACCTGGCGTTCCATTTGCCAATCTTGGTGACTACATGTCCGTATCTTGTGATGGGGACATAGTACGAGCTTTAAGAGAGGGATTTTGTGAAGCGAAGGATGTGTGCAAAATACTAGGGATTCACGATATCTCTTGGTGCCATGACACATGGCAAGAGAGAGATCTTGAAGATATAATGGTTGCCAATGCAGATGACCAAATTTTTGATTATGGAGTTCTTGATGACCTTCCTCTTGAGATAGATGAAGGTGCAAATGAGTTGAGCACATGTGCCAAAGATGATGTGATAGTCGCAGAATGTGAGTTACGCCATGTGTTTGATGAGATAGTTGATGAAGAGGAGAAAGTTTAGAGCAATTGTTGTTCTTTTGTAGACATAGATGGCAAGAAAATATGTAAGAGTACTCTTGTGAGTCAGCTAAATGGAAATCCAACTCTGTCTAAGGACAGACTAACAAGGGTGAAAAGTGGTATTTATTCTTCAATGGATAAAAAGATCAGGTTTCAAACAGGAACTTCTCTTGTAGTAGGCTCAGATTGTGCTGTTTTATTTGAGGGTTTGTCTTCCAAAGATGGCACAAGGTGCAAGAGGAAAGGAAAGATCTGTAGCACTAGCGAAGGTGCAGATAAAGGTGCATAGTATCTTGGAAGAGTTGTGTGTATGAGAAGAAAAGTGGGAGCTGCTACGAAAGAGACCAGGGGTCCTTTTGATCTTCTTGATCGACCCGCAAATGTAGAGATACATCTTGCATGGTATCAAAAAGCTAATGGTGCAAGGAGCTATACATATGATCTTGTGGACAATCAATGTGTATCCTTGGAGTCTATAATTTCACTTGCAAACTTGACCTATGATTTGGAGACTAAGAAATACCAGCTTGATGCTAAGGACTACAAGGTTTTCAATGAGTATGTGAAAGGTAACTTGACTTCATTTGTAAATTAGATTCAAGCATGTGCAAGAGAAAAGTTCATAGGATTGGTTTGTACCATAAAGAGCTATGTTTATTTGCTAATTCTAAGTGTAACTATTTTGAATCTTACAGTTTTATACTTATGCTGGATGCAAGTGGCAAAGATGAGGGATGACTACGCTTTGAAAATATTGACTCAGATTTGTGCTCAGTACTTAGATAGGAGTATTTGCATAAAAAGACGATGTATAGTATGAAAGATGTTTGTCCACCATGGCATGTAGACTAGTGAAATGTTGATTAAGGGGTGCGCATTTGGTTTATGTATTTTATGTACATGGCCACCATATGACATGGACATGCCATTTTGTTGATTGTGTAGTATGAGAAGCATGACATACTAGCACTTGGAATGTACTTTAGTTTTGAGGGTTCTTAAGTTGATTTGGTAGGCTACTTTTATGTTTTCATTTTGTGTTTGTTTTGTACATGATCGCGTATCGATGTGGACATGGCTTGTTGGTAATCGTGTGATTAGACTATGTGATTGGAGGTTCCTATGTACTATGATATGTAGGTCATATAACCACTTTGAAGTTAGATTACTTTGACTCTATTGAAAATGTGTTTGATTTTAATATGTAAGATAATCCTTAAATCCCACGTGGGAGCCCAAGATGAGGTGGACAATTTTTTTGGAAAAAAACAAATTATGTGATGAAAATCCCATGTGGGAGCCCAAGAAAAGGGTATACTGGTTTTGTTTTAGAAAGAGGTCTCCGTACAAAGGAGACTCTGACGATATTTTTAAGATTTCTATTTTATGTACAAACTCAAAATTAAATACAGATGGTTCTTTTTTAAAAGTTGCATTTGCTTAAGCATAGACGTGCATTCATATCACATATAATTGTTTTTGTTCAAAAAGATTAATCTTTCAATGGGTTATTTTGTAATGTGTTTTGATTTGATGAGTGAAGTTTTTCATAGTTGTTTAAGAGTATGCATTATTTGTTATTTAGAGAACAATCCATTTTATATGTGTGCCTTAAATCCCATGTGGGAAGCCTACTAAGTAGGTGGGTAGTATCATATGTTTTGAAATTGAGATTTGAATCAGTTTACAAGGTAAATGCTATTTGTTTTTTGACAAATTACATTGAAACGATTGGTTTATTTTAATTTAGTTTTCATTATATTTGTTGCTTTTCATGGTTTTTTCTTTTAACATCTATTGCAAATGAAAACACACTACAATGTACAATTTTGTTCATTTGCAGTTCAATATGTATTTTTTGCAAAAGCATGTGCTTCTAAAATTGTTATGTTACTAGTATACATAAAATAGTGGGTCATTACATTCCGTATGAAATCTGTATGAGGGGGGATGGCTCATTACGAGAATGTTCGTATCTTGTCCGTATGTAGGGAGATAGGTTAGCAAGTAAGATACCATACATAGGGGGGTTTCTCTAATTTTGATGCACGCAGATGACATCCCCCCATTACTAATAGTGAATCCCCCGGGGAGGAATGTAGCAACCAACCACAAACATGAGTTGACCATTTGGTGGGCTGATTTTCAACCATAAGTAGCATTTATACTTATCTTCTTTAACGATGGAAACACCTTTCAAACCCTTTTTGATCATACATGCTATGCCTCCTTGGCCTCTATGTTGCTTTGCATTTTTGGTCCACATCAAAGACGGCACATTGTATTTGTCAAATTCAAGAATTCTTTGCGCATCATGCTCCGATGTTTTGACGAGAAGTATCAATGCGGTGGCCCAATGGGTGTTGGTTGTAGATTTTGGTCACGTTGGGTGCACATGGCATCTCTGGTTGGTGCGACACTCAAATGAGGGCACCTCCAGGCATGTGGCCAGTGATAGCAATGCGCACCGATGACATGGCATGGATCCCATAAAGGCCTGGTTCCCACGGGCCCGAGGCCGCCCACTTTTTTGAAGCAAAGGGGAAGCCCCCAATAGCAATATCGTTAGTGATACGCGTAATTGGCAGTAAGAGAGAGAGGGAGGTTGGGCAATGACAAGACGAGTCGGGCGGCCTAGAGGGTCATTTGAAGCGGGCAGTTCCAATGCACACACACACACACACACACACACACACACAGAGCTCAAAGCTTCCCAAAGGGGGATGCGCATGCCATATGTCAATGGGTAAGCCAAATGGGCAGATCAAGTGAGATGTCCACCATGCAATCATGCCTAAAAGGGAATAGGCCAAGTGTACGTAACTCAAAGAAAAATGCTATAAGCAGTTGAAGTTGAGTGCAAAGCTGAAGGAGCTCCCTTTTTTTTTTGGACTTAGACCCCTCCATAAAAGGGGATGTACATGAATTTTTAGGGGCTTTTGACCAAGGTTACTTTTTGCCATTAGGCAAGAAAACCATCATTGATGTCTCTTGGCATCATTTCCCCTTCTCTTCTCTGCTTGTATGCATGTGTTTTCGGGTGTGTGTCCCCTCGAGCTTCATTGTGCAAAGAGAGATAGAGAGAGGCTGTGTGCGTGTGGAAGGCTGTGAATTGGGTAGAGCGGAATGATAGGGTCTGTTTGGCGTTGTGTATACCTTGGGCAATAGTGAGGCCTTGTGTTGTGCGATGGGTTGTTCCCCTTTCCCCCCCTCCATCTTCTGGTGCCCCCACTGAGGAGCTGTCTGATGCTCCGATTTGAGGTTTAAAGAGGTGTTTGGTGGCCGACAAAGCGGTTGGCTGATGGTCGAGGTGTTAGATGGTCGAGTTTGGAGCTAGCAAAGATGGAGGAGCCAAGTTTTGGCCCCATATTTATGTGCGTTGAAGATCCCGAGGATTGGTTAGCAGATTTCGAGTTATGGTTGTTGTCGATGCATATGTTGATGGATGCAAAAAATCTAGAGACGGTGCCACTGTTAATGCAAGGACGAGCCAAGATTTGGTTCGATGGTCTAAAGCGTAGTGATCGAGGATCATGGCAAAGGCTGAAAATTCAGTTTTTGGAGCGGTTTTGAAGGGTTATTACGTCGGAAGAAGCTGGTGAAAAGTTGAAGGCAGTACACCAGGATGTGTGTAAGGATTTTTCTATTTTCATTGAGCAGTTTGAAGTTTGTTGGAAGGAGTTAGAGGTTGATACTGGGGTAAAAGGCAATCAATATTTGATGTTGTCAAAGCTACGAGAGTGCTTGCATTTGGGCATTAGAGAAAAGGTGGAAGACGATGCGGATACATATGAAGACATGGTCTATCTAGCCAAGATGAAGATCAGAAAGGTAAAGCGGAAGCTGGAGTTGGGCGTGTTGAAGCCGAGAGATTATGTGCATGTTGCGGCGGTAGCAGAGTGTTCTTTGGTCCGCCAACCAACAACTTCTAGTTGTTTGAAATGTAGAGCCTATTTAGGTAAGGCCTATGGTTGGTTATGTTCCTTGGAGGTTTCTAGTTTGTGATGTGCATGTGCTAAGGGTGGACGAGCTTGTCAACAAGGAGAAGCTCCATGTTGAAGCCAAACAGGATGCAAAAGCAGTAGCAAGTGTTGAGGTTCCAGTGCGGGTTAAAGAGGTAAATTCTGTTATTGTGAAAAATATTCATGAAAATATAGTAGAGTGCAATCAGGTTGCAAATACTGAGGGTTCAGAAGCAGATGGAGAAAGTGAGCAAAGCCATGAAGATGATCAAGTGGTGGAGCAGAAAGCGGATGAAGATGCATATACGGAGTTGGTATATGATGCCGGTGATGATGAAGATACAAGCTTGAGTTGTTGGGGGACAAGCAAGGAGGATAGAGTGGATGAGTCCACATCATATGGTGAGGAAACTCATGAGTCTGACGAACCTGAGTTGGTAAAGGTAAAGCAACCTTATTATGTGTTTGATGATATGGTAGTAGCCAATGTTCAAGAAGAGCAAGTAATAGAGCAAGCCGATTGGCTTAATGGAGACCAAGTGGGGTGGTCTAGGCCTACAGGTTATAATATACAAGTAAAATTGGTGTGTGGTGCCATGCTAGTGGCCATGTTGATGAAAGTGGCGGTAGAATGTGCCATGGTGGTGCAACAAGTGCAGAGCTTTTCCACGAGGGATAGAGCAGTTGTGCCTATGGAGGAAGACGAGGGTGATGCAATAGAGAACGAGTTTCTCTCTTCCTTGGCAGAGTATGATGCAGTGGGAGAGAAAATGGTTGAAGAGCAAGTGGTTGAAGCTGATAAGCAGGTGGTGCTAATTGACCTTGAAGGGACAATTGACAAGGACAAGCTCGATGATGCTGGAATTGAGTGCATGGAAGGTGAGAAGGACAATGTGGAGCCAAAGGTAGAGGAGTTTCCTATGCAACAAGATCACTCTATGGTGGGTGATGCAAAGTTCCAAGGTGGTGTCCAAGCTTTTCAAGGTAGTTTGTGAGTGGTGGTTAAAAGGGATGGTGATAGAAGTAGCTGTGCAATTGGCTGTTGGATAGCTACATGATTTGGTGGAAGAAGATCTCACTTTACATGGATGGGAGCATGGGTCAAGGATGTCCGATATGTTTTTGGCTGATGAAAGTGTTGATGTGTTTGGAGGTGCTTTGTTGCAAGTGGGAAGTTTGCCCTTGAGTACATGGAGTGGTAAAAGTATGATGTTGGTGATTTGGATATGCAGTTGGTTAGGTGCCTTGGCGTGGCACTATGCAAGCGTGTTATAGGTGGGTGGAGAAAACCAATGGCAGGTGTTTGATCCAAGAGAAAAGTATGTGATGTAGGGAGTGGGGCAACCCACATGAAGGTTTGGTAGTAGGTTGCAATAAGACTATATATATGGTTTTGGTTTTCTCATAGTGTGTGCTAGGTTTTGCAGTTAGAAGTAGAATAGAGCTCCTTTCTGGTTGAGCATAAATGCTCCACTAGGGGGTGGGAAATGGTGGTGCAACCAAAGTTGGTCGACCATAGAATATGGCATGGGCAGGTATGTGAAGGCTATCAGATGCATGGCAAAGGTCTAGAGAAGCTACAAAGATCCTTGGCAGACAGGCATTAGTGGATATGTATTGCTGATGCAGTTTATAGGCCAAGAAGGGCTCAAAAGGAGGCTAATTTGGGTAGCAGATGAAGGAGGTTCAAGGTGCAGTCTTTGGGCCTAGATATGTAGAGCTTGAGGTGATGAAGGAGCAAGTCCAGACAGAGCTATGGAGCCCAAGATATTTAAGTTTGAAGGTGCAATGCATTGCAGATCCTCACCGAGCACGGTAGCTGGGGACAGGTAACCCAAGTGGATGTCATTGTAGAGGCGCGTAGTGCTCAAGTTATGGAGCATAATCATCTCTTTAGATTGCAGAGCAAAGCTACAGATTGCTCGATATGGCCATTTGAAGTTTTGCCGAGGGCCATGTTGGTGCCCACTTGACCACATGGGGAGTCGTGCCATCTAGAATTTTTTTGGGCCTCGACAGAGTTCAAGAGGTGTTCTGCAGTGTATGGAGCTAGCAAGAATTGACTGCTTGTCAAATAGGATTATGGGCTACCACTTATGGCCAGTCAAAGATTGGCTACATTTGGTTTCAGATGAAAGTTCATGTTTTTGCGGCCTTGGTTCGGGGTCTTGGAGAATCTTGAAGTGCGGCAAGGTTATGGAGGAGTGAAGCCAATCATGTGAGCTTTTGCCGGGTTTTGCGGATCGAGAGTCAGATCACCAAGCAGCAAAGGGCAACCCAAAGCAAGGGTTAGGGGAAAAAAAGGAATTTTTTGAAAGTGAATGTGGAAGTTTTTGAAGGCTAGGTTGAATGCCCAAGAGGGTGCCATGTGGCAGAGAAAGCTCCCACATGCTATTGGGAATTTATGCTATATAGGTCAAAATGTGAGCTTAGTTGGGTTATCAAAGCGGAGAGTGAACTCTCCTGAGGCGTGGGCTATGGTGTCCCCTGTGTTCGTGCTCAATGTGGTGGCCCAATGGGCGTTGGTTGTAGATTTTGGTCGCGTTGGGTGCACCCAGCTTCTTTGGTTGGTGTGATACTCAAATGGCAACACCTCCATGCATGTGCCTAGTGATGGTAATGCGCACCGATGTTATGGCATGGATCCCATAAAGGCCTAGTTCCCACGAGCCCAAGGCCACACACTTTTTTGAAGCAAAGGGGAAGCCCTCACTAGCAATATTTCTAGTGATAGGCGGGCTATCCCGCGGCAGAGAGCTGGCAGTGAGAGAGAGAAGGAGGCCGGGCAATGACAAGCTAATCCGGGCGGCCTAGAGGGTCATTTGAAGCAGGCAGTTCCAATGCAAAGAGAGAGAGAGAGAGAGAGAGAGAGAGAGAGAGAGAGAGAGAGAGAGAGAGAGAGAGAGAGAGAGAGAGAGAGAGAGAGAGAGAGAGAGAGAGAGAGAGAGAGAGAGCAAAGCTCCCCAAAGGGGGATGCCATATGTCAAAGTGCGAGCCAAACGGGCACATCAAGTGAGATGTCCACCATGCAATCATGCCTGAAAGGAAATAGGCTATGTATGTAACTCAAAGAAAAATGCTATAAGCAGTTGAAGAGTGCACGAGCTGGAGGAGCTCCCATTTTTTTTCTTTTTTTGGACTTAGCGCTCTCTATAAAAGGGGATGAATGTGAATTTTTAGGATTTTTGACCAAGGGTACTTTTTGCCATTTGCCTTTTTGGGCCTCTTGAAGTTTTTGGCCGAGAGTTCTGCCGGCTCAAAGAATTGGTTGTACATGGTTGTGTATATGCAAGAAATTTATCATTGCTGTCTCTTGGCATCAGTCCCCCTTCTCTTCTCTGCTTGTGTGTGTGTGTTTCTGAGCGTGTGTCAGTGTGTGTGTGCCCCTCTGAGGTTCATTGTGCAAAGAGAGATAGAGAGAGGCTGTGTGCGTGTGGAAGGCTATGAATTGGGCAGAGAGAAATGATAGGGTCTGTTTGCAGATAGTGTCGAGTTTTGAAGGTGAACTCCACTGGATTGGGGTGTTGTGTATACCCTGGGCTATAGTGAGGCTTTCCATTGTGCATTGGGTGTGTTCCGCTTTCCCCCTCTTTATCTTCTGGTGCCCCCACTAAGGAGATGGCTGATGCTCCAATTTGAAGTTTAAAGAGAGGTTTGGTGGCCGACAAAGCGGTTGACTGATGGTCGAGGTGTTCGGTGGTCGAGTTTGAAGCTAGTAGAGATGGTGGAGCCAAGTTTTGGACCCATATTTATGGGCATTGAAGATCTTGAGAATTAATTAGAAAATTTTGAGTTATGGCTGATGTAGATACATATGTTGATGGATGTAGAAAAGCTATAGACGGTCCCGCTATTGATGCGAGGACGAGCCAAGATTTGGTTCAATGGTTTAAAGAGCAGTGATCAAGGATCATGGCAAAGGCTGCAAAGTCAGTTTTTGGATCGGTTTTAAGGGGTTATTATGCCATTTGAGGTTTGACCGGGGGCGCGGTTGGTGTCCACTTGACCACATGGGGAGTCGTGCCATCTGGAAATTTTTTGGTCCTTGATAGAGTTTGAGCAAGTGTTATGCATTGTATGGAGCAACCAAAAATTGACTGCTCGTCAAACAGGGTTACAGGCTACCAGTTATGGCCGGTCAAAGATTGGGTGCAGTTCCTTGAGTATGGTTGCAGATGAAAGTTCATGTTTTTGTGGCCTCGGTTCGGGGTCTTGGAGAATCTTGAAGTGAGGCAAGGTCATGGAGGAGTGAAGCAGATCATGTGAGCTTTCGACCGGGTTTTGCGTATCGGGAGTTAGATCACCAAGTGCAGCAAAGGGCAGACCAAAGCAAGGGTTAGGAAAAAAAAGGAATTTTTTGAAAGTGAATGTGGAAATTTTTGAAGGCTGGGGTGAATGCCCAAGAGGGCACCACGTGGCAGGGAAAGCTCCCACATGCGGATACAATTGCTGGGAATTTATGCTATATAGGTCAAAACGTGATCTTAGTTGGGGTATCAAAGCGGAGAGTGAACTCTCTTGAGGAGTGGGCTATGGCGTCCCTTGCTCGCGTTCAATGTGATGGCCCAGTGGGAATTGGTTGCATATTTTTCTCGTGTTGGGCGCATCCGATAGCTCTGGCTGGTGCGAAAGTCGAATGGTGGTGCCTCCCGGTGTGTGGGCAGTGATGGTAATGCGTGTCGATGATGTGGCATGGCTGCCATAAAGGCCTAGTTCCCACGGCCCCGAGGCTCGGCCCCGAGGCTGCCCGCTTTTCTGAAGCAAAGTGGAAGCCCCAACTAGCGATATCACTAGTGCTAGGAGGGTTGTCCAACAGACATCTGGCAGTGAGAGAGAGAAGGAGGTTGGGCAATGACACAAGCCGGGCGGCCTAGAGGGTCATTTGAAACGGGCACTTCCAATGCAGTGTGTGTGTGTGTGTGTGTGTGTGTGTGTGTGTGTGTGTGTGTGTGTGTGTGTGTGTGTGTGTGTGTGTGTGTGTGTGTGTGTGTGTGTGTGTGTGTGTGTGTGTGTGTGTGTGTGTGTGTGTGTGTGTGTGTGTGTGTGTGTGTGTGTGTGTGAGAGAGAGAGAGAGAGAGAGCTCAAAGCTCCCCAAAGGGGGATGCCATATGTCAGAGGGCGAGCCAAACGGGCAGATCAAGTGAGATGTCCACCATGCAATCATGCCTGAAAGGGAATAGGCCTAGTGTATGTATCTCAAAGAAAAATACTAAAAGCAGTTGAAGTTGAGTGCATGAGCTGGAGGAGCTCCCATTTTTTTCCTTTTTATGGACTTAGCCCCCTCTATAAAAGGGGAAGAACGTGAATTTTTAGGGGCGTTTGGCCAAAGTTTCTTTTTGCCATTAGGCTTTCTTGGCATGTTGACGTTTTTGGCCAAGAGTTGTGCTAGCTCACAGAATTGGTTTTACATGGTTGTGTATATGCAAGAAAACCATCATTGTTGTCTATTGGCGTCATTCCCCCTTTCCCCTTCTCTTCTCTGCTTGTGTGTGTGTGTGTTTCCAAGCGTGTGTTGGCATGTGTGTCCCCTCGAGGTTCATCGTGCAAAGAGAGATAGAGAGAGGCTGTATACGTGTGGAAGGCTGTGAATTGGGTAGAGCGGAATGATAGGGTCTGTTTGGTGCATTGCAAAACTTGTGTGCATATGGTCGTGTGCAGATGGTGTCAAAGCAGTGGAATTACATAGCCTCTTACATGAGAGAAGCAATTGAAGGTTTTTCAAAACTTCAAACTTTCAAGACTCTTTGAACTCGCAAGACTAAATTCTGATTCAAAGCTCTTGAGAACTCCCAAGCTCATTCCGAGTCTCATCAATTGAAGGGGATAATCTTCCTAATTGGAGATTCAAATCTATCATGGACTTCTAAAACTTCGGCAAGGGAAAGCAATCATTGGCAAGCGAAAGCTCCAAAACTCTATTCTTTCCTAGAGAGGTGGCTTGCAAAGACGGTGGTTCTTACCACCAACGGCTCCAAATCCTCACAAAAAAAAGCTATGTAGCAAAAGAAAAACACCATGCAATGGCCGTAAAGCCAAGAAAATACATGCAAAGAAAGTGATTACCACCATGTTGGCAAGCATGGAAGCAAGGCTTCTAGACCATACATGGCATCATACCGTGTACATCGATCAAGCTAGGAAATGGTCATCCGGCTTAAGGTCTCATAATGCAATAGTTTAAATTCTTATATAGAGTATTCAAAATGGGGAAAAAATGACATGCTTGGTGAGAATCAATAGGAGCACTACGAAGTAGAATAATTCTTTAAGAATCTCAATTTTTCAACAATGGTATATTGGCCAAAATCAATGCGGTGATATCCACAAAATGTTATAAATATGGTATGCATAATTTTTGCAAATTTTTAATTGTTTAACTTAAGTGGATGTCCACCATCGTTAGAGTGGATCGAGGCTCAATTAGACTTCAAGGTGATATTTTTCTCACCGGGCTAGCCTCCATGGCATAATATAAAGCGAAGACAAGGTTCCTTACCTCAAATACAAGGCTTTTACTAGCACATCACACAATGGAAAATGTGTTTATAGTATGGCTCTCATGGTTTGGCTCTTGAGAGTTTTATCATGCATGGCATGAGAATATCTTATAATTAAAAAAAGCCTTTGTTTAAACAAGGCTTCCTATTGTACAACTATGGCCTAGTTGCTCCAAAGTTTGAGATATTCTATCATCATATGGACTTGGAGGGGATTTGCAAGTGTATCTAGCCGGTTATCTAGAGGGTATCTAGGTAGGACCAAGCCAAGGGTTTGCAAGGGACCAATCCAAGGGTCTATCAAATTTTACATCTATGAGCCAGCTTCCACATAAAGTACATCAAAAGCCATGGACATGAGCCGGATATAGAGCTTAAAAACTTGATCCTAAAGGGCACTTGAAGGGCATTCAAGCCTCAATATCATGTAAAGAATACAACTCTGTGGATGGTCTACCAACTTGGAGTTGGGAATTACATCTACACTGTGAGGATGGGAGACAAGATTAAAACTTTTTTGTTTTAAATTTTTTTATACTTTTTTCACCTTTAATTTGGGTAGCATTTTACCTTGCATAGTGACGTTCTTTAAAGACCATCATGGGAAGAGAGGCTTCCACCCCATACCAATGCCCCGCTCCTTGACTTTGCATCTAGGACATGGCACCAAGCGGCCGGGAAATAGGCATTCTTGAGATACAAGTTCACATTCTCCATCCAATAAGGTCAAATCGTATTGAATTTATATATTAACACCAGTTCTGGAGAGTGCACAACATTTAAGCATATTCTCTTAGCACATAGATTCAAATAATTCATTGTGGCCAAGGTCTTATCAATTCATTATGAGTGGCATGCAAGACATGCCTATACAATGGACTTAATTTGACACAAGCACATCTTAGCTTCTATTGATGTAGGATCCTCGGCCAATGTCTAGTTCTAAGCACATGGTGCATGTACTACAAATGATTATTTTCTTTTGTAGTAGATAGGCATGGCCGTGCTATTAAGTAGCTAGTTCAAAAACGCCAATCTCTTGTTTTCCATTACAATTACTTTGTGGAAGTGCAACCACATAGTCATGATTGAGTTATGCTAGTCAAGCATATCTCTTATCTAATGATGTTTTTGATGTCGTATTGAGATGTACAAGAGTGCCATTTTGGGATTATTTACCGATAAAGTCCTATGTTGGTATGAAGGCCAACTGGATTTGAAATTTCTTGCGTACCTTTGGCGAGCCTTGTTAGTTGGTCTCCTTTGGTGATATAAATATGAGCTTTGTTGCTTTTGGTGATGCGTTTTGAAACCTTTATCCACCTCATAAGCCGAGGTATGTGGTTTTGATAACCAAAGTTTCTTTTGACCCTCATAATAGCCTTGCTCTGCTAAGCTGTAGTGGGAGGCTATCCATCCCATGTGTTTACCTTTCGTCAATTGGCTAGGATCATTTACCCATATTGGGTCATTGACCTTTATTTCTTCAGCTTTAATGTAGACCTTTGAAAACCCTTGGCGGCGGCGATCTCGCAATGTAGGGTATTTCGGTTGAAAGATTTTCTTTGGAGTCTACCTTTCATGTGGAAGCGTGTGGTCAGTTGATATAGAAGCTCTGTCTTGAACTTTTCTGGGTTGGATTGAAGACTCTGACTTAAGGGGCTGCTTCTGTTGGTAGGACATTTGTGGGCTCATTTTGGCTTTGCCTTTCTCGGCAACCGATAATCTTGGAGCGGTAGTAGGCTGGCTTTTGTTAGACCTAGTCGTGATGACCATCATTGAAGATTCGGATTCTTCTTCAAGTGTGTTTTTCCATAGCTTGGACAAAATCAAATGTGTACTCATTTTGGAAGAATCCACTACTAGGAATTTGTCTTTAACTATCTTTGCCCGTAGTTTAAGGGTAGCTTCTTAAATCTCCAAACATGTGACCTTAAAACCATTTGATAGGGATACATGTACGTGAATTTCATACAATTCTGGCTTATTTAGAAGTAACCACAGCCCATAATACATGACATTAGTCGAGGCAGTGCAATCCATCTCTGCTGTAAAATTGAATTTCAGTTTCTCATGCACATCCAACGAGACTTTAATCTTCTTGTTGGCTACCAAGTAACTGATGTCCTTTTTGCTTTTGGTACTTGTCTTGGACTTTTGTGCCTTGGAAGCTTTGTCATCCTCTTGTATGTTGAACTTCTTTGTCATTTGACTGGTTGTAGCATGTCCCAAGTGCTTACTATCTTCTGATCTATAGCTTTGGGGAAGGTCTATAGCCTGAGCTGCTTGTTGATCTTCATTGCTAGTTTCTGACTGTGACACCTTGTTTCTTGATTTCAGAAGATCTCTGTCACTATTTACTTCTTCTAGCACTTGAAGGTCATTCAATGGTGACTTTTCTTCTTGGAAATCTTTTGAAGCTTGTGTAGCAGGATGTTGAGGTTGACTCTCTTCTTCTGATGCAATGGTCGCCATGGCCTTTGGTTCCCATTGTTCCATGGGTTTTTGTAGAGTCTCTTCTCGAAAATATTCATTCATATCCTGCATTGCTTGTCCTTGGTAGTCAATTTTGGAGTCGGTCATTTCCCTTTCTTCTGTGGGTTCTAAAACTTCAGCCACATCTTCTTTTAGCTTCTTTTTCTCTTTGATTTCTTCAATCATTCTTGTAGAGTCTATAGTAGAGGAATTCTCTTGTAGAATTTCAGCTTCATCCATTGATTCAACTTGCATGTCGTTGTCTCGTGAGGTGACACTAAGTTTTGTTGTTACCTACGCCACCTCTTCTTGGGTTTGCTTACCATCTTCAAAATCTTGACTTCTTTTTCTCTCGAACCTTGAACTGCGAGCTTCATCTTCATCACCTTGTGGGTGCTTTGACTTGTCCTCACTGAGGTTCTTTAAGCTATCTTGAATCAGCTGCTTCAATTGATCTTTTTTGAAAACCTGATTCTCTATGATAATGTCGTTGACACCTTGACTTCAAGCAACTGTGTCTTGAGCCTATCTTTTGTGCTCTGCGACAAGATCTACTTCTTTTCCGGAGATCTCGTTGTGGATTCTTGCTTCCGTTCCCTTGTTGTCACTGTCTGAACTTTGCTTTTGGCTTGTTGCCTCTTCTTTTCCATGTAGAGCTTTGTTGGGCAGTCCTTCACTAAATGACCAATGGCACATTGGTTTCAATATGTCGCTATCTCAACATGTGCACCCTTTGGACGAGGCAGCTCTCCATAATACTATTGATAATGGTTTCCTGTGGTATCTCGATACAGATATGACCTCTTCTTTGCATGCATGAACCTGTAGATTACGACTGACTTAGATATATCCACTGGCTTCTTCTCTCTTTCGGCTATTGTCTTGTCCTTGAGAAGCTGAAAATAGCTTCCATTATTGCTTGCATACAAGATCAAATCACTATCCATTCTTTCTAGCAGTCGTAATGCTAATTCTTCCATCAGCATATGGTCTTTGACGTGCGGTTTCTGCATAACCTTAAGGCTATGTTTCCGAGTTGATTTTGGCGAGGTTTGCATCGAGGGTGAAGATTGAACTGAATCTTTGTTTTCCGTTTCCCTTGATGGTGCTTTTGGATGGGGTCCAAGTATGTGACTTATAGGTTGCCCACAGATGGTAAACTCATCCATATTTTTCACATCAGTTATTTCATAGTGCCTACCATGTTTGTTGACCACAATAACATCTTGACCTGTTGGGTTCACAGATGTAAACCAATATAACATTTTCTGTCTCTTAATTCTCCAGGTCGAGGATCTATACATCTGTAGTATATGGAAGACTTAGTCTTAGGATCCCAAAACTTGTATAATCCCACATCCTCTTGATCCACGTCAACCATACATAGCTTGCCTGACTTTTCACATTGTGCATTGTGAATTTTCGGTGGTCTCTCCTCAGGCTCAGCATCCTTCAATTTTTTTTGAAATTTCAATGGGACTCCTGAAAAGGACACTGCTTCTTGTAAAACTGGACTTCTTAATCCCACTCTTGAAGAGATAGGGTCTCTTTGTTGAGTTTGAACTCCCCCCATCCGAGAGGGTTCCATATCTGATGTTGGCATCTGTTTAATGCCTGATGATATGACTTCTTGTGCTTTGTTAAGTAGCTCTTGAGACCGAGCTAGTTCTTTTTGAAGTTGTGCTATCTTCATAGCTGATACTTCCGGCGTATTCCCTGTTTGTGCGATTTGATGTGTTTGTGCTTTGTCTGGTGTTGGTGCAGTGTACGAGACTTGTGCCGTGTCTTTCCATGTGGTGTCTTGTGTTGTGCCTTGTTTTGTGTCATGTGGTATGTCACTCATTTGTGTAGTGACAGCTGTAGGTGTCAATTCTTCCAGGTGCGTAGTTAGAGGTAAACCCATGACGAGATGGTATACATTACCACCTTTAGACATGTAGTCTTCTCCTCTTGAGCCAAACGCTTTTGCTGCAAAATAATGATTGTTTTCTACAGGAACTTCATGACTTGTGATAGCCATGTAGTATCGACCGTCTTTGTCTCCATAGAGGGTACCAATTTTCCGTTTTCCATCTTGTTCTTTGTACAGAAAACTACTTGGAGGATATGTGTAGATATCTGTAAGTTGATCCTTGTACAACATTTCTATCTCATTGTCGATGTATTTTCTGTGCCTCATGTAAATTGATCCAAGACAGTCTTCCATGAAATCTGGATGTGGGTGTAGTACATTCTTCGCTGTTTCAACTTCCACATATTGAGATGTTCGAGTTTCCTCTGTATCTTTCTTTGTCTTGATGTACAAATTCCAATTGACATTCTCATAGCATGGCAGTCCTTTGTAGTGGCCAATCAGATAGATCCAACTTTGCTCTCTTGTAATTTCTGTGGATGTACTTAAAGCTTCGTCTCGATTGGTCTGATTCCTTTGAGATGCCATTGCTTTCGTCTTGACTCCCTTGTTGTACTTGTTCAGTGATAGCTCTAATTGCTTGCCTCAATGCTAATAAAAATTATTGGCACCCTTGTGTCGGTCTTTTTTCGCTTGAGGTCCTTCAGCTTTTGTGGATGCCTTAATCTCTGAGTTTTCTCAACTAGGCTTTGCTTGCATTGCTTGAACTTCTTAGCTCCCTTGCTTGCCAAGGCTGATACTGACTTGTCTGGCTGCTTGCTTTGCCTAGAGTTTTTTAGCAGGCCTCGATCTATTGGAATCACTGTGATAAGTTATGCAACTTACCACTATACTGCAACGATTACTCCCTTCGTAGCGATTCTTGAGTCAAGCTAACCTGTGTTCACTTTAGCACACAATCTGCAAATTTCTATTTAGCTAGAAAAAAATTTCACAATGAATGCAAACATTCTCGATGTGCCTTTGACGGCCACACTTGTTCCGTGGGCTCGGAAGTGACTTTCAAGTTCGCTTTAAGCTGAACTAAACTTAAGCTAGCACAAGAGAATTATGCACAAGTTGTAGTGATTTGCTAGCAAAAATCTTGTGTTAAAGTTCTCCAAAACTTGCGACTGTTGTGGCAAAATCAAGAGTCCTTGTGTATGGTCTTACTGCTACCAGATTTTTGTATGGACGCTCAAATTTTACACTAGGCCGTAGTTAACTTTTACACCTTCCCGCGGGTGACCAATGGTTTTTCCAAAAGATAATTTCAATATGCTAACTTAGCAGTCTTTAATGGTCAATTAGAAGGCCTAGAGACCAAATTTGGTTTCAAATTTCAGCTTTTCGATGATGAAAATCTCACATGCACTCGTGTCCGCTCTAGGTTGATTTGAGTGGTCTGTTCCAGAGCCTGGGTTGACTCTAGCCAATGACCTCGCTTATGGGTCACTAGCCCCTCTCCTAGGGAAAAGTCAAAACTATGTTCAAACTCGTGACCGTTTTCTCACAATTCCTTCGAACTGTCGGTTTTAGACACACCTGACTTCCGGATGCATTTTGAGGCCTTAAACGACGTTTTTTTCAAAGTTGACCTAAATGGTAGCCAAAGTCATACGTTTAGTTCATGTTTTGCTCTAAGATCTGTAGTGTCGCTCTTAGACTACGTTTTGATATAAAAACTTTTCCAATCCAATACCGTTTGTGAAAGTTATGGCCAAAATAGTGAAATGCAGTTTAGAATGGTCAAAATGAGTCCAAGTTCAATTTTAAAAGAAGATTTGGATCTCTGTGACACTGTGAACACTCCTGTATGGTCAAAATTACAATTGGACCCTAAAACTGGCCTAGAGACATCCTACGGGTAGGATGTCTTTTTGCTCAGAATTGAATAAAATTTGGTCGAAAGACTCCCCTTGGTGTGTTGAACCCATAGGTATCCTCATTTTTTGTTTTTGACACCTCTAGGCAGGTCAAATGCTCAAGAATCTGTTTCAGAAGCTGGATACTCTATCATATGATTTTTCAAGTCAAATGAGCTCCAAATCGGACCAAAATTGACTGGCAGGCTTATAAGATGCTATGAAACACTTTGGTATTGTCAAATGCATGTTGGTCTAGGGTCCAAAATCATGCAGGAGACATCCTACGGGTAGGATGTCTTTTTGCTCAGAATTGGCCCAAATTTGAACCTAAGACTCTCCTTGTGTCCAACAACCCAATGGTATGCTCAGATTTTGGGTTTGGATGCCAAAAACTCCCAAAGCTGGCTATTCTTGCCTTTGTCTGGTACAAAACGCTAGAATCCGCTTAATCTAAAATTTTACTCATCCAACCGAGATGAAACTTGTCACATACACTCAATACAACATTTAGAACATGCATATGATGTCAACTTATGGTTTGGTCTCAAAATCACCCCTTGTACACAATTTGGGTAGGATGTCTGGCAATTCTCGTCTTTTGCCTTTAATCTATCAAAATAAGGTCAAATTCCTGGTTTGAGAGAGTAAATAGGGTAAAACCTACCCTCTGAACACAGTGGTGGTCTCAGAATTCCCAAATTCCCTACCAAAATCCCCTGAAGACATACTACGCCCAATTTTTTTTCTGCTCAAAATGAAGCAAGATCTAGTCCAAAGATTCTCCTCAAGTCTAGCAACATAGTGATAGCTCAGAAATCCAATTGGATGTCAAAATCATCCAAAAAAAGCCATTTATGAATTTTTCGCTTCCTGATTTCGCCTTTTGACTTTTGGACATCACAAACATGGGAAAACACTCAACTGAACACGTACTTAGTGTAAAACCTATCCTCTGAATAGACTGGTGGTCTCAGAATTCCCATATTCCTGTCCAAAAACCCCTTGGAGACATACTACGCCCAACTTTTTTTCTGCTCAGAATGAAGCAAGATCTAGTCCAGAGATTCTTCTCAACTGTAGCAACACAGTGATATGCTCAGAAATCCAATTGGATATCAAAATCATCCAAAACAAGCAATTTATGAATTTTTCGCTTCCTGATTTCACCTTTTGACTTTTGGACATCAAAAACATGGGAAAACACTCAACTCAACACCTACTTAGGATAAAACTTACCATCTGAACACACAGGTGGTCTCAGAATTCCAGCCCAAATTTGTTTCTGCTCAGAATGAAGCAAAATCCAACGGGGGTTTTCAGTTGCACAATCATGTTGCACAACTTGTTTTCATGCACTTGACATGGTCATGCATAGCTACATGGTAGCAATTATGGGAAGGGTTAAAATTTATTGTACCAGGTTAGCTCCTCTACTTAATTTCCTTGTCCCTGTTAATGATGGACTCACATGTTTACTCTACATATTATCTACTCTTGTAGTGGGCATCTCTCTTGAGAGAATCATAGACACACACCGTAGGGATTGTTTTTGGTACATGCTCTCACTCACAAGGTGTACAACATGGTGTAGGAACTCATGGAGTTTAATTTAACCCAATGTGGAGCAAGGTTTCTAATGGTTCCTCTCACTCCTATCACTGAGGCCTTTCAATTACCTCCACACACAATACTTCTCCTACTTGAAATATATCATATTTGTTCCACATATGGAGAATATGAGTCTCTAGGACTGACATTGGCACCTTTTTCTTAATTATATGTCACAATAGAGTTCTTATGTACTGGTCAAACCCGTTTAATAGATCGCTTCACGTATGCCATATTAAGAACAATTTAGTGGCCAAATATTTGTGGACACTCGATAAGACTTGTTATTGTAACAAGTATACTTAAACAAGAGAGTCACAATAGAGTTCTTATGTACTATTCAAACCCGTTTAATGGATCGCTTCACGTATGCCATATTAAGAACAATTTTAGTGGCCAAATATTGGTGGACACTCGATAAGACTTGTTATTGTAACAAGTATATTTAAACAAGATTAATTGATGGTTTTTTAATACTTTTTAGGATGCAATTTTCATACATTTTCTCTATATAGCAAGTCTCTGTCATGTCAATAAGAATGTTTCATTATATATGACTACATGTGATTTAAGTTCAAACTCTATTATGTTTTGGCAAGGCTATCTAGAACTTGTTTCGTATAACATATTGTGACTAGCTACGATTCAAGGAGGGAAGTATTTAATTATTTATAAAAGAGCTATTTACAGATCTACTCCCTCAAGTTTCATGGATGCTATGAGCATAAAATCCATTCCAATCATGGAAATGTGGGTTCAGATAAGTTTTTGGTAGTGCACACTAGGTGTTATGGGATATCTTTAGTGGCATGTAAATTCACGCATTTGATAGGTTATGAATCTTTTTTAAAGTGTAGTATCTCTATGGAGTTATTGCAAGTCTATCAACTATCCTGCGAGGTCCTGACTTGTTATGGGTGATTATAGATTGGTTGGCTCAACTTTGTGAGTTTACTCCAACCAAGTGCACCATTACAAACTCCAGATCTAGCAACATTGTTGACACTTTTTATAGGTTATACGGATTGTCTAGCAATATTGAGTGATTATGCTCTCACGTTTAATAGTCACTTCAGGAGGGCTATGTTTAAACGATGGAAAACACAACTCAATATCAGTTATGTGGATAATCTGAGACGGATGGGCACACCGAATGTGTTAATCCATTGATAGAGGATATGCTAAGAGCATACCTTAGCAATAAGCAATCCAATTGAGAAAGTTATTTCTCAATTTTGGAGCTTGCTTATATTATTGTGAAGCATGTTATGAGAGATTTAGTCACTTCATGATTATGTATAATTTTTAGCCTACATCACTAGTTGTGGTGGGATTGGCTATTAAGAAAATTCAACAAGTCAAGGACTTTATCGAAGACCATATGGACATGCTAAAAATTACGTGAAGATATAAGAAGTATGTTGATGAGATAGGTTAATACATCAATTTCATGGAAAAATAAGAAGAGTTATTCTTGAGTGTTCGAAAACCTTCAAAATTTGAAAATTGGAGTTGTGATCAATTTCCAATACTCAAGTGAGGTAGAGATCTAGGCTACACACTCTCGTATTCATTTGGTGATAGGGACAATGATGTCGTCAGACAAGATTTTCTAATTGATTTGATTAAATCTCCCACTCAATCACATGATTCTAAAAATAATTTTGTCTATCATGACATTGTTCAGGGAAGACATACCCCAATTTTGTTTTCGAGGACGAAAACTCTTTCAAAGGGAAGTAATGTCAGATCAAGGGTCCTACGAGCGTCTCGGACAAGGTTTGGGTTGATGGCCATGTGGGTATGAGGTCCTAGGGCATGGCCCTATCACATGTCAGGAATGCGTGCACGAGGGGGGTTCTATAATTAAGAGAGCATGGTTGGAAGGTCAGTGGTATGTTGGACTACCTATGTGTCTTTCACTATACACATACTCATGGTGGTGCACAACTCTAGAAAAGATTGCCTTTTTCTCTACTTTTTCTTAATTCCATCTTCTTTCTCTCTCCATTTTTTTGCAGTAAGGACTCAACCTTTCATAGAGGTGGCTATTGTCGTGGCAATACATCTATGCATAAACCTAAATATAGGCACAACAATACTTGCACACACACACACACACATATATATGCATGTATGTATGTATATACATATGTGTGTGTGTGTGTGTGTGTGTGTGTGTGTGTGTGTGTGTGTGTGTGTATTGACACTAATTGATGTTAGACCATTGTCATGTTGATAGCAGGTGTCATCATCATGTAAACAATTATTTCTATATTCACACTTCTTTACTTGGTTGGCCCAAGAGATTTTTGTAAAATGAGCTCAAGCATTTCTCCACTTATCAAAATCTCAATCTTGACCCACCAAGGCAGATTGTATAGTGCACAATTGATAATCATATATGTGCTTTTCCTAGAAAGCGACCGTGAGATGTAGTTGCATGGCCAAAATGCTTTCATTAGTCTATAATGGCATTGATCTAAGGCTTCTCAAAATACCAACAAAAAAAAGCAAGAAGTATCACTCGAGGCTTTCTCTTCGGTGGAGGTGTCGGCCACCATCTTTAGTGTTGAGAAAGTTCTCTCTCTTGTTTTCTCTCTCTCTCTCTCTCTCTCTCTCTCTCTCTCTCTCTCTCTCTCTCTCTCTCACACACACACACACACACACACACACACACACACACACACACACGCAATACACACACACACACACACACACACACACACACATTTTTCCAAAAACTCAAGGTAAGCCTACAGCTTTTGTCTCCACAAAGTAATGACAAGTGAAGGGAAGAAGCCCTATAATTTGCTACATAAGACAACCTTGGACAATAAGGCCCCCATGTGTAAATGTGTAGAATTTTCTGCATCTTACTTGACGTAGCAACCAATACATACACCATGATGTTCATTAACAACAATCACCTAATCACTGACACTTTTCCTCAACTACAACATTGATGGCACTGAATACCCCTTTTCTTTAGCCACCATTGCCGAACTTGCTGGGATCACCAACAACGATTCAATTGTTAAGATTATTTCACAGCTGATAGATTATAACCGTCTAGCGATGTGCCATCCATGCCATCACTGGATAAATATGTGTGCCAAGGCAAATATTTTTCCTTTCACACTGGATAAATATGTGTGCCAAGGCAAATATTTTTCCTTTCACACTGGATAAATATGTGTGCTCACAAGAAGCTTTTGTACCAAGTCAATAGGATACATAGTAGTGAGTTAAGAAGATGCATATTCAAGGTAGTAGCGCTCTCAAGGTGAGTGTGGGCATTGGACTTATCAATGCATGTGGAGTTTAGTGATTGGGATGGGGCTGCTTGGTTGCATAGCCATCTATAGTGACAAGGGTAGAAAATTGAGCATCAACAAAGAGGAGTCCGACTAGAGCAAAAGAGGTTTTAGCGTAAGCAACATAGACTGGATGAGGTTGCTCCCCGCAAGAATGGAGGTGGTGCCCAATCATACAAGGATATGATAGCACTATACATTCTAAAACTACAAGCAAGCTTCGAGGTTTGTAATCTACTTCTAAAATCCCATATCTATGTGTTTGATTGGTCTACGAAATTCGTCTATGGGTCAAAGAGTGGCTTCTGTTCTTTATCATTTTTGGGGAGACAAAGTGCCGACTTTCCACCATATATATGGCACTTTTGTGTGCCATGCACTATTTGATTTATGTTTCTCTTTTTCTTATTGTTGAACATAAGTTTAACTACTCATGTTGTTGTGTTGCAGCTCAACAATAGTGGAGTTCTCCACATTCCAAAGGTTGATGATACCACTGCTCGTTAACGAGAGGTCTGTAGTACATTTCAATCTTTATAGTAAGCCATTACTGTTTTCACTAGTTAATTTACAAATCGTTCCTGGTTATTGTTTTACTTTCTTTTAATCACATCTTAACATCATTGCCAAAAACCCATGCAAAGCCCATCCAACCAATACTAGTTTCTATATTGGGGTCATGACTATTAGGTCTTCCCAATCTTAGAAAAATAAAAATTATTTCAAAAAATATATCGAGTGTCTAAGTGAAGGGTGAGTTTAGGAAATCAAAAGATAGATAAAAGTGGAAAGTCAAAAGATAGATGAAGGCGGAAAGTCAAAATACATATGAAGGTGGAAAGTCAAAAGACCTTTTGTGTCCATATAAAGAAGTAGTCAACTTCACATTATTATATTTGTGTTTTTCTTCTCCTTTATTTTTTCTTTAGCATTTTCTTCTCTTTAAAGTGTCCTCTCTCTCTCTCTCTCTCTCTCTCTCTCTCTTCCCATATGATACTCTTGCAAATCTACATGCCTTATCACTGCCCGTTGCTATGTACTATAGACTACGTATCCTTTTTGTTGTTGTTGAGGAAACTTTAAATAGGAATACCTTTTAATTTTTTTGAAACCATTAGGTCTCCCTAATCTTGAAAAACTAAAAGGTCCTTCAAAACATATTAAGTGTGTAAGTATACATTGAGTTTAGGAAATGAAAAAAAAGATGAAGGTCGAAAGTCAAAAGACAAATAAAGGTGGAAAATCAAAAGACCTTTTGTGTCCATATAAGGAGGTGTTTGACTTCACATTGTATATTTGTGTTTCTCTTCTCTTTTTTTTTTTTAGCGTTTTCTTATTTTTAAAGTGTCCTCCCTCTCTCTCTCTCTCTCTCTCTCTCTTTCAAAGGTGTATCCTTCCTTTTCACGTCGAACTGATACTGTTACAAATCTACATGCTTCATCATTGTCCGTTGCTCCATATTATTGACTAGCGCATCGTTTTTGTTACTATGAATCTTTGAATTAAAAATACCTTTTAATTTTTTTTGAAGCCATTAGGAATACTTTTTAATTTTTAATCAAGACTACAAAGCTTTTTTCTAAAAAGAAAAATTGTTCCTCGTCACGAGGATTAAAGATTGCTAATTTTTTTCATATTGCGTGCACGCACACAAGAAACTACCTTTGTGTTCGCTTAAACTTTTTATGAGAATTTGGGCCAGCCGACATGAAGGCAGTAGTGGACTGAGGTCGGCTGAGGGCGTACTAGCTACCTTCAAAGGGCCATGGCTAGCCACAATATTGTCATTCACTCAGCGTGCGTCTGCCCACTGAGTACTCCGGCAATTCAATCTCTCTCTCCTGCAAGCAGCAGCAGTTTTCATGGCGACTAATTCTGTGGAGCGGTTTACATCTGAAGGCCCTGTGGAGGACAACGTCGTCGAGGAGAACATAAAATGTCAGATGCAAGAAGAAGAAACGCTGGAGATCAGGGTGGACGTTGCTGCGGAAGCGCGTGAAGTCATGGAGGAAATTCTTTCTTTCATTGCTAACACCAGCAGCATTAATAGCGATTATCTCCTGATCTCTGCGGATCGTGATGACAAAGCCGACGTCTGTGGTGATGATCAACATGCAGAGTTTAACGGCCAATCTGAACTAGAAGCTCATGAGGAAGACGTCATTACTAGTAGTACTATCAATGACGTCGCGCTCTCGGACAATATCAGCAGTGAGAACGTCTACCCCATCAACTCAGGGACGCCCTGCCACTTCACCATATCTGCTTTTGAGAGGCCGATACGCAACTTTAATTCCATTGCCGCTTTTGAGATTGTCGGCGACTCTCCTCAAGAGCAGTCACTTCCATCATGGGGCTCATATGCAGATTGGTTGCAAATAGGCTCGATCCTGATGCCCTTTGATCTGCAGCCTGCACTAGTAGGCAGCCAAACAAATTTAGGGATTCTAGCAGCAGAATCTCATGGTAATGACCACAAACATGCATTGGCAATGCTTATGGACGCCAATCGGGTTGGGACTACAATCGAGAAAAACGATAGTTTGCAGTGTATTGTATTGAAGGAAGTGGAGACAGATCCAGAGGCAGACTCTAGAGTAGTAGAAAACGCCGGCGCCGGCCCCAAGCCCGATGGGCTTATACAAGAGATTAGAGAAACTACAAATGCAGATGGAGGCCCAGAGGATGGTCATATTGATTACAGAGAGGCCGGGAACTCATCAACAACACGTCCAGCGCTTATGTCCGCAGAAGTGATAATGACTCAAAATGTAAGAGTGGATAGTGAAACTATAAATGATGAGCCCCAGGTCATCTTGTGCCAATCGCCACCCGTGGATTCACCGTCATGCAATACATTATTCACAGGGGTACTCGCAAGAAACAGTGAGATCGGGATGATTGAAGAGCATGGATTGGCCGAGTCTAAATCTGTTGGGATAACAGAGAAGTGTGTTGTGAAGAAAGTAGAGGCAGAAGAAGCTGCAGAGGCTAAAACTAGTTTGGTATCAGGCAAGAGGAGCAATGATGTGGAGTCAATGAAGCAAGCTACGTCAAGTTATACTGGACATCAACCAATGAAGGAATATGGCTGGGAGACAGTGATAAGGAGAAAGGGCAAGCTGAAACAGGTAAAGGTGTCATCTGATGAGTTATCCATCAGCCCTAATTCAACACAAATAATCGTGGAGAGAGAGAGAAAATCATGGGAGGCCAATTACCAGCTGTGACACCAATTTATAGTGCAGCAGGTGCTTCCATCTTTTATGCAGGTATGAACATCATGGACATCACTCGCTCAGTTGACGAAATCACAGAAGAGAGGCCCAAGATCGAGGAGATGCAGGAGGAAGCCCAAAAGAGAGATGATGATGCCTGCAAGAGTGGCAGCATTAATAAGAAGAAGGGGAAGAAGAGAACAAGTCCTAAGAAGAAGAAGCAAGGAGGAGCCAGGCGTGATGATGATGAGCTGAATATGATGACGATGAATATGCAGGAGGAGAGAGCAAAGACTCAATGTGAGGGTGAAAAGATTATAGAAATGGCAGATGCAGCTAAAGGTCCAGAAGATGGTGAGCTTGATGTCAAAGAGGCAGGGAATGCGTCGAACTGTGATTTAGAGTCATCATCACCAGTGCTTTTGCCGGCTAAAGTGGTAATGACTCAAAACTTGGGAATGTATAGTGAAAATAGTGACTCTAACATTCAGCATGATGAGTTCCAGGGCATTGCAGCGCCCTTGGATTCAACCTCCAACAACATATCATGCACAGGGGTTGGTGATGACGATGAGGTCGGCATTGAGAATATTGGAATCCCAGAAGAGCAACAATTATCTGAGTCTCAGTGTGTTGAAGAGGAGTGTGTTGTGATGAAAAGCGAGTGCGCAGAAGAAGAAGCTGCAGAAGCTCAGATTAGTTTGGTATCAAACAAGAGCAGTGTGCAGGAGCCAATTAAGGAAGCTACAAATAGTACTCATCAGCAGCCAATGACTGCTGAGCATGATGAGCCCCACGGCGCTTTGGCCCTCTTGCATAATTCAATCTCAAGCAATCCAATATCATGCACTGCAGGGGTCACAAGAAACGGCGATATGGAAGACGAGGTGGGGTTGGAGATTGGGATCAATATTGAAGAGCAAGAATTGGATGAGTCTAAGTGCTGTGAGATAATGGAGGAGTGTTGTGTGGAGAAGCTAGATGCAGAAGATGCTGTAGAGGGTCAAATTATCACTTTGATGTTAGACGAGAAGAGCAATGTGGAGCCATTGAAGGAAGCTACACCAACTTATAATCAGCCAATGGAGGATGGGTGGGAGACTGTGAAAAGGAAAAGGGGGAAGAAGAAGAAGGGGTCAATATCCATGAGCGCCAATTCAGCACAAATTACCGATGAAAGAGAGAAAATGGCAGGGGGAACAGCTGTGAATCCAATTGGTGGAGCAGGTAGATCAATCTTTTATCCAGGTATGAACATCATGAACATTAACGGCTTATACAAAAATTCTCACAATAATTCCCACATTGTGACTTACCTCAACATCATAAGCTTCTGCAAGGGAGGCACCGCATACCTAGCTAGGTACGATTGGGGGTAGGGGACCGCCAGCCGGTAAGAGAGAAGGGGGGGGGGGGGTGGTTTCCCTTGCCCCCATTCGTACCTAGCTAGGTATGTGGTGCCTCTCAAGGAGAAGCTCATGATGTTATAATGCATTGTATAAAAAACATTGTAAAAGACTCCGTTTTCCTACATGAGAATATTTCTAAATCTTTTTGTGTTTGTGTTAATTAAATTAGGCGCCGATGGAGGAGAAGAAAGTCCCGAGATCGATGAAGCGGCGCAGGAGGAATTATATGTGAAGAGTGGGAGCATTAAGAAGAAGGCAAAGAAGAGAACAAGGTCCAAGAAGAAGATGAAAGCAGCAGCAGCAGCCAGGGATGACGCTGAGCTGAGGAAGAGTACAATTGAAAAGCTAAGGAGCATATTGTGGGAGGGAGTCATCTGCAACATTCCCTTCGTTGGGCGCTGGCTTAGACGCATGCAGAGAGCTACGTCGTCCTAGCTGATTATATGTGTAGACGTCAAGGTCTTTAGAAGTTTCTTAATCAATTGTCCACCCTTCTCTTGTAAAAACATCTCTTCTTGATATTATAATCTCTTTTCAGAAAACAAAATGAGGCTTCTTTTCATTCCAAGTGCTTTTTGGCTTTCTAAAACAAGCCTTCCGGATTTAATTATTTCTTGCTGCGTATACATTGATTGGCCCTACCTTTAAAAGGCACGAGTATCGCCAATCGCCTTCGATGGCCTCTCTCTCTCCTTCGCCCCCTCTCTCTCCTTCGCCCCCCCTCTGAGCTCTTTCTCTCTCTCTTTTTTGCTCCCTCACTTTTGGCTTACAGCTTTCATCTCGCAGAACGTGACGTGCAAAGGGTCACTCCCTCTGCCATATTATGTTAGTAGATTCGAACAATTGTAACCTTCTTTTGCTTTTCGTTTGTCAATGGCTCCCTTGTCACTCGTTAATTCATTTCAAAGCCTTACATGGCTTGATTTCCCTTTCATTTTATTGTGTTAGAATGCCAACGTGAACCTTTTACCCTAATTTACCTTGTTGCATAGCTCCTTTGGATCAATCATCCAAGGCTAGAACAATACATTTTCCCTAACGGATGAAATAAGGGCAAACATGAAATTCTCCCGGTTTTTAGGTCAAAATTTGAATTTTTCCCGATAATTACACTAAAACTAAAACTTGTGTAAACTTCCCGATTTTCTTAAAAATGCAAGCTCAAATCTAACCGGAATCTTATAGTTTCAACCTGTTGAAATACACTAAACCCCGGTCTTAAAGGCAAACTCAAATCTAACCGGAATCTTATAGTTTCAGCCTGTTGAAATACACTAAACCTTGGTTTTTTCTAACATTGGATCAATGTGTGCGAAGCTTCTTCAGCTTAAGCTAGCATCGGTTCAAATTTTAGATTACTCCATTTCAAATGAGAGGAGGAAGACAAATTCAAACTTCCTGTAAATTAATGACACATTCTTTTAATACTTGTGTTTGCATCCAAATGAGAAGGAAAATCATTATTGCCTTACTCATGCTAAATTGTGACCACCAAGAAAACGGTTGCAAAGTACAATGCATACTCAACTACCACATGACTTGATCGTTGCCACACATGGGCACATTCTCTATGCGTACTCAAGCTCACAACATCCCACATGAAAAAGCAGAAGAATAGAGAGGGTGAAAGCAAGAAAAAGCACGTTATATTATTTGAAGATTAGCCTTTACATTTATAAAGAACTGAAATAACCACAAAGTTTGCATACAAATTTTTGAAAAAGAGTGGTGTCTACATTTACTCTGACAGGACATGTTCTCACAGCTAGACGGGCTTAAAACCCAACAATTCCTCCCTCAAGTCCAAACCTCTGACAAAGAGTTTGTGACAAACATGGAAGACACTATGAAACTTTGAAGACGTTTACCATGCCTCTTTCCCACGTTTTGTAAAGAGAGAGTCCAAAATGGGATGGCCAAAGAAGAGAGAGGTGGCGGGAAGGTTTTTTTTTGCATATTAAATATTATTGCATGTACTATTGCTACTATTATCGCTTATATTACCGCGTCTATTACCGTCAATAATACCGCTCATATTATAGGACCCCACTTTGGTACTAAAATATGATACTTCTTTCTATTTTTCTAGTGGAAAAAATTAAACCACATAATATTTTGTTTAAAAAGAACTGGACAAAAAAATGTATTGGAATATGAACCGATAATTATTTAGATAGATTAGGTTATGCAAGGCACCCGATCGCTGTATCATTAATGATGGACCACAAGTAAGACACACATTGTGTATGAAACAAAAAAGCCTTGCACTCTTCTCTCGAACACTGCACGCATTTTACCAAAGTGCTTGCATCCTTATATTCATCACATATTTTGAAAGGCTTTACACAGTGGTGGCGATGAACTCTCTTGCTATGAAGAGGTGTTGAGCAAGGAGCACAATGAAGGAGCTCTTCTTCAGATCAACAATTTTAAGTAGCGGAAGCACTCTCGGACTGCACACAATACAAAACATTGGCTTCACTTGCACATTGAACTCTTCAGAACAACAAAAATAAATTTAAAAAATGAAGGTGGATGTGAGAAAGGGAGAGAGGTTATAACCACGTTTATTGCCTCTTGCATTATTGTGCAATGCTTTGGAGCCAAAATATTCAAATTTGAGTACTTTCTATTTTCTTTAAAAAATTACAAAGCATTTGATATTTTTCATAAATAATTGTATTTAAAAATGATAGATATTTTATCATTAAATTAATCACATCCACTTGCTTGACGTAAATTAGCATACTTGATAAAATTAAAGAGAAAGATAGAGGGAGTATGTGTGTGAGAAAGCGAGAGGGTTGAAGATGGTCTTCACTTCATTAGTGGAAAAAATGGTTCTTCCCCAAGGTTTTATTGAAACTATGAACCAATGCTTTGGTTGGTGGATTGATGGAATAGAGATGACTTCTAGAAGAGTAGTTCAAAGTGAGTGACATTGGTATTATGTTACAAGAAAATGGAGGTAAAAAAACATAAATACTCACCTACTCACAATTACATGGAAAAACTAAGTTGCCATACCTCCCCTTGTGATACACACTCGATTCCACCATGTAGATTCCATTCTCATTATGTCTAGACACATTTGCAAAGAACTTGCACTCAAAGATGAAGGTATGAAAGGTTCTAAAATTGACCTTTAGTATCCTTTCAATAGTCCATAGTACCTAGCTTCATGGTCATTTGTGTCAAAGTTTTAGTTGACACTACAATCGATGGTGGTTTGACGCTCATCAATGTAGCATGTATAAAAGTATCGATCCTTTGACCACATAGAGTCAAAGGAAAGATACTATGAAAGAAAAAAAATATCATACAATACAAAGATAAAATCAAGAAGAAACCATACATATATGGTTTAAGCATATGAAAGACATATTTATGAATTTTGGGAATTATTCAAGTCCCATTTCTTTAGAGGCCGGATACTTGAAATCTAAGTGATACACTTGTGTAGTTTTAGCTAGGATTTTTGTGATCACTTCGTTATGGCATTGAAATGTATCCCTCGTTCAACAATTAATGAGTATTTTTGCATAAAATTATATGAATACATAAATCAAATGTGAAAATATTGGAAGCATTCACTTTAAAGTTATCTTGCACTATCACTTTTATATGTGATAAAAATACATAAAATGAAGAGATTTTCATTGCAACATTGATAGGATTGCATTAAGTAGAATTGATGGGATTCCAAAATAATGTGGTGCTCAAAAACGCCAAGATAACAAGTGGAACTAATATAATGGTAATGTATTATCAAAACAAACAAGTCTAACAATACTAGAAATAAAGAGATCGCATATTTCAAGAAATTAATAAATCACAAAAAAAATCGGTTGTCAATGGTTGTGTCAAAAAAAATTTAAAGGTAATATAGGAATTGATGGTATCTAAAATAGATGAAATAAGTGTGAGCCCAATATTATCATTTATTTCTTGCTTTAGGTAATTGACCAAATGCCATCATATTCTCATTCATGAATGTTTGAAATTTTGCTCTCTTTATTGATCCAATGTGTAATCTATTTCACTATTGTTAGATTGATTCACCATAATAATTCAAGTAAATCATGATTTCCTTTTACATAAGCTCATCCAAATAACCATGTCATGATTTTCCTTCTTAAAAAGGCTTATGTTTTTTAATTACACAACTGTGGAGGAATGAAACCACGACACTAAGTGCTCACTAAGTGCCAGTCCCAAAGATAATTAGCACCATACCAATGGCTAATGCTAGTCATATTGAAAATTTGGTTTAATATTCTCATAAACTTACAACTCCAAATACAAGGCTCTCTCTCTCTCTCTCTCTCTCTCTCTCTCTCTCTCACACACACACACACACACACACACATCAATAAACGTACATATTCAAAAAATTCACATTGTATTTAATAAGATCTAGCTCATGCATGATAAATAAGACATGCATACACCTTGATTACTAGATGTGACTATTTTTAATCAATCAAAGTGATGTAGCCATGGCAAATACTAATAATGAGGTGCAACTCATGACTTCATACACATAGATGCAAAGGGATTTAGCATTACATTGGTTTAGTAATCTTTATGTTAAAGGAAGTGAATACAAAGCATCACTACTTTAGTTAGAAACATTGATTTTTTTGGATAAAAATACACCTCTTCGTCTTCTTAGTAAAATGGGGCCTCAAATTTATTCACAACCATGACAAGTTACATTAAGGGCTCAATGAATCACAATGGTTGCTTAAACCTCATTGGATAGTTATTGACTTGCAATCACATTTGATTCCAACTATGTTGGAATTAAATATGTAATCACCCAACCATTGTTCACCCATAGGCTCAAAAAATGGCTTTCATATCTTTGTATAACCTACAATCCTTCATATCTCTTGCCAATTTCTCTTGTAACTCCTTATTTGCAAAGGACTTTTAAAGGTTTTCACTACGTCAATACTTCTCATGATTCTCATTGAAGACATATAATGATTTATCTTGAGATATCTGTAAAGGCTTTCCCAACAAGAATCCATTTGTGCCCCACATGCATCACATCTTTTGTTTGGAATCCTAACACTAATCTTAAGCAAAGGGCACTACAAGTTATTGTGCTACTTGACTAGTGTCAAATCCATCTCTTCCTTTGTGTATTAGGCTTTTAACAAAACGATTTCTAGCAAAAGAAGATTTAGGGTCGTTAGGATGTGCAGACAAGTAATATGCCCACATAACTAACTATAATGAGCTCATTAGGCTAGCCTCACATGATAGTTCTAGATTAACTTATAGATGTGAATCTCGAACTTAAGTTTGAGTCTCAAGACCTAGAAACCTAGAAATTAGTGTATGAAGGCTCGTATCTTTGACTTATATTAACATATGATGTCACGGACAATAAACTCGAACCTCCCATACTAAAAGCCAACTTGCATATTCTATTCCACTATAGGGAGGTGAGGCTCAAAGCTTTAGTGTTCTAAAGCTCGCCTACATGTGTTATAGTAGGCTACATTCAACTCATGAGGCTAGACCCACACTCTAATGCTACACAAGAATCACTTGCTAAAACTTTGAATTTCAAGTATAAATCTCCAAATGGTTATTCTAAATCAATATATGAATGTGAGTCTTGGACCCAAGAAGAAGACTGAAATTCAAGTACAAATCCCCACATGATTGTCCTAAATTAGAATACAAATATGAGTCTCCACTCAATAAGAAGCTTGAACTTTACTTCAAATCTCCATATCAAAGATTTCTCAAAGGATCATATTTAAGTTTCAACCTCCACCAATCAAGACCCATGAGCCACTTAAATTCAAGACTCTTTCTCTCATGAGGTAGAGCCTCAAAGTTAAGTCCAAGCGTCTACCTTAGAGACACCTTTGAAGATTGGACATAAGTTCCAACCTCCAGTAATGTGGAGGCTCAAAGTGTTTCAATTTGAGCTTCTACAAAAGCACAAATTTAGCCCTTTGCTAAGATTAAGTTCAAGCCTCTCTCTTTGAGGCTACTTAGAGGCTCGATATTAAGTTCGAGCCTCCTCTAAGTAGAAGCTCAAGCTACTTAAATTTTAGCATGTACTAAAGCATATTTCGTGCCATTATTAAGGTTAGTTTCTAATGTCTCCCTTGGAGGCTTTTTAGAGGCTTAAACTTAAGTTCGAGCCTCCTTTGAGGTAGAATCTCAAGCTAGTTAAAATTAACCCTCTACTACAAAAGGATATGTTCAATTATTTACTGATGTTAAGTTCAAGCCTCTACCTTCAAAGTTTCTTAGAGGCTCGAACTTAAGTTGGAACCTCCTGATCTAAGGTAGATGTTCAAGCTATTTAATTTTTATCCTGTAGTAAAACATAGGTTTAGACCCTATTCAAGGTTAAGCTTAAGCCTCTCTCTTTGAGACTATTTATCGAACCTCCTCTTGAGTAGAGAAACAAGTTGCTTAAATTGAGCCTATTTAAGGTTAAGTTCAAGCCTCTCTTTGAGGTTTCTTAAAGGCTCAAACTAAAGTTCAAACCTCTTCTCATCTAGAAGCATAAGCTGCTTTTATTTGAGCCTCTACTATAGCAAATATTTTGGCCTTTACTAAAGTTAAGTCCAAGCCTTTCTCTTTGAGGCTCAATTCGAACATCCTCTAACATAGAGGATCAAGGTACTTAAATTTGAATCTCCATAAAGCAAAGGTTCAGACATTACTGAGGTTAAGCTCAAACCTCTCCCTTTAAGTATGCTTAGAAAGGCTCGAACTTAAGTTCAAGCCTCCTCTAAGGTAGAGGCTCAAGCTTCTTAAATTGGAGCCTCTAACCAGCCTATTGAAATACAAGTTTGGGATTCTACGTCAACTGCACCTGATTACCCCTGCACTCTAATTTCTAAAGCATATGCATATCGTACATGTCACTGGCTTACATAGGCATAGTCACCCATCATCATGAACATGAGAAGAGGGCCAGAGTTGGCAAGGTTGCTCATCCCATGTCTCAACATGGTTGCCTTTGGGTGATCCTTATTGGTGGCAGGCATCAAAAAACCCATCATGCCACATCACTCATGTGGTCATAGCTTTAGGATGAAACTAGAGGGTGATCGGTGGCTACCTAGCAAACTCGCCATGCCATGCCACTCATGTGGTCATAGCTTTAGGATGAAACTAGAGGGTGATCGGGGTGCAATAGGCGATGGTTTTTGCCGGCAAGTGGGAGCCTTGGAAGTTAAAGGAGTAGCAAGCGGGAGCTCTGGCAGCCAACTTGGGTAGATTGGTAGCAATTAGAGGGCCCTTTAAGTCATTGGTCGAGTCCCCCATAGCCTTGCATTTGTCCAAAAAGCAGTAAAGGTGCTTACCAACACTGGCTACTTCCGTTTGGGGAGCTTTACGACCCTTTGTCTATCCTCATGTCATGGGTCTATCCTCTGGTGAAGCTAGAGGCTTGCATAATTCAGAGGAGAAGACTGCGCTACAAAACTCCACGAAAAGGGTACCAGAGTCTTGTGAAGAAGCTCAACCCCTGCAAGAGGCGATCCAGAAGTCCTCACCTTCAGATGCTTCTAAAGCTCCCATGCCTCTCCTAACCAAATTGTGTAGGTTGGCTTCGACAATCCCTTCACCATCTCCGCCAACGTGCGGTACCTCAAAAGCCTGCATCTCGGCAACATCGGTGGAGATACCTACAGCATTCGTTAGATGCAGAGTTGCCCTCATACAGAGGGGCTGTGGGCCTGGCAGCATACGGCTACGCATGGTACCTTGCAACACGGGGTAAGTTCCCCTTCAAGCGGTACTGTAGAAGTCCCAGAAATTTGTTGCAATGAACAATGGATCCTACGCTCATGACAGAGCCACGCGGTCCACCTATTGCTTCTGGATCTCCCTTGTCTATCCTAACCAAAGGCCCCCAAAATGGAATGACCAGCTTTACAGGGTCTGTGGGGGAGCCCTCATACAAGCATGCAGGTATTGGAAGTGATGGCTAGCTCTAGAGATGGCGATGACGCAAGGTGTGACGTAAGGAATGGTGTGATTTAATTTGAATTCAAATATAATGTTTCTCTAACGCTTGTCGTCAAGCCCCGTCAAAACTAACAACACCTTGAGTTGAACCTTGTAACCGTCCGCTCGAACTTAAGTTCGTAGGTTTGAAGCTACATCTCAAGCCATGATCTACAAGTATACCTTAAGGTTGAACTTTGTAATCGTCTACTCAAACTTAAGTTCGTAGGTTTGAACTTAAGTTTGTAGGTTTGAAGCTACATCTCAAGCACCACGATCTACAAGTACACAAGAAGTTTTATAGGGCTTTTACATGAGACGTTTGGAAATAGTTCAAGGATCGAGTAGGGGGTACCCAATTGGACAGAATCCCACAAGATCTGTTTCGAAACTGAACGGGGAAGGTGTTGTTGTGAGGCGTCAAAGTTTGCAGAGGAACATTTGAGCAAGGGGCGAGATGCGAGGCGATTCAGCAAGGGCAACTATTGCGCAGGGAACTGGCAGCTATGGGGACGCGTCACATAGGAGGTTTAGGCTTTTTTTTATATGTAGGGGATGCTTGAGGCGTCGGCTGCTTGCTTGGCTCTGCGAGCTTCGTGTGAAGTCGCTTCATACTTATGTTACGCGTTCAAATTTATCATCCTCCTTTTATAATGAGACACATCTCAACTCAATCCTAGCTAGCATTGGGATGAAAGGATGGAATCTGGAGGAGTATCGAATGAATATAATATCAATAGAGCGAGTAGAGAGTATCGACTGGAGTTAATTCAAAAAATAAATGAGAATCAAGCAAGATCTCTTTTGAAGGGGAATGGAAATTGTGGGGCGATGCAGCACGGAGAGAGCAGGAGAAGAGAGGACGATTAGTTGCGAGCAAGGTGATGGTGGATGATCATGATGCAGACAGAGGTTAAGGGCGACAAGCAGAGTAGGAACAGAGGTGCAAGTGTTTTTTAATATTGCATGGTATACACTTTGTGAACAGTTGAGCAAGTTTTCTTGCGTGGTTAGAGGAGACGCTTGAAGAATCATTTTGGCTAGAGTTAATGCGAGAAAACTTAATGGGAATCAAGCAAGATCCCTTTTAAAGGGAAATGGAAATTGTGAGGCGATGCAACATGCAAAGAGCAAGAGAAGAGAGAACAAGCAGGTGCGAGTGAGGCGATGGTGGATGAGCACCATGCGTGTAGAGGTTGAGGGCGACGGGTTGAGTAGAAGCAGATGCACATGTGGTTTTCTAATATTGCATGGCATATGCTTTGTCAACAACTAAGCAGTGTTTCTTGCGTGGTTAGAGGAGACGCTTGAAGAATCGTTTCATCAACAGTATGGGTTTGAATCCTGCCGTCCCTTTTGAAATTGCAATGAATCCTGCTACCTAACGGGAAAATTGAGATTCTTGAGGAATCTCAGCATGAATTGAATGAACTAGAAGAACTCTCAGTATAAGTGTTGCACTTGATTTTAACTCTTAGATCTAGCAATGCTCGTTCTAGAGTTTGGTGACATGCTAGCATGTGCAATTATTGAGCCTTTTTCTGTGAATTGTTCTTCAACTCCATTCTTCACCTACCCACAAGCTTTGATCCCACATCGAGCTAGGGATGTGCACCAACTCATTGTTGTTGCAACAAAAGTTTCCCAAACAAAATATGCAAGCGAAGTTTGTACATGCATTTCTAACATTCACAGAGGGAAGGTGAGTTGGGCTTGGTTTGGAAACCCACAATCCCTTGTTCAAAAGGCCTCTTAGACACGTTTTTGGATGCGAAAGGGACTCTTTTTTCATGTATAGGCCTTTATCGCTCAACATGATGAGCTACTGCTAGAAATGAACCACATACCTAGATTTTGTGGTTGGGGTAGGGATAATAGCTCATGGTATTGTGGTAATCCATGTAGTGGAAAGTATAGTGGGAATGCACCGAAAACTGATCGAACTTTATTATCTCCCACTTTAGAGCTTGCCCCCATTGTATTCGTGGGGACCAAGATGTGATTAATTGGGGATAGGGATAAAGACTCATGAAATTGTGGTAATCCGCAATGGGAATGCATCAAAAAAAATTTGTGGTGGTATGAATGATCATTAGTGATCCCAAGTATCCAACCGAGGTAACTCAAGCTATGTCCACCTTTAATTGCAACATGATATTGTCCAAGACATTTATGTTTCGAAGTGATAAAACTTTTCTTTATATCTTAAGTTTTTGTGACATTTTTAAGAACTCTTTTTAAGTTGTGAAGTACCCATTTCTTTTTAATGGGAATCACTTAGAGATTTTCATAAAAAAGAAATGGGTTGAGGTGAAATGAAAGGCGATCTAAGATGTGGCGGGTAATACAAAGCAGACACAATGCAAGCCAAAGCAGGAAATACGGGGCCAGCACCTGCTGATTGAAGGTAGAGGGGGCCAGGTTTTTTTTTATGTTTTCTCTCGCATGTGTTCCATGGAGCTACACGAGGTGGACTGGCTTAGAGTGCACGGTTCCTTGTTGGTTCTAGGTCGTGCTCAATTGTCAATTTGGAAATAGCCTCTCGTGGGATTTTTGTAGTGAAAGTTTAACGGGTCATAAGAATTTGGAGAGATTCGATCTAATGAAACAGAGTGGATCCAATAGGTTTTTGCTTAATCTTTCAATTTGAGTTTTATGCTCCCAAACTATCTTGCATCACTTCACCGAGGTGATGGAGCTTGATCTTATTGTTCAATGTCAACATAGCTCCAAAAACCATCATGGCTCCACTACTTTTTGTTGATTGAGTACAAGATGAGGTCTAAAATATGTCTAGCTCAATTTTCTCTCTCCTACATACAAGCTAGAACCAATGCGCGCATATCTAGCTTAGTTCTTCTCATGATGGATGTTAATCTCTCTAATTTTTCCCACAAGGTTATGTATGAATGAAACATAGCTATTTACTTTGGAGAGTTAGTCTTTCTATTATTTGTTCTCCAGCACTCAAACTATGACCACATTGATTCTCCTATAGTCTCCTTTTGAATGTCTACAATATGATACTTTAACCTTGATCAAACACCATTTCTTTTTTTTCTTGCACATTTGGTTTGTACATGGATAAGGCTCCACTCATACAAGCAACACTCGGAGGATTGGTCTAGGACTACTTGTGCCTTGTTGTCAGCAGAGGGTATGCCTACGATGGGGGAAAATCTTGGCTATCGGTAAGTAACAAATCACAGAAGAACATGATAATGGACCTTTGGTATCAAGGATAAGGGGGCGATTTGGTTGGGATCACTGCCGATGTAAGTATGGATGATGTCATGGCTCATCACGAGCATGACAAGACATTGTAATTTTTTGGGTTGATTAATATAATTTACTCACAATTGTGAGTTTTGGGAAAAAAAAAGGCTCCACTCATACATGTCAACACAGTCTACAAATCACATCTCCAACCATGCTAGCAAAATCTCACATAGTATGCTCTAGTGTTGAGATGAACACAATTAAAAAAAATCCCCGGTCCTAAGTTGGTTTCTTTTTTTCAAAACTCACAATTTGTGAGTGGATTGTATTAAGTACATCATAAAATTACAAAACGGCCTCAAGCTCAAGCTGAGCTTGAGGTGTTGAACATTACATGTTGGATACTACCGCCTCTCATTGAGGCTTATTATCACCGGCTTAACAAAGTAGGTGAACTCTAGTTCAAAACACCGCCTTTCGACCGTGAGCAACGCTAGAGGAGCCACCCGCAACGCCTTCACCATGGCTAGGCCCTTGGATCTCTCTCCTCTCCATTCATCTAAGTTAGTGTTTTAGTATTCCAAACACTTTTGTTGACAATATCTTATAAGAGAACCTTTAAAAACCTTACCATATACTAAAGGATGCTCCACACCCCTCCTATGTGTAACAACATAGCACATGTATTCTCTCCTCGAAAACAAACTTGTGATACACAGAATTGTCCCAAATTTGTGCATTTTTCCCAAACTTCCTAACTATGTGTTATGAGTACTCTACCTTTGGCATGCAACCTCGTACATACTGGGACATTCTTTGTCAAAGATATCCTTTCCACATGCCTTTGCTTTGGTCATTCTCTCATGGATCCACTCGACACTAATGAGATCTGGGAAACATGCAAAGTGTTGAGAAACCGAGGGTGCCCTCGTGCCTCCATGAGATTGCTTCCATGCTTCCCTCTCTTGCAAATGCCTTGCCTTTTCGAGTTTCCAGAAGTCCATCCACTTGGTTATAACCTTTGCATTAAGGATGCAAAAGTTGTTGACCACTTGGTGTAGATCCATATCCATGCAACCTCGTACATATTGGTCCATTCTTTATCGGTGATGTCCTCTCCATGTGCCTTTGCTTCAGTCATTCTCTCATGGATCTAGGCCACTTGATACTAATGAGATCTCAAAAACATGCAAGGTGTTGAGGAACAGGGCACTACAACATGTTACGCGCTTTTCGACGCGCAATATTTTGACGCACCGTACCTTTCCACACGCATTTCGACAGGCATACCCCGCGTCGATACATACGTGGTAATACACGTGGCAATGCCTATCGAAAGGCACGTATTTCCACGCGTATATCGACGAAAAAAATTTGGGGAAAAAAACCAAATCTGCACACAGGCGGTCATTTTCACCTACGAGCGCGCGCACAGATCTAGCCTTCTTGGAAACCTTCAGTGCAGGTATTGTTCCCCCCCCCCCCCCCCCCCCCCTCTCAAGTTATATTGTGTGTGTGTGTGTGTGTGTGTGTGGAAGAGAGAGAGAGAGAGAGAGAGAGAGAGAGAGAGAGAGAGAGAGAGGTGTGTGTGTGTGGGAAAGAGAGAGAGAGAGAGAGAGAGAGAGAGAGAGAGAGAGAGAGAGAGAAGTGTGTGTATGTGTAGGAAAGAAAGAGAGAGAGAGAGAGAGAGAGAGAGAGAGAGAGAGAGAGAGAGAAATGTGTGTATGTGTGTGTAGGAAATTAAAGAGATAAAGAGAGAGAGGAATGTGTGTGTGTGTGTGTGTGTGTAAGAAATTAAAGAGAGAGAGAGAGATGTGTGTGTGTGTGTGTGTGTGTGTAGAAAATTAAAGAGAGAGAGAGAGAGAGAGAGAGAGAGAGAGAGAGAGAAATGTATGTGTAGGAAATTAAAGAGAGAGAGAGAGAGAGATGTGTGTGTGTAGGAAATTAGAGAGAGAAAGAGAGAGAGAGAGAGTGTGAGGTCCCCACCCCACCGTTTCAAACGGCGGATCTGATGGTAAACCTGGTGGCCACTAGATCTATAGCAGAAGCAAACAAAGTGGTTCAGGGTTCATCTAGCGGACGATCTCTCATCACAAAGTGAGTCGAGTTCGAGCCTACTAGCAACGAGATCTAGCTCCACCTCGCAGGGAAAGCGTACTTAACTTAACTAGCGATCCTAAGATCCACCTTCCAAGAGGAGAGAAATCCCGAGTGCCTTTTTCCCCATGTTTCAGAGGCACGTACACTTGAGACTTCGCCGCTCTAGGGGCAATGAGTATTACTAGTGTCGATTTTATAACACTATGGGGACGGAGAGTTCCCAACCAATCAGGACCACCCTTCTCATAGGCATTGGAAACCTGAGCCAAGCCCCCACTTTCCACCCCCACACTCACACTTCCTTGTGTGTCCTAATTACTACCACAATGGTTGTTAAACATAAAAGTTCCTTGATTAGATTCCGATTCACAAGGTTCGTTAAAACGACCCTTCAACCAGTATTGCAAAGCGGCACCAAGACAGAGTTCTAGTAAAAATTCTACTCAAACTTATTCATTAAAATTTCAATGTTCTGGAGGTACAACATCCCCCCTCCAGCGAGAGTTTACTCCTCCCGTTGTCGCCTAGCTGCCTATACAACTAGGTATGTCCACCGCATAGAAAGCACGACATGGACATTCCCACCGCATAAAAAGCAAGAAGTGGGTTCCCACCGCATAGAAAGCAAGTCGTGGGTATCCACCGCTTAACCAACAGTCGTGGATTCAAGAGCCCTTAACCAGGAACTCTGCCCCTTGTGATCAGGAGGGGGTTCGGACTAGTATCAACATTGGAAATAGAATGAACATGCCGAGCTAAATTTTCCCTAGCAGACATTCTTTCCTATTTAAACAGTATATCCATCAACCATTCTTCCTACTTAGACTTTAATATTCAATTGAATTCAAATGCCGAGGTTTCCGTCGGATTTCTCCAACATGTTTAGGGATATGTTCTTTCCTAACTTATCGTATGCAATGTTAAATTAAACAACTTGAATGAAAATGTGACCTACCTCCTCCATTTCCTCGTCATTGGCCTGTGAGATGGCCGGTACTTGGTTGTCCATGGGAGCTTTTCCTTTCCCATTCATGTTGCTTGTTCCCGCCTCGCGGTCATGGGCACCACCGAAGTGAGTTCTCTTTACCGGAGCCATTTTATACTCACTACTTTATTGAAAAACTTGGAGAAAAAGAACTAATGTCCGAGGGTACCATAACAATCAGGATGACAGATTAGAATCACTGAACAATCCTTCTTATACGAGAGGGTTAGATTTTCCTTCGAGACATAGCAATTTTATGGATAATACTTTACTTGTCTTATGGGAACCGGCTCTAAAGTTAATCACTTGGCTTAGGTAATTAAGAATTTCATAATTTTACTAATTAAATTACTAGAGAGTGAATTAGACATGCTCAATCACCTTCCTAATGCAAGTAGAAAGATGCAGAATTACTGTATGCATAGGTGAGAGAAAATTCCCTTCTTAGTGGCTTAATGACAGATTAATTTTCCTTAATTACATTTTAATCTATGAATAAATTGAATCTAACTTAGTTACACCAATATTGTGTGGTAATAGAATGAAATTAACCAAATCCACATCATTACCGGCTTTGATAATTAATTACTATGCCGACTAGCGGAAGATTCTCGCTTACTAATCATGCATTAGTCTATGATTAGGAGAGATTAATTGCTTTCATAATTAACAATTTGATGATGATTATGTAATAAAATATTGATATGGAGAATTAGAGAGCAGCTATTGAGAAATATAGCTAGGATAAGCATAATAGTTACAAGATTAGGAGGATGATAGAGAGATTTGCAGCAAAGCATAAATCAAATGGATATTATCGTGATTAGGGGCTAAAATCCACTCAAATTTTTGATCCAATGGAGTTCGCAAGACAAAAATTGGCAGCACTTCCCTCCCTTGCTTCTTCTCCAAAAACTATGTGTGACGGCAGCACCTCCCCAAGGTGTGTGTGTGTAAGTGTGTGTGTGTGTGTGTGTGTGTGTGTGTGTGTGTGTGTGTGTGTGTGTGTACTGAGTGGGTGTGTGTGTGTGTACTGAGTGGGTGTGTGAGTGTGTGTGTGTGTGTGTGTGTGTGTGTGTGTGTGTGTGTGTGTGTGTGTGTGTGTGTGTGTGTGTGTGTGTGTGTGAGCACCCTCTTAAATAGGCCTCTCCATGCTGAAAATCGACCAGGCTTGCTATTTGCATCTGAATGAGCACTCACTTCATGCATGGCAAGTCTTACTTGCCTACCAAGTGTCCAGTTAGCTAGTCTAACTGACTCTCACACTCACTCTCAAGCTTGGAAACTCTCCCACAACTCCCAAAAGACAAGAGGGCACCCCCTAGCTGCTAAAGCAGGCTCTGAGTGGCCTGGAACCTGTTCCCACACAGTCTCGG